>NC_057806.1:246916999-247516999 GCF_018294505.1 Triticum aestivum | reverse complement strand
ACAATTGCACATATTACAGTACAAACCTTGAAGCCTCTCAGCAGACTCGTAAAGGCCTCATTCAATCCGCTCTTTGCGGATAGGACCTTTTTAACCACCATACCCATCAAGGTACGATGTTCCTCTAAAACGGACGCCAGCCGCAGCATGTTCGTCAAGATGTCCGGCGCCTCTGGGTCTCCGGAGGCAGCTGCAGGAGTACAGCCAGCCTTTGAAGGGATCCGTTTATTTGTATCCGGCTGCATTTCGGATTGTTCGAGGTCTTCATTGTTGTTCCCCGGACCTTGGGCCGCCGAAGTATTACCTTCGTGTGGCGTCTTCATCATCCCATGCACCACTTGTTGGTTCGAGGAAACCCTTCGCGACAACACCTCAAGGTCGTCTGCCCTATTGGACGGAGAGGCCGGTGGGGGTGTCTCACTTTCCATCATTTCCGGGAGAAGGTCCCCCGAGGAAGAGGATTGTTGAAGGGGACTGCGCGCTGAGCTGCAAAAAATATATCATGAGAAAAGAACGGGATATGTTTAAACAACCTTGTTCACTTACGATTTGGCCAGAGGCTTGTCCTCGTCATGAGACTGCCCTTCGACGTCCTCCAGGCGCGGGCCGCCCCCTAGAGGCATCTTGCCTCGCTTAGGAGCCTGCTTCTCCCAATCTTCAGAGGCGGCCCTCTTCTTCCCGGGAGGGAAGGAGATTGTGGCCCCCCTTCACTTTTGTCTTCAGATGAGGGGATTTTTATTCCTCCGGACATAAAGTTTGAGGTTCCCTAGGAATAGAGGCCATCCTTAGTCCTCTTGCCCTCCGCCTCGTCCTCCTTCTCCGGCATCTGGTATGGTGTGGGGTCCAGTATTCTTGTTAGGACAGGATTCGCTGGACCCTCGGGTAAAGGGGCCGAACACATAATTAGTTCCGCCTTCTTTATCCAGCCCAGGAAAAAGATAGCTTGCTCAGTACCATATTACTATACACATGACTACAAAGTATCCGAAAGCCAAGTGCTTACTGGGGTATCCGGATGATTACAGTTAAGGCCAGCGTCCTCAGCAGTATCCGACCAATGTTTCCGCTTCCTGAAAAATAACTTCCACATCCCTTCGTCTGTGGGGCCGAAGAAGTGTTGGAGGGTGTCGGCGTCAAAACCGGCGGATCTCGGGTAGGGGGTCCCGAACTGTGCATCTAGGCCGGATGGTAACAGGAGGCAGGGGACACGATGTTTTACCCAGGTTCGGGCCCTCTTGATGGAGGTAAAACCCTACGTCCTGCTTGATTAATGTTGATGATATGGGTAGTACAAGAGTAGATCTACCACGAGATTAGAGAGGCTAAACCCTAGAAGCTAGCCTATGGTATGATTGTATGTTATGGTTGTTGTCCTATGGACTAAAACCCTCTGGTTTATATAGACACCGGAGAGGGTTAGGGTTACACAAGGTCGGTTACAAAGGAGGAGATATCCATATCCGTATTGCCTAGCTTGCCTTCCATGCCAAGTAGAGTCCCATCCGGACATGAGACGAAGTCTTCAATCTTGTATCTTCATAGTCTAACAATCCGGCCAATGGAGATAGTCCGGCTGTCCGGAGTCCAGGACTCCCTCAGTAGCCCCCGAACCAGGCTTCAATGACGATGAGTCTGGCGCGCAGTATTGTCTTCAGCATTGCAAGGCGGGTTCCTCTCCAAATTTTGTGTACCTGTCGAAATAATGTCCGGTTTCTTGTGAATGTTTGTACTCCTTGGCTTCCATGCCCAATAATGGCCACTTTCCACGTGTCGAGCGGATGTGAAGAGCCAGGGCGTTTTCAAATTTACCCCCTAGCTGTGTGAATGAGCCGCCTATTTAAAAAGACGAGGATTCAGATCCAAATCACACCATCCTCCCTTGGCGAGCCTTCATCGGAGCGCACCCGATAGAGATCCATTCCATCATGGCCGGTCGATGCAGCTCCTCCTCTCGCACCCCTAGCTCCAAGCCTGGAGATTGGGAGAGATGTTCTGTCCCGCACAACAAATTAGTGATGCTTCAGTCCAAGGGATTTCTTCCCCCAGCATGCATGGTCCCGGCTCGAGCCGGGCTCGCCACCTATAATGGCGGAGAGCAAGTGGAGAGCCTTCCTAATCCCTCCAAGGGAGAGCGGGTATGCCTCGTCCCTTATTTGGTAAGAGGACTCGGATATCCAATTCATCCGTTTCTCTGGGGGCTCCTGGAGTTCTACGGCCTCGAGTTTCACAATCTTACGCCTGCCTCCATGCTGCATATCGCGGGATTCATAGGCCTTTGCGAGTTGGTTTTGGGCTGTGAGGCTCATTTCGCTCTGTGGAAGAAGCTGTTCTGCCTTGTGCCCCGTTCTCAGAAGGGATCAATATATCAAGTGGGCGGAGCCGAAGTGTGGCATGTCGCCGGGACTGGATACCTGTCCGGAACCCCAAAGAAGACGTCTAAAGACTGGCCTTTAGAATGGTTTTATATAGAAGATGTCCCCCTCCCGGATCCTATTCGGATCGGCCTTCCTGAGTTCGACAACGCCCCTTTGAAGAAGCGCAGGAGCTGGCGTCCACGGAGCCCCCTGGAGGAAGATGACAGGGACATTCTTCACCTGATGAGCCGGATTAGTTTTTTAGCTCGATCCGGATTGACCATGATCGAGGTCATGGCCATATGTATTACGCGGGGGGTGCAGCCGCTTCAGTATAGAGGCCACCCCATGTGGGATTTCAACGGGGAGGATGACGCCACCCGCTACGGCCTTAAAGGGCCGGGATCGGTGGCTGATCTAACAAAGATCTTATCCACTTTGTACAAGGGAGAAGAGGAGGAATTCCTTCGTGTCAACCCGCAGGGCAGATTCTCTATGTACAATCCTCCGAGCTGGGTAAGCGGAGACTTTTTCTCGCCCATTTGTTTCGTATTCCCGTAGTTAAGTATTCAGTCTAGCGATTTCATCACAGGAGCTGCGCCAGGCTGTAAAGGAGATAAACAGCCCTCCTCCACAACCCGAGGACCCTGGACGGTCCCTTGACCCGGCCTCCCAGGAGGATCCGGACATATCTGTGGAGCTGATCAATGGGGTATTTTACCAATCGAGTAATGACAACGCCTTGGTGGCCATTACGGCCGATTACCCTGGGCTAGTTCCAGCCTCACAGGTGACTGAGACCGAAGTCCTAGCACTTAAAAAGGGATCCGTCCTTGAGCTTTTTTGATTGCCGTATAACAGCCGTGTTTTGCAGGGGAGGTCCTCAGGGCAGAAGGCCGAGCCTGTGGCAACTAGCTAACAAGGGGCCGCGAGGCCAGGCAGGCTGAAAAGATCCGCAGTCCGGATTGAGACACCGGCGCAGCGGTACGGCGCACCGTCTTTATTGCAAGACATTATTCTCAGAGGCATATTAACGCACATGCCTTCTTTTCAGGAAAAAGAGCGCTCGCCGGACTATACCCGGAGAGGCTACCAATGCGCCTCCACAAGCTAGGCTCCAAGGCCGGATTCGGAGGCGGGAACGAATACAAGGCGTGCGGCGGGTGCTCCTCCGACAAAGGATGCAGATAAACTGTCTGCCACCCATTCCGAGGTGGAAAGTGCCATGAACCACAGGCTTCGTCAGACTGTTCTTTGTGACGCTTGTTTCTCCCAAGAGGCATTGGATGCCTTCAACTCGGGAGACGCGCACCTCCGTGCCGCTCAAAATGGTCTAGCCAGAGCTACGGAGCAGTATGTAAAAGACATACGGGTGAGAAAATTTGATGATTATATATACCAGTAGCCCCTGAGACTTGAAACAGTTAGGATAACTAATTTAAGGATCATTTTTTATGCAGGTTCTTACAGAAAAGAATACTCAACTATCCAAGGAGCTGGAAGAGTGCAAAGCCCAACTTCAGGCCGCATTGGCCGCAGCAGGGGAGCCCAAAGAGACCCCCTCTAGTAACATATCCTTCAAATGATAAGTATCATATTAGAATGTGGCGTATATGCAGATCTGACGATAAAATTGCAGATGATGCTGGAGTGAATCCGGATAAGCAACAGCTCATACGCCAGCTGAAGGCCGGTGAGAGCGTTCTTACGAGGGTGAGGCAGGAGAAGAATGATCTCCTAGATGCCAACACCAAGATGGGCGTGGAACTAAAAGATGTTCGTGCCCAACTGTCGGACTCTGTTAAGGAGAATCGGCGGCTTCGACGCGGCATATTTAGTAAGTGCTTGAACGAACTTTGAAAAAGAGTTCGGCGAGGAAGCTGGCTGACAGAGTTATGTCTGTAGGTATGCTAACAGGTCGTCCTGCCGAGGAGATGCCCAGTTCAATGGGTGATCTTCTTCCCGAGCTCTCACAGCTGCACGAACGAGTTCGGCAGGTGATGCAAGGCGTCGCCCAGGCCTTGTGGCCATCCGTCTCCATACCCGAAGGCCTTGGAGAGCTTGAGAAAATCTCAAGGGAGCACGGCGGCGCTTCCGGTTATGGAAGATATCGGCCTGCCGTCAGGGCACCAGGGAAGCCTGGGCAATGGTGAAGACACGGTACACGAAGGCTGACCCGAACCACATGGCCGAAGTCGGACCTGTGGGGCCTGATCGGAAGGAGATCCCTGTGAGCTTAGTGTATGGCCAAGTAGAATTGGCCGCAAAGTATTCCCAACAGGACTGTAGACTAGACAGCCTATTGGATGGTATTAAAGAGGAATTCAACCAGTCAAATTGACAATGTAATTTTAAAGTGACATGTATAATGCCTTCTAGCCGGATTGTAGATCGTTTGTTGTGGCGGACCTTTTCGCTTCAACCTCGGGACCCGATGGTCTGGAGTGTATCCGAATACCCTCTCAGTTATGTAAGAACCGGGGCATGCGTGGAGACCAGGCGTAGGGGTCATTAGTGCTTTATCAGACAAGTGCCCAACTAGTTATGTTATATTACATGGGTAGTAAGAAACATCTTCCAGGGAGAATAGTTCAGTTAAGGGTTCCTTTCCCTGGGTAAGCATGCCCTAAAGTGCATGTCCGAACTGTGATAAGAAGCGCAGAAAAATCATCTGGGGGCAGATATGAATAATAAAAGTCATCTTTTGTTCACCTACCGAATATTCCTATAAGAACGCTAGATTTCGGCTTCACCCAGTCTGAGGTACACGTCCGGCTGACCCGGCGGTAACAATCGCAGAGGTGCTCCCCTTATGCCCTAGCCGAATTAACGGGAACATAGGGCATAAATACAAGAGCGAGGCAACCCAGCTTGGCCAAAACTTAAGTCATATCGATGCATATAATGGTGAAAAAAGGTACATGCAGAAGTATAACACATGTGTTGGGCGTGAGGCCCAGGAAAATAATTAAAGCTTTTGTGAAAGAAGCCCCCAGGTATGAAGAGTGCGGCTAGCGCATCTATAATGTACGAGTGAGGCACAAGGTGGCCCTTGAAGGCCTAGAGAAATAAAAGAAAGAAAGGGAAACAAGACAGATGATGCATATGCAGAAAATGGACAAAGGGAGGGGACTAACATAAAGTCCGGTGCTAGGCGTAGAATCTTCGGAGCCTGGCTGCGTTCCATGGGTTCGGCTTGAGTCGACTAGTCGATGCATCCCACAGTCGGTACGCTCCACCGGTCAGAACTTGATCGATAATGAAGGGACCTTCCCATTTGGGCTCGAGCTTGTTCTTTTTCTTATCCAGCAGCCGTAGAACTAGTTCGCCAACGTTATAAGTTTTGGCCCGTACTTCTTGGCTACGTCGCGCTCTTCCTCCAAGGTGTCCAGACTGTCCTGCCGATCGAGCTCGGCTTCTCTTTCTTCGTACATGCGCACTAGAGGTGAGTCATGAACTATGTCACAAGGCAGGACTGCCTCTGCGCCGTACACCATAAAAAATGGTGTATAGCCGGTACTACGATTCAGCATGGTCCGCAGCCCCCAGAGTACAGAGTCGAGCTCCTCTACCCAGTGCGTGTCAGACTCCGTTAAGGAGCGCATTAATCTGGGTTTAATGCCGCTCATTATAAGACCATTTGCTCGTTCGAATTGACCGTTGGTTTGTGGGTGATAGACTGAAGCATAGTCGAGCTTGATGCCCATTTTGCTGCACCAGAGTTTTACCTCGTCGGCCGTGAAGTTTGTGCCGTTATCAATGATGATGTTGTGGGGGATGCCGTAACGGTGTACAACCTTGGATATGAAATCTATCACCGGCCCGGATTCGGCTGTTTTAACCGGTTTAGCCTCTATCCATTTGGTGAATTTATCCACCATGACCAATAAGTATTTTTTCTTGTGGGTTCCCCCTTTAAGGGGCCCAACCATGTCAAGCCCCCAGACCGCGAAGGGCCATGTAATGGGGATTGTTTGGAGGGCGGTGGGTCGCATGTGGCTTTGATTTGCAAAGAGCTGGCAACCGGAGCAACGTTGGACCAAGTCCTGTGCATCTGCCCGGGCCATTGGCCAATAGAATCCTGTACGGAAGGCCTTGCTTACAAGAGCCCGGGCTGCGGCGTGATGACCGCCAAGTCCGGCATGAATTTCTGCCAAAAGGTTCTGCCCTTCCTCGTCGGAGATGCACCTTTGAAGGACTCCGGTAGCGCTTTTTTTGTACAATTCTCCCTCATGGACCCTGTAGGCCTTGGATCGCCGCACTATGCAGCGTGCCTCATTTTGGTCCTCCGAAAGTTCCTGTCTAGTTAGGTAGGCCAGGAATGGTTCTGTCCACGGGGCAATAATGGCCATTATTTCGTGGGTTGAATGTGTTATTTCGGTGGCGGAGCCTCCAATTGTGTCAGAGAGTTCGGTGTCGGGTATTTTGGGCGGGTCCGGACTGTTGTTACCGGCGTCCCCTTCCCATGCTACGGATGGCTTGAAGAGCCATTCCAGAAATATGTTGGGAGGGACCGCGTCGCGTTTTGCGCCGATACGGGTGAGGATGTCCGCCACCTGATTGTTTTCCCGAGCTACATGGTGAAATTCGAGCCCCTCGAACCGAGTTGACATTTTTAGGACGACATTGCGATAAGCTACCATTTTCGGATCCTTGGCATCGAAGTCTCCATTTATTTGGGATATCGCGAGGTTCGAATCCCCGCACACCTCTAGGCGTTGAATGCCCATGGATACTGCCATCCGGAGACCATGTAGAAGGGCCTCATATTCGGCTGCGTTGCTGGAGTCCATATACATTATCTGTAGTACGTATTGAACAGTATCTCCTATTGGGGACGTCAAAACGATGCCAGCTCCCAGACCAGCCAGCATTTTTGAGCCGTCGAAGTGCATGATCCAGTTTGAGTATGTGTCGTACTCTTTAGGGAGTTCGGCTTCCGTCCATTCAGCGACGAAGTCAGCCAAAACTTGCGACTTAATAGCTCACCGTGGCTTGTAAGTTATGTCTAATGGGAGGAGCTCAATGGCCCATTTGGCAATCCGGCTCGACGCGTTGCGGTTGTTTATAATATTGTTAAGTGGTACTTCCGAGGCTACCGTTATCGAACACTCTTGAAAGTAGTGTCGCAGCTTCCGGAATGCCATAAATACCGCGTACGCTATCTTTTGATAATGCAGCTACCGTGATTTGCATGGAGTAAGGACAGTGGATACATAGTAAACCAGCTTTTGAAGGGGGAATTTGTGTCCGTCCACTTCTCGCTCGACGACGAGCACTGCGCTTACTACTTGATGAGTTGCCGCTATATATAATAGCATTGGTTCACCAATGTTTGGCGCGGCCAGGACTGGGTTTGTTGCCAATATGGCTTTTATTTCGTTGAGTTCGGCCGAGGCGGCATCCGTCCACTCGAAGTGTTTGGTGCACCGGAGGAGGCGATAAAGGGGTAATGCCTTTTCTCCCAAGCGGGAGATAAAGCGGCTTAGAGCCGCCACACATCCAGTCAATTTTTGTATTTGTTTGAGGTCTGTTGGGGTAGCCAACTGTGACAACGCTTGGATTTTGGCCGGATTAGCTTCAATACCTCTACTGGAGACAATGAATCCCAGGAGCTTTTCGGCCGGTACGCCGAAAACGCATTTTTCCGGATTGAGCTTGATGTCATATGTTCGGAGGTTGTCGAATGGCCTCAAGTCGTCTACTAGAGTTTCGACATGCTTGGTTTTAACGACCACGTCATCCACGTATGCCTCCACTGTTTTGCCGATCTGGTTTGCCAGACATGTCTGAATCATGCGCTGATATGTTGCGCCGGCGTTTTTGAGCCCGAAGGGCATTGTGTTGAAGCATAATGGGCCGTATGGTGTGATGAATGCCGCTGCGGCTTGGTTTGGCTCCGCCATTTTAATTTGATGGTAGCCGGAGAATCGTGTCCTGCGGTAGCATCGATGATTTGATCGATGCGGGGGAGGGGGAAGGGATCCTTTGGGCAGGCCTTTTTAAGGTCCTTAAAATCGACGCACAAGCGCCAGGATTTGTCCTTCTTTGGTACCATCACCAGGTTTGCTAGCCACTCTGGATGTTTTATGTCTCTGATGAATCCGTCCTCCAATAGCTTGGCTAGTTCCTCTCCCATGACTTGTCTCTTAGGCTCGGAGAAACGTCGAAGAGCCTGCTTGACTGGCTTGAATCCTTTTAGGATATTTAGGCTGTGCTCAGCCAGCCTGCGTGGGATTCCTGGCATGTCTGAAGGGTGCCAGGCAAAAATGTCCCAGTTCTCGCGTAGGAACTCTCGCAGTGCGGCGTCGACATCAGGGTTTAATTGTGCCCCGATGGAAGCTGTTTTTGTAGGGTCCGTTGGATGGACTTGGAATTTGACTATTTCGTCCGCTGGTTTAAAGGAGGTGGACTTGGATCTTTTATCGAGTATCACGTCGTCCCTGTTCACCGTGGTGCACAGCGCAGTTAGTTCCTTGGCCGCTAGGGCTTCGGATAGTGCCTCGAGGGCCAATGCAGCTGGCTTATTTTCGGCGCGGAGTGCTATGTCCAGATCACTAGCAAGAGTGATGATTCCGTTGGGCCCGGGCATTTTGAGCTTCATGTACCCGTAACGGGGTATGGCTTGGAAGATTGTAAACGCCTCCCGCCCTAATAGAGCGTGGTATCTGCTGCTGAACGGGGCCACTTGGAATGTAATTTCTTTGGAACTGTAATTATCCGGCGTGCCGAATACCACGTCTAGTGTGATTTTTCCAGCACAGCATGCTTCCCAGCTGGGGATGATTCCTCTAAAGGTTGTGCTACTTTGCTCAATGCGGCTCCAGTCTATTTCCATCTTTTGAAGAGTTTCCTCATAGATAAGGTTTAATCCGCTGCCGTTGTCCATGAGTACCTTGGTGAGTCGAAAGCTGTCCACGATTGGACTGAGGACCAGTGCGGCTGGTGCTCGGGCTGTTCGGAATTTAGGTTCGTCACTGGCATTGAAGGTAATAGCCGTGTCACTCCAAGGATTTATTTCTGCTATGTGGCAGATTTCGGCCATGCTGTGGAGTGTTCGCTTGCATCTATTATTTGACGCGAAGGTCTCAAAGACCGTTAACACCGTATTGTTGTCCACGGGATGATGCTCTGTTGTCTTTGGGAGGAGTAGATCCTCACCACTTTTAGCCACCTGCCGGAGTATCCAACATGCTCTAATGCTGTGCGTTGGTATTGCATCCGCTGTACTATGAATTTTGCAGGGTCCGTTGAGCCAACCCTCCAGTATGGTTCCTTGCCCCGTAGAGGGATTTTGCTTTTTGGTAGTTAACCCAGGTGTATTGTGATAATGCACCCTTTTATTTCGGACTGGGTTTGTATTCAGGGCCGGATTGTCCCAAAAGTTTATTTCGGTTTTCCAGGCGCTTTCCATCGCACAGTACTTTCGTACTATGGACACCAAGTCGGCAAAGCGTGTAATTTCGTGACAACTTATGGTGTTGAGGATTCCCTTGTCCATGCAATTATTGCAGAAGAATGAAATTGCGTCTTCCTCGCGGCAGTCCTTTATCCTGTTCATGACCAGGAGGAATCTGGCCCAGTAATGGTGTACTGTTTCTTCGGGCTCTTGCCTAATTTGGGATAGATCGCATATGTTTGGGTGGGTGGTTGGAATTGAATCCGAATCCTCACCCAATCTGAGACTCAGGGGCCAAGAAGTTTCCGAACTCGGAAGTTTGGATTCTTGGATGTTTTCCAATAAATCTAGCCCGCTGCCTGATTCTAGGTTCAGGTCTTGAGCGACGTCCTCCCCTCCACGGGTATCCGGCTTGGAGGGATCGGGAATCTGGACATAGCTAGTCCTTAGGATAGATGAAGGGTTGCTGCATTGTTCCTCCACCACTGCAACGTGATGGGTAACCTGGGGAGAGTTGATCTCTCTCAGATCGGGTTTAGGACCAATCTGATTGTAGCCTGTAGCGACTCGCAGGGCGGCGATGCGATCCAAGAGCTCGTTCAGGGAAGAGAGCTCCATTTGATCTTACTTCTCGGCAAGTTCCGAGTTGACGTGAAGGTTGCTTTCGATGACCCGAGAAGTCATCATCGTCGGCGCAGCGGCCGAACAGGCGGTCATAAGAAAACCACCTAGCCGGAGAGTTTGGCCGATAGCCAAAGCTCCCTCAGCAATGGTGCCATCTTTAAAGACGGGATGAGACATCCTTCCTGGTGGCGACGGCACAGCGGAACTCTCAATGAAAGCACCAATGTCGGTGTCAAAACCGGCGGATCTCGGGTAGGGGGTCCCGAACTGTGCGTCTAGGCCGGATGGTAACAGGAGGCAGGGGACACGATGTTTTACCCAGGTTCGGGCCCTCTTGATGGAGGTAAAACCCTACGTCCTGCTTGATTAATATTGATGATATGGGTAGTACAAGAGTAGATCTACCACGAGATCAGAGAGGCTAAACCCTAGAAGCTAGCCTATGGTATGATTGTATGCTATGGTTGTTGTCCTACGGACTAAAACCCTCCGGTTTATATAGACACCGGAGAGGGTTAGGGTTACACAAGGTCGGTTACAAAGGAGGAGATATCCATATCCGTATTCCCTAGCTTGCCTTCCACGCCAAGTAGAGTCCCATTCGGACACGAGACGAAGTCTTCAATCTTGTATCTTCATAGTCTAACAGTCCGGCCAATGGAGATAGTCCGGCTGTCCGGAGACCCCCTAATCCAGGACTCCCTCAGAGGGTTTGTGGTCCTTCTGGACTAAACTCCCACATGCGGTGAGGCCTGCGCTGGCAGGGCAGGATTCAGCGAACTAACATCACTTGGATCACACTGACGAGATCGATATCTCTCTCGAGGAGGGTTCAGATGTGGCTTTGTAAGGTCCGCACTTCATCCACTAATCCCCAGTCTAGCCCCTTGTTGACCCATCGCGCGAGCTGTAACGGTGGGCCAGGACGGAAGGTGGGGGTAGCTACCCATTTAGCACTGCGGGGCTCTGTAATATAAAACCACTCCCGCTGCCAGTAATTGGAAGCCTCGGTAAAAGAACCCCTTGCCAATGGTGGATCTCTGTGGTCAGATATCTAGCCGCCCGAAGCTTTGCGATATCCTCCTCTGTAACGGGGGAAGCCACCCATCGGCCTTGGGAGCTGGATCCAGGACATGACGGGAAGGCTGAAAGCAATGCAGTCAAACCTTGGGTGCTGGAACTTGGGGTTGGGGAGGCTGAGGAGAGGTTTGGCATAAAAATACGGCCATTGGTTCCTTTATAAAGGCCTCCGGTATTGAACACCTCCTCCCAAGCCTAAGAACTTGCCTATTCCTAAGGAATCTTTTTCGCAGGACGGTTGGGTTGCCCACGCCCGTGTTGATGAGAATCCTGTAATAAGGGGGCACGATCTCTGCTTTGACGAGACGTGCCAATGACAACCGCGTTTCGAAACATGGGGCGAAAAATGGTTCAAAATTATGACCGGACAGGCCTGATGTCACATTACTAAAGTTGTCAGCAGATTGGAATCGTGTGTTATTATATTCTCTCTGCGGTTGTGTGCGATGTGTGTTACATGTCCGGACACGATCAATTCGTCTAGAGACTATTCGGGAGTTCGGAAGGAGGAACCCGCCTTGCAATGCCGAAGACTACGTGCCAGATAGCTTGTCATTGAAGCCAGGTTCAGGGGCTACTAAGGGAGTCCTGGACTAAGGGGTCCTCGGGCGTCCGACCTGGTATCTATGGGCCGGACTGATGGGCTGTGAAGATATGAAGACCGAAGAGTGTACCCGTGTCCGGATGGGACTCTCCTTGGCGTGGAAGGCAAGCTTGGCGAATAATTGTGGAGATTCCATCTTATGTAACCGACTCTATGGAACCCTAGATCCCCCCGGTGTCTATATAAACTGGAGGGTGTAGTCCTGAAAGGATATACTCAATACCGTAGTCATACAGGCTAGACTTCTAGGGTTTAGCCATTACGATCTCATGGTAGATCAACTCTTGTAATACTCATATTCGTTAAGATCAATCAAGCAGGAAGTAGGGTATTACCTCCATAGAGAGGGCCCAAACCTGGGTAATCATCGTGTCCCTTGTCTCCTATTACCATCAACCTTAGAGGCACAGTTCGGGGGCCCCTACCCGAGATCCGTCGGTTTTGACACTGACAGCGGGCTTTATGGACACGCGCTATAGCTAATGTAGCAGTAGCGCTTTCCATGGAACGCGCTGCTGCTACTTTCCACTTAACCAAAACCGTTTTCTTCTTCCCCAACGCCCCCAAATCTAACACGCGTGTGTGTCGACTGTTGTCGCTGCCATCATCACCCGTCCGCTGCGCGCTCTCCCGTCTCCCTCCACACGCCGTTGACGCCGCCCTCGACCTCGACACCGCCTCGACCCCGACCTCAACGCCCCCTACATCGCCGCACTGCGTCGTGCGCCCGCCGCCCCGACCCCGACCCCGTCCCAGACTTCGACGTCGCGTGCCCCTCTCCCTAACTCCGCCGACGCCCGAGGTGGGCACGCCCTCCTCCTCCTCCTCCCCTACCTCTGCCTAGCTAGGGTTCTTAGGGTTAAATTTCATAGTTCATCTAATTAGTTAGGGTTCATCAAATTAGATGCTAATTATGGAAGTAGTTGTTAAATAGAATTAGTTTTAGAGTTCATCAAATTAGTTAGGGTTAAATTTTAGAGTTCATCAAATTAGTTAGGGTTCATTAAATTTTAGAGTTCATCAAATTAGTTAGGGTTAAATTTTAGACTTCATCTAACTAGTTTTTTACTTTTTTAGTAAGTGTTTAATAGAATTAGTAAGAAAATTAATATAACTAGTTGAACTAGTTTATTTTTAGTAAAAACTAGTTTATTTTTATTTATAGTAAGTGCTTAATTGAACTAGTTGAGTTAATACAACTATTTTATTTTTAGTACAAAAATTGATATAACTAGTTTACTTTTTTAGTTAAAGCAATTATTCCCGCATCGACGTCGACGATGCCTATCCCGCATCCTCGTCGTCGAGTCGACGGAGGACACATGCGTCACCAGATGGGCCATGTCTGGGACTGGGCTCCGCCGGGGTGGTACTGGGAGGCGCTACCTACCGGGGGGTGCAAGTTGGTGAGGAGTCAGGCCATCGTTGACCCGAACCTTCTTTGGTGGTGACCGCGTGGGCCAGTGACAGTCCAAAGGCTCGAGGACCCCGCGGAGGTGGTGCGTCACCGTGTCAGTGAGGAGGACGCGCACGTCCGTCGCTACTTGTTTGCGTTGGAGCACAGGTTCTCCAATACCTGGCAGGTTCTCCAGGGATCTCACTAGAGCCATGATCCTGTGATGGTCCCTTCTTTGTGGGTGTCCACCGCCCGCACCGATACCCGTCATGCGCTAGGGTTTTAGTTGTATTAGTGATGTTATTATGTATGATACTATTCGGGATGTATTAGTGATAATATTCGACGATGTACGGACGCATGAGATGATTTACTTTTGCTTATTGAATGCATGCTAATTTGAATACTTATTTATTTTACGATTTGGTTTTGCTTATTGAATGCTCATGTCTATATGAGTGCTACAAGATATTTTGAAATGTATATCTTGTGTTTCTCAAATAGGATATGTGCTTGCCCAAGTGGCCGGTCATGTTTGCAGGTTACATCTCAGAGTGGCCTATGTTTTGTCGGAGTGTTGATTCATTTCCGTTCCAGCAAATTTCAGGCGCTCGATATGTCCTATTTTAGCAAAGGTCATGCCGGATTTTTCTGTGAATTTTGGCATGACTTGTGCCAGAATATGTAGGAAATATCGAGTGCCTTGGATTTGTGTGTTGAGTATGATGGTAGTTGCCTTCGATCGATTTTCAATTAATGTTTCAACTATGAATATAGGAAATGTCTGACAACAAAATGGATTTCGGTATTTGCGAATACTGCGAAGACGAGTGCAGCCTGTGCGACAGAATCTTCCTAGATGATGACAGGCGCTTCAACATCAAGCTGAACGAGAACTTCGAAGTGGATACAGTAAGTCACAACGACAAGTATTTTTACGTAATTAAGCATGACATCTGCTTCATTTGCTTCAACTTATAATTTAATTTTTTTACTATTCTACTAGCGTATCCCCTGCCATGCAAGAGTGTTTGTCTTGGATAAGATAGGTTTCAGTTCTATGAAAAATACTATGGAGGTAAAGAGAGTTTACTTGAAGACCGAGCATGGTTATACTTTCCACGCAAAATTATACAACACATACACCTACACCTATTTTGAATGCAAAACTTGGCAAGCACTATGCAAGACTTATGCATTTGAGCCTGATATGGTTATCACCTTTGTTATTCGTCCGAAAGATGATATTGAAGGTAATATCGACATCTGGGTCGATGTGCAGACGCCTCTAGTTATACCATTATGTGAGTTTCTCAACCATATTTATGTCTTCGATATTGTTTATTCAAAAATAGTTGACAACTAATTTCTATTGACAGCTTATTTCTGTTCAAGCAAACATGTCCAGCGTTTGGTAGACATGACCTACTACTGTCCTGGGGCTGAACTGAACTGCGAGGAGATAAGTCATTATGTTTCATGGCTTGAGGATCTTCATACTGTCAAGACAAATTATTTTTTTGGACTTAAAAATCTTAGTACTCAAAACGTGCGACCAATAGTGTTCGTACTGAACTACGGTCACATCTATTTAGGAAAGATGGTAAGATTTTTACTATTTGTCCTCAGTGCATCTTTTGCATACATTATTTTTTAAGCTAAACTTCATTGCTAAGTATGTTACTATACGATGTTCTTCAACAGGGACTCCCGATGAATGTTGTGCCTCATTGGATCGAGACTAAAGGTCGCATGAGAATTGTTAGCTTACGACCAAGATTTCTTACAATGCACTTTAGTGCATTCAGGATTTCTAATAGCGAGGAATGCTTAATAGTGAAAGACTGGAGCAAAATTGTGAACGATCGCAGAGAAGTACTAGGGGGAAGCAATCATAAGCGCAGCCCACGATTAGGAGATAGGTTCATCTGCATGCTCCAACTTGATGAAGCAGGAGTGCTACACATGTTTTATGTTATTTTAGTTGAGAGAGAGCAGCAGGAGTGATTAGCTAGCTAGAAATGAATTATGATGATTAAATAGCTAGTGTTAGTGGTAATGACTATGATGATTATTATTAGCTAGTGTTGGTGATGATTAGATAGCTACCGCAGCTAGTGTTGGTGGTGATTAGCTAGCTAGAATGAGTTTGAAGATGATGATGATGTGTGCTACACTATGACTATGATGATTAAATAGCTACTGTTGGTGGTAATGACTATTATGATGATTAAATAGCTTGTGTTGGCGGATTAGATTCAAGTGGAGGAAACATGTGGTGCACATCGAAAGTACCGCTAGTCCAAACTAGATCAAGTTTGGATTAGTTGTATACTTTTGACATGCACCACATGTTCCCTCCACTTAAACCTAATCCACCTTCATTTGACACATTGTTATGGACATATAAATACACTAAAAAGTAAAAAAATGAGAAAAAGAATACTAGTAGCGATGGAGAGTAAACACGCTACAACTAGCTATATTAGCAGTAGTGCTGGAGCGAAGAAACGCTGCTGCTATATGTCTTAGCAGGAGCGCGCGTAGCACGCGATACTGCTAAGGAATAGCTGTAGTGCCTTATCAGTAGCACGTCCTCCCGCGCTACTGATAGGCAAATACCCGCGCTACTGCTAGGGTTTTCCCTATTAGTGCCTAACCACAGCTGTCGGCGTTGGGCGGAGGGGGACGATTGAGAGATAAGCGTGCGGGGGGGGGGGGGCGCGTGTTTTGTTTTGCTGTAGCAGTAGCGTGGGTACAGGGAGCATGCTACTGCTAAGCCCAATATCAGTAGCGCTTTGTCCTGAAAAAATGCTACTGCTAAGGCTAAGCATGTAAAAACATTAAAAATATACATTGGTCATCATTGATCTTTTTGTGTAGAATCTAAATAGTCAACATGAATCCTCACCGTACATGTATAGGCACAGGTGAAGATTCATATTGCAGCCACAAATCCTACACATACAGTTCAATGAAGACCAAGTGCTCGAGATAGTTTGAGAAGTAACATATGTAAGGTGGTAAACACCTTGTTCGCTTAGCAAGCCGTATGGGACTAAACTTAATTAGTTGCAAGAGGGGATGATACTAAGCAGCAGTGAGTTTTAAAGAAAAACGCTGCTACTAAGTACTTTAGCAGTAGCACGTCCAGGAGAAGGGCGCTACTACTATATCTAGCCTGAAGGCAACACCGTGGAAATTGTAGTAGTAGCGCTCGTTTCACCTAGAGCGCTACTGCTACTGGGTTATTAGTAGTGCGGTCTTCTGAAGCTCGCTACTGCTAATTAGCAGTAGCATTTGTTTTTGTACCTCATTGCTGCTAAGATTCTGTGTATAAGGTTTTCCCTAGTAGTGGTAACAAGTAATAAAAGTAAATGAGGTGCAGCAATATGGCCCAATCCTTTTTGTAGCAAAGGACAAGCCTGGACAAACTCTTATATAAAGGAAGGCGCTCCCGAGAACACATGGGAATTATCCTCAAGCTAGTTTTCATCACGCTCATATGATTCGCGTTCGGTACTTTTATAATTTGATATGTGGGTGGACCGGTGCTTGGGTACTGCACTTACTTGGACAAGCATCCCACTTATGATTAACCCCTCTTGCAAGCATCCGCAACTACAAAAGAAGTATTAAGGTAAACCTAACCATAGCATGAAACATGTGGATCCAAATCAGCCCCTTACGAAGTAACGCATAAACTAGGGTTTAAGCTTCTGTCACTCTAGCAACCCATCATCTACTTATTACTTCCCAATGCCTCCCCCTAGTCCCAAATAATGGTGAAGAGTCATGTAGTCGACATTCACATGACACCACTAGAGGAAAGACAACATACATCTCTTCAAAACATCGAACGAATACCAAATTCACATGACTACTTATAGCAAGACTTCTCCCATGTCCTCAGGAACAAACGTAACTACCCACAAATCATATTCATGTTCATAATTAGAGGGGTATTAATATGCATAAAGGATTTGAACATATGATCTTCCACCGTATAAACCCACTAGCATCAACTACAAGGAGTAATCAACACTACTAGTAACCCATAGGTACCAATCTGAGGTTTTGAGACAAAGATTGGATATAAGAGATGAACTAGCATTTGATATGAGATGGTGCTAGTGAAGATGTTGATGGAGATTGACCCCCTCCCGATGAGAGGATCGTTGGTGATGACGATGATGATGATTTCCCCCTCCCGGAGGGATGCTTCCCCGGCAGAATAGCTCCGCCGGAGCCCTAGATTGGTTTCCCCAAGGTTCCGCCTCGTGGCGGCGGTGTTTCATCCTGAAAGCTTGCTTATGATTTTTTCCAGGGCGAAAGACTTCATATAGCCAAAGATGGGCACTGGAGGCCTGCCAGGAGGCCCACAAGACAGGGGGCGCGCCTAGGGGGTAGGGCGCGCCACCCACCCTCATGGACGGTGGGTGGCCCCCCTCCGGTGCTTTCTTCTCCCACTATTTTTTATATATTCCAAAACTGACTTTCGTGAAGTTTCAGGACTTTTGGAGTTGTGCAGAATAGGTCTCTAATATTTGCTCCTTTTCTAGCCCAGAATTCCAGCTGCAGGCATTCTCCCTCTTCGTGTAAACCTTGTAAAATAAGAGAGAATAGGCATAAGTATTGTGACATAATGTGTAATAATAGCCCATAATGCAATAAATATCGATATAAAAGCATGATGCAAAATGGACGTATCAACTCCCCCAAGCTTAGACCTCGCTTGTCCTCAGGCGGAAACCCATATCGAAAAATATTCCACATGTTTAGAGATAGAGGTGTCGATAAAATAAAATATGGAAATGAGGATATCAAGATCATTCTTAGAACAACAACAATATATATATATATATATATATATATATATATATATATATATTGTCATATGATTTCTTATGCTAAAGTAACAACTTATTCACAATGTCAAGTATGAATCAGAAACTTCATTGAAAACTAACAAACTATAATCTCAGTCATTGAAGCAATTGCAATTTATCATAACATCGGAAAGAGTCAATATAAGAGCTTTTCAGCAAGTCCGCATACTCAACTATCATTTAGTCTTTCACAATTGCTAACACTCACGCAATAGTTATGGGTATGAAGTTTTAATCGGACACAGAGAAAGATAGGGGCTTATAGTTTTAAGACAAAAATAAAAGATAGGCCCTTCGGAGAGGGAAGCAGAGGTTTTCATGTGTTTTTATGGTTGGATGCACGAAATCTTAATGCAAAAGAACATCACTTTATATTGCCACTTGTGATATGGACCTTTATTATGCAGTCCATCGCTTTTACTTCTTCCACATCACAAGATCGTATAAAGCTTATTTTCTCCACACTAATAGATCATACATATTTAGAGAGCAATTTTTATTGCTTGCAACAATGACAACTTACTTGAAGGATCTTACTCAATCCATAGGTAGATATGGTGGACTCTCATGGCAAAACTGGGTTTAAGGATATTTGGAAGCACAAGTAGTATCTCTACTTGGTGCAAAGAATTTGGCTAGCATGAGGGGGAAAGGCAAGCTCAACATGTTGGATGATCCATGACAATATAATTTATTTCGGATGTAATAAAACATAACCTATTACGTTGTCTTCCTTGTCCAACATCAACTTTTTAGCATGTCATATTTTAATGAGTGCTCACAATCATAAAAGATGTCCAAGATAGTATATTTATATGTGAAAACCTCTCTTTCTTTATTACTTCCTATTAATTGCAATGATGACCAAAACTATGCTTGTCAACTCTCAACAACTTTTATTCATCATACTCTTTATATGTGAAGTCGTTACTCTCCATAAGATCAATATGATCTCTTTATTTCTTTTTATTCTTTCTCTTTTTTTCTCAAGATCATAGCAAGATAACCAAGCCCTTGACTCAAAACTAATCTTTATTATATATTGCTCACGGACTCGATTACATAGAAGGATCATAAAGCAAAACTCAAAACTAGATCATACTAAAACTTTATTCTACTAGATCAAGATATTACCAAAAGGATCAAACTAAGAAAAACGGTAAAGATAAAAGTGTGATGGTGATACAATACTGGGGCACTCCCCCAAGCTTGGCAGTTGCCAAGGGGAGTGCCCATACCCGATACTCAATTCTCCTTTGGTGGTGAAGAAGAGATTGTTGATGATGTTGGCTTGTCGTCCAGCATCGAGCGCATGAGATGCTCCAACTTATGAATAATGCCCTTGAGTGCGATGATATGCTCTTGCAACAGAATATTTTCACGAGTTAGATACTTGTTTGGCACACGAACTATTTCAATCATCTTGAAAGCTTCAATTTCAGTAGGGGTAAGAAGATTGTAATGAGGTTGAAGGATGTCTTCTTCTTCTACTACCGGGGTTTGATCCTCTGTGGCCTTCTTGATCCCATCATCCTTCTTGATCTCCCCGGGTTCTTCTCTCTTCAGCTCTATGTTCATCAGCCAAGCATCGCCGCCCTCATTGTTGGAGGAGGGGGGCGGCATGATGCCTGGCCTTGACAACCCTGGCAGAAAATAGCTCGAAACAAAAATAGAGGATAATTGCGTGGCACAGTGGTCAAAACCTTCGGGAGATTATATAAAGAATTTTTACCTACCAAAAGAAGTATCATGCAAGAAAATGGAGTCTGGAGGACACACGAGGTGCCCACGAGGCAGGGGGCGCGCACTCCACCCTCGTGGACGCCTCGTGTCCTTTACAGACTGCTTCTTATTTTCCTATTTTCTTAAATATTCCAAAACAAAGAAAAATTGCTATTAGAACTGTTTTGGGGTCGGTTTACTTACCGTACCACATACCTATGCCTTTTTGGAGGCTGAAACGTTTTGGAAGATGTCCCTTATATACTCATCTCGGGTTATGATTTCAATAACATTAGTTTCAACATTTATAGGATTACCTGAGATATAATGTTTGATTCTTTGACCGTTCACCACCCTCGGATTTGTGCCTTCGAAGTTGTTAATTTTTATGGCACCGGAAAGATAGACCTCCTCAATAACGCAAGGACCTTCCCATATAGAGAGGAGTTTTACTGCAAAAAACTTAAACGGGAGTTGTATAACAATACATAATCACCTACATTAAACTCAAGTTTTTGTAACCTTTTGTCGTGCCATCTTTTAACTTTTTCTTTAAACAGTTTGGCATTCTCATAGGCCTGGGTTCTCCACTCATCAAGTGAGCTAATGTCAAATAGTCGCTTCTCACCAGAAAGTTTGAAGTCATAGTTGAGCTCTTTAGTGGCCCAATATGCCTTATGTTCTAGTTTGAGAGGTAAGTGACATGCTTTTCCATAAACCATCTTATACGGAGACATACCCATAGGATTTTTATATGCAGTTCTATAGGCCCATTATGCATCATCAAGTTTCTTGGACCAATTCTTTCTAGGTCTATTAACAGTCTTTTGCAAAATTAATTTAAGCTCTCTATTACTTAGTTCTACTTGACCACTAGACTGTGGGTGGTATGGGGATGCAATTCTATGATTAACATCATACTTAGCAAGCATTTTAGGAAAAGCACCATGAATAAAATGTGAACCACCATCAGTCATTAAGTATCTAGAGACTCCAAACCTCGGAAAAATAACTTCTTTAAGCATCTTAATAGAGGTGTTATGATCAACACTACTAGTTGGAATAGCTTCTACCCACTTAGTAACGTAATCAACAGCAACTAAAATATGTGTATACCCATTAGAGGAAGGAAACGGTCCCATATAATCGAAGCCCCAAACATCAAATGGTTCAATAACAAGTCAATAGTTCATAGGCAATCTTGACGTCTACTAATATTACCAATTATTTAACATTCATCACAAGACAAGACAAACTTACGAGCATCCCTGAAGAGAGTAGGCTAATAAAAACCGGATTGCAATACCTTGTGTGCAGTTCTATCTCCAGCTTGGTGTCCTCCATAAGCCTTGGAGTGACACTTGCGTAGGATCTGTTCCTGTTCATGATCAGGTACACAATGTCTAATAACACCACCTACTCCTTCTTTATAAAGGTGTGGGTCATCCCAGAAGTAATGTCTTAAATCATAGAAAAACTTTTTCTTTTGCTGGTATGTGAAACTAGGTGGTATAAATTTAGCAACAATGTAATTAGCATAATCAGCATACCATGGAGCAGTACGAGAAGCATTTGTGACAGCTAATTGTTCATCAGGAAAGCTATCATCTATAGGTAGTGGGTCATCAAGAACATTCTCTAACCTAGACAAATTGTCTGTAACGGGGTTCTCAGATCCCTTTCTATCAATAATATGCAAATCAAATTCTTGTAGTAGGAGAACCCATCTAATAAGTCTAGGTTTAGCATCTTTCTTTTCCATAAGGTATTTAATAGCAGCATGATCAGTGTGAACAATTACTTTAGAATCAACAATATAAGGTCTAAACTTATCACAAGCAAATACAACTACTAAAAATTCTTTTTCAGTAGTAGCATAATTTCTCTAGGCACTGTCTAGAGTTTTACTAGCATATTGGATAACATTTAATTTATTATCAACTCTTTGTCCTAGAACAACACCTATAGCCTAATCACTAGCATCACACATAATTTCAAAGAGTAAATTCCAATCAGGAGGCTGAATAATAGGTGCAGAAATCAAGGCTTTCTTAAGTATTTCAAATGCTTCTACACAATCATCATCAAAGACAAAAGGAACATCTTTTTGTAAGAGATTAGTCAGAGGCCTGGAAATTTTTGAGAAGTCTTTAATGAACCTCCTATAAAAACCGGCATGACCAAGGAAACTTCTTATACCTTTAATATCCTTAGGACACGACATGTTTTCAATAGCATCAACTTTAGCTTTATCAACTTCAATACCTCTTTCAGAAATTTTATGCCCCAAGACAATGCCTTCATTAACCATAAGGTGGCACTTCTCCCAATTCAAGACAAGATTAGTTTCCTCGCGTCTCTGCAAAACTCGATCAAGGTTGCTTAAGCAATCATCAAAAGAAGTTCCATACACGGAGAAATCATCCATGAAAACTTCAACAATCTTTTCAGAAAAGTCAGAGAATATAACAGTAATACATCTTTGAAAGGTACCAGGTGCATTACATAAACCAAAAGGCATACGTCTATAAGCAAAGGTACCGAAAGGGCAAGTAAAAGTGGTCTTTTCCTAATCCTCTTTTGACACAGGTATTGAGAGAAACCAAAATAACCATCTAGAAAGAAAAAAATGTGTGTGTTAGGATAATCTTTCTAGCATTTGATCAATGAACGATAGAGGGTAATGATCCTTTTTAGTAGCTTTATTTAATTTGCGGAAATCAATTACCATTCTATAACCTGTAACAATTCTTTGTGGGATCAATTCATCTTTATCATTAGCAACAACAGTGATACCTCCCTTCTTAGGGACACAATGGACAAGACTTACCCACTGACTATCAGCAATGGGATAAATTATACCTGCCTCCAGAAGCTTTAGTATTTCTTTTCTTACCACTTCTTTCATCTTAGGATTTAACCGTCGTTGGTGATCAACAACCGGTTTAGTGTCTTTCTCTAATTTTATTTTATGCTGGCATAGAGTGGGACTAATGCCCTTAAGATCATCAAGAGTATACCCAATAACAACATGGTGCTTCTTCAGAGTTTTCAATAATCTCTCTTCTTCCCGCTCTGAAAGGTTAGCACTAATAATAACAAGATATATCTTCTTTTCATCAAGATAAGCATATTTAAGTGTATTAGGTAATGGTTTAAGCTCAAACATGGGATCACCCTTGGGTGGAGGAGGATCCCCTAGAATTTTGACAGGCAAGTCGTGTTTCAAAATAGGTCCCTGTTTAAAGAACACTTCATCTATTTCCCTTCTTTCATTCATAAACATATCATTTTCATGGTCTAGCAAATATTCTTCTAAAGGATCATCAGGAGGCACAGCAATAGAGCAAGACCAATAATTTCATCTTTACTAGGAAATTATTTATCATGGGGTTGTCTACAAAATTTAGCAAAATTAAAATCATGAGACATATCCCCTAAACCAACATAAACAATATCCTTTTTGCAGTCTATCTTAGCATTAACCGTATTCAAGAAGGGTCTACCAAATATAATGGGACAAAAGTCATCTTGTGGGGAACGAAGAACAAGAAAATCAGCAGGATATTTAACTTTACCATACAATACTTCAACATCTCTAACAATCCTAACTGGTGAAATAGTATCTCTATTGGTAAGCTTAATTGTAACACCAATACCTTCTAACTCAGCGGGTGCAATATCATCCATAATTTCTTCACATAAAGAATGAGGAATTGCACTCGCACTAGCACCCATATCACATAAGCCATGATAGCAATGATCTCCTGTTTTAACAGAAATAACAGGCATGCCTACAACAAGTCTATGTTTATTTTTAGTATCGGATCTAGCAATTCTAGAAGCTTCATCACAAAAGTAAATAACATGCCCATCAATATTATTTGACAAGAGATCTTTAACCATAGCAATACTAGGTTCAACTTTAATTTGCTCAGAGGGTGTAGGTGTTCTAGTATTACTCTTACGAACCACAATTGAGGCTTTAGCATGATCCTATATTCTAGCAGGAAAAGGTGGTTTCTCAATATAAGTGGTAGGAACGATAGGATCAACATTATAAGTGATAGTATTTTCTTCAACTTTAATAGGTTCAACTACTTTTTCTTCAATGGAAGGATTATATTTAAACCACTTCTCCTTAGGGAGATCAACATGAGTAGCAAAGGATTCATAGAAAGAAGCTACTATCTCAGAGTCAAGTCCATATTTAGTGCTAAATTCATGAAAAGCATCGGTATCCATAAATTTTTTAACATAATCAAACTTAGGTGTTATAACTGACTCCTTACCTTCGTCGAGTTCCCAATCTTTAGTGTTGCATTTAATTCTTTGCAATAAATCCCATCTGAATTCGATAGTCTTCATCATAAAAGAACCAGTACAAGAAGTATCAAGCATGGAGCGATTATTGAGAGAAAGCCGAGCATAAAATTTTTGAATAACAATTTCTCTTGAGAGCTCATGATTGGGGCATTAATATAACATTGAATTAAAGCCTCCCCCAAGGTTGAGCGATGATTTCTCCTTCGCGAGGCCAGAAATTATATATATAATTACGATCATGATGAACCAGATGCATATGATAAAACTTCTGATGAAATTCCAATTTCTATCGGATGTAGTTCCATGATCCAATATCATCACATAGCCTAAACCATGTCAATGCCTTTCCGTTTAAAGATAAAGGGAAGACCTTCTTCTTGATAACATCCCCGGGCATACCTGCAAGCTTAAATAATCCACAAACTTCATCCACATAGATTAGGTGCAAATCGGGATGCAATGTTCCATCTCCTATAAAAGGATTAGCTAGCAATTTCTCTATCATACCCGAAGGAATTTCAAAGTAAAAAAATTCAGTAGGTTCAGTAGGTTGAGGAGCAACTCTTTGCTCTACTGGTCAGGGTGAAGATACCCCGAACAAGCCCCTCAAAGGATTACTTTCCATAGTAACAAGTGACAGTAAATTTCAGCACACTATATAAATTTTTCCTTACCAAATTCCACCTACCAAAGGCGCTTCACTCCCCGGCAATGGCGCCAGAAAAGAGTCTTGATGACCCACAAGTATAGGGGATCTATCATAGTCCTTTCGATAAGTAAGAGTGTCAAACCCAACGAGGAGTAGAAGGAAATGATATGCAGTTTTCAGTAAGGTATTCTCTGCAAGCACTAAAATTATCGGTAACAGATAGTTTTGTGATAACGTAATTTGTAATGGGTAAAAATTAATAAAAGTAAATAAGGTGCAGCAAGATGGCCCAATCCTTTTTGTAGCAAAGGGCAAGCCTGGACAAACTCTTATATAAAGGAAGGCGCTCCCGAGGACACATGGGAATTATCGTCAAGCTAGTTTTCATCATGCTCATATGATTCACGTCCGGTACTTTGATAATTTGATATGTGGGTGGATCCGTGCTTGGGTACTACCCTTACTTGGACAAGCATCCCACTTATGATTAACCCCTCTTGCAAGCATCCAGAACTACAAAAGAAGTATTAAGGTAAACCTAACCATAGCATGAAAAATGTGGATCCAAATCAGCCCCTTACGAAGTAACGCATAAACTAGGGTTTAAGCTTCTGTCACTCTAGCAACCCATCATCTACTTATTACTTCCCAATGCCTTCTCCTAGGCCCAAATAATGGTGAAATGTCATGTAGTCGACATTCACATGACACCACTAGAGGAAAGACAACATACATCTCATCAAAATATTGAACAAATAGCAAATTCACATGACTTCTTATAGCAAGACTTCTCCCATGTCCTCGGGAACAAACGTAACTACTCACAAATCATATTTATGTTCATAATCAGAGGGTTATTAAAATTCATAAAAGATCTGAACATATGATCTTCCACTGAATAAACCAACTAGCATCAACTACAAGGAGTAATCAACACTACTAGCAACCCACAGGTACCAATCTGAGGTTTTGAGACAAAGATTGGATACAAGAGATGAACTAGGGTTTCAGATGAGATGGTGCTGGTGAAGATGTTGATGGAGATTGACCCCCTCCCGATGAGAGGATCGATGGTGATGACAATGGTGATGATTTTTCCCTCCCGGAGGGATGCTTCCCTGGCAGAACAGCTCCGCCAGAGCCCTAGATTGGTTCCGCCAAGGTTCCACCTCGTGGCGGCGGCGTTTCGTCCCGAAAGCTTGCTTACGATTTTTTCTAGGGCGAAAGACTTCATATATCCAAAGATGGGCACCGGAGGCCTGCCAGGGGGCCCACGAGATAGGGGGCGCGCCCAGGGGGTAGGGCGCGCCCCCACCCTCATGGACAGTGGGTGGCCCCCCTCCAGTGCTTTCTTCGCCCAATATTTTCTATATATTCCAAAACTGACTTCCATGGAGTTCCAGGACTTTTGGAGCTGTGCAGAATAGGTCTCTAACATTTGCTCCTTTTCCAGCCCAGAATTCCAGCTGTCGACATTCTCCCTCTTCGTGTAAACCTTGTAAAATAAGAGAGAATAGGCATAAGTATTGTGATATAATGTGTAATAACAGCCCATAATGCAATAAATATCGATATAAAAGCATGATGCAAAATGGACATATCAACGGCCGGCCAAGCCACGCCCGTGCCCCCGAGGAGCCATCGCAGGAGTCGCGACGTGCTTGCGTGGGTGGCCTTGCCCTCTCTTGGGAGGTGGCGAGTCAGGTCCCTCCTTGGGGGCCTTCCATTGTCGGCGGCGGAGAACTTCCTCATCGGCGCCATGAGGACTACAGCAAGGCGGCGAGGCAGAGAGGAGGAAGATGAAGTAGGCGGCGAGAAGATGGAGATGAGCAAGGGTGCTCCGCCCCTCTCTTCATTTATAGCCGAGGGAGGCCAACTGCCGGCCTCCACGATCCCATGCAATGATGGCCTTCTCTGTATTGTAGAACGGTCTTGTCAAGTTCAACGGTTGCCGAGGAAGCATGGGGAAGCGGAGGCGCCCACGTCCCATCAATCGCCACACGTCGATCAAGGCTACAGGTGGTTAGGGCCCACGATGCTCCACACTTACCCTTTGACTTCGCCTCAGGGCCAAGTTTGAGCGCACCTTGGGCCCAGGGGCTACTGTCGGTGTCCTGGGAATGGGGGTACCTAGACTTTCTTGCCTGCGGCCCATGATGTGGCTCCATCAACAGACCGATACGGCCCAGCTTTAGCAACAACAACCCTGGAACCTCGCGAGGGGCCAAGCTTCGCGAGGCGGGTGACACCAAGACCTCCCTGGGGGGCAGCCTCACCAGGCTGGCTCCCGAGGAGCATAGATATCAATGCAAGGTGCACCTCGCGAGGTTCATATGACATAAGCCATGACGACCAAGGCCACACGGGCGCCAGCAGGCGCAATGTACCCATTTACTCTTTGGAGCTAAGGAGGCAAGCACAGGCATGGAGTTCCGAGGCGTCAAGCAAAGGTTTCCATTTTGGTGCAACAAGACCAAGACTGCCAAGACGGTAGGACGAAGGTCATCACGGAGCCTATCGCGGCGTCACAACCAGGAGCTTTTGCAGGCGAAGACTACTTTTGTCAGGATCACTTGTACTAGTTGCCTTTGAATTTGGCCGTTGTGGGATCCCTTCCCGCCTACATTTGGGAAGAGGACCAAGGCCACAATAAATAGGACCCAGCCACCACCGTAGAGGGATCGGATCCATTCCACCCTGACCACCTCACCAGCTCATCGAGCCCAAAAACACCTCACCTCCTGAGGCTATTCATCCATTGTACTAGTTCACCCACAACCTCTCGAGGCCAATCCACCACAAAGCAGGAGTAAGGTTTTACACCGCAAGGTGGCCCAAACCTGGGTAAACTGCTGTGTCTCTTGTTCATTGGGTTCGTCGAGCTAGGCCGCGGAATCAGATCGTAGGTAGACTAGGGAGGGCGAGTTCTTCACACGCACCCCAGTGTTCGAACCTCTCAAGGTTCTGCGGAACCCCGGATCCAACATATATTAATCTTGACAGAGCTTCTCAGCAATACACGTCAAAAAAATAATAGCATGGCATCCTTACAAAGTCTTATTTTCTCTTACTTACACACACACATACATATAAAAGTGATATCGGTAATACAATTAAAGGATAGAGTATCTGGTGCGACTAAAGTAGGCGGATTAATCAAGGACATGTGGAAGTTAATGCTCTCGGTGGACAGATGAGCTCCTTCGACCATTGGTGCATTGGCCCCTATATATTTGTATAGGAAAAATGGTAGGTGGAAGTACTACATATATGGAACCAAATGCAACCATGACCATTCTCTTTAGATCAATACAAATGTTGTATAAGTAGAAGTCCAAGACACTGCAAATACTATTTGGTGAGCCATGTGGCCACACTTGATCATGTACATTAAATACTTAACATACAAAAACTATGCAAAGATGAGCATACATTATTCTTACCAAGGAAGAAGCTACAAAATCAATGTCAACATTAGTTAGTTCCGTGCATGTACAGAAATCACCGGCACTTGATACGTCTCCAACGTATCTATTATTTATGAAGTATTCATGCTGATATATTATCATTCTTGGATGTTTTACAATCATTTTATGGCAACTTTATATAATTTTTTGGGACTAACCTGTTGACCGAGTGCACAGTGCCAGTTGCTTTTTTTGCTTGTTTTTTACATCGCAGTAAATCAATATCAAACAGAGTCCAAACACCGCAAAACTTTTTGGAGATTTTTTATGGACTAGGAAACCCAGGATGGGCCAGAGCAGCCCCTGGGGGGTGCCCTGAGGGGGCACAACCCACCTGGGCGTGCCTGGGACCCCAGGCACGCCCAGGTGGGTTGTGCCCACCTCAATGGCCTCTCGCACCTCCTCTTTACCCTATAAATTCCAAAAAAATCCAGAAACCCTCGGGGTTAACCTAGATCAGAAGTTCCGCCGCCACAAGGCTCTATAGCCACCGAAAACCAGTATAGACCCATTCTGGCACCCTACCAGAGGGGGGAATCATCTCCGGTAGCCATCTTCATCATCCCGGCGGCCACCACTATGAGGAGGGAGTAGTCCACCCTCGGGGCTGAGGATTTGTACCAGTAGCTATGTGTTTAATCTCTCTCTATCTCTTGTGTTCTTGAGATGTCACGATCTTGATGTATCGCGTGCTTTGTTAATATAGTCAGATCATATGGTGTTTTCCCCTCTCTATCTTGTTGTGATGAATTAAGTCTTTCCCTTTGAGATTTCGTTGTTATCATATTGAATACTTTTATGGATTGGAGAGCACTTGATATATGTCTTGCAATTGAATACTCGTGGTGACAATGGGGTATCGTATTGATTCACTTGATATATGTTTTGGCACTCAACTCGCAGATTCCCGAGGTGAGATTGGGGTAATCTATGCATAGGGGTTGATGCATGTTCTTGTCTTTGTTTCTCCGGTAGAAATCTTGGGGCACTCTTTGAAGTTCTTTGTGTTGGATTGAATATTACGAATCTGAATTTGCTTTGGTGTTATTTTAGTATGAACTCTTGGTTAGATCGATTAGAAAGAATAGCTTCGTTTTATTTTTAGTACGAACTCTAGGATAGATTGATCGGAAAGAATAGCTTTGAGGTGGTTTCGTACCCTACAAATAATTCCATCTTATGTTCTCCGCTAGATAGGAACTTTGGAGTGATTCTTCGTTGCATGTTGAGGGATGGTTATATGACCCAATTATATTAGCATTGTTGAGAGATTGGACTAGCGAAAGTACGGACCCTAGGCCTCATTTTCAAGCATTGCAATATCGTTTGTGCTCGCTTTTTCTACTTGCTACCTTGCTGTTTTTTATTGTTCCTATTACAAAAATCAATATCTACTATCATTACTACACTTGTATCACCATCTCTTCGCCGAACTAGTGCACCTATACAACTTACCATTGTATTTGGTGTGTTGGGGACACAAGAGACTTTTTATTATTTGGTTGCAGGGTTGTTTGAGAGAGACCATCTTCATCCTACGCCTCCCACGGATTGATAAACCTTAGGTCATCCACTTGAGGTAAAATTGCTATTGTCCTACAAACCTCTGCGCTTGGATGCCCAACACGTGTCTACAAGAATAAAGTCGCGTAGTAGACATCAAGCTCTGGCGCCATTCCGGGGAGGTGAATGCTTGAAGGTATATCTTTAGGTCTTGCAACCGAATATTTTAGTTTCTTGTTTTATCACTAGTTTGGTTTATAAAAGAAAACTACAAAAAATGGAATTGAGGTTGCATCATATTATTCTTCTCTATAATGTCTTTCGTGAAAATGATGGAATGGAAAATTGTGCCCATTGATATAATAAGAATTCAATAAAATGTTTGGCATGAATGATGAGCACAATTGCAATGTTGCTAGTGTTAATTCTTTGAATATCCATGATGCTAGTGATATGCAAAGCCATAAGCTTGGGAATGCTATGTTTGATGAAGATGATATTTTTAGTCCTGCAAGATGTGATGTGCAAAATTTGTTATAATGATTGCATGCCTCCTATTTATGATGATTATATTGATGAAAGTGGGTTTGGAAAAGTGTCAACTTTAGATAGTGATCCCACTATTTTGGAGGGTGTTGAATTTTATTGTTATAATGATAAAAGTGGATTTGGAGAGGTCATGACTTTATTTAGTGATGAATCCTTTGGAAGAGGTTTCAATTGAATATGAAAACAAAGTTGCTATATATGATGATTATGGTGATGACATGTATGCTATAAGTAATAATGATAACCATTAAACTTGTCATCATGATTTTAGTTTTCAATCTCATGATCGTTATTTTGTCGAGTTTGCTCCCACCACTATTATGGATGAGAATAATTTTGCTTGTATGAAGAGTAATAAATTTTATATGATTGTAGATCATGAAGAGAATGCTTTATGTGATAGTTATATTGTTAAATTCATTCATGATGCTACTGAAAATTACTATGAGGGAGGAACTTATGCTTATACACATCTCAATAATATCAAGTTTCCTCTCTTTATGTTGAAAGTTTTGAAGTTGCACTTGTTTTGCCTTCCCATGCTAGTTGATTCTTGCTCCCATAAATTGTTTGCCCACAAAATACCTATGCATAGGAAGTGGATTAGACTTAAATATTCTTGCCATGTGATTCATGATGCTCTCTTTATGTTTCAATTCTTATCTTTTATGTGAGCATCATTGAAATCATCATGCCTAGCTAAAAGGCATTAAAGAAAAGCGCTTGTTGGGAGACAACCCAACACTTTTACCTACTGTTTTTGTGTGTTCACATGATTAGGCTACTGTAGTAATTGTGTTTTATTGCTTTTTTCAATAAAGTGCCAGGTAAGACCTTTGGGATGGCTTACGGTGATAGTTGATTTGATCTTGCTGAAAAACAGGAACTTTTGTGCTCAGGAAAACAACTTTCATTTTTAACAGAAGCGTGATAAAATTATGATTCTTTTTGCAGAAGATTAATAGAAAAATTGCCCAGCTTTTCCTATTTTTCAAAAAATTTGGAGTAGCAGAAGTATGGTTGGAGTACATATTACTACAGACTGTTGTGTTTTTAACAGATTCTGTTTTCAATGCATAGTTTGCTTGTCTTCTAGTTTCCATGGCTTATATTGCTCAATATAAATTGTGGAAATGATATTCTACAGTAGGAAATGTGTGAGAACAATTATGAATCTTGTCTTTGACAGTACCAAAAATGAAATGGTTTGCTCTTTATCATACTAACCTATCTCATAAAGTTCCGTTAAGTTTTGTGTGATTAAAGTTTTCAAGTTTTGGGGGAGATGTAGATGTGAGGAGAATAAGGAGTGACAAGACCCTAAGATTGGGGATGCCCAAGGCACCCCGAGGTACTATTGATGGAATATCCAATCAACTAAGCTTGGGGATGCCCTGGAAGGCATCCCCTCTTTCGTCTCCAACATTATCGGTAACCTCACTTGGAGCTATGTTTTCATTCGTCACATGAAAAGTGTTTTGCTTGGAGCATCAATTTATTTTGTTAGGATTTGCTTGATGTTATTTAGAATAATGTTTTTCATCTTTTATTTCAATAAAAATATGAAGTATAGCTTTTTCCATGCTTATTTTGCAAGTCTACATGTTGCTGTTTCAAAACAAAAAGTTTATCGATGTTGCAAAAATTCCCAAGAAAATTCAGAATGTGATAAAATGTTGAAACTTTTCGCATAGTAAGCTCTGATAAATTTTATACAGTGTGGTAAAATTTTCATAATTTTTGGAGTTAGGGAAGTATTGATACTCTTGCATTCTTTACAGGCTGTACTGGTTTGGCAGCTTGCTGTTTTGTTTGCATTGTTTGCATATGTTTGCTTGTTTAATGATTCTATTTGAGGATAGGAGTATTAAATATGCAGAGGCATTTAGTATGCAATGTTGAATAATAATTTTAGTGATTTGCTATAGTAGAGAATGATAAGATTTTTGCATTGGTTTATACTAACTTATCTCACGAGTTCTTGTTGAGTTTTGTGTGGATGATGCTTTTGAGATTTAGGAAAACCATGATACGAGAGGAATTAAGGAGACACAAAAGCTCAAGCTTGGGGATGACCAAGGCATCCCAAGATAATATTTCAAGATGTCTCAAGCATCTAAGCTTGGGATGCCCCGACAGGCCTCCCACCTTTCCTCTTCAACAATTATCGGTTAGTATCGGTTGAGCCTAAGTTTTTGCTTCTTCACATGAGTTGTGCTATTCTTAGAATGTCATTTTATTTTCATTTTTATTGATTTTTTAATAAAATACTTAGATCTGAAAGTCTTCAAATATAATAGAGTCCTTAAATAGTTGCCAGGGAGGCTAGGTAAGCGGCATTCACATCCCGTCAATGAAGCTCTTCTCTATAAATTGCTTTAGTGCTTCACTTATATATATTTTTAGCATGGTGTGCTTTAGTATTTTTGAAGAAATTCTCTCTTGCCTCGCTTAAATTAATTTGAGAGAAAGAAATTCTCTCATGCTTCACTTAAACTCTCTCATGCTCATTGAGGGAGTCCTGGACTAGGGGGGTCCTCGGGCGTCCGACTTATTGGATATGGGCCGGACTGATGGGTCACGAAGATACGAAGACCGAAGACTCTACCCATGTCCGGATGGGACTCTCCTTGGCGTGGAAGGCAAGCTCGGCGACCAAATATGAATATTCCTTTATCTGTAAATGACTTTGTGTAAACCCTAGGTCCCTCTTGTGTCTATATAAACCGGAGGGCTAGGTCCATAGATACATCCTCATAATTATAGCTAGGCTAGACTTTTATGGTTTAGCCATTAAGATCTCGAGGTAGATCAACTCTTGTAATACTCATATTCATCAAGATCAATCAAGCAGGAAGTAGGGTATTACCTCCATAGAGAGGGCCCGAACCTGGGTAAACATTGTGTAACACCCACAATGCGGCTATATCTCCCACGTGTCGAGGCACGACTTAGAGGCATAACCGAATGGTGGTTTAGTCACAAGTGGGGTAATCTTCACACAATCCCATGTACTCAATAAGAAAGGGATAAAGAGTTGTCTTACAATCGCCACTTCACTCAAATAACAATCTAAACATACATCATCCAGAGCACAATCAAGGCCCGACTACGGAACCGAAATAAAAGAAGACAACCCCAAATGCTAGATCCCCGATCGTCCCAACTGGGCTCCACTACTGGTCAACTGGAGAAGACACAAAACAATGATCAAGATCTTCATCGAGCTCCCACTTGATCTCGGTTGCATCATCGGCACATACAACTGTTTTGGAAGTATCCGTGAGTCACGTGGACTCAACAATCTCACACCCGCGAGATCAAGACTATTTAAGCTTACGGGTAGGGTAAGGTAATGAGGTGGAGCTGCAGCAAGCACTAAGCATATATGGTGGCTAACATATGCAACTAAGAGTGAGAAGAGAAGCAACACAATGGTCGTGAAGCTAGAAGTGGTCAAGAAGTGATCCTGAAACTACTTACGCACAACCATAACACAAGAACCGTGTTCACTTCCCGGACTCCGCCGAAAAGAGACCATCACGGCTACACACATGGTTGATGCATTTTAATTAAGTCAAGTGTCAAGTTCTCTACAACCGGACATTAACATAACCGCGGGCACAACTCTCGAAAGTTTATACCCTGCAGGGGTGTCCCAACTTAGCCCATCACAAGCTCTCATGGTCAACGAAGGATATTCCTTCTCCCGGAAAGACCCGTTCAGTCTCGAAATCCCGGTTACAAGACATTTCGACAATGGTAAAACAAGACCAGCAAAGCCGCCCGATGTGCCGACAAATCCCGATAGGAGTCGCACGTATCTCGTTCTCAGGGCACACCGGATGGGCAAGACGTCGGGTTGCCATAGACCCTGGTTGCCCAGGGGGCGCCGGACATCGCCCAGGTTGGACCAACACTCGGAGGAGCACTGGCCCAGGGGTTTAAAATAAAGATGACCCTTGAGTCTGCAGAACCCAAGGGAAAAGGCTTAGGTGGCAAATGTTAAAACCAAGGTTGGGCCTTGCTGGAGGAGTTTGATTCAAAGCGAACTGTCAAGGGGTTCCCATAACACCCAACCGCGTAAGGAACGCAAAATCAAGGAACATAACACCGGTATGATGGAAACTAGGGCGGCAAGAGTGGAACAAAACACCAGGCAAAAGGCTGAGCCTTCCACCCTTTACCAAGTATATAGATGCATTAATTAAAATAAGAGATATTGTGATATCCCAACAAATCCATGTTCCAACGTGGAACAAAATTCAACTTCACCTGCAACTAGCAACGCTATAAGAGGGGCTGAGCAAAAGCGGTAACTCAGCCAAACAACGGTTTGCTAGGAAGGAGGGTCAGAGGCTTGACATGGCAATATGGGAGGCATGATATAACAAGTGGTGGCTAGCATGACATAGCAGTAGAGCGAACAACTAGCAAGAAAAGATAGAAGTAATATTGAGGGTATGGTCATCTTGCCTGAGATCCCGCAAGGAAGAAGAACAAGTCCATGAAGAAGATAAACGGAACATAGTCGAACGGATCCTCACAAACGCAACGTTACCAGAACTAACAAGAAGACGTAACACCAAAAAGGAGGAAACAACATGGTAAACACACAAGCATAAGCATGGCATGATGCACAATCAAGTATGATGCATGTCCGGTTTAAAGAGGCATGGCATGGCAACGTGCAACAAACAATACTACAAATTAAGTGGAGCTCAATATGCAACGAGTTGCATATTGACGAAACACCACATTCGGTTATTTAGTTCACTCTTGTATAGGTACTCAACAATATTAAATGTTGGTTAGCATGGCAAGGGGTGAAGCATAATAAAACTACCTAGCTAGGCAAGTTTAAATGAGGCCGGAACAACAAGCAACAATTCTGCAAAATCCCCATATGCATATTATGAATTTGGTACTGTTCTGCCCTAAACCATATTTTAGAGTAGGTAAACATGCAAAGTAATGCCACCATGTTAAACTATGCATTTTTCTACTCCATTTACATATAAAGATTATTTAAAATTGAGCTACAGTTCTTTCGTTATGAAATAAAGCATTTTAACATGGCAATAGGCAAATTATATGCAAACATCATTTTAAACATTTTAAACATGGTTGAAAGTTGCATGGCATGAAACTAGATGAAATTCTAAGCATTTTACATATATAGATCACTTTAATCTGATGCACGGTTATTTAGTTATTAACAATCTGAAACAAGGGCATTTTCTGTAATTATGCATGCACAGGAAAATAGATAAATTCGCAGAACGAAAAAAGGTCTATGGGCCGAATCTGGCCGGCCCAAAAGTGCACAGGGGCAGGGGCTGCTCACTAGGCCTTGTGGGCCGGTTCGATGGAGCAGTGGCCGACTGGTGCGCTGGGCATTGGCGCCGAATGTGTGCACAACTGGGCCTCGCTGGAAGAGGCAGGACGCGGTCAATGCGGCTGGGACTAGCGCGTGTCCTCTGCTCGATCGGAAGCAGAGCCGTGGCGACGCGGGCAACTTTGATGGAGGACGGAGTGACATGAACGGGAGTAGTTCGCCGGATGTGGCGCAGGGCTGCCCGGATCTCGATGGAGATGAAGCAGATCGGGTGGTGGCGCAACAACCGTGGCCGGCGGTGAGCTCCTGTCCATGCGGGAAAAGAGAGAGACCGCGGGTGAGGGACACAGAGAGCAAACGGGGAGAAGCTCGCAATGGGCTTCACAGGGCCGTGCGACTGTGATAGAGGCTAAGGTGTCCCGATGTTTCGATGAGATGGTGGCTATCGTTTTCTGTGGGAGTCGACCTTGACGATCCGACTACGAACGTGCGAGACGTCGCGCCTTAGCAATCGCTAAACCAACTTCCGAGGGTTATTTACCACGCCAGAGCACGATCAACCTGACCACGAGGGTCTGTTTCCTGCGAGCAAACGAAGAACAAGCAAGAAACTGAGATTGCAATCGGGATATTGCGAATATAAGATGAAAGCTTTATTGATCAAGGTGGGGTTCTGTGACGTCTTGGTCGGGTCGTTGGACACAAACAAAGTACGCGAAGTTGCAGCTATGGCGAACTTTTAATCTAAACAAAACCCAAAGTCTAAACGACGCCCTAAGGGCTGTATATATGGAGGAAGAGGGGGGAATTTCGTGGCCCTTGAGGGTGGGGTCCGAAACCAACCCTAACTCTTGTTTCCCCACACATACGGACTCTAAAAATAGCCTATACTTAAGTATTTCGAAATTACATGGGCCTGGCCCATTAATAAGGTGACGCAACACCTAGAATAGCCTATGGACGAATATTATGAAGTGGCATCTTGTATATTTCGTCCAAGGCTTCATGCACTCCTTATGGCGGCTTCAAAGTCCTGAAATCATCACTTGTAACTCCGTTCTTGATCCCCTTGCGCATGCCATCAACTCCATGCGTGTTCTTGCTCCAATGTTCATCCTTCTCCAAGCTAGGCCCTTCATTTGTAAGCAAAACAAATGTATCCAATTTAGGCAGCATCATAATCTCATGAACATTAGAATCATTACCAAGAAACGAAAGTACCTGGTAATTTAATTGGCGTGCGCGAGCTCTAGTAATTGGTCCAGTATATGTAACAGTAGGGGCTGTGGGTCTAACAATGGTATTGATGTCCTCATCATCCTCCCCTTCTTGAAATGAAGTCATCCTCGACGGAAGCGCATCTTCCTCACCCAAATAAGGCTTCAAATCTGCAATGTTAAAAGTGGGAATAATCCCAAAATCTACAGGTAGCTCAAGTTTATATGCATTATCATTTATTTTCTCTAACACCTTAAAAGGACCATCAGCACGTGGCATTAGCTTTGATTTGCGCAGATTAGGAAATCTATCTTTACGCAAATGTAACCAAACTAGATCTCCAGGCGCAAACACAACATGTTTTCTACCCTTATCTCCAGCAAGTTTATATTTAGCATTCATACGCTCAATGTTTTCCTTAGTTAACTCATGCATTTTTAAAATCAATTTAGAACGTTCTTTAGCATCAAAATTAACCTTCTCTGAAGATGGAAGAGGCAACAAATCAATAGGTGCACGAGGTAGGAAACCATACACAATTTCAAAAGGGCACATCTTAGTAGTAGAATGCAATGAACGATTATAAGCAAATTCAATATGAGGCAAGCATTCTTCCCACATTTTCTTGTTATTCTTCAAAACAGCCCTAAGAATAGTAGACAATGTTCTATTGACTACTTCAGTTTGTCCATCAGTTTGGGGGTGACAAGTAGTACTAAAAAGCAGCTTAGTCCCCAACTTAGCCCATAAACATCTCCAAAAGTGGCTAAGAAATTTAGTATCACGATCTGAAACAATAGTATTTGGCACACCATGTAAGCGAATAATTTCACGAAAGAACAAATCAGCAACATTAACAGCATCATCGCTTTTTATGACATGGTATAAAGTGTGCCATTTTCGAGAACCTATCCACGACAACAAATATGCTATCCCTCCCCTTCTTTGTTCGAGGTAAACCTAAAACAAAGTCCATAGATATATCCTCCCAAGGAACACTAGGTACAGGCAAAGGCATATATAAACCATGAGGATTGAGTCGTGACTTAGCTCTTTGACATGTAGTGCAGCGAGCAACAAAACGCTCAACATCCCGTCTCATCTTTGGCCAAAAGAAATGTGTAGCAAGTATATCCTCCGTCTTCTTGACGCCAAAGTGTCCCATTAATCCTCCTCCATGCGCCTCCTGCAACAACAAAAGACGAACGGAGCTAGCTGGAATGCATAGCTTGTTAGCACGAAACACAAATCCATCTTTAAGAACGAACTTGTTCCAAGTTCTCCCTTCCTTACAATTCTGCAATACATCTTTAAATTCAGCATCATGAACATATTGATCTTCGATGGTCTCCAAACCAAATATTTTAAAGTCAAGTTGTGAAAGCATAGTATAACGACGAGACAAGGCATCAACAATAACATTTTCTTTACCCTTCTTGTGTTTAATGACATAAGGGAAAGTCTCAATGAATTCAACCCATTTAGCATGTCTACGGTTCAGTTTTGCTTGACTTTTAATGTGTTTCAAAGATTCATGATCAGAATGTATAACAAATTCCTTGGGCCATAAATAATGTTGCCATGTTTCTAAGGTCCGAACAAGAGCATATAATTCTTTATCATAAGTAGAATAGTTTAGACTAGGCCCACTCAATTTTTCAGAAAAGCATGCAACAGGTTTTCCATGTTGTAATAACACACCTCCTAATCCAATTCCACTAGCATCACATTCAAGCTCAAAAGTCTTATTGAAATTAGGAAGTTGGAGTAAAGGAGCATGTGTCAACTTATCTTTCAATACCGTGAAGGCTTCTTCCTGTGCGGTACCCCAAACAAAAGTCACATCCTTCTTTGTAAGCTCGTTGAGAGGTGCAGCAATGGTGCTGAAATCTCTCACAAAACGCCTATAGAAACCAGCGAGGCCAAGGAAACTCCTAACTTGTGTGACCGTTTTGGGCTGCGGCCAACTCTCAATAGCTTCAATCTTGGCTTTATCAACTTCAATTCCCTGTGGAGTAACAACATAGCCAAGAAAAGATACTCGGTCGGTGCAAAAGGTGCACTTTACAAGGTTTCCAAACAAACGTGCATCACGTAGAGCAATAAAAACAGCACGTAAATGTTCCAAATGTTCCTCCAAAGATTTGCTATAAGTCAATATGTCATCAAAGTAAACTACCACAAATCGTCCAATGAAAGCACGTAAAACTTCGTTCATTAACCTCATGAAAGTACTAGGTGCATTAGTTAACCCAAAAGGCATGACTAACCACTCATATAATCCAAATTTAGTTTTAAATGTTGTTTTCCATTCATCACCCAATTTCATACGAATTTGATGGTATCCACTACGCAAATCAACTTTGGAGAATATTGTAGAGCCACTCAATTCATCAAGCATATCATCTAGCCTAGGAATAGGATGACGATAACGAATAGTAATATTATTAATGCCTCTACAATCAACGCACATACGCGACGTACCATCCTTTTTCAGCACTAAAATGATAGGAACAGCACAAGGACTAAGGGATTCGCGTATATAACCTTTGTCGAGCAGTTCTTGTAGTTGACGCATAATCTCCTTCGTCTCCTCTGAATTGGTACGGTATGGTGCACGGTTGGGTAGCGATGCACTTTTCAATTTAATTTCAGAAACAACAGTAGATGGTTTATTATTAGGCTTCATTTGGTGCTCAAATTCTTTTGCCACAATCTGATTTTCACTCTTATTTGTCTCCTGTTTTGCTTTATTAGCTCTATTAATATCATCTTTCAAAATGGAATCAGGAGTCATAGGAAGCAAAGTAATATTTTTATCATTATGAACAAGAGTATACTGATTGTTTCTACCATGGTGTACAGAATTTTTATCAAATTGCCATGGTCTACCAAGTAATAAGGAACATGCTTGCATAGGTACCACATCACAATCAACATAATCAGCATATGTAGAGATACTAAAATGCACACGAACAGTACGTGTTACCTTAACCTTGCCGCTGTTGTTGAACCATTGGATGTAGTAAGGATGTGGATGTGGTCTTGTGGTGAGAGATAGCTTCTCCACCATCTCCATGCTAGCCAAGTTATTGCAGCTCCCTCCATCTATGATCACGCGAACAGAACGTTCCTTCACAACTCCCTTTGTATGGAACAAATTATGCCTCTGATTTTGCTCAGCTTGTGTAACCTGCACACTCAAAACACGTTGAGCAACTAAACATTCATACCTGTCAGCATCTTCAGGAGCCATGTATTGCGTCTCATGATCAGAATCGTCTCCATCGTGTTCTTCACGTGTAATAAGAGCCAAAGTCTCCTCATCATAGTCACTAGCGGACTCATACCCACCATCCTCAGTAACAATCATCACACGCTTATATGGGCATTCTCTCGCATAATGACCTCCACCCTTGCAACGTCGACAAATAATATCATGTGTTTGCCCTGTTGATGCCATGGATGAAGAAGAGCTCTTTGCAGGCCCAGAAGGTGTGCTCTTGGCAGATAGTGGTGATTGTGCCTGCTTTATTGTATCACGGTTGGAGGTGGCAGCCGACGGAGGCGCCGGTGTAGCAGAACGTGTGGAAGTAGATGATGCACGTGGTGTCCATGATGAAGGTCGACCTGCAGAAAAGTTAGTCCGCGCCAATGCCTGTCGATCCTGCACTTCACGTTCAGCTTTACAAGCAAGATGGAATAAACGAGTGATATTAGTATACTCCTTATACTCTAGAATCGTCTGAATCTCTCTATTTAATCCACCCATAAAACGTGCAAGCATAGCTTCATTCTCCTCAACAATACCACATCTAATCATGCCAGTTTGTAATTCCTGATAATATTCTTCTACAGAATTTTTCCCTGTCTTAAGCGCTGCAATTTTTGAAGTAATTCACGTTGATAATATGGTGGAACCCAACGAGTACGCATAGCAGTTTTCAAAGCAGCCCAAGTAGCCGGAATAGGATATAATCTACAATGCTCAGACCACCAAACACATGCAAAACTAGTGAATGCACAAACAGCAGCAGGAACACGTCTCTCCTCGAGATATTGTAAACATGTAAATCGTTGTTCAGTTTCTAACTCCCAAGTAAGATATATATCAGGAACATATCTACCCTCAAATGGTGGAATATTCAATTTTAGTTTAGGGAGATGGTCATGATCTCGTACCTGAGGGTGAGCCCTACCATTGCCATTATTTGCATGTGGACGACCTAGTGGTTGTTGTGCTGGTGGTGGCACGTAGTTCTGATTTTGATCAACCTCATCCTCATAATCTCCCACATAATCATCCTCCTCCACATCAACAGTAGGAGCCACAGAAGTATCAACAACAGCACCAGCAGTTTGGCCCGACTGAAGAGGGACACGGCTCGCTCGGCGGAGGGCTGTTTCCCGACGTGGAGGTACTCGATGTTGTTGCTGTTGTTGCAGAGGTGCGGCAGGAGCAGCCGGTGGTGGTGGTGGAAAACGCGAAAGCAATTCAGCAAACTTGTTATCGAGCTTTGTTTCAAACGTCTTCTCCATGCCATCTATCTTCTCCATGGCCTCTTCAAATCTGTTTATCACATCTTGCACCTGTCCACTCATCATTTGCTGAAACGTATCATGAAGCTCCTTGTTTGTCAACTTCTCCCAGTCAGTCTCGTCGGCCTGTGATCCTGGCATGGTTAGCAGCAATAGAAACACACAAGAATATGATCCTACAGACTACTAACAAGTGGTGGTGGTGGCGGGTGTCACAAATCCGTCAAGCAAATCTCAAATTCTTACCAGTTCTTACCCAGCAGCAGGCGGTGATCGGCAACCGTTGTAGTCAAAACTCTCAAAAGCTTGGATAGAGCGAGTGCCAGGGAGAGTCAAACGCATGACGTAGATGTATGTGGAGCTGGGAAGGCTTATAGTATGGTATCAAAAAGGGTCAGCAATAATCAATTCAGAGATGCAAAGTAGAATAAACGCTCAACGACGGTACTGTGCTAGTCCTAGGCTAGACCGTGCTAGAGACGCGAGCCTAGAACACTAACAAAATCACGGCGCTGCACGTAAATAAGGGAAAAGCACACTCTGGAACTCTTTTTTTTGCGCTCCTTTTTTTGCGCTCCTCTTTTTTTTTGTTTGCGAAAAATCACTATAATGGCGAGTGTCTCAAAACTCTTCCCTCGTCAAACTGATAGGATGGGCACGAAATATTTTTTTCACTTTTTTTCGGAAATCAGGGCAGTGACGACGAAAAAGTGCGACAAAAAATCACTATGATGGCACATGGCTCAAAAGACTCAGAAAAGCCTAAAAATAGGATAGGGAAAAAAATTGCCCGTGAAAATTTTGGCCTAAAAACTGCCCGGGGGTCTCCAGACTTTTTTTTTCTGAGACCTACGCAGGCAAGGAAACACGAATCAGAATTTAGATTGATCTCAAGAACAAACCTATTATGAGAAGAACTCGGATTGGTGGTGGATATATGGTTGTGGTATATGGCAGCGGTGGTGGTATATGGTAGCGGTGGTGGTATATGGATACAGATTGGTGGTGGTATATGGATACGGATTGGTGGTGGTATATGGATATGGATTCAGAGCGGTGGCGGATAAGCAAAAGTGGTAGATGGGCGATGACGATGGTGCGGCGGCGGCGTGACAACTTATGACTAGAACTCGAAACTCTAAAAGACTAGACTCTAAGACCAACAACTTGACACGACGATGCAACCGCAAATTCAACAAAGCAAAAACCCTAAAAAGATTATGCAAAGACTCAGATTGGTTTGGATATGATGAACTAACCCTAATTTTTTTTCTGGCTTTTTCGTGGACTGTAGGTATGAAGAACAGACTCGATCTAATCTACGAAAAACTGTAAAATCTCACCGAGCAACCTGGAAATCTGATACCACTTGATAGAGGCTAAGGTGTCCCGATGTTTCGATGAGATGGTGGCTATCGTTTTCTGTGGGAGTCGACCTTGACGATCCGACTACGAACGTGCGAGACGTCGCGCCTTAGCAATCGCTAAACCAACTTCCGAGGGTTATTGACCACGCCGGAGCACGATCAACCTGACCACGAGGGTCTGTTTCCTGCGAGCAAACGAAGAACAAGCAAGAAACTGAGATTGCAATCGGGATATTGCGAATATAAGATGAAAGCTTTATTGATCAAGGTGGGGTTCTGTGACGTCTTGGTCTGGTCGTTGGACACAAAAGAAGTACGCGAAGTTGCAGCTATGGCGAACTTATAATCTAAACAAAACCCAAAGTCTAAACGACGCCCTAAGGGCTGTATATATGGAGGAAGAGGGGGGAATTTCGTGGCCCTTGAGGGTGGGGTCCGAAACCAACCCTAACTCTTGTTTCCCCACACATACGGACTCTAAAAATAGCCTATACTTAAGTATTTCGAAATTACATGGGCCTGGCCCATTAATAAGGTGACGCAGCACCTAGAATAGCCTATGGACGAATATTATGAAGTGGCATCTTGTATATTTCGTCCAAGGCTTCACGCACTCCTTATGGCGGCTTCAAAGTCCTGAAATCATCACTTGTAACTCCGTTCTTGATCCCCTTGCGCATGCCATCAACTCCATGCGTGTTCTTGCTCCAATGTTCATCCTTGTCCAAGCTAGGCCCTTCAGTTGTAAGAAAAACAAATGTATCCAATTTAGGCAGCATCATAATCTCATGAACATTAGAATCATTACCAAGAAACGAAAGTACCTGGTAATTTAATTGGCGTGCGCGAGCTCTAGTAATTGGTCCAGTATATGTAACAGTAGGGGCTGTGGGTGTAACAATGGTATTGATGGCCTCATCAGACTAGAGGTGGAGACATGGGCGACAAGTGGCGGGGTGGAGTGGGTAGGAGTGGATTTTTAGGAAGGGGGTAGGGTTTCCAAATCAGGAGGTCTAGGTTGTCTTTTAAAAGCATGGAGGGCTAGGTTTTTCATGTCTGAGGGGGCTTCGTAGCCATTCGATCGCTATCCAACGGTCAGGAAAAAAGTGGGTTAGGGGAGTCAAATGAAGAAACCACATATATTTGGAGGATGATAGGTGTTGATCCGGACCCATCGGTAATGACTGTCCGGGTCGGGTTCGGGTAAGTTTCGGACACGCGTGAGGGGTCGATGCACTGTGCAAAGAGGGGTTTCGGGGCCTGGCGGATGGTAGTGGGATGTGTAGATGGTCTAGGGAGGAAAGAGAGGGAAAGCCCGGCAATAGATTTCGGAGACCGAAAACGTCCGACGATAGACCGACTACATTGCGGCTATATGTTTAATGATTGGGCTATCAAACAAACTCCGAATTCGACGAAACTAGACAGGCAGTCTATCTACACTATAATAAGACCACACGCCAACTTTCATCCCATTCCAAGAACATTTTCCGGCCACTTATAAAATACTATTTCGGAGGTGCTGCGGGCGCGTGCAAGTGTGGCTGGGCTCAGAACGGACAACGGAGAGAACTGGGGAACCCGGAGGGATGCAAGTTTTGAAAACATGATGATGCAATGCACATGATGACATGACTAAGATGCAACATGCAAGCGAATGACAAGGCAACAACAACGAATAACTGGAAGACACCTGGCGCAACGGTCTCGGGGTGTCACACATTGTGTCCCCTGTCTCCTGTTACCATATATCCTAGACGCACAGTTCGGGACACCCTACCCGAGATCCGCCGGTTTTGACACCGACATTGGTGCTTTCACTGAGAGTTCCACTATGCGGTCGAAAGATAAGATTGATGGGTCGCCTTGTTCTCAAGGATAACGTCACCTCCGAAGGAACACTGTCCCCAGGCCAAACCCTCCGGCTGGGTGGCTTCATTATAACCGCCCGTTCGGCCACTAAGCCGATGATGGCTTCTCGGGTCATCAAAAATCTCCTTCATGTTGACTCTAATTACTCCAAGCAGATGGATCCGGCAGAGCTGTCATCTTTAAACGAGCTCCTAGATCACATTGCCGCCTTGGGGGTCGCCACGGACTATGATCGGATTGGCCTTAAACCCGACCAGAGAGAAATTAGAACTCCACCTATCACCCATCAAGTAGCGGTAGTAGAAGAGCAAGACGACAACTCTTCCTCTATATTAAGGACGAATTACATTCGGATCTACGAACTTGAAGAGCCGGATACCTACCTATAGAAAGACATGTCCTGTCCTCCGAACATAGAATCGGATGACAAGCCCAAAAAATCAGCTGACATCCCGGAGCCCGAACTACTAAATCCAGAGATTCTTCTAACTCCGGATCACAATTTGGGTCAGGGTTCGGACTTCAATCCACCCACCCACCCAGACATAAGCGCTCTCAGGGGCATACGACAGCAGTATAAGGAAACAACCCACCACTTCTGGCCTAGATTCCTCCTTGTCAAAGATAAGATTGAAGATTGCAACGATGAAGACGCGATCACAGTGTTCCGCAGCAATTGCACGGATGAAGGAATCCTCAACGCCATCAACCTTCGTTGCATCTCTCGCTTCATAGACTTGGCAACCATAGTATACAAGTAATGCGCAATGGAAAGCACCCGGAAAACTCAGGCAGCCTGCTGGGAACCGCCGGTTTCCACCCTATCCCTCGTTCAGGCGAAAAGGACGCACCCTAGTGGCACGCCTGGCCCAATGACAAAGAAATACAAGACCATTACGGGACGCGGAACGGTTCTGGAAGGATGGCTCGATGGACCATGCAAGCTACACACAACACCGGACACTATATCAACTCACAGCCTTAGAACATGTTGGATACTTCGGCAGGTGGCGAAGACTGGCGAGGATATCCTCACCAAAAATAACCCAGAGCAATATCCGGCAGAAAACGACGACCCCAGATGTAACGCTCTGAGACCGTTGCGCCAGGTGTCTTCCAGTTATTCGTTGTTGTTGCCTTGTCATTTGCTTGCGTGTTGCATTTCATCATGTCATCATGTGCATTGCATCATCATGTTTTCAAAACTTGCATCCGTCCTGGTCTCCCCGTTCCTTTCGTTGTCCGTTCTGAGCCCAGACACACTTGCACGCGCCCGCGGCATGTCCGAAATATTATTTTAGAAGTGGCTACAAAATGTTCACGGAATATGTTGAAAGTTGGCATGCAGTGTTGTTATGTTGTCAGTAGGCCGCTTGCCAAGTTTCATCGCATTCGGAGTCCGTTTGATGCCCCAACAGATTACTATAGCGACAGTATAGTCAGTCTAACGTCGGACATTTTTGGTCTCCGAAACCAGTCGCTGGGCTCTCTCTCTTCTCTTCTCTCAGCTCGAGACCGTCTACAAAGTCCAGTACCTACCACCAGGCCCAACCTAACCTCTCTCGTCAGCCCGCGGCCCTCCTCGCGCACGTGTCTGAAAGCTGTCCCGGAACCGACTCAGACAGTCATGACCGTTGGCTTCGGATCATCCCCAAACGTCCCTAAATCATCATCGGTTTCTCGTTGGACTCTCCTAGGCTATTTATTCTCGACCGTCCGATTTAAAATCGGAGGGACCAAATACCCCGAAACATAGCCCCACTTTCTATATATAAACACTCCCTAGTATAAATCTGGACAAAACCCTAACTTCTAGGGACTTGTCCCATTTCCCCGCCGCCACCTGCATAATCGTCCTCGGGATCCCTCCCGATCCACCCACCTCCTCTCCCCGAAATTCCCCATCAGGCCAATCTCATAGCCCCCCTTTCGGTCCAAGCACCCGAGCCACGGCAAGCCCGCAAGGCGCCCGCCTCCCACCGGCGACCGAAGTCTCCACCAAGCCGTTTTGCCCCTGCCATCTCCCTCCTGCCTTCCTCTTTTTCCCTAGTTCCTCACCTCCCTTCTCTCTGCTTGCAAAAGGTCAAGGCATGGCACCAAAAGAAGAGCACCCCGACCACCCCATCATCAGCTCGACAGAGCCACCCGCTGACCAGCGCGCCCGAGCTCGCTGCTCTGCACTTGTCGGCTTCGACCTCACCGATGGCGAGCACCAGTAGGACCCCGCGCCCCCCTCTGCCCTCTCCTTGAGCCGGCTGCAAGCAACACCGCCGACAGGTCCAAGACCGACCCCGTCCCTCTCTGTTTCTTCCTCTGATGTTTCCTCTCTCTCTCACACACACATCTCTCTGCAGGAGACCGCCGCCATGGACGCTCGACCTCACTGCCGTCCATGGAGCTCTGCCTCGCCACTGCTGACTTCTCCGCCTTGCCATCACTTTGCTACTAGAGCCGAGGTTGTTGCCTCCTCAGTTCATCGCGCCGCCTCCAGTTTCGCCGGATGCAACGCCTGTGCGTCCCCGCCGACCGGATCCGCCGGTTTCTTGTGCTTCCGACCGTCCCGGAGGACATGCGCCATCGTTTCCTCTACATCGCACAACGCTAGGACATGCTGCTGCTGCCTTTGTTGGTTATGAGCCGCAGGAGCTGCTCATCGTCGTTGACCGCGATGCTCAGGGCCCAGCGCTCCCCTGCTTCGATCGGCCTGTGAGGCCCAACACCGCTCTAGGCCTGCCCGGCCTCCTGTTCCACTGTCTGGGCCCAGCCCATGGTGAGCAACCAGCAGCTCCCCCCGGTCCAGTTTGCCTCAGATCTGGCCCGTGATCTTTTTTCCCCTGCGAGGACGATTTTTCTAATTTCCAGAGACTGCAGTTTTTACAGAAAAACCCTTGTTGATCATGCATATAATAACTTAATAACCATGCATCAAATTAAAATAATTTATATATGTAAAATGCTTAGAATTGCATCTAGTTTCATAATATGCAACTTTCATCCATGCTTAAAATGTTTAAAATGATGTTTGTGTTTAATTTGCTCTAATGCCATGTTAAAATGATTTATTTCATAACTAAATAACCGTAGCTCCAAATTTAATAAACTTTATATGTAATTGGGGTAGAAAAATGCCTAGTTTAACTTGGTGCACTCATCCTGCATGTTTAACAACTCTAAAATGTGGTTTAGGGCAGAACAGTACCAAGGATTTACCGGAATTGTTGTTTGTTGTTCCGGCCTCATTTAAACTTGCCTAGATAGGTAGTTTTCATATGCTTCACCCCTTTGCCATGTTTAATAACATTTAATATTGTTGGGTACATAAACGAGACCGAAATAAATAATTGATGTGGTGTTTCGTCAATATGCAACTTGTTGCGTATTGAGCTCCACTTAATTTGTAGTATTGTTTGTGCACTTTTCCATGCAATGCCTCATTAAACCGGACATGCATCATATTTGGTTGTGCATCATGCCATGTTTATGCTTGGTTGTTTACTTTGTTGCTTGCTTCTTTCCGGGTTACTTCTCGCGTTAGCTTCGGTTTCGTTCCGGAGTTGTGAGGATTCGTTCGACTACATCTATTTGTCTTCTTCATGGACTCCTTATTCTTCCTTGCGGGATTTCAGGCAAGATGACCATACCCTCGAAATCACTTCTATCTTTGCTTGCTAGTTGTTCGCTCTACCGCTATGTTGTGCAACCTACCACTTGTAATATCATGCCTCCAATATTGCCACGTCAAGCCTCTAACCCACCTTCCTAGCAAACCGTTGTTTGGCTATGTTGCCGCTTTTGCTCAGCCCCTCTTATAGCGTTGCTAGTTGCAGGTGAAGATGAAGTTTGTTCCTTGTTGGAACACGGATATGTTTGGGATATCACAATATATCTTATTTACTTTAATGCATCTATATACTTGGTAAAGGGTGGAAGGCTCGGCCTTATGCCTCGTGTTTTGTTCCACTCTTGCCGCCCTAGTTTCCGTCATACCGGTGTTATGTTCTTGGATTTTGCGTTTCTTACGTGGTTGGGTGTTATGGGAACCCCTTGACAGTTCACTTTGAATAAAACTCCTCCAGCAAGGCCCAACCTTAGTTTTACATTTGCCTAACAACCTATTACCCTTCCCTTGGGTCAGCCAACCCGAGGGTCATCTTTATTTTAATTGCCCCGGGCCAGTGCTTCTCTAAGTGTTGGTCTGAACTAGAGCACCGTGCGGGACCGTCCCTTCGCAACCTGGGTTATGTTGGTACATGTACGCTTAGCTTATCTAGTGTTGCCCTGAGAACGAGATATGTGCAGCTCCTATCGGGATTGTCGGCACATCGGGTGGTCTTGCTGGTCTTGTTTTACCTTTGTTGAAATGTCTTGTAACTAGGATTCCGAGACTGATCGGGTCTTCCTGGGAGAAGGAATATCATTCGTTGACTGTGAGAGCTTGTGATGGGCCGACTTGGGACACCCCTGCATGGTATAAATTTTCGAGAGCCGTGCCTGCGGTTATGTGGCAGATGGGAATTTGTTAATGTCCGGTTGTAGAGAACTTGTCACTTAACTTAATTAAAATGCATCAACCGCGCGTGTAGCCGTGGTGGTCTCTTTCCGGTGGAGTCTGGGAAGTGAACACGGTTCTTGTGTTATGGTTGTGCGTAAGTAGTCTCAGGATCACTTCTTGATCACTTCTAGTTTACGACCGTTGCGTTGCTTCTCTTCTCGCTCTTATTTGCGTATGTTAGCCACCATATTTGTTTAGTGCTTGCTGCAGCTCCACCTCACTACCTGCTCCTACCCATAAGCTTAAATAGTCTTGATCTCGCGGGTGTGAGATTGCTGAGTCCTTGTGGCTCATAGATACTTCCAAACAGTTGCAGGTGCCGATGATACCAGTGCAGGTGACGCAACCGAGCTCAAGTTGGAGCTGGATGAAGATCTTGATCATTGTGTTGTGTCTTTTCCGGTTGATCAGTAGTGGAGCCCAGTTTGGACGATCGGGGATCTAGCATTTGGGGTTTTCTTCTTTTATTTTGGTTCCGTAGTCGGACCTTGATTGTATCCTGGATGATGTATGAACTACTTATGTATTGTGTGAAGTGGCGATGGTAATCCAACTCTTTATCCCTTTCTTATTCAGTACATGGGATGTGTGAAGATTACCCCTCTTGTGACAAGCCTACCATGCGGCTATGCCTCTAAGTCGTGCCCCAACACGTGGGAGATATAGCCGCATTGTGCGCGCTTCGACTTCTAACCACGTTAGAAGGAGCTCTGTCACGGCCCAGCGGCTGTGCGCCATCCTCGCCAGCACTTCGGCGGGCGTGCTGGCCTCCTTCGTCCCGCGGATGACACACATCACTCTTCCCACAGCGGCGTCCAGGGTCACCGGCGTGGTGACACTGCTCGGCACACACAACCTGGGAAGAGCGCGCTTCGGGCGCCGGAGTGGGCGTCTTGGAGGTCGTCGCGCCGCCAACGGGTGGTACGGCGACGCCCCCGGAGGGTCCCGCACCGTCTGCGGGGGTCCAGCTCCATCTCTGGATTTCGCGGCGTGTGGCCCGTCGCCTTGTGCATGAACGACACCGCTCGCCAGGCTCTGACTGCCACAACGATGTTGGTGCTCGCGGGTTGCGCCTCGGGTTCTGTCCACGACCGGCCCGCGGCTCGCCCGCACCGGTACGTGTCGTCCGGCTCCCGATGAACCGACCGCCATGGCCGCGTTCTTCTTGGGAGCCATGGCGACGAAGAACTGCTAGGCTAACTGCTAGAACAGATTCTCACAACTGCGATCCCCTACCTGGCGCGCCAAAGACGTCGGTGGGAAACGACACCTATGGGATCACAAGAATCCCTGCTATGGTTGCCGAGGCGCGGGTCGTGAGAAGAGCAGGATTAGCAGTCAGCACGAGGATCGTTTACCCAGGTTCGGGCCGCGAGAATGCGTAAAACCCTAGTCCTGCTTTGGTGGATGTATTCAATGTTCTTGGGCTTTCGAACTAGCACCGGTGGCTGTGTCGTTCAAAAGAGCCAAATCCCCCTCCAGTACGCCATAGGCCTCCTTTTATAGTTGAAAGGGGCTGCCATAGTGGCACACAGGAGGTGGAAAGGCCTACAGTACTACGAGCTTATCGCCTGTATTATAGGACAAGACGCATTTAATGCATCGCTTAGGTGTCCCTTAGCTTTATCGGGGACGGGAACGAGGCCCGTCTCGTCCGTCGCCGCTCCTCCTCGCATCAACACGAGCCCAGGCTAGCGATGCATGCAGTGCCATGTAGATAGGCAGGCAGCTTAGGTGGCGTGGTGGTAGGGCCTTCATGAACGGTGGCTGTGTCGTTCAAAAGAGCTGAATCCTGCTCCAGTATGCCATAGGCCTCCTTTTATAGTCGAAAGGGGCTGCCACAGTGGAACACAGGAGGCGGAAAGGCCTACAGTACTACGAGCTTATCGCCCGTATTACAGGACAAGATGCATTTAATGCATCTCTTAGGTGTCCCTTAGCTTTATCACGGACGGGAACGAGGCCCGTCCCATCCGTCGCCGCTCCTCCTCGCTTCGACACGCGCCCAGGCTAGCGATGCATGCAGTTCCATGTAGACAGGCAGGCACCTGAGGTGGCGCGGGGGTAGGGCCTTCATGAAGGTCCGCACGCCGCCAGGCAGGTGCCTGCTGATTTGGCCTGGAAGCTGCATGTTGCCACGCAGGTGCCTGCCTAGCTGGTTGGGCTGGCAGCTGCATGCGAACGGCGGTGGTAGTCTTGGCTGGTACGGGTCCGACAGTGGCCCTACTGGTGCCCTCGGCAAAGGCCTTGTCGGGGGCCCGGTAAGGGTCTTGCCGTGGCATTGCCTTCATCCCCGGCAAGGGTCTTGCCGGGGGTCTTACTGTCATCCCCGGCAAGGGTCTTGCCGGGGGCCTTGTGGACTTCCTCGGCTAGGATCCCGCTGAGGGTCGCCGTCTTCTGGTCCTCATCTAATCCTGAGTATTTCTCTTTCTTCACAAAGATCTGCATGCCACCCTGGAGGTGCCTCCCGAGCCCTGGCCCAACATGGTTGATGGTGTTGGAAATTGTGGGCTCAAGGGTGGTGCGCTCCGCTGGCGTTGGGCGAGCTGCCCCGGCAAGGGTCTTGTCGGGGCCGTTGAGGCTGCCCCGGCAGGAATCTTGCCGGGGGAACCCTGTTTCGTCCCTCTGCTCTTTGTGCTCTTGGCCTTGGCGTTGTCTTGTTTGCCTTGGTGCTTCAGCTTCTCTCTGGCTTCCCTCCTCTGCCCTGCTAAGTGTGGCCGCGGCGTGTGGCTCTGACCGCCCGCGCACAAGTAAAGGGGTCAAAAGGAGAGCCCCTACTTTTGTACACCAACACAGGTTGTTCTTCTTCGTAAGCACCTGGTTATACATTGATCCTTAAATCAGTTGTATCAACTACTTTAAGTCTCGGGGGCTACTGGTGTATTATTATTAAATCTATGCTTACCCGCATATCTTTCAAATGCTGGTCTGTGGCTCTGACAAGCCCATCCCGAGCAGCTCGGATGTACGGATCGGCTGAATTAAAGGCATCAAATGCCTCTTTGGAAAAACCAGGGTTACAAAGAACGGCCCTCCAACGACGATAGTTCATAGCGCTCTCCACTTTAGAGTTCGTGACGGACATGTTGTCTGAATCCTCTCTGGAAGGACAGTTGGCGCCACTCCCGTGTCGGCCCCCGTCCTTTGGGCAGGGTTCGGAACCTAACTAGTGGAGGCACGTCCGGTCGGATCCCCGGACACAGTCTGGCAGATACTTTTCCTGATAGGATGCAGCGAATGGCATTACAATTTAATGTGACGATCAGAAAGGGTATTCTTGAATAGAAAGGCCTTACCTCTTTGACAAGGGTTCTGCCGTGTTCTCATTTGCCTTCCTCTTCGAAGATGTGCCAGGCGTGGGCGCTGCTCGCCTCGGAGATGCTTCTGGTGCATATTGGGGTGCTGAGCGCCTCCCCTTTGGAACACAGAATAGTGTGTTGGGTGAGGCATAGTAAGGGAACTCTTTCGAAGAAAGTGCCTTTTAAATTACTTACATGCGAAGCAGGAAGGAGGCCGGGGGAATCGGCGATGATAGGTACATCCGTTCCATCATAGCTCGTTTGATAGAATATTCCATCCTTGAGCTCCCCAAATATGTCTGGATCTTCTTCATATCCGGGGTCAAGATCCCGGTTGTGATTCTCCGGCTGAGGGGCGGGGTCATGGATCCCCTCGACAGCCTTTCGCCATTCCTGTCATGAGTAGATAGGTACTCCCCGTCAAAGATAATTCATGGAGAGGAGTAAAATAGTGGAGTTAGATCTTACCCTGCTAGGAGGATTATACATGGAAAATCCGTCTCGATATTGGAGACGGGTGAACTCCTCCTTCTCCCCTTTATATAGTTTGGCCAATATTTTGGCCAGAGCGGCGGGGGTCTTCGGGCCTTTCTGACTACAGCGTGAGGCATCGTCTTCCCCATTGTAATTCCACATGGGGTGCCCTCTGTATTGGAGTGGTTGGACCCCCCATGCTATGGAGATCGCCATTACCTCGACTATTGACAATCTAGACTGAGCGAGCATCTTAATCTTGCCTAGCAGCGGACTGACCTCTACGCTATCCTCTTCCTCGAGGCTCTGAGGACGCTAGCTATGGCGTTCTTCAATGGAGCACTTGAAAATTTGGGAAGGCCCATACGGACTGGGTCGGGAAGAGCGACGTCGTCAATATAAAACCATTTGGAAGGCCACTCTTCGGAAGCCTTCTTCGGCGTGCCGGACAGGTATCCGGTGACGGCGATGCGCCACACTTCGGCTCCCCCCACTTCAAATATTAACCCTCCTTGATTACGAGGGACGAGGCAGAACAATCTTCTCCAGAAATCGAAATGGGCCTCGCAGCCCAGGAAAAGCTCGCATAGAGCGACATAACCCGCAATATGCTGGATGGAGGCGGGAGTGAGACTGTGCAGTTGGAGGCCGTAATACTCCAGCAGACCTTGGAGGAAGGGATGGATCAGAAATCCGACACCTCTTAACAAGAAGGGCACGAAGCATACTCGTTCCCCCTAGACGGATTGGGGAAGTTCTCCGCTTGAGCCCCGCCATTGAAGGACGTCATCACTGCTCGTATGGGGACCAAATCCGCGGGAGGAAGAAAGCCCTGTGTTTGCAGCTTCACTAGCTGACTGTGAGAAACAAAAAATCTATCCGAATTACCCATTTCAAAGTTGTGGGGACGAGAGGAAGAGCTGGGAGCGCTAGCCATATTGGGGTGGTTCTGCTCCACAAGCTCTGAGGATTTTTTTCCGTGGGATTTGGAAGGGATCTGAGATCTATTCGCTTTAAATAGGCACCTTTCTGGTATGGTTGGTGTGGTATATGTAAAAATACCTCGACTTCTTGTATTCACTCGACACGTGGAAGCTGAAGTCAGGAAGGCGCGGAAGCCGAGAGGTATGACATTAAATGGAGAGCCGAATACATCACTTTAAAGTCATAGGAGGAGGAAGCCGCCTTGCAATCCCGAAGACTATCTGCACGCCGAACACCTCGTCATTGAAGTCTGGTCCGGGGGCTACTAAGGGAGTCTTGGACTAGGGGGTCCTCGGGCATCTGACCTATTGGATATGGGCCGGACTGATGAGCCGTGAAGATACGAAGACCGAAGACTCTACCCATGTCCGGATGGGACTCTCCTTGGCGTGGAAGGCAAGCTTGGTGACCAAATATGAATATTCCTTTCTCTGTAACCGACTTTGTGTAAACCCTAGGCCCCTCCGATGTCTACATAAACCGAAGGGCTAGGTCCATAGATGCATCCTCATAATGATAGCCAGGCTGGACTTTTAGGGTTTAGCCATTACAATCTCAAGGTAGATCAACTCTTGTAATACTCATATTCATCAAGATCAATCAAGCAGGAAGTAGGGTATTACCTCCATAGAGAGGGCCTGAACCTGGGTAAACATTGTGTCCCCCGTCTCCTATTACTATCGATCCTAGACGCACAGTTCGGGACCCCCTACCCGAGATCTGCCGGTTTTGACACCGACACTCAAGATCTTCATTTATATCTTTTTTGTAATAGCTTGTCATTTACTCTTGTGCTTCACCTATATCCTATGAGTAAATTGTTGAATAAATTGAATGTCATGAAGTTGAAATCATATCATTCCTAGTGGTAGCTTCACATTGGGTTTAGAAAGTGAAATATTTTGAGGCTTGACAATCACAATATTGGTCATACAAGCAATTCACGAATAATTATTATAAGGAAGGGAACCTTCACATGCAAATACACTATCTTGGAAATCTTTTGTGATTGTGAGCCCCCATCAAAATATTATATGCAAACATTATTGACGTTGGACAAGGAAGACAACGTAATGATTTATGTTTGTTCATATTCACATAGAAGTTATATTGTCATAGATCCTTCAACATGTGGTGCTTGCCCCCCATCTTTGCTAGCCAAAAATTTGGCACCAAGTAGAGATACTACTTGTGCATCCAAAAACCCTTAAACCCCAATCTTATTTTCAAGAGTCCACCAAACCTACCTAAGGATTGAATAAGATGCTTCAAGTAAGTTGTCATCGGTGCAATAAGGCAATAAAAATTGCTTCCGAAAGTGTTAGATCATTTAGTGTAAGATAAAATTGAGCATTGTACGAACTTGTGATGGCAAAGAATAAAAGTGACAGACTGCATAATAAAGGTTGCTATCATAAGGGGCAATATAAAGTGACATTCTTTTGCACTAAGGGGTTGAGCATACAAACAAAGAAGCGCATGGAAACCTCTACTTCCCTCTGTGAAGGGCCTATCTTTTACTTTTATATACTTACTTTCATGCAAGAGTCAAAGGTTTTCTCTCTATTCCTTTTTATTTTTATCTTTTGGCAAGAATCATGTGGTGAGGAAAGATCTAGGCACATATATCTAGTTGGATATGGGTAGCATGAGTTATTATTGTTGACATCACCCTTGAGGTGAATACATTGGGAGGCGAAATTATAAATCCCTATCTTTCGATGTGTTCGGTTGGAACGTTTTGCTCATGTGTATGTGGTGAGTGTTAGCAATCATAGAAGACTATATGATGGTTGAGTATGTGGAGATCTTACTTAGACTCTGTTGAATAAGTTGAATTGCAATTGCTTGGTGACTGAGAACATATGTTATTGAGTTTCAAGAGAATTCATCGTTTGAACCTTAACATGTGAATTGGTTGCTACTTTAACATGAGAAGTTTTATAAGAAAGAGTTGCTGTTATGATGCTAGGAAAAGTGATTGAAATTGTCATTGATCAAACTTGTGCACTGTGCTAGCTTTCACACTTCATAAATTATTTCTTTTATCATTTACCTACACGAGGACGAGTAGGAATTAAGCTTGGGGATGCTGATACGTCTCCAACGTATCCATAATTTATGAAGTATTCATGCTGATATATTATCATAATGGGATGTTTTATAATGATTTTATAGCAACTTTATATCATTTTTTGGGACTAACCTATTGACCCAGTGACCAGTGCCAGTTGCTGTTTTTTTCTTGTTTTTTACATCGCAGGAAATCAATATCAAATGGAGTCCAAACACCGTGAAACTTTTTGGAGATTTTTTATGGACCAGAACACCCAGGATGGGCTAGAGCAGCACTTGAGGGGTGCCCCGAGGGGGCACAACCCACCAGGGTGTGCCTGGGGGCCCAGGCGCGCCCAGGTGGGTTCTGCCCACCTCGGTGGACTCCCGCACCCCCTCTTTACCCTATAAATTCCCAAAAATTCCAGAAACCCTCGGGGTTAACCTAGATCAGAAGTTCCACCGCCGCAAGGCTCTATAGCCACCGAAAACCAATCTAGACCCGTTCTGGCACCCTGCCGGAGGTGGAAATCATCTCCGGTGGCCATCTTCATCATCCCGGTGGCCACCACGATGAGGAGGGAGTAGTACACCCTCGCACTACAGGAATCAGGCACTTCGCCATCAGCTATGGATGACGGCAAAGGCATGCCCGGCGGACGGCAAAGGTGTTTGCCGTCTTCTCATCCAGCTGAATAAGCTACGACATTGGGTCCTTCGCCGTCTGCTGGCGGACGACAAAGATTAAATGGTCTTTGCCGTCCGCCAGCAGACAGCAAAGAGCTTGTACGGCACACGTGGCAGGTTAGGTCTATTAGGGGGTTAACGACATGCTTTGCCATCTGATGGCGGAGGGAAAAGACCTTTGCATCTTTGTCGTCTGCCAGCGGACGACAAAGTGCCCATGTAGGCTAGCCCAGGTAGCTAACACGTGGCATGCTTTGCCATCCGCTGGCAGACAACAAAGATGCAAAGGTCTTTGTCGTCCGCCAGCGGACGACAAAGCAACCATATAGGCCAGCCTAGTGCCCCCAGGTTGCACAGGTAGCTGCCACGTGGCAGCTTTGCCGTCTGCTGGCTGATGGGAAACCTCTTTCTCGTTTGCCACCTGACGGCGAAGAGCCCGTACAACCCCTATTTTTCCTATTTTTTCTTAAATTCATTCAGTTTGACAGAATTTCAGTGATATATATACACATTTTAAGATACTTTCAACAAGCATATCAACACATATACATACCAAATCATATCCCTGCCATATGGATATGATCATCCAACACATATACATACGAATGAAAAGTCCATATGCAACATCTATAGCTAGCCAACATATTCAACAACAAGCGTACAATCATTTCATCCATACATACATATATAGGCAGCAAGTTTCACATTGTTTATCGTACAAAATCAAAACAAAAATGAATCACAACAAGAAGAGTAGACTCCATCAACGCAAGCTTCCTCGTCGAAAGAAAATCTGCAAATTGGGAAAGAAGAAAGTTAGAAGAAGAAGAAGAAGACTAGAAGAAGAAGAAGAAGAAGAAGAAGAAGAAGAAATTTTCTTCTATTTCTTTTTATCCTTTCTTCTTCGTCTTCTTCTTCTTCTTCGTCTTCTTCTTCTAACTAATGTAGGTAAAATGCCATTTTTATCTAACTTAGGTAATTATGCCATTAGGAGGAAAATAAGCTAAGTATGCATTTGTTAAACAAAACACTAGAGAAAACTTACCCTCATCACAACAAATGCGACGGCGATCGCAACAAAGGTAACAACTAATCCAACGACATAATGATACCAAGCCTCATTATAAATGGCATATTTTCTAATCTTCTTAAGCTTAAGGCACATTTCTTCCATCTTCAAGCGCGTTACATTCATCTTCATCTTGCGATCATCGAAGACATCGGCAACATACAACTCCAATGTCATCCTCTCTTCTTTAATTCTTTTAATTTTTTTATTTCAAATACTCATTTTCTTTTTCAACTAAATTTAACTTCTCGACAAGGGGGTCGGTTTCAAATTCCGGTTCACATACCTCCTAGATTAGAATATCTCTATGTCAACTTGATGGCCATAATTGCCATAAATGCGAAATGGAACAAATAGTTATAAAAGAGAATTTACCACATCCGAATCATAAAGAGGGCGAGGGCCGACGGGGACAGAAATCAAGACCATGGCACTATGTATAAAAACAATCATACAAAGTAAGAAAATTATACAAGTAACTACATAAATCATACGATCATACAAGTAACTATATAAATCAAGTACAACATAAAAAATTGAATACCTAATAATAATCTAGATTGTCGGGTTCAATAAATGCTTCGGGATAAATAAATGCCTCATCATCATCACTATTAGTAATGACGTGCTCATCATCATCATTAATAAATGCATCATCATGTGGAAGGACACCTTTACGTAATCGGTCAAGAATTGACAGGTCATCCGCAGCAGTAACCTCTTCTAGTTCAGGCTCTTCTTGTTCTGGCTCAGGGGTGAAGTCGGGTTCATTGTCGATGCCTACTTCAATGTTCTGGGGCGAAGTAGAGCGGTTCTTGAAACATTTTTTTTGGAAAGACATGCTTCTTGGAAGAATTATCCTTCATGTGTGTCTGGGTTAATTTGAGGTTCACAATCATTTTCATTGGGGGGAGGTGGTCTAACACGTGGCGGCACTTAATAAACAATATCCCAACCATTGAGATTTGGATCACTTTGATAGGCCCATGGTATATAGAAAACTTGGGTTGCCTGTTGAGCCATAATATAGACATCGGGAACATCCAAATGGGTGCTTTGTTTGATTTCCACTAGCCCTAAGTGTTCATGCGTTCTTCTAGTCTCCTTCGACTGGAACCAATAATATTTGAAGACTACAACGTTTGGTGGGTTTGCACCATAGAATTGATGTTCATAAATTGCTTCAACTCTTCCATAATACTCGGTATCTCCTTCGCTGATAGCAGAGACACAACAATTTGTAGACTTTCGGTCGGCCATAGATAGCTCGTTGCCATAGGTACGAAAGCGATACCCATTGATGTCGTATTTGTCAAATGAATGGACCTTAAAGTCAAAACCATTAGCGAGTTGTCTCAGTTCGGCGTACATAGACTTTGAATTAGCCTACAAGTTTAATACGAAAGGGATTGTTGCATTAGCCACAAATTAGACAAAGAAATGAAATGGTCAAATGGAAATTACTGTTTGTTTGAACCAAGAGATGAAACCGGGATAGCCGCCTCCATGCTTTGCTAGAAGCTCATACTCTTCGACCGAATCCTTTTGGATCACCGCTCCATACGAGAATTTGGCGACGTATCGACTGTATCAAATTTATCCAGGAATAAGAGCAGTTCAAAGGAATTAGAAGTTGTGAAACAATGTATCGAGAACTTACTCGATGTACGGCCGCACCTCTGTTAGGTTGGTGAAGATATACAACGAAATGATCTTCCATTCTTCGAAATCCAACGTTAAAGAATTAGAAGCACCGGCTAGTGTGAGATCCCCTTTGAATAGCCTGAGGTTGGATCCACCCTTTTTAGGGTCGTCAGCATTGTACCGAGGCTTCGAATTATGCAAATGACGATTTTTGGCTTCGTAGTGTGTTGTCACGAAGTTTACCACCTCCGCAATAATGAATGCCTCAGCCATCGATGCTTCAATTCTACGTTTATTTTTACATTTTGCTCGTAGTGTCTTCTGTATCCTCTCAGTTGTGTAGCACCAATGATTTTGCATGCCCCCACATTCTTGCCTTGGTTGGGAGATGCAAAATCAGGTGTTGCATTGGATTAAAGAATCCCGGCGGAAAGATATTCTCTAACTTACAGTTGAACTCCGGCGCCAACTCTTTAATTTCTTCTAGCAGGCTAGGCGATAGTCTTTCGCACAAAGAACACAAAAGAAATAGCTCAGCTCTGCCAGTACTAGCCATTCATCCTCGGGGATGAAGCCACGCAACATCACCAACATTACCCACTCAATCCATATGTGCCAATCATGACTCGGGGAACATCAACTGCTGTTGCACCTACAAGATAATTTCCCTCATAGCCGGCCTTCCAAGATTGAACCATGCCTTTGGCTTCCTCCACTTATGCTTTCCTTTCGGTTCTTTCATGTTTTGTAACGGCCTATCACATAGCGCCTCCAAATCGACTCTAGCCTTAGTATTATCTTTTGACTTCCCATCTATGCCGAACAATGTACCAAAAAGTGCCTTGGTGATATTCTTCTTAGTGTGCATCACGTCGATGTTGTGTGGGCAAAGGAGGTCTTTGAAGTAAGGCAGATCCCACAACCATGTCTTATGAGTCCCGGCATGTTTCGAATTATACCCCTTGAAATACCCTGGACGCTCTGGATCTGGATCGAGAGCGTTTAACTGATCCAGGGTCTCTTGGCCTGTCAACGTAGGTGGTGCAGTGTTTTTGACAACTCTACCTCTGATGAAGTTCTTCTTGTCTTTCCTGAACTTACGGAGAGGATCCTGGAACTATCTATGCACGTCGAAGCAAGAAAACTTGGGACTGGCCTGAAGCCAACGAAACTCGAGAGCTCCCTTGCATGTGAGGCACAGGAACCTTCCATGCACACATCAACCAACAAATAGCGCATACGCCGGCAAGTCATGCATCGAGTACATGTACTAGACACGCATTATGAAGTTCCGTTTGCTAAAGGCATCATATGTCTTGAACCCATTATCCCAGGCTTCTTGCAATTCGTCCTTCAGTGGCTGCATGTACACATTCATATTCTTCCCCGGATAGTTGGGCTCTAGAATTATCAATGTTGGGAAAATGTTCTTTCCTTGCACAATCTGTCCGAGAGGGGGGAGATTGGGAGGAAAGACAAATACAGGCCAACAACTGTATTGGGCTACCGTCAGACCAAACACACTGAACCCATCCGTGCTGATGCCGACTCAAGGATGCCATCTGCCGCTTTGTCATCATGTAATGAATCGAAGCACTTCCATGCTTCACTGACTGATGTGTGCATGGTCCTCAGCTTCCCATCTGCATCTAGTTGGGTTCTTTTGCCCATTTTGTGCCATGTCATCTGTCTGGCCGTCTCTTCGACCATGAAAAGATGTTGAAGTCTGGGTATGATTGGCATATACCGAAGAATATTAACGGGGATTTTGGTCTACGTCGTCTCACCAATACTGTTGTCTACCACAACATACTTGGATGACTTGCAAATGGGACAATAGTTCAAGTCTGCATACTGAAGCCTAAATAAGGCACATCCTTTCTCACAGGCATGTATCTTCTCATAGGGCATCTTAAGAGCACGGAGGATTTTGTATGACGAGTACAGGTTTGCAGGTAGTACATGGCCTTTGGGTAGAAGACGTCCAAATACTGTCATCATTGCGTCGTAGCATTCTCTGCCCAAGTTGAATTTAGCCTTCAGAGCCATTATTTGTGAGATGGCATCCAGCTAACAAAGCTCAGTGTGCTCATGGAGAGGAAGTTTTGAAGACTCAAACATTTCATTGAAGGCCTTTACAGATTCCTCCATCTCATCGTCCGAGTCCCGAGCATCATCAAAGCCTTGCACCATGTCTTGCATCCCGGTACCATGCTCGTCGATGCGATGATGAAGCACCTCAGCTCTGGCACATTGGGAAGACTCGCCATGAAATATCCACACCATATAATCTGGCATAAAAGCCCTCTTCTGCAGGTGTTTGCCCATTTTATCCTTTGTCCTCTTGTGCCAATTGTTTCACCCGGCACAAGGGCACCATGTTGTTCTCTGGCCATTTGCAAATGCGGCTGTCAGAAACCCCTTGGTTTTTTAACCATTCAATGGTCATGTCTTTCTGACTAGTGTGACCCGTGTACATCCACGCACGATTAGTCATCTTGCCTAGCTACTGGACACATAAGAAATTTATATCTAAATCAACATGTTTATATTCACTAGTTAATGGAGTTTGTCACTTTTATTACGTCCATGCAACCTAGATGCTAATAGGTGAAGATAGGTCCTAATCCCAGCCGAGTATGTGTAGATTGGGTTTGTTTTCCCATGCTCTTATCCGGATCTGACGCAAAATTTTGGCAGCACCTCCCCGCTATTCTCCTAATACACGTCTCGGCAATAAGCAGAGAGGATGTGTACCTGGAGAACAACAGGGAGGCACTGATGAAATTCTACATCATATCCGGAGCAAAGCATATGGAAAAAAGAACCCAATCTACACATACTCGGGTTGTCCATGGATAACGTTGGACAATTCGAAAGAATTGACGGTCGAACACCTTGGCGAATTTGTCTAGCAGCCTTTGCGATGAGGATTAAAGCCAAGTTTTGAAAGTTCAAACAACCAAACTGACTTGAGTCAGTTTGGGTGTTTCAAGTTTCAACACTTGGCTTTTAATCGTCATCGCAAAGGCTGCAAGACAAATTCGCAATGGTGTTCGACCGCCATCGATACTGAGAACTGTTTTTGCGGGACGCCGGACGCCGGCGTCACTTGTGGGACGTGGATATAGTGTTCGACACTGACGACCACATGTATCTCGCACTGACGATACTTGCTATTTAGGGTTCCATCGACACCGAGGAACCCCCTAACCCGCTCGACCTGGTTTCATCGGTGATGCACCCCTAATATTCTTCTTCCACCTCCTCCTCCTCTTCTTCTTCCTCCTCTTCTTCTTCTTCTTATTTTTTTCAGCTTTCTTCTTTCTTCTTAACCTAAACTAAACCTAATAAACTTAACCTAAACTAAACTAAATCTAAACCTAAAAATAGAAACTAAACCTAAACTAAACAAGCCTAAATTAAACTAAATCTAAAAAAAGAAAAAAAGAGGGATGGCTCACCTTCAGGCGTGGCAGGGGGTGCCTGGGATGGAGGAGGGGGCGCCGGAGCGTTGGGGCGGCCCTGGGGGTGGAGGAGTGGGGCGCCAGGGTGGGGGAGAGGGGTGTTAGGGCGGCTTGGGGAGCTGGGGCAGGAAGGCGAGGCAGGGCAGCAGAGCGGTGCGGGCGGCTCGAGCACGGGGGCGGCGGCGGCGGCGCGGGGTGGGGCGGCCGGGTCGGGGTGGCATGGCCGGGGCAGCGCGGCGATGCAGGGTGGCGAGGCGGGGCGGTGGAGCGGCTCGGGCACGGGGGCGGCAGCGCGGGTGTGATGAGAGGGAGATAGAGGGAAGAGAGGGATGTGTGACTGGCCGCTTTTTAGTTTAGGTCACGACTCTTTGTCGTCTACTAGCGGACGGCAAAGAGCCTAGCTAACGGACGTTAGTTGGCCACTTTCTTTGCGGTCTGCTAGCGGACGGCAAAGATTCTTTGCCATTCGCTAGCTGACGGCAAAGAAAGTGACTGTGGCCCTCGCTAGTGCGCCACCCTCCCTCTTTGCCGTCTACTAGCTTACGACAGAGTTTCTATGCCATTAGCAAGCAGACGGCAACAAAGTAGCTGATGGCAAGCATTATCTTTGTCGTCAGCTTCTTCTCTGCCGTCAGTTTTCTTTAAGTTGATGGCAAAGACCTTCTTTGCCATCAACTAGCGGACAACAAAGAGCCGGCTGATGGCAAAGATCCTGATTCCAGTAGTGTCGGGGTTGAGGGTTTGTACCAGTAGCTATGTGTTTAATCTCTCTCTCTCTCTCGTGTTCTTGAGATGTCACGATCTTGATGTATCGCGTGCTTTGTTAATATAGTCGGATCATATGGTGTTTCCCCCTCTCTATGTTGTTGTGCTGAATTGAGTCTACCCCTTTGAGATTTCGTTGTTATCGGATTGAATACTTTAATTGATTTGAGAGCGCTTGATATATGTCTTGCAATTGAATACTGATGTCACTTGAAGCTACGTCGGCATTTCCCCAAAGAGGAAGGGATGATGCAGAACAATGGCGGTAGGTATTTCCCTCATATATGAAACCAAGGTTATCGAACCAGTAGGAGAACCAAGCAACACAACGTAAACAGCCCCTGCACATAAATAACAACCACTCGCAACCCAAACAGCCCCTGCACACAAATAACAACCACTCGCAACCCGACGTGTTAAAGGGGTTGTCAATCCCTTTCGGTGAATGGCGCCAGAAATTGGTGCGTGGACGGGAGAAAGTTGTAATAGATTGAATAAGTATATCACAAATAAAATAAAGTGCAGCAAAGTATTTTTGTATGTTTTTTGGTTTAATAGATCTGAAAATAAATGCAAAGGAAAAGTAGATCGCAAAGGCAAATATATGAGAAAGAGATCCCGGGGCCGTAGGTTTCACTAGTGGCTTCTCTCGAGAAAAATAGCAAACGGTGGGTGAACAAATTACTGTTGGGCAATTGATAAAACTTCAAATAATCATGACGATATCCAGGCAATGATCATTACATAGGCATCACATCCAAGATTAGTAGACCGACTCCTGCCTGCATCTTCTACTATTACTCCACACATTGACCGCTATCCAGCATGCATCTAGTGTATTAAGTTCATGGAGAAACGAAGCAATGAAATAAGAACGATGACATGATGTAGACAATATCTATATATGTAGAGATAGACCTCATTGGTTTATCCTTAGTAGCAACGATACATACGTGTCGGTTCCCCTTCTGTCACTGGGATCAAGCACCGTAAGATCAAACCCACTACAAAGCACCTCTTCCCATTGCAGGATAAATAGATCAAGTTGGGCAAATAAAACCCAAATATAGGAGACAAAATACGAGGCTATAATCAATCATGCTAAAAAGAGATCAAAGAAACTCAAATACTTTCATGGATATAAAAAGATAGATCTGATCATTAACTCAAAGTTCATCAATCCCAATAAACACACCGCAAAAGAGTTAAATCATATGGATCTCCAAGAGACCATTGTATTGAGAATCAAGAGAGAGAGAGAGAGAGAGGAAGCCATCTAGCTACTAACTATGGGCCCGAAGGTCTACAAAGAACTACTCACGCATCATCGGAGAGGCACCAATGGAGGTGGTGAACCCCATCCGAGATGGTGTCTAGATTGGATCTGGTGGTTCTGGACTCTGCGGTGGCTGGATGAATATTTCGCCGACTCCCCTGGGGTTTTGGGAATATTTGGGTATTTATTGAGCAAATAGGCGGCCCGGGGGCACCCGAGGTGGTCACAACCCACCAGGGCGTGCCTGGGCCTCTTGGGGCACCCTGGTGAGTTGTGCTATCCTCGGAGCACCCCCAGGCGCAGCCAGGGCCTATTATGTTCATTCTGGTCCAAAAAAATCTCCTTAAAGTTTTGTTGCGTTTGGACTCCAGTTGGTATTGATTTTCTGCGATGTAAAAAACATGGAAAAACAGCAACTAGCACTTGGCACTATGTCAATAGGTTAGTACCAAAAAATGATGTAAATGACTATAAAATGATTATAAAACATCCAAGATTGATAATCTAACATCATGGAACAATCTAAAATTATAGATACGTTGGAGACATATCAGCATCCCCAAGCTTAACTCCTACTCGTCCTCGAGTAGGTAAGTGATAAAAACAGAATTTTTGATGTGGAATGCTGCCTAACATGTCATATCATATTCTTTCTTTACAGCATGGACATTTGGACTTTTACATTGTTCAAAGCAATAGTCTAGTTTGACATGATAATTTAAATGCTCAAGCATATCAATAAGCAACTATGTCTTTCAAAATATCAATGCTAAAATAAGTTATCCCTAGCCCTGAATGAAGTATGCCCTAGAGGCAATAATAAAGTTGTTATTTATATTTCCTTATATCATGATAAATGTTTATTATTCATGCTAGAATTGTATTAACCAAAAACTTAGTACATGTGTGAATACATAGACAAAACAGAATGTCCCTAGTATGCCTCTACTAGACTAGCTCGTTAATCAAAGATGGTTAAGTTTCCTAATCATAGACATGTGTTGTCATTTGATGAACGAGATCACATCATTAGAGAATGATGTGATGGACAAGAGCCACCCGTTAGCTTAGCATAATGACCGTTAAGTTTTATTGCTATTGCTTTCTTCATGTCATATACATATTCCTTTGACTATGATATTATGCCACTCCCAGATACCGGAGGAATACCTTGTGTGCTATCAAACGTCACAACGTAACTGGGTGATTATAAAGATGCTGTACAGGTATCTTCGAAGGTGTTCGGGTTGCCATAGATCGAGATTAGGATTTGTCACTCCGAGTATTAGAGAGGTATCTCTGGGCCCTCTCGGTAATGCACATCATAATAAGCCTTGCAAGCAATGTGACTAATGATTTAGTTGTGTGATGATGCATTATGGAACGAGTAAAGATACTTGCCGGTAACGAAATTAAACTAGGTATGGAGATACTGACGATCGAATCTGGGGCAAGTAACATACCGATGACAAAGGGTAAAACGTATGTTGTCATTACAGTACGAACGATAAAGATCTTCATAGAATATGTGGGAACCAATATGAGCATCCAGGTTCCGCTGTTGGTTATTAACCGGAGAGGTGTCTCGGTCATGTCTACATAGTTCTCGAACCCGTAGGGTCCGCCCGCTTAACGTTCAATGACGATTTTGTATTATATGAGTTATATGATTTGCTGACCGAACATTGTTCGGAGTCCCAGATGAGATCATGGACTTAACGAGGAGTCTCAAAATGGTCGAGAGGTAAAGATTCATAAATTGGACGATGATATTCGAACACCGGAAGTGTTTCAGGGGTTCTGGGCATCCCCCCGGCAACTACATGGGCCTTAATGAGCCAAGAGGGGGATAGACTAGCCCCTAAGTGGCTGGTGCGCCCCTCCCATATGGGACGACCAAATTGGAGTTGAAAAGAGGAAGGAGGAAAGGAAAAAGGGAATAGGATTCCTCCTTCCCGCTCTTCCCTTCCTATTCCGAATAGGAATAGGAAAGGGGGGAGGCCGAATTGGGAGGACCCCAAGTAGGATTCCTCCTACTTGGGGCGCCCCATTGGCTGCCTCTCCTCCCCTCCAACCTATATATATGAACGGGGGGCACCGCTAGAACACAAACCAAAAATTGTTAGTCGTGTGCGGCGCCCCCTCTGCAGTTCACGCCTCCGGTCATATCTTCATAGGGCTTAGGAGAAGCCCTGCGTGGATCACTTCACCATCACCTTCTCCATGCCGTCGTGTTGATGGAACTCTCCCTCGACACTTTGTTGGATCAAGAGTTAGAGGGAAATCATCGAGTTGAACGTGTGCAGAACTCGGAGGTGCCGTACGTTTGGTGCTTGATCGGTCGGAACAAGAAGAAGTTCGACTACATGAACCGCGTTGTCAAGCACTTCCGCTTTCGGTCTACGAGGGTACGTGGACACACTCTCCCCATCTCATTGCTATACATCTCCTAGATAGATCCTGCGTGAGCGTAGGAAATTTTTGAAATTGCATGCTACGTTCCCCAACAAGCCCATCATGCTCAACCATTGATCCATTCATGAAACACAGTCGCATATTGGCTACACCCAATAATCAAGTACGATCATATTGCCTCCTAGATGGTGCTTTTATAAGAGATGATGGAGACTCAAATTCAAAAATAATAAAATGCATAGAGTAAAAGAAAGGCCCTTCACATAGGGGAGTAGGGATTTGTAGAGGTGCCAGAGCTCAAAGCAAAAAACCTAGAGATAAAAACATTTTGGGAGGTGTATCCATCCCACCAACGAAAATGACTTAGAGTTCCCAAAACTTTTCATGCTAGATATATCATAGGCAGTTCCCAAACAGAAAATAAAGTTTATTCCCTTTTCCACCATACTCTCACTTTCCATGGCTAACCGTATCCACGGGTGCCTTCCATGCCAACACTTTCCAAGGAATTTTTTATTTGACAACATAAAGTAATTTTTTTTCATTTCGGGACTGGGAATCCCAAATACCTTTGCCTTACTCTCATGCAATGACAAGTGAATAAACACTCATCGTGAGAATAACACATCTAGCATGGAAAATATTAGCCACCCATCACTGCTCCGCGAGCAAAACGAACACACAAAAGAGAAGTTTATTTTGAAAATTAGAGATGGCACATACAAATTTGCTTAGAACGACAAAAGAATACTGCATATAGGTAGATATAGTGGACTCATGTGGCAAAACTGGTTTAAAGGATTTTAGATGCACAAGTAGTGATCATACTTAGTGCAAAATGAAGGCTAGCAAAAGATTGAGAAGCGATCAACCAAGAAATGGATAATCTCATAAGGAATCATTAAGCATAACTAATACCGAATAATGCACCACAAGTAGGATATAATTTCATTGCATGACTATTGACTTTCGTGCTTGCATAGGGAATCACAAACCTCAACACCAATATTCTTACTAAAGCATAATTACTCATCAAGATGACTCACATATCACATCATCATATCTCAAAACTATTACTAAGAATCAAGTTTATTTTGTCCAATGATCTTCATGAATGTTTTTATTACATCCTTCTTGGATATCTATCACTTTGGGAGTAATTTTCATGTGCTGCTTTTCATAAGCTCAAACAAATATAAGTGAAGATCATGAGCGTAATTGTAACATCCCAATTTTCAATTTGGATGTTATACATAGGTCATCATATACATATCATATTTTTATTTGCATTTTGGATTGTGATCCTATAAATCCTAAGCAACTCAAGGATCCAAGGAGAGAGTTGGGGATTTCATTTATTTTCATATTTGAATTTTCTCAAATTTGAAAAGAGGATCATTTTGATTTAAACAATTTCTCCCTCCAAAAATATTTCTTATATTAAAATAAAAGAGAGAAGATAATATGAATTCTTCAAAAATAGAGGAATATTGGAGGAAAAAAATAAAATCAAATAAACATTTAATTTGGGATTTTATTTCCATGTTATTTGAATTAGAAAAATATGCATTTTCAAAATTGCATTATTAGGCCAGAAAAATGTCCACTTTGTGCTAAATATTTTATTTAGCCGGTGAAAATTGTTTTTGGCATTTTTAGAATTTTTTTAATATTTTATTAGGATTTTTCTTCGGCAAAATTTATTAAAAAAAACATTTCGGACCTACCTGGCCGAAGGCCCAGCCGGCCTAGTCCATGCGCCGCCGCCGGCCGAGTCCGAGGCGGACTCCACCCTTCCCAAGCCAGCCGACCCCCCCCTCTTTAAATACCCCGCCCCAGGCCCCTCTTCACCCCAAGCCGCCGCCGCCCCAAGCCGCCGCAGCCGCAGCATCCCGCCGCCGCCATCAGGCTTCGCTGCCTGCCACCCGCCGCCGCTTCAGCCACCACCGCCGCATGCCACCCCGCCTCGCCGTCTCGCCGGATCCCGCCGTCGTTGCCGCTGGTGACTTTCCCCGGTTAACCGGTAAAAACCACCCTGGTTTTTTTCAGTTTTTGCTTTAGATCAGTTTTATTTTAGGGTTAGGGTTTTCTCGATTTTCTTCGATTCTGCTATTTAGCGAACGTTCGCACGAACGAATCTGTTTGTGAACGCGTTCGTTCATTTGTCTCTGTTAACGAACGTTTGTTCGTTAGCCTTTTCTTTTTATTTTATTTTTGGGCAGGGACCTATCCATGATTATTTTTATCGCAGATTAGCCCCTGATCTTAAATCGCTCGCAACTTTTTAACCGCTCGTCCAAATCCAGTGAAACCAACGCCAAAATCTTCGTCTCGAACCCCTCTTTCCAATTAGCCAACTTGAACATGATTTTGACAATTTAAAATTTGGTTTCAAGAAGATTTGAATTCGAACTTCTTTTGATCGTGGTTTGAGTTTCATAGCTCCAATTTGATTGATTCTTTTTTCAAATCGAAGCAGTTCAGTTGAACTTTCAGTTTGGACTTTCTCATTTGAGTTTTGCACTTGCATCTATGCTTGAGTGCTTATGTTTGCTATTGTTTGCTTGCGACAGAATTTCCGGAGTGTGAAGCGTGCTACTACGAGTGTCTAGGGTTTGCAGATCATCAGCAAGGCAAGTAACACTTGGATCATATACCTTTATTACCCAGTTTTTATGCATTAGTTTCAACCCTCAAACACTGCATGGTTAGAATTTGATAACATGTGGGTTTTGGGAAGTAGTTGATGAGGTAGAACCTATTGTCCTTTATTTAAACCCCGGGAGTTACTACGTTATGCTTATACTGCTATGCTATACTCGTAGACGTGGATTGGTTTGAGAGATTCATGACAGTTGTGAGTATTATTATGAACTAAGGGTTTATCTAAGGTGGCTACTTTAACACACATCTGGGTGGATTGTTTGTGGGCACCTGGGGAATCCAGTGTTGTCCAAGGAGATCCTGGGGAATCCGTGTGATCATCCTATGGTTCGCCATCCATGCTCAAAGGGATCATAAGATCATTCATGCTACAAACTTCTGTGTGCAGCCACAAGCCATTATGGGCTCTGGCATAGTCGAGTAAGTTCTGGGAAACCTTTCCATGATGGGCTAGAAGATGTTGGGGATTGTAGGTGTACTGGCCTATCTATCGGTTAAGGGGGCCTCTTCGGAAACATGTGTCTCGGTCATCCGTTTCTCAAACACCATGTAGTGCGAGAAATACAACGGAGGAGATCGAGTCTTGTGGGGAAAAGTGCGCAAACCTTCGCAGAGTGTACAAACTAATCATGGTTAACCGTCACCCCGGTTATGGACATCTTGAGTATCTGGTTCTTGAATTATTGATGTGATCTCAACACTCTTAATTAATTTTGTTGAGTTGTTAATTACTATTTAATTAGGATTGAGATGGGGTTTCCATTCTCAATGTTTATCAACCAACTTTGTAGTTAAATAAAATATATTCATTTGCAGTAGGGAAAAACTGGCTTTTCGCAAAAACATTAACCGTAGAGCCTCCACCAGCCATATATGCATGTAGTGTTAGCATTTATCTTATTGATTGCTCTACAATGTTATTTTGCAAGCATATTCCATGTGCTGACCCGTTTTGGGCTGCAACATATTATGTTGCAGACTTTTTGGGCGAAGAGTAAGGTGCGCTAGGTTGTTGTCGTGCACTCATCTATGCCGTTGGAGTTGATGGACTCATTTACCTTCGATGCTTCCGAAGTTATCTTATTTAGATGGCCTTAAGCCATATTATTGTAATAAGCTTTCTTTTGAGACATTCGATGTAATAAGTGTGTGATTGCACTCTGTTATAAATCCTTCAAGTACTGTGTGTCAACATTACCGATCCAGGGATGACACTTATGCACATAGATTTGTCTGTTTGAGGTGGGACGCTACAAGATGGTATCAGAGCACACGCTGATTGTAGGACACGACCACTAAGATAAGCCATAGGTCACTCTTCTCTACTCATTTTTGACTCCTCTCCATTTTCCACTCTATAGATGGCGAACCCAAGGAACAAGTTTGCTCAACCGGATGAAGATACGCCCTTTGGACGACACTTGAAGGAAGTTACTAGGTACCTGAACATCAGAATACCAAGCTTCACCGGGACTTACACCGCCACTTTACCAGAAGAGGAGCGTTGGATGATTCGAGTTCATGTTCCAGGAAGGACATTCGCGCCAGTTACTGAGCCCATAGAGTTTTCCTTTGATGCACCAACCTGGAGTCTAGGACAGAGCATGGCAGCCCACATCGCCATGGGACGCATCGGCGAAGTCTACAACAAGGATCTTAAGGATGCCATTTACCAGATATGTGGGCGCCGAGATGAGAAATTGGAGATGATCAGCACCAGGAGGTACAAGTCCATTGCAGCCTTTATCCAGGAGTTAAATCAGCACATTTGCCGCCAGGAGAACCAAATGTGCGCCAGCATGATAGATCTGAAGAAGGTGATGACTAGGAACATGGAGCTTAAAGAGGAACTCAAGTCTACATGCGATGGATATGAGGAGGAAATCGCAGCGGTACTAGAGAAGAATGAAGACCTGAAGAAGAAGCTAGGAGTATTCATGGGAGACCCCGCACCAGGAGGAGATGACGACCATCCAGAGGACTACATCATCATCGACAACACCGACTCCGACCCCGATAGTAGTGATGATGATTACGAAGACGAAGCTGGAGCGGATATTATGGAGTCTTCCACCGATCAAAATTTCTAGATGACCACCATATTATCAGTAGTATTCCCCATGTATATAGTAGTAGTTTGAGTACTTTGTAACGGTAGTTAGATCGTTTGTATGCCCTTGTTTGAATTGAGTGGTGTGATATGAATGTGTTTGTCTCATGTGCATATGGGTAGTGCTTTCCCTTTAGACCTCATTCTATTCTAATCTCTCCCCTCTAAACCCATCAGATGCCTCCGAGACGTGACCCCAGATTTGTCTTCCCACCAAAGCTCAGTCAGTTGATCCAACAGCAGAATGCCTTGATGTAGCTACTAGTTCAGAACCAAGGCAACAACAACAACAACAACAACAACAGCCGCCGCCACCACCTCCACTTGACAACTTGGCCCATTTTCTGAGGTTGAATCTGTAGGTGTTTTCCAGTAGCACCGAGTTGATTGTTGCTGATGACTAGCTACGCAGGATTGGAAGGGAGTTCACCATCGCAGGTTGCACAGATGCTGAGAAGGTGCGCTTTGCTGCACACCAACTGGATGGACCCGGAGCCTCATGGTGGGAGAATTACACAACCACGTTCCCCATAGCCAATGTTACTTGGGATCAACTTCACCAATGTTAATTACTATTTAATTGGGATTGAGATGGGGTTTCCATTCTCAATGTTTATCTACAACTTTGTAGTTAAATAAAATATATTCCTTTGCGGTAGGAAAAACTGGCTTTTCGCAAAAACATTAACCGTAGAGCCTCCACCAGCCATATATGCATGTAGTGTTAGCATTTATCTTGTTCATTGCTCTACAGTGTTATTTTGCCAGCATATTCCATGTGCTGACCCGTTTTGGGCTGCAACGTATTATGTTGCAGACTTTTCAGACGAAGAGTAAGGTGCGCTAGGTCATTGTCGTCCACTCAGCTATGCCGTTGGAGTTGATGGACTCATTTACCTTCGATGCTTTTGCAGTTATCTTATTTAGATGGCCTTAAGCCATATTATTGTAATATGTTCTCTTTTGAGACATTCGATGTAATAAGTGTGTGATTGCACTCTGTTATAATCCTTCAAGTATTGTGTGTGTCAGCATTACCGATCTAGGGATGACACTTATGCACAGAGATTTGACCGTTTGAGGTCGGATCGCTACAATAATATTTCTTTCTTTCTCTCAAATTAATTTAAGTGAAGCAAGAGAGAATTTCTCGAAAATTTTACTAACTATCAAATAAATCTAAGTGCAAGCAAGAGAGCATTTCTTCAAAAATACTAAGCACACCGTGCTCAAAAAGATATAAGTGAAGCACTAGAGCAAGTCCATAGCTCATAAAAGATTTAAGTGAAGCATAGAGAGCAATTCTAACAAGTCATGACATAATTTTGGCTCTCTCAAATAGGTGTATCCAGCAAGGTATCAAGACTTAAAACACAAAATAAAACAAGAAAAGACTCATATCATACAAGATGCTCCAAGCAAAACACATAGTATGTGACGAATAAAAATATAGCTTCGAGTAAAATACCGATGGTCGTTAGAAGAAAGAGGGGATGCCACTCGGGGGCATCCCAAAGCTTAGTTGGTTGCTCATTTTTGGATAATAGCTTCGTATGTCGGGTCATCCCCAAGCTTAGGCTCTTCTACTCCTTATTCCTTCAACCATCGTAAGATAACCCAAAACTTGAAAACTTCAATCACACAAAACTCAACAAAACCTTCGTGAGATCCGTTAGTATAAGAAAATAAATCTTTACCTAATATTAAAGTACGGATGGTTTCTCCACTTTTTATGGTTTATGATGGGACCCACAGGATTTTTCATCCATCTAAGCATTTTCGTTCGCGTCAGAAAAAAATAAAAAATGCTGAAGCGCGAGTACTCGAACCCAGGCGCTCTCGCTAGGGGGATAAGAGTGCTAGCCGCTGGACTAAACTAGACCTGTTGTTATATAAACACGCACTCATGAATATGTATGCATCTATCTTGTAGTTCGAAAAAAGAGAAACATATGCATCAAAACATCCCGTATCGTGCAATTAGCCTCAACTAAAGCTTAAATAATGAGCCCCAACTAAAAAATACATATGCATCTGCTCGCACTGAAGAAAAAGAAAACGCATACACATGTGTGTTGGACGAGCACAGCCACGGCGGCCATGCATGTCGTCTGTGGCCGGAATATCAATCGGCTATATGCTCCGTGCATCATCATGTGCTCAACTCAAATTTTATTTTCATCTCTACCATATTACACAGTGATTCGGTGCCCAGGCTCCGGTCAGAGAAGAATTCACAAAAAAAATTCAAAAAACAAATTCCATGGTAGAAAATTTATTGCGTGAGGTCCGCTCCATTTTTTAGCTCATGTGAACATCTGAGTAGTCTCAGCAAAAAAGACAAATCGGATCAAAACCATGAACAGTGAACTGTTTTACAAACCTCAAATTTGTCTTTTTTGCTGAAAGCTGCTCAGATCTCCAAATATTTGAAAACTCAGGCGGACCTCACGCATCAAATTGTTTACCACGCAAAAAATTGGAAATTTTTAATTTTTTGTAGCATTTGTTTTGATTTTTCTTCAACACGGGTGCAGATGAGTCCGGTTTCAGACAAGGATTTTCATGTCTAACCTGTCTATTCAAGCCAAATTGAAAAACCGTTTAGTTATGATTCTCACGTGCAGGATGGAGGATTGTTTATCCACCTTTTTGTCATCATTTTTTTGGTACGTCCTTTTTATTCTGTTTCTTCTATTCGTTACCGGTCTCATGTAGTTTTTGCTTCGTTTGGTATGTTCATTACCGGTCCCTCAAAAAAGAAATAGCAAGCGTAGAGGGATTCGAACCATGGTTGCGAGGACTTATGCACGAACTCATCCAACCAAGAATCCTGCAGAAAGAGAGGGAGCTTAGACCGTCTCGCCACAAGTGGAATTCATTTATGGCTCGGGAACCTCCATCATGTATGATTCCTTTCTTCAAACCTCCTCCCTATATGTACGTTGCTGACTACGATTACGAATTTGTAGCACCAAGGGCTGAAGCTGCAGGAGGAGGAGTGGGAGATGGGGCTACAAGAGGACGTGATCGGGGAAGATGGTGATCAGGATGATAAGATTAGGAAGGAGAGTGTGGAGGGAAGGTCGTGGGAATCGAGCCGCTGTGACACCCCAAAATTTTGGCCTTGTTTTATTAAATTAATTTTTTTGCGAGGAATTAAAACTTTTATTTTCTGGGCTCCCTTTTTAATTTCTGAACCATTTTCTCCCTTGTTATTATGGAGTTTTTCCCCAGAGTGAAAACCTTTCAAATATGTTATTGGACTTGTTTAATCTATCAAGAAAAACTTTTCTTTTATCAGTATAACTAATTACATAATTAATTTGCTTAATTTGTATTTTCTTGAAAAATGGCTTTCCAAGGTTATATGGCCATATTTGAACTACAACCATTTGATAAATTCACTTAGAATTCCAACCAAAATTTGGAGATGTCATGTGATGTTTTTAAATCACTTTTATACAAAAATATCTTTTATTCATGTAATATTTTGAGCTCTGCATCCATTTTTCCTTCTCTGGTCCAGAGTGCAATTTTGCACTACAACCCTTTTAAATATTTCTTTCTGGCCTCCACCAAAATTATGGGATGTTGGTAGTAGCATATGATTCAACATTATGCAAAAACCTAGTGCTGTTCTTTGAAAATTTCGAGTGAATCAACCTCTTTTCCATTCTGGTCCAGCCTTGTGATTTCTACTGCAACCCTATTTATTTTTGCTCCAATGACCTTGTGCTTTCTCCTGCTTATAGTCCTCCCTACCAAGCCCTTAAGTCCAGGAGCATGCACCCATTGGATTATTTTTGGTTCATGAAAATGCCTTTTTCTTTCTGTCCAGATTTGAAGTTTTGCAAAACTTGCACTAACAAGTTTCTGCTTTTGGCAAACTAACTTCATCACCTCCTTATGCATCTAAGGAGACCCTGATCTGGAGAATTTGGACACTCCAAGAAAAGCCTAGGTGCCTGTGGCATTTTGTCAAACACCTGGAGAGCATGGCCAGATTTGACATGATCTTAAATTTGCATTGTGAACTTGGTCTCCTGACCTAACCACCTTGTCCCTTGATCGCCCCACTATCCCTAACCTAGGTCTGTTAAACCCCAACCTCACCCGAGACCTCTAGCATGCTCTGTCATTATGTCGAGCACGTCCCGTGCACGCCCAGAGCGCGAGCAGAGCATGCGTTTGACACGCACATGCGCCGAGCCGACACGCTGGCCCCCCTGGTCTTGGCCCACTCTGCAGCACCACGCCACGCGCTCCCCTTCTCACCGCAACGCGCCAAGAGCCCCCGCCACGGCTCCGGCAAGACAGGAGCTAGCCGCCACGGCCGCCCGACAGCCCCTGCATGTCGGCGCCGCCCGAGCCTCCCCCACTCGCCAGCTCGCCCCTGGAGCAGTGCCCGCTCGTCCGCTAGCTCCTGCCGCCATCCCTAGCCCCGCCACATTGCCCTGCAAGCTACAGAGAGGCGGTTCGCCGGCATCCTCATCCACCACCGCGGAACCGACCTCGTCGCGCTATAAAAGGAGGCCCCCGAGCTCGTCCGAACACGGAGGCAACCTCTGGCCACCCCTATGGCACTCCCCTAGCTCGCATTCGACCCGGGGAGGCCTCCTTCCTCATCTCCGACAACTCCTGCCGCCGCCACCGCCCCGGCCAATCCGGCACCTCTAGTACCTCCCCCTCTACACTCTCTCCACCAGGAGCCTTCTCATCCTCCCGTGAACCCATCCCCCTACTCGATTTTGATCGGGAACCACCATAGCCCCAAAACCACTCTGCTCCCGAAGCCTCCGTCCGCCGCGAAGCTCGCCGCCGGCAGCTCCGTCCACCCCCGAGACCATAACGACTACCGGAGTGGCCGCCTTGATCCCCTGAGCCCACAGGTGACCTCCGTTTCCCGAACGGTGCCGCTATTCGCCGGCGAGCATCGCCGGAGTCCCGCCCCCTCTCGGGCAGAGGAAGGAGAGGGAAAGGCGACTGGTCAAACCTGACCAGTGGGCCCCCTGGACCCACTATCAGCGACCCCGCGTCTGTCCACGTGTGATTAAGTGAAAGCGTATAATCCTCCAGTACATTTTCTCTACACCGAAGGTGTAATCTCTTTCGAAATGTTTTCCTTTTCCTGATTTTATTAAAAACAGATTTTGACCACAACTTTGACTGCCTATAACTTTTTAAATATAACTCCAAATGAATTAATTCTTTTTCCTACAACTCTCAAATATTGTCTAGTTTATTTTAAGATTTATTTGAAAATTTTCCAAACAACTTTTTTGTACTGTTTTTGAAATGTGTGTTAATTCAAATATATTTTTAAAATAGGATTTTGGAGAGAGAGAAGAAACTTTCAAAAGTTTTGGAGAGCACCTCACCCCTCCACAACTTAAAGGCAAGCATTCTGAACCCTGGCATAATGTTTTTGGTGTGTTATTTGACACGTTTATAACACCACCTTATTTCAGAGGACTTGTTATTTCATGTGACATGATCATTTGCATGGAAGTATATTAGTGATTTCCTTGCAGTTGGAATGAATATAATTGTGATGGTAATCATCCTCATGTGCCTTGCATGCACACCGGAAAGGAATCCGGGAAAGCCTCTGCCTTGGGTAGGAGTGAGCTTGTCGCCGGTCCCCGTCGGGACGGTTATGTCCGGTATGGCATGGTAAGGTACATTGAGTGGTGATTTCGTCGGTTGAAATATATTTGATATACATGTCATGCAGGGAACTTATAAACCTCCTGAGTCGACCGTAGACCGAGTCTTGTTCCAGTAACCCCCATACTTGCTATGTACTACCACTTGTCCCTGCCGCAGGTAGGGTATGGTTCAGTAAGTCGTCAACCCCTTTCAAGCACACACCGTACAGAGAGGCCATGGTGGAAGATATCGGTTGTAGCCGGTAGGCATGCCACCTGGTCCGGGGGCATGGGTGTTTCCGATTGGGACCGAGAGGGGAGGCCACCCCTTAGAGCGCGCGATATAAATTTGATCCCATGCTACGCGAGGTTGTAGCCTCCCCACTTAGAGTTTTGCTTAACAAGTGTCGTGGGTGATTCCAGACACCGATAAGTTAAGCTGGTGTTTGCAAGTTAGGCGTGTTTTCTACTAAAAGACCGTAGACGGAATTAGTCCCGATGGACTAAAGGAATCCCTTACTCGTGGGTAAAGAGTACACCCTCTGCAGAGATTAAACCTATTCGAATAGCCGTGTCCATGGTTAAGGATTACAGTCTGGGATGGGTCAAGTGTTGGTCTTAGTGTCGGTCTTCGGAGGAGATATTGTTAAACCAAACTTGGATATCGACTGGTTACTTGTGAGGACCATGATTATTATTTTTGTGATGGACTAACCCGTTGCATTATTTGTATTATCAAGTATCCCTGGGACGGTTCTACCTCCTGGATATTCATTGTGATTATTTATTTTATAAGCCCTTTATGTGGTGTCGCTGAGACGCCCGATTGTGGCATTGCTTGTTATTTATTTATTTTATAAGCCCTTTATGTGGTGTCGCTCAGATGCCCGACTGTGGCATTTCTCTTATAAGCCCTTTATGTGGTGTCGCTCAGACGCTCGACTGTGGCATTTCTCTTATAAGCCCTTTATGTGGTGTCGCTCAGACGCCCGACTGTGGCATTTCTTTTAAAGCCCTTTATGTGGTATCGCTCAGATGCCCGACTGTGGCATTTCTTTTAAAAGCCCTTTATGTGGTGTCGTTCACACGCCCGACTGCGGCATTTTATCCCCACTCTATTACTGCTTATTCATGTTGCATGAAAATAACCTGCTTGCATGCATAAAAGTTGTTTTATTTATGACTGACGATGTGATCATGGAATTTTTCAGTGCATGATTATCTATTATATTATACCTGTGTTCTTAATGTTTGCGAGTACATTCAAAGTACTCACTGGCTTGTCCCTGGCTATTGTCTTGGCCAGATTTCTGCTTGGAGAGGAGCGTGACAATGACAGCCTCGAGACCTAAGCAACGGTGATAGCAGCCTCGTGAAGATAGGAGTTAACCTGGTCAGCTGTTCCTGTGGGAAATGGAGTCCCATAGACACTGATGTCTCACAAACCGCTTCCGCCATCGACCACTAGAAACCCAATTGTTGTACTCACAGGCCAGAATGGTCTTGTACCGCATATTTTGTATTTTGCTTGGAATTTCTGTATCAAGTTGGAGCCTCATCAGCTAACAGTAATCCTGGGGCTGATGAGCACGACGGTCTTTTTCTGGAATTTAAAACCCGGAAAACCCGGTCGTGACAGACTTGGTATCAGAGCCAGGCTGACCATTGGCTAATCCTATCTTAGGCGGGTCTATAAACTTAGGCAAACCAACCCACCAAGCCATAACCAAACCCCAGCCAAGCTTCTCGTACAAGATAGCCACACAGTGACCCAACACCTTTTGGCAGTCGGTGCCCAACCCTATCAACCTAACCTGTCACTCATGAGCCAGTGACCGGCCCCTAAATAGTCCTTTCTCGCAAGCGTGCAAAGGAAGACTCCGTCCCCTTTTTCCTATAAAAAGGGGCACGCTAGCCCAAACACAGCACATCACAACCTCTACCCCAAACCAAGCTACAATGCCTGGCCCTGTCGTGCACAACGAGACCACAGCAACCAACCTTGGAGGCTTTGTGACCATACTCGCAAACCTCACCCGTCGTGCCTATGCGTTAGAAGAGCCCCCAGAATATGTTGTGTACCAAGGACCCATGAGCGGTGAGAGCCGTCAATTCTGGGCCACTGTACACATCTACGGTAGGGGTCTAGAGCCCAAGCGCCCCTACAGGTTCACTGGAAGAACAACTTCCTTTGAGCTTCAAGCCATCCAACTAGCTGCTCGAGAGGCTATAGTTCATCTCCGGCACTTGTCGCCCAGAGTTAACTGTCGATCGTTCCACTACTACCCCAGATGTGAAGGGTATGGTAGACCACCCCAAGTTGCCAACGGAGATCGCGAGACGGATCCTGCATTGTTGCACCTAGTGCGCTATGTAAGTGCACTAGAGGAACTGTGCGATCAAATCACTATTGATCTAATCGCAGCTCGTGGGGAGCTGGTTCGTCAAGCCCCGGCGAGAGAAGAGAACGAGCCCAACACCGACAACCCAATCGTGTTGTTTGGACACCCGATCGAGTCCCTGAGGCCTGCCCCAGCCATAAGCCAAGGTGCTGCGATAACCCCAGAGGTGCTTCGTCGCATATTGGGAGCACACTCCAACGGGATTGTGGCCAACAATCCCCGAGATGGTCCTCATCGCTACCCCGAGCCTGCAGCCCCTCAACCCACTCCAGCTAATTCCGACGATGACGCCCGTGGAGGAGCCTCAAGGCACGCCCGCTTGGATGTAAACGAGGTAGACTGAGTCACCCAAGTCGTATCGAGCCCCAGTGTACCCACGCTTTGTAATCGTGTGGCCTTATAATTAAATGCCGCCTGTTGTCGTGCCTCTGTTTTAATGGTAGCCTTGCCTGGATACACCAGTATGTAGTATAAGATTTCTATCCCGGACATAGTTACCAAAAATCACCCCGTCAACCCATAGTAACACATCACTATAGTGAAATGTGAGAATCTGTGACTTGACCCCGACCTTTGGAACAGAGCTGAAAATTTTCGTTACCATTCACCTCGGTAAAAATGACCCAGCTCCGGTGCTATAAAAAGGCCACCGCGTGACCTTGCCAAGCACCTCTCACCTTGTGCACCACCCTCACCACCATTTCCTAGCCATGCCGACCCCTAGCATTTATCTGAGAACCCCAGATGCAACCCCAGGTAGTTTTGTCAAGATATTGCGGGATTTTTCCTACAGTACCATGGGTGCTACCCAGCCACCCCAGTACGAGCTGTTCAAATCGAGAATTACCCCTTCCACCTCTAGATATTGGGCAGCAGTACACATCCCTCCCGTAAACTCAAACCAAGATCCAACGGAGGTCTCCTTCATGGGGAAATCTATGCCAACCCCACATATGGCCATAGAAGCTGTTGCATACGAAGCGCTTGCTCGCCTTCGATTCGCGGTACCCTATGCCAGCGAACGAGGGTATTATTACTTCCCGAGCCGTGTAGCACCCGGAGGGGTGACATCTTTTCCCGGTGGACGAATTGAGAGAGACCCAGTCCTGGCCAACCTTGTCCAGTACGTCATCGCTCAAGAGCGTTTAACCCAACATGTGATGGGTTATCTCCAGAGCCTCGCAGATTTAAATCCTCAGATTGCCATCGGCAGAGCACTAAGGCCCGACTAGGAGAGACACGTGCATCGACTGGTCAATCCACTTCCCCCGATAGAAGAGGAGTGTATCCCTATACCAGAAACGTTTTCTAGGGACCCCGTCCAGTTACCGTTTCCATTTTAGACGTCGCTGCGGTGTTCATTATTGCAACATTTATTTATGTGTGTGACTTATACGTGATACCCTGAGTTTGTACGACGGGTCAATTATTTGGCTTCTACTAATGTGTGTAGTTTTTGTTGTGGTTTATGCTCCTTTATATTAACTGTTTTTCCCTTGTAAAATTCTGGAGTAAGATTTCTTTTCCCTGAGTTGCTACATCTGCACCTTCTCACAGCGTGGATTAATTAATTTCACACAGCACCACGGCAGCAGACTCACAACCATAATCTTTCGGACACATACACTGTTTGCAAAACCTTGCAACGGTGTTACATCCAGCTAATCACCCCCTAACAACAGTTAGCACCCGGCACACCCCATCTACTCCCCGTGATCACCACCAGCGTGGAGAGCCAACACCCGAGCAGCAGCGTCGCGACGCTCGTCGAGGATCATCGCGCACAGGAGCACGGAGAGCCCCAACAGTGTCGCCAGCCCTACGCATATCAGGATCGCAAACCAGTCCGGCATCGCCTCCGCCATTAGAGCCTAACCCAAGCTTTTGTAAGCAGTAATGGAAGAAGGAGGAGGAGAAATGAGGGCAGGTGCGAGGAAGAAGAGAGGGGCACCCCGGCCGTTTTATAGCTCGAGCTCGGTGTACGGTGGGCGAAGTCCACCAACGCCGCTCGTCGCTGATCGCCGGTGTTTGGAGACGAATCCGCGAGCAGTGCCGACAGCGCGCTGGCCCGCGAGGTGAGTGCACGCTGCACTGGTAGCTAGCACGCCGCGCACTACCACGGTACGACCTAGATGCCCTACGCGCTAGGCGTCGCCGGTGGAGAAAGCGCGCGGGAGAGAGGAAGAAGAGAGAACCAGAGGGAGAAGAAGAGGCTGACAGTGGGCCCCGGGTCCACCTGTCGGCCAGAGAGAGCACTGTGCTCTCGGGTATGACCAGCGTATATTTAAATTTAGAGGTTATTCTAAAATTATATCCAGCGTAGAAATCTCACGTTTTGTCCCGAACCATAGATTTTTCCACGCAGCACCAGTTTTCACACTGTGGTTTTTCACCACTTATTGCCCTCTCACTGTAGCCACATTTTACTGCTTATAGTTTTTCTTAAAACAGCTTTTAACAAATCTCGAGGACGAGATTTTTCTTAAGGGGGGTAGTGTTGTGACACCCCAAAATTTTGGCCTTGTTTTATTAAATTAATTTTTTTGCCAGGAATTAAAACTTTTATTTTCTGGGCTCCCTTTTGATTTCTGAACCATTTTCTCCCTTGTTATTATGGAGTTTTTCCCCAGAGTGAAAACCTTTCAAATATGTTATTGGACTTGTTTAATCTATCAAGAAAAACTTTTCTTTTATCAGTATAACTAATTACATAATTAATTTGCATAATTTGTATTGTCTTGAAAAATGGCTTTCCAAGGTTATATGGCCATATTTGAACTACAACCATTTGATAAATTCACTTAGAATTCCAACCAAAATTTGGAGATGTCATGTGATGTTTTTAAATCACTTTTATACAAAAATATCTTTTATTCATGTAATATTTTGAGCTCTGCATCCATTTTTCCTTCTCTGGTCCAGAGTGCAATTTTGCACTACAACCCTTTTAAATATTTCTTTCTGGCCTCCACCAAAATTATGGGATGTTGGTAGTAGCATATGATTCAACATTATGCAAAAACCTAGTGCTGTTCTTTGAAAATTTCGAGTGAATCAACCTCTTTTCCATTCTGGTCCAGCCTTGTGATTTCTACTGCAACCCTATTTATTTTTGCTCCAATGACCTTGTGCTTTCTCCTGCTTATAGTCCTCCCTACCAAGCCCTTAAGTCCAGGAGCATGCACCCATTGGATTATTTTTGGTTCATGAAATAATGCCTTTTTCTTCCTGTCCAGATTTGAAGTTTTGCAAAACTTGCACTAACAAGTTTCTGCTTTTGGCAAACTAACTTCATCACCTCCTTATGCATCTAAGGAGACCCTGATCTGGAGAATTTGGCCACTCCAAGAAAAGCCTAGGTGCCTGTGGCATTTTGTCAAACACCTGGAGAGCATGGCCAGATTTGACATGATCTTAAATTTGCATTGTGAACTTGGTCTCCTGACCTAACCACCTTGTCCCTTGATCGCCCCACTATCCCTAACCTAGGTTTGTTAAACCCCAACCTCACCCGAGACCTCTAGCATGCTCTGTCATTACGTCGAGCACGTCCCGTGCACGCCCAGAGAGCGAGCAGAGCATGCGTTTGACACGCACGTGCGCCGAGCTGACACGCTGGCCCCCCTGGTCTTGGCCCGCTCTGCAGCACCACGCCACGCGCTCCCCTTCTCACCGCAACGCGCCTAGAGCCCCCGCCACGGCTCCGGCAAGCCAGGAGCTAGCCGCCACGGCCGCCCGACAGCCCCTGCATGTCGGCGCCGCCCGAGCCTCCCCCGCTCGCCAGCTCGCCCCTGGAGTAGTGCCCGCTCGTCCGCTAGCTCCTGCCGCCATCCCCAGCCCCGCCACGTTGCCCTGCAAGCTACAGAGAGGCGGTTCGCCGGCATCCTCATCCACCGCCACGGAACCGACCTCGTCGCGCTATAAAAGGAGGCCCCCGAGCTCGTCCGAACACGGAGGCAACCTCAGGCCACCCCTATGGCGCTCCCCTAGCTCGCATTCGACCTGGGGAGGCCTCCTTCCTCATCTTCGGCAACTCCTGCCGCCGCCACCGCCCCGGCCAATCCGGCACCTCTAGTACCTCCCCCTCTCCACTCTCTCCACCAGGAGCCTTCTCATCCTCCCGTGAACCCATCCCCCTACTCGATTTTGGTCGGGAACCACCATAGCCCCAAAACTACTCTGCTCCCGAAGCCTCCGTCCGCCGCGAAGCTCGCCGCCGGCAGCTCCGTCCACCCCCGAGACCATAATGACTACCGGAGTGGCTGCCTTGATCCCATGAGCCCACAGGTGACCTCCGTTTCCCGAACGGTGCCGCCGTTCGCCGGCGAGCATCGCCGGAGTCCCGCCCCCTCTCGGGCAGAGGAAGGAGAGGGAAAGGCGACTGGTCAAACCTGACCAGTGGGCCCCCTGGACCCACTGTCAGTGACCCCGCATCTGTCCACGTGGGATTAAGTGAAAGCGTATAATCCTCCAGTACATTTTCTCTGCACCGAAGGCGTAATCTCTTTCGAAATGTTTTCCTTTTCCTGATTTTATTAAAAACAGATTTTGACCACAACTTTGACTGCCGATAACTTTTTAAATATAACTCCAAATGAATTAATTCTTTTTCCTACAACTCTCAAATATTGTCTAGTTTATTTTAAGATTTATTTGAAAATTTTCCAAACAACTTTTTTGTACTGTTTTTGAAATGTGTGTTAATTCAAATATATTTTTAAAATAGGATTTTGGAGAGAGAGAAGAAACTTTCAAAAGTTTTGGAGAGCACCTCACCCCTCCACAACTTAAAGGCAAGCATTCTGAACCCTGGCATAATGTTTTTGGTGTGTTATTTGACACGTTTATAACACCACCTTATTTCAGAGGACTTGTTATTTCATGTGACATGATCATTTGCATGGAAGTATATTAGTGATTTCCTTGCTGTTGGAATGAATATAATTGTGATGGTAATCATCCTCATGTGCCTTGCATGCACGCCGGAAAGGAATCCGGGAAAGCCTCTGCCTTGGGTAGGAGTGAGCTTGTCGCCGGTCCCCGTCGGGACGGTTATGTCCGGTATGGCATGGTAAGGTACATTGAGTGGTGATTTCGTCGGTTGAAATATATTTGATATACATGTCATGCAGGGAACTTATAAACCTCCTGAGTCGACCGTAGACCGAGTCTTGTTCCAGTAACCCCCATACTTGCTATGTACTACCACTTGTCCCTGCCGCAGGTAGGGTATGGTTCAGTAAGTTGTCAACCCCTTTCAAGCACACACCGTACAGAGAGGCCATGGTGGAAGATATCGGTTGTAGCCGGTAGGCATGCCACCTGGTCCGGGGGCATGGGTGTTTCCGGTTGGGACCGAGAGGGGAGGCCACCCCTTAGAGCGCGCGATATAAATTTGATCCCATGCTACGCGAGGTTGTAGCCTCCCCACTTAGAGTTTTGCTTAACAAGTGTCATGGGTGATTCCAGACACCGATGAGTTAAGCTGGTGTGTGCAAGTTAGGCGTGTTTTCTACTAAAAGACCGTAGACGGAATTAGTCCCGATGGACTAAAGGAATCTGTTACTCGTGGGTAAAGAGTACACCCTCTGCAGAGATTAAACCTATTCGAATAGCCGTGTCCATGGTTAAGGATTACAGTCTGGGATGGGTCAAGTGTTGGTCTTAGTGTCGGTCTTCGGAGGAGATATTGTTAAACCAAACTTGGATATCGACTGGTTACTTGTGAGGACCATGATTATTATTTTTGTGATGGACTAACCCGTTGCATTATTTGTATTATCAAGTATCCCTGGGACGGTTCTACCTCCTGGATATTCATTGTGATTATTTATTTTATAAGCCCTTTATGTGGTGTCGCTGAGACGCCCGACTATGGCATTGCTTGTTATTTATTTATTTTATAAGCCCTTTATGTGGTGTCGCTCAGACGCCTGACTGTGGCATTTCTCTTATAAGCCCTTTATGTGGTGTCGCTCAGACGCCCGACTGTGGCATTTCTCTTATAAGCCCTTTGTGTGGTGTCCCTCAGACGCCCGACTGTGGCATTTCTTTTAAAGCCCTTTATGTGGTGTCGCTCAGACGCCCGACTGTGGCATTTCTTTTAAAAGCCCTTTATGTGGTGTCGCTCAGACGCCCGACTGCGGCATTTTAGCCCCACTCTATTACTGCTTATTCATGTTGCATGAAAATAACCTGCTTGCATGCATAAAAGTTGTTTTATTTATGACTGACGATGTGATCATGGAATTTTTCTGTGCATGATTATCAATTATATTATACCTGTGTTCTTAATGTTTGCGAGTACATTCAAAGTACTCACTGGCTTGTCCCTGGCTATTGTCTTGGCCAGATTTCTGCTTGGAGAGGAGCGTGACGATGACAGCCTCGAGACCTAAGCAACGGTGATAGCAGCCTCGCGAAGATAGGAGTTAACCTGGTCAGCTGTTCCTATGGGAAATGGAGTCCCATAGACACTGATGTCTCACAAACCGCTTCCGCCATCGACCACTAGAAACCCAATTGTTGTACTCACAGGCCAGAATGGTCTTGTACCGCATATTTTGTATTTTGCTTCGAATTTCTGTATCAAGTTGGAGCCTCATCAGCTAACAGTAATCCTGGGGCTGATGAGCACGACGGTCTTTTTCTGGAATTTAAAACCCGGAAAACCCGGTCATGACAGCCGCCACAATCGATGACATGTGCGGCACGCAACGCGTTGTCACCGTGGCCTTGATCCCACCGATATGGTCATGTGTCAGCGTGATGCATCTCCTGTCTTGAACCATCATCCCGGATAACCTTGCCGTTAATAGATCCATCGTTTTTGCCATCGACAACCATTGTCCCGCTACACAATTCCTTAACCGAGGCAATCTTAATTCATGAAAACTGTTGTTTTCTCCATAGCAAAGCACAAACATTGTGCTTATTGTGCCCAGGACAAGTATTGTTTCCCGTTGCAACGCACGGGCATCTTTGCTAGTCACGAATATAAGTATTGTCTCAAACCAATTAATATTTTGCTCTTGCATTATATCTACTATATTCCAACTTTTCTATGGCAAAACCTCATCAAAGAAAACCATAGAGACATCAAAATAAGCACACAACACAAAGAAAACAGAGTCTGTCAAAACAGAATAGTCTGTAGCAATTGACTATTTTGAATACTTCTGTAACTCCAAAAATTCTGAACAATTATGATGACCTGAGAAATTTGTATATTGATCTAACAAGTGGAATAGGTATTTTATATCTCTCTGCTAAAAAATAAGAATTTTTTTCGTGAGTGCAAAAGTTTATGTTTTTTCTAGCAAGATCAAACAACTATCACCCAAGAAGATCCCAAAGGCTTTACTTGGCACAAACACTAATTAGAACATAAAAACACAATCATAACAGTAGCATAATTTTGCTAACACTCAAAAACCGGAAGCAATAAGCAAAAATAAATTTTATTCATTGGGTTGCCTCCCAACAAGCGCTATAGTTTTACGCCCTTAGCTAGGCATAAGGCAAGGATCTATGTTTTGTCATCTTTTTTCTTAATTCCCTTAGAGGTGTTTTCATCATGGGGTTTTGTAAACACAACATAAAACATATTATCCATAGAAACCTTAGCATTATTAAGTTGCCCATTCTCATAACCATGTTGATTTCCGGCAACAATCCAAGAATAATGTTGATTAACATTATTAAAAACTTGTTGAATTACATCTAGGATTGGGACTTCCTTTTTAAGATTCTCATCAAAGATCTTATTGTCCCCAAGCAAATGTCTTGATGCATAATAAATATTGTAAAGAATTTCATCTATTACAAGACTTTCACGATTCATACCATAAAAATCAATGATCTCCCTAGCTTCCCGTATGATGTAGTCAAACTCATTCATAAGAACGAGAGTGGCCAACCTTTAGCCTTAGGATTCTTTATAACAGGGATCTCAAAAAATAATATTTGCAAAGTAGGATGAGTATGGATAAATTTAGTCTCAAGTTTCAGAACTAGTGCTGAAATAGCATCCGCATAAGATCTAGTAGTTTTAAGTATAGGAGCATCATCAAGACTTAGGTTTCCCACACAATTAAAAAATTCTTGGATACATTTTTTCCCATAACGTTCCCTTGCCCCAAATAAAAGTTTTAGCATCCAGATTACCCATATGTCCAATCATAGGAGTTAGGCCATCATCTGTTGGTGCCATACCGAAATCGCTCATGATTGCAAGCAAATGATAGATTTGACAAGAAAACGGCGAACGGAAAAGAGGGGCGAATAAAACGACAAAATTTTGTGAGGTGGGGGAGAGGAAAACAAGAGGCAAATGTCAAAAAATGTAAATTGTGAGAAGATGAGATTTGTGATTAGGAACCTGGTATATGTTGAAGATCCTCCCCGGCAATGACGCAAGAAGTTCCTTTCGATGTCGCTTGAAGCTATGTCGGTATTTCTCCAAAGAGGAAGGGATGATGCAGCACAGCGGCAGTAGGTATTTCCCTCATATATGAAACCAAGGTTATCGAACCAGTAGGAGAACCAAGCAACACAACGTAAACAGCCCCTGCACACAAATAACAACCACTCGCAACCCAACAAGTTAAAGGGGTTGTCAATCCCTATCGGGTAACGGCGTCCGGAAATTGGTGCGTGGATGGGAGAAAGTTGTAATAGATTGAATAAATAGATTGCAAATAAAAAAAGTGCATCAAAGTATTTTTGTATTTCTGGTTTAATAGATCTGAAAATAAATGCAAAGGAAAAGTAGATCGCAAAGGCAAATATATGAAGAAACCCCGAGGCCGTAGGTTTCACTAGTGGTTTCTCTCGAGAAAAATAGCAAACGGTGGGTGAACAAATTACTGTTGGGCAATTGATAAAACTTCAAATAATCATGATGATATCTAGGCAATGATCATTACATAGGCATCACATCTAAGATTAGTAGACCGACTCCTGCCTGCATCTACTACTATTACTCCACACATCGACCGCTATCCAGCATGCATCTCCACACATCGACCGCTATCCAGCATGCATCTAGTGTATTAAGTTCATGGAGAAACGGAGAAATGCAATAAGAATGATGACATGATGTAGACAGTATCTATATATGTAGAGATATACCCCATCGTTTTATCCTTAGTAGCAACGATACATACATGTCGGTTCCCCTTCTGTCACTGGGATCAAGCACCGTAAGATCGAACCCATTACAAAGCACCTCTTCCCATTGCAAGATAAATAGATCAAGTTGGCCAAACAAAACCCAAATATCAGAGAAGATATACGAGGCTATAAGCAATCATGCATAAAAGATATCAAAGAAACTCAAATACTTTCATGGATATAAAAGGATAGATCTGATCATAAACTCAAAGTTCATCGATCCCAACAAACACATTGCAAAAGAGTTACATCATATGGATCTCCAAGAGACCATTGTATTGAGAATCAAGAGAGAGAGAGAGGAAGCCATCTAGCTACTAACTACGGGCCCGAAGGTCTACAAAGAACTACTCATGCATCATCGGAGAGGCACCAATGGAGGTGGTGAACCCCATCTGAGATGGTGTCTAGATTGGATCTGGTGGTTCTGGACTCTACGGCGGCTGGATGAATATTTCGTCGACTCACCTAGGGTTTTGGGAATATTGGGGTATTTATAGAGCAAAGAGGCGGTCCGGGGGCACCCAAGGTGGGCAAAACCCACCAGGGCGCGTCTAGGCCTCCTGGCGCGCCCTGGTGAGTTGTGCTCTCCTCGGAGTACCCCCAGGCGCAGCCCATTATGTTCCTTCTGGTTCAAAAAAATCTCCATAAAGTTTCATTGCGTTTGAACTCCATTTGGTATTGATTTTCTGTGATGTAAAAAACATGGAAAATACAACAACTGGCTCTTGGCACTATGTCAATAGGTTAGTACCAAAAAAATGATATAAAATGACTATAAAATGATTATAAATCATCCAAGATTGATAATATAACAACATGAAACAATAAAAAATTATAGATACATTGGAGACGTATCAAATACTCATTGTTACAATGGGGTATCGTATTGATTCACTTGATATATGTTTTGGCACTCAACCGGATTCCCGAGGTGACATTGGGGTAATCTATGCATATGGGTTGATGCATGTTCTTGTCTTTGTTTCTCTGGTATAAATCTTGGGGCACTCTTTGAAGTTCTCTGTGTTGGATTGAATATTATGAATCTGAATTTGCTTTGGTATTATTTTAGTACGAACTCTTGGTTAGATCAATCGGAAAGAATAGCTTCGTGTTATTTTACTACGAACTCTAGGATAGATTGATCGGAAAGAATAGCTTTGAGGTGGTTTCGTACCCTACAAACAATTCCGTCTTATGTTCTCTGCTACTTAGTTGCATGTTGAGGGATCGTTATATGATCCAATTATATTAGCATTGTTGAGAGATTGCACTAGCGAAAGTACGGACCATAGGCCTAATTTTCAAGCATTGCAATACCATTTGTGCTCACTTTTGCTACTTGCTACCTTTATTTTTTTATTGTTCCTATTACAAAAATCAATGTCTACTATCATTACTACACTTGTATCACCATCTCTTCGCCAAACTAGTGCACCTATACAATTTACCATTGTATTTGGTGTGTTGGGAACACAAGAGACTTTTTATTATTTGGTTGCAGGGTTGTTTGAGAGAGGCCATCTTCATCCTATGCCTCCCACGGATTGATAAACCTTAGGTCATTCACTTGAGGGAAAATTGCTATTGTCCTACAAAACTCTACGCTTGGAGGCCCAACACATGTCTACAAGAATAAAGTTGTGTAGTAGACATCAGCACTTATGGTCACAATAGTATCAATCTCTCATCAAATTTGATGAACAAGGAGATATACATATGTGAGGACTAAATTGGACTAAATTGAAGATGGAACATAAAGAGTAATATTGTGATAATTTTGTACATCTGGATAAGATGCAACAATGCCCTATGCTCATGACAAACCATTGTGGATGTTCCGAATAAGACAAGCATATACAGAAGGAGGGTCCATCTCGCAAGAAAGCACATAAAATGTAAGCGCTATTTATTCCAAAAGAAAATGCACAGAAAAGATAATTCTAGAAATGGAAGGGCCATACAATTTGAACAACCATTCATCTAAGTACCTCAAGAATTAAGGGTATGTTTATCCACATACTAATATAAGAAGAAAAAGATGACACCTAGAAATTATTTGTTCCAAATCATAATGCTAATAATTTGGCATATCATTATTGTACTACAAGATGAAGCAACAAAGTAGAGTAATCATGGTCTTCCACCCTTGTTTATCAATGTTAAACTCCAAACACACATGATACACCGGGCCCCAAAACTGAAGTATTATCCATTTTATACATGCTAGCTAGTTTTATCAGGTAAGGAACTTTAGCATACTAATAATTGGTTGCATTCAAATTTATAACACCAAAATATTTACCTATAACAAAAAATTTATTTACCTATATTAAATTAATGTTCCATCAAGTAGATGGCTCAAAATTTCTCTATGCTCGCTTTGACTTACTACACTAAAAGTAGATAAGTCAAAACATAGTTGCATGGATCACCTTTTAGTTCATCCATATACATAGGAGATGTATATCAAGTCGTGCATTAAACTAAATTTACCGAACAATACACATTTAATAGTGATACGTCCATTTTGCATCATGTTTTCTTACTGTTATTTATAATGTTTTTATCCATAATAATGCTTTTTGGAGTATTTCTAATTCCTTTTCTCTCATAATTTGCAAGGAACACACCAAGAGGGAGAATTCCGACAGCTAGAAATGTGGACCTGGAAAAGCTACGTCAGGACACCTATTCTGCCCAACTCCAAATGAGCTGAAACTTTCGAAGATTTTTTTACGGATTATTTAAGAAATACTGGAGCCAATAAACACCAGAGGGGGGCTACCAGGTGGGCACAACCCACGTACGCACGCCAGGCCCCCCCTAGCGCACCCTGGTGGGTTGTGGCCTCCTTGGCCCACCTCCGGTGCCCATCTTTTGGTATATAAGTCATGTTTACCTAGGAAAAATAAGGAGAGGACTTTCAGGACGAAGCGCCGCCTCCTCGAGGCGGTACTTGGGCAGGAGCACTTTTGCCCTCCGGCGGAGCGATTCTACCGGGGGAACTTCCCTCCCGGAGGGGGAAATCATCGTCATCATCATCACAAAAACTCTCCCATCTTGGGGATGGCAATCTCCATCAACATCTTCACCAGCACCATCTCATCTCAAACCCTAGTTCAACTCTTGTATTCAATCTTGTTACCAGAACTATAGATTGTTGCTAGGGGGTGACTAGTAGTGTTGATTACATCTTGTAGTTGATTACTATATGGTTTATTTGGTGGAAGATTATATTTTCAGATCCCATATGCTATTTAATACTCCTCTGATCCTGAGCATGATTATTATTTGTGAGTAGTTACTTTCGTTCTTGAGGTCACGGGAGAAATAATCACTACTAGGGAAAACCCTAGCAGTAGCGCGGGTTTTAGGCCTATCAGTACCGCGGGATGGTGCGCTACTGGTACGGCGCTACAACTAAAAGTTAGCAGTAGCGTGGGTTAACCGACGCTACTACTATATCGACTTAGTAGTAGTGTTTTCTCCAAACAGCGCTACTCGTAATTACTAGTGGCGCTTCTCCCTGCATGCACTACTACTATTATTTCATATTTTATTTCTTTTTCATTTCACGTTTTATTCATACACCTTTATACAAGTTTTCATACCGCAACAATTTAGAGATTGTTTTTACATCATAATGAGTTATTACATCACTGGGTGAAAGAACCGTGGACTAGTTTCAAGTCGATGGACATCCACTTGAAACTAATCTGTGGCTCTTTCACCCAATGATATAATAAATATCATCATCATCGTCATCATCATATCATTAACAACTTATCATTATAATACATCATTGTCATATAACACCTCCTCATGATCATCGTTTTCATCAATGAGACATCACATAGCAAGTTGGTCAATAGTCATAATCACAACTACTCCTCATCATCAACTCTAATACATTGTACCACATAATAAATATTGTACCTCATAGGACCTACAACATTCTCTTAGGACCTACTATATTCTCTTAGGTAAAATAGCATAAAACAAGATAGCCCCTGACTCTCCATTATGGAGAATGGAGATTATCCTGTCTCCAATTCTTGCCTTTCACACAATGTTGCTTCCATGTAGCTCCTTACGACTGTCCATACATTTTTTCCATCTTGTGGTTTTCATGTCTCCATACCTTTTAGAAATCCGATATGGACAGGTGAGATTCATAGGTCGACCTGGCTCTATGTTCAAAACATTAAGGCGACCTTTCTGATACATCAGATGAGGCACACAATCATCCGGGATTTTCTGTTGAAAAACATAGTAATAACTTCGTAGTTAGCAATGTAGTTAAGTTTTAAAAGAATTTATGCAAAAGATGCACGGATGTCGTAATAGTAAAAAAATCTTACCATGGCATCTCCATGGATGTTACCGTAGTTTAACATGTGCACTAGTGGCACATATTGACCATAATGTGGAGGAGTTTTATTATAGATATTGTAATTCTCAAGATCAGTACAAAATGCGACCAGATGATTTTTCTCCTGATATGCTAACTCAGAGCCATCGGTGTAATAGGTTCTGTCTACCATGTTCCGCACATTGTTTGAAAATAAGCTGTCAATGAAAATAAGCTGTCAATGGAAATAAGTTGTCAACTATTTTGAAATGAACAATATAAATTAGTTAATAACTATGTTTGAGAAACTCACATAGTGGTAGAATTGGAAGCGTATCAACAAGGACCCAAATGTCCAAATTTTCTTGGTCGATGTCAGGATCACCAAGGTCCATGGTGACAAACATACCCTCTTGAAAATCATACATCTTGCAAAGTGCTTCCCAACCCGGGCAACCAAAATGGGATACGCTCCCAGAATTGTATAGATTTACCTCAAAATCCATACCATGATGGGTCCTTAGGTTAATTTTCTTTGTTTCATTCCTCTCATGATCTTCAAAACCCATCCTCTCCAAGACATAGCGTCTTGCATGGCATGTGATAAGCTAGTCGAATTGTAAACGACAAAAACTACACGTTGAAGTAGTACAAGTCGAGTTTAATTACGAAAAAACACTTTTCGTCGTAGCTTACCATATCACAATCGAAGGCCTCCTCGAGCTTAATGCTAAAGCGCCGATCTTCGTCCAGGTGAGGCCTGTCCCAGAAACCCCGGTCTTCGTGGCACCAGGAGCACTCCCCCGGGAAACTTTCGTCGTACGAGTACGACATTTCCTATGTTCATAATTCAAATATTAAACTTGTACAATTAAACATATGTACTATAAAAATTAAATTAGATCATTATTATTCATCAAGGGTTGACTATCGGTCTGCCGAGTCGATATGGTGGAGACTCTCCCTCACTGATTCCTACTCTCTGACATTTGCGACCGTCGGTGATGGTCGTTACTCCTTCTTTCCCTAGTGCATAACAAAGGTCTAGCACAAGGAAAAGCAGGAGAAACGACCCCCACGACAACAGTCGGGATTCTTTGTCCTCTCTCATATATGGTGGATACACTCCCTCGCTGATTTTTCGACCTTCGGCGATGGAGCCTCGGCAGACTTAATGTCAACCCAAAATGTCGTTTAAATATTTCTAGAAAATCCAGGCCACTCGATATTTCCTACATATTCTAGCACAAGTCATGCCAAAATTCACGAAAAATTTCGGCATGACCTTTGCTAAAACAGGACATATCGAGCGCCTGAAATTTGCCGGAACGGAAATTAATCAACACTCCGGCAAAACATAGGCCACTCGGAGGTGTAACATGAACATGACCGGCCACTTGGGCAACCACATATCCTTTTTGAGCAAGACAAGATATACATGTTTTTGTCTACATCATATCTTATAGGACTCATATTGACATCGAGATTTGGCTGGTCTCACCTCGAGGTCGGAGGGAGTCGGTGAAGGGGATGACGATGGGGATGATGGAGGGGCTCCTTGAAGGGGATGACGGCGGGAAATAAATGCTTAAACTAAAAAAATAACAACAAATGTGACATGTTCAACTAGTTCTATTAATTCAAATAGTTCTTACTAAATATAAACTTACTATAAATAGAAATAAACTGAAAATAAACTAGTTCAACTAGTTATATTAATTTTCTTACTAAAAATACATTAGTTCTATTAATTCAACTAGTTCAACTAGTTTAGTAATTTACTTACTAAACTAGTTCAACTAAAACTAAACTAGTTCAACTAGTTTATTAATTTACTTACTAATTATTTTAAACACTTACTAAAAACAGTAAAAAAACTACATTATACAATAGTAAAAAACATCTACTATTAACCATACTGCCCTAGTTAACTAGTACCATCACTACTACTAATTAACATCTACTACTACTAAAAATCATTATCTATGAACCCTAAATTAACATCTACTACTACTAAAAAACATCTACTAACTAAGAAGAGAGAGAGGGGGTGGGGGGCTTACAGTGAGGGGAGAGACGGTGGCGGGGAGGTGCTCGGCGATGGAGGTAGGGGCGGCGAGGGCGGGCTCCGGATCGGGAGGCGGCGGTCCTGGGCGGGCTCGGGCGGCAGTGGTGAGGTCGAGGGCGGCGACGGTGAGGTCGAGAGCAGCGGCGGACGGAGGCGGTGAGGTTGAGGGCGGCCTCGGGCGGCGGCGGTGAGGGCAGGCTCGGGCTCGGGTGGCGGCGACAGAGGAGTAGGGGAACTTGGCCGAGGGAAAGGAGAGGACTCAACAAAATTTTGAGCCCGCGCGCGGGTGGTTAAGTCGAACTAGCAGTAGCGCTCTTAAGTAAACGCGCTATAGCTAATTTAGCTATAGCGCGTTTTAGGAAAAATCGCTACTGCTAAAGGAAGCGATTATTTTGTGTAGAATCAAAAATATACATTGGTCATCATTGATATTTTTGTGTAGAATCTAAATAGTCAACATGAATCTTCATCGTACATGTATAGGCACAGGCGAAGATTCATATTGCAGCCACAAATCCTACACATATAGTTCAATGAAGACCAAGTGCTCGAGATAGTTTGAGAAGTAACATATTTAAGGTGGTAAACACCTTGTTCGCTTAGCAGTATGTGACTAAACTTAATTAGTTGCGGTGATACTTAGCAGCAGCGAGTTTTGAAGAAAAACGCTGCTACTAAGTACTTTAGCAGTAGCCCGTCTAGGAGAAGGGCGCTACTACTATATCTAGCCCGAGGCAACGCCCTAGCAATTATAGTAGTAGCGCTTGTTTCACCTAGAGCGCTACTGCTATCGGGATGTTAGTAGCGCAGTTTCCTGGAGCTCACTACTGCTAATTAGCAGTAGCGTTTGTTTTTAAACCAGGCTGCTGCTAAGATTCTGTGTATAAGGTTTTCCCTATTAGTGCATGTTGCAAGTAATCATGTGAATCTGACATGGGTTCGATATTTTGATAGTATGTATGTTGTGATTCCCTTAGTGGTGTCATGTGAACGTTGACTACATGACACTTCACCATATATGTGCGTAAGAGAATGCATTGTGGAGTAGTAAATAGATGGTGGGTTGCGAGAGCGATAGAAACTTAAACCCCGGTTTATGCACTATTCCGTAAGGGACCGATTGGATCCTAGAGTTTAATGCTATGGTTAGAATTTATTCTTAATACTTTTCTTGTAGTTGCGGATTCTTGCGGGAGGGTTAATCATAAGTAGGAGGTTTGCTCAAGTAAAAACATCACCTAATCACTGGTCCACCCGCATATCAAATTGTCAAAGTAGCGAACACAAATCAAACCAACATGATGAAAGTGACTAGATGAAATTCTCGTGTTCCCTCAAGAGCGCTTTGCTTATTATAAGAGACCATTTTGACCTGTCCTTTGCCTCAAAAGGATTGGGCTACCTTGCTGCATACTTGTTACTATTATCGTTACTTGCTCCTTACAAATTATCTTGCTATCAAACTACTCGCTACTTACAATTTCAGCACTTGCAGACAATACCTTACCAGAAACTACTTTTCATTTCCTTCTGCTCCTCGTTGGGTTCGACACTCTTACTTATCGAGAAGAGCTACAATTGATCCCCTATACTTGTGGGTCATCAAATAGAAAAGGAGATGCTAATTTTTTGTCTAATTCTTATGGTTATTCTGGTAGAAGCCAGTCATATATTTATAATTAGTCATCTACCGGAAAAAAACATCGTATATCACTAACCTATTGTCCTGTTTGCCAAATTATAAACACAACACATGCAAAACTGAAGTATTGTCCATTTTAGACATGCTAGCTGGGTTTTATTAGGTAAGGAAGTTTAGCATACTAATAATTGGTTGCATTCAAATTTATAACACCAAAATATTTACCTATAACAAAAAAAATTATTTACCTATAATAAATTAATGTTCCATCACGTAGATGGCTCAAAAGTTCTCCAAATGCTCGCTTTCACTTACTACTCTAAAAGTAGATAAGTCAAAACACAGTTGCATGGATCACCTATTAGTTCATCCATATACTCAGGAGATGTGTATCAAGTCATGCATTAAACTAAATTTACCGAACACTACACATTTAATAGCAAAGGAGATGCTAATTTTTTGTCTAATTGTTATGGTTGTTCTGGTAGAAGCTAGTCATATATTTATAATTAGTCATCTATGAGAAAAAATGTCGTATTTCACTAACCTATTGTCTTGTTTGCCAAATTATAAACACAACACATGCAAAAGCAGTAATCTGAACTGGAAATATTGATGAATCTGTCTCTGAAACAACTCGTAACATGAAGTGGCAAACTGTAACAACCATTAATAGGGACTGCTCAAAGCATCCACAAAAGTGCATATGCATAATGAAATCACAACTCGTATCAAACCAAATGAAGCGGTGACAGCACCATAGTGGTAGACAAGGAGAAGCAAAGCAATAGACCTGAATGTGAACTCTCGCATCTCTTGTGCCTCTTGGATATTGTACATCAAACATAAGTCCTGCAGGAGTCAAAACACATTTGTGTTCAAAGTAGGAACACCTTTTGAGCAATTAGAATACAGACATTCCAATAGCTATACCTCTATAGAAGCCAAGATCCCAGTTCTGTGTCAGGCACACCTTTCTAGCAATTCCAAATTCCAATACAGAAATTCCAAACAGACAAGCATATTGCTACCTCTTGAGCTTGCGTTGGATTTCCCCGAAGAGGAAGGGATGATGCAGCAGAGTAGCGTAAGTATTTCCCTCAGTTTTTGAGAACCAAGGTATCAATCCAGTAGGAGGCCACGCTCAAGTCCCTCATACCTGCACAAAACGATAGCTACTCGCAACCAACACGCTTAGGGGTTGTCAATCCCTTCACGGTCACTTACGAGAGTGAGATCTGATAGATATAATATTTTTGGTATTTTTGGTATAGAGATGCAAAGTGAAAAGTAAAGGCAAAGTAAAAAGCAAAGCAAGATTAAAGTAATGGATATTGATATGATGAGAATAGACCCGGGGGCCATAGGTTTCACTAGTGGCTTCTCTCAAGAGCATAAGTATTCTACGGTGGGTGAACAAATTACTGTTGAGCAATTGACAGAACTGAGCATAGTTATGAGAATATGTAGGCATGATCATGTATATAGGCATCACGTCCGTGACAAGTAGACCGAAACGATTCTGCATCTACTACTATTACTCCACTCATCGACCGCTATCCAGCATGCATCTAGAGTATTAAGTTAAAAACAGAGTAAAGCTTTAAGCAAGATGACATGATGTAGAGAGATAAATTCATGCAATATGAAATAAACCCCATCTTGTTATCCTCGATGGCAACGATGCAATACGTGCCTTGCTGCCCCTTCTGTCACTGGGAAAGGACACCGCAAGATCGAACCCAAAGCTAAGCACTTCTCCCATGGCAAGAACTACCAATCTAGTTGGCCAAACCAAACGGATAATTCGAAGAGACTTGCAAAGATAACCAATCATACATAAAAGAACTCAGAGAAGATTCAAATATTATTCATAGATAGACTTGATCATAAACCCACAATTCATCGGTCTCAACAAACACACCGCAAAAAGAAGATTACATCGAATGGAACTTTGTATTGAGATCCAAAAAGAGAGAAGAAGCCATCTAGCTACTAACTATGGACCTGAAGGTCTGAGGTAAACTACTCACACTTCATCGGAGAGGCTATGATGATGTAGAAGCCCTCCATGATGACGGTCCTCTTCCGGCGGAGCTCCGGAACAGGCCCCAAGATGGGATCTCGTGGATACAGAAAGTTGCGGCGGTGGAATTAGGTTTTTGGCTCCTGTTCTCATCGTTTGGGGGTACGTAGGTATATATAGGAGGACGGACTACGTCGCTGGAGCTTCGAGGGGCCCATGAGGCAGGGGGCGCGCCCTAGGGGGGCGCCCTCCACCCTCGTGACCGCCTCTTTGACTCATTGGAGTAGGGTCCAAGTCTCCTGGATCACGTTCGGTGAGAAAATCACGTTCCCGAAGGTTTCATTCCATTTGGACTCCGTATGATATTCCGTTTCTTCGAAACACTGAAATAGGCAAAAAACAACAATTCTGGGCTAGGCCTCCGGTTAATAGGTTAGTCCCAAAAATAATATAAAAGTGGAAAATAAAGCCCAATATAGTCCAAAACAGTAGATAATATAGCATGGAGCAATCAAAAATTATAGATACGTTGGAGATGTATCAGGCATCCCCAAGCTTAATTCCTACTCGTCCTCGAGTAGGTAAATGATAAAAAAAGAATTTTTGATGTGGAGTGCTACTTGGCATAATTTCAATGCAAATCTTCTTAATTGTGATATGAATATTCAGATTAGAAAGATTCAAGACAAAAGTTTATATTGACATAAAAATAATAATACTTCAAGCATACTAACAAAGCAATTATGTCTTCTCAAAATAACATGGCTAAAGAAAGTTATCCCTACAAAATCATATAGTCTGGCTATGCTCTATCTTCACCACACAAAATATTTAAATCATGCACAACCCCGATGACAAGCCAAGCAATTGTTTCATACTCTAACTTTTTCAAAACTTTTTCAATCTTCACGCAATACATGAACGTGAGCCATGGACATAGCACTATAGGTGGAATAGAATGGTGGTTGTGCAGAAGACAAAAAGAGGGGAAGATAGTCTCACATCAACTAGGCGTATCAACGGGCTATGGAGATGCCCATCAATAGATATCAATGTGAGTGAGTAGGGATTGCCATGCAACGGATGCACTAGAGCTATAAGTATATGAAAGCTCAAAAAGAAACTAAGTGAGTGTGCATCCAACTTGCTTGCTCATGAAGACCTAGGGCAATTTGAGGAAGCCCATCATTGGAATATACAAGCCAAGTTCTATAATGAAAGATTCCCACTAGTATATGAAAGTGATAACATGAGAGACTCTCTACTATGAAGATCATGGTGCTACTTTGAAGCACAAGTGTGGTAAAAGGATAGTAACATTGTCCCTTCTCTCTTTTTCTCTCATTTTTTATTTGGGCCTTTTCTCTTTTTTTATGGCCTCTTTTCTTTCTCTTTTTTTGGGATTCTTTGGCCTCTTTTATTTATTTTTCATCCGGAGTCTCATCCCGACTTGTGGGGGAATCATAGTCTCCATCATCCTTTCCTCACTGGGACAATGCTCTAATAATGATGATCATCACACTTTTTATTTTTCTTACAACTCAACAATTACAACTCGATACTTAGAACAAAATATGACTCTATATGAATGCCTCCGGCGGTGTACCGGGATATGCAATGAATCAAGAGTGACATGTATGAAAGAATTATGAACGGTGTATTTGCCACAAATACGATGTCAACTACATGACCATGCTAGCAATATGACAATGATGGAGTGTGTCATAATAACGGAATAGTGGAAAGTTGCATGGCAATATATCTCGGAATGGCTATGGAAATGCCATAATAGGTAGGTATGGTGGCTGTTTTGAGGAAGGTATATGGTGAGTGTATGATACTGGCGAAAGGTGCGCGGTATTAGAGAGGCTAGCAAAGGTGGAAGGGTGAGAGTGCGTATAATCCATGGACTCAACATTTGTCATAAAGAACTCATATACTTATTGCAAAAATATACAATTTATCAAAGCAAAGTATTACGCGCATGCTCCTAGGGGGATAGATTGGTAGGAAAAGACCATCGCTCGTCCCCGACCGCCACTCATAAGGAACACAATCAATAAATAAATAAATCATGCTCCGACTTCATCACATAACGGTTCACCATACATGCATGCTACGGGAATCACAAGCTTCAACACAAGTATTTCTCAAATTCACAACTACTCAACTAGCATGACTTTAATATTATCACCTCCATATCTCAAAACAATTATCATGCTTCAATCTTTTCTTAGTATTCAACACACTCAAAAGAAAGTTTCACAAATCTTGAATACCAAGCATATTATTATTAAGCAAATTACCATGCTATTAAGAGACTCTCAAAATGATTTAAGTGAAGCATGAGAGATCAATAGTTTCTTTAAAACAAATCCACCACTGTGCTCTAAAATATCTAAGTGAAGCACATAGAGCAAAATTATAACGCTAAAAAGATTTAAGTGAAGCACATAGAGCAAAAACTACTTAGCTCAAAAGATATAAGTGAAGCACATAGAGTATTCTATCAAATTCTAATTCATGTATGGCTCTCTCAAAAGGTGTGTACAGCAAGGATGATTGTGGCAAACTAATAAAAACAAATAGACAAATAATACAAGACACTCCAAGCAAAACACATATCATGTTGGTGAATAAAAATATAGCTCCAAGTAAAGTTACCGATAGAAGTAGACGAAAGAGGGGATGCCTTCCGGGGCATCCCCAAGCTTTGGCTTTTAGGTGTCCTTATATTATCTTGGGGGTTCCATGGGCATCCCCAATCTTAGGCTCTTGCCACTCCTTGTTCCATAATCCATCAAATCCTTACCCAAAACTTGAAAACTTCACAACACAAAACTTAAGGTAGAAAACTCGTGAGCTCCGTTAGCGAAAGAAAACAAAAGACCACTTCAAGGTACTGTAATGAACTCATTCTTTATTTATATTGGTGTTAAACCTACTGTATTACAACTTGTCTATGAATTATAAACTATTTTACTAGCCATAGATTCATCAACATAAGCAAACAACACACGAAAAACAGAATCTGTCAGAAACAGAACAGTCTGTAGTAATCTGTAGCTAGCGCAAGATCTGGAACCCCAAAAATTCTAAAATAAATTTCTGGACGTGAGGAATTTATCCATTAATCATCTGCAAAAATAATTAACTAAATATCACTCTCCAAATAAAAATGACAGCAGTTCTCGTGAGCGCTACAGTTTCTGTTTTTTACAGCAAGTTCAACAAGACTTTCCCCAAGTCTTCCCAACGGTTCTACTTGGCACAAACACCAATTAAACACAAAAAACACAACCAAAACAGAGGCTAAATAATTTATTTATTACTAAACAGGCGCAAAAAGCAAGGAATAAAAATAAAATTGGGTTGCCTCCCAACAAGCGCTATCGTTTAACGCCCCTAGCTAGGCATAACAAGCAAAGATAGATCTAGGTATTGCCATCTTTGGTAGCAAATCCATAATTGGCTCTCATGATAGTTTCATATGGAAATTTTATTTTCTTTCTTGGAAAGTGTTCCATGCCCTTTTTTAATGGAAATTTAAATCTAATATTCCCTTCCTTCATATCAATAATCGCACCAACCGTTCTAAGGAAAGGTCTACCAAGAATAATAGGGCAAGAAGGATTGCAATCTATATCAAGAACAATGAAATCTACGGGCACATAATTTCTATTCGCAAAAATAAGAACATCATTAACCCTTCCCATAGGTTTCTTAATAGTAGAATCCGCAAGATGCAAGTTTAGAGAGCAATCATCAAAATCGCGGAAATCTAGCAAATCACACAAAGTTTTGGGGATAGTGGAGACACTAGCACCCAAATCAGACAAAGCATAAAACTCATGATCTTTAATTTTAATTTTAATAGTTGGTTCCCACTCATCATAGAGATTTCTAGGGATAGAAACTTTCAACTCAAGTTTTTCTTCATAAGATTCCATCAAGGCATCAACGATATGTTTGGTAAAGGCTTTATCTTGACTATAAGCATGTGGAGAATTTAGCACGGATTGCAACAAGGAAATACAATCAATTAAAGAGCAAATTTCATAATTAAATTCCTTGAAATCCAATATAGTGGGTTTAGCAACATCTAGATTTTTATTTCTGTCAATCCCACTTTCATCAATTTCATCATAAAGATCTAAATACTCCGAATTTTTAGAACACCTTCTAGGTAAAGGAACATCATATTTAGTTTCATCAAGATTCATATTGCAAAACAAAGATTTAATAGGAGACACATCAATAACTTTTAGATCTTCATCTTGACTTTCATAGGAATTGGAAGAACACGCTTTAATCAAGGCATCTTTGGAAGCACGCATCCTAGCGGTTCTTTCCTTGCACTCATCAATGGAAATTCTCATGGCTTTGAGAGACTCGTTGATATCATGCTTAGGAGGAATAGATCTAAGCTTTAAAGAATCAACCTCAACAGAAATTCTATCGACGTTCCTAGCCAAATCATCAACTTTAAGCAACTTCTCTTCAAGCAAAGCATTAAAATTCTTTTGTGAATTCATAAACTCTTTAACACTATTCTCAAATTCAGAGGGCATCTTATTATAATTTCCATAAGAGTTGTTGCAGGAATTCCCATAATTATTAGAAGGATTACTAGGATATGGCCTAGGATTAAAATTCCCTCTATAAGTGTTGTTACCAAAATTATTCCTACCAACAAAATTCACATCCATAGATTCATTGTTATTCTCAATCAAAGTAGACAAAGGCATATCATTAGGATCAGAAGAAACACTCTTATTAGCAAATAATTTCATAAGTTCATCCATCTTTCCACTCAACACACTGATTTCTTCTATCGCATGCACTTTTTTATTAGAAGATCTTTCAGTATGCCATTGAGAATAATTAACCATAATATTATCTAGGAGTTTAGTAGCATCTCCTAAGGTGATTTCCATAAAAGTGCCTCCCGCGGCCGAATCTAAAAGATTTCTAGAAGCAAAATTCAATCCGGCATAAAATTTTTGTATAATCATCCACAAGTTCAAACCATCAGTAGGGCAATTACGTATCATTAATTTCATTCTCTCCCAAGCTTGTGCAACATGTTCATGATCAAGTTGCTTAAAATTCATAATATCGTTTCTAAGAGAGATGATCTTAGCGGGAGGGAAATACTTGATAAAAGCATCTTTGCACTTGTTCCAAGAATCAATACTATTTTTAGGCAAAGACAAAAACCAAGCTTTAGCATGATCTCTAAGCGAAAAAGGAAATAGCTTCAATTTAACGACATCATTATCGACATCTTTTTTCTTTTACATATCACATAAATCAACGAAGCTATTCAGATGAGTAGCGGCATCTTCACTAGGAAGGCCGGCGAATTGATCTTTCATAACAAGATTCAACAAAGCAGTATTGATTTCACAAGATTCAGTAGGAGCAATCGGAGTGCTAAGGAAATCATTATTATTGGTATTGGTGAAGTCACACAATTTGGTAGTATCTTGAGCCATTGCGACAAACAAGCAATCTAACACACGAGCAAACAAAAAGGCAAACGAAAAAGAGAGGCGGAGAAGGAGAAGGAGACGGAGATTGGGAAAGAGAGGGCGAATAAAACGACAATGGTGAAGTGGGGGAGAGGAAAACGAGAGGCAAATGGCAAATAATGTAATGCAAGAGATAGGGATTGTGATGGGTACTTGGTATGTTGACTTTTTGCGTAGACTCCCCGCCAACGGCGCCAGAAATTCTTCTTGCTACCTCTTGAGCTTGCGTTGGATTTCCCCGAAGAGGAAGGGATGATGCAGCAAAGTAGTGTAAGTATTTCCCTCAGTTTTTGAGAACCAAGGTATCAATCCAGTAGGAGGCCACGCTCAAGTCCCTCGTACCTGCACAAAACTATAGCTACTCGCAACCAACGCGATTAGGGGTTGTCAATCCCTTCACGGTCACTTACGAGAGTGAGATCTGATAGATATAATATTTTTAGTATAGAGATGCAAAGTGAAAAGTAAAGGCAAAGTAAAAAAGCAAAGCAAGATTAAAGTAATGGAGATTGATATGATGAGAATAGACCCGGGGGCCATAGGTTTCACTAGTGGCTTCTCTCAAGAGCATAAGTATTCTACGATGGGTGAACAAATTACTGTTGAGCAATTGACAGAATTGAGCATAGTTATGAGAATATCTAGGCATGATCATGTATATAGGCATCACGTCCGTGACAAGTAGACCGAAACGATTCTGCATCTACTACTATTACTCCACTCATCGACCGCTATCCAGCATGCATCTAGAGTATTATGTTAAAAACAGAGTAACGCTTTAAGCAAGATGACATGATGTAGAGAGATAAATTCATGCAATATGAAATAAACCCCATCTTGTTATCCTCGATGGCAACGATGCAATATGTGCCTTGCTGCCCCTTCTGTCACTAAAAAAGGACACCGCAAGATCGAACCCAAAGCTAAGCACTTCTCCCATGGCAAGAACTACCAATCTAGTTGGCCAAACCAAACGAATAATTCGAAGAGACTTGCAAAGATAACCAATCATACATAAAAGAATTCAGAGAAGATTCAAATATTATTCATAGATAGACTTGATCATAAACCCACAATTCATCGGTCTCAACAAACACACCGCAAAAAGAAGATTACATCGAGTAGATCTCCACGAGAGAGGGGGAGAACTTTGTATTGAGATCCAAAAAGAGAGAAGAAGCCATCTAGCTACTATGGACCTGAAGGTCTGAGGTAAACTACTCACACTTCATCGGAGAGGCTATGATGATGTAGAAGCCCTCCGTGATGACGGCCCTCTTCCGGCGGAGCTCCGGAACAGGCCCCAAGATGGGATCTCGTGGATACAGAAAGTTGCGGCGGTGGAATTAGGTTTTTGGCTCCTGTTCTCATCGTTTGGGGGTACGTAGGTATATATAGGAGGAAGGAGTACGTCGGTGGAGCTCCGAGGGGCCCACGAGGCAGTCGGGCGAGCCCTAGGGGGGGCACGCCCCCCACCCTCGTGACCGCCTCTTTGACTCCTTGGAGTAGGGTCCAAGTCTCCTGGATCACGTTCGGTGAGAAAATCACGTTCCCGAAGGTTTCATTCCGTTTGGACTCCGTTTGATATTCCGTTTCTTCGAAACACTGAAATAGGCAAAAGACATCAATTCTGGGCTCGGCCTCCGGTTAATAGGTTAGTCCCAAAAATAATATAAAAGTGGAAAATAAAGCCCAATATAGTCCAAAACAATAGATAATATAGCATGGAGCAATCAAAAATTAAAGATATGTTGGAGACGTATCACATAACCCTTGAAACAAGCAACAGTAAGTCAGCTGGGCTTGATATGGAAACATCTACGGTATCACATGGATGAAGAAGGATCACTAACTAACACAGAACAAAGCCGCGAACATGGTTGACAAACATCAGGAGGTCTCGATGGAAGGCATAGGGGGTATAACTCCATTTTGCCTTTCAAATTGTACAAAGTGGTCACCTGATTGATGAACAAATCAATGTGGGTAAGATTGATCACATATCATGCATAATCTCTTAGTAGCACGTGCATGTAGGAGTGACAAAATAGACAAGAATATTTAAAGGAGAAAAAAAGAGTAGCAACTATTTCTTCAGAGAAAGAAGTGCTCGCTTGAGTAAATGAACATGTTGTATTAGACATGGCCATGCTTATGGATCGAACACCATGAAAGAATAAAATACAGTAAGACAAACAGCGAGAGTCAGCCGTCCTTCTGGCAGTGCCGACATGAAGGATGTTGCATGCTTGAACAACTCCATAGGCTCGACCACCGACCCCAAAAAACCGACCTAATCCAAGGCAACAGAATAGAAAAAATACCATTAGCTAGAAAATTCTTCAAATTGACTTGAACCCAATAATTTGGGAAGGTACATAATGGACACAAAAAAATTACTGCATATGTGTAGCTCGGTGAGGCGATCCAGTGCATGGAATTGGAATCGGTGGAGGGTGAGCCGCACACACCTGCGTAGAGCTGGGGATAGGTCACCGCTTTGGTTATGTTGCTCTGCCTCTCTCCTCACTCAAGGAGAAGTTGGGATGGGATGGGCCAAGTGGTGACGGGTCCTCCTCTGGCACGGTGGAGTAGACCAGACCATTGTCGGTTGAGAAAAGGGGCGGGGTTGGGAGAAGCATCGGATGCCGCCACAATAGATGACCTGCGAGTCGGTGGCGGCGACGGACCTTGGATCTTCCCAAGGTTGAGGACGAGAGGTCGGTAGTACTACTTGGGAGGGATGGGTCCGCTCGTCTATCCCCTCGTGTTGGATCCCCTCGCTGATCCCCTCGTGGGGCGTTGGTTGGATCCGTTCCTCCTCTGTCTGCTCCATGAGGATGGTGGTGGCGCTGCCTGTGCCGTTGCCTCGTGGGTGGGAGAGAGGGGAGAGAAGGGTTGGGAATTGAACGAAAGGGACGAAATGTGAGGGTGGGATGGATCCCTCGAAGCCCAGGAGGTAGAATGGGCTGGCCAATGAGCCCAATTTACCATGGGCCATCATTTCGGTCCGTGGAGTAGTAGGCCAAAGGACATTTGGGCCAGAACTGACACAATGTGGAATAGATTGGTGTAAGTAGGAAATCCGACGGCGAGAAACCCTCCAATCATGAAAATGGACGGCTGAAATCGCAAATCTCTATGAGGGCAGGGATTAGGTGCGGTTATACTATCCTTAATGAGCTTACCAAGGTTATTATGCCATTTTTGACCTAAGTAAGCTAATTATGTCATTAATGAACTAAATAAGCTAAGTATAGGTCATTATTGAGCTAACCTAGGTAATTATGTCATATTTTAGTTAATTAAGCATATTATGTCATTTTGGAGGAAACAAAGCTAAGTATAGGTCATTTTACAGCTAACTTAGGTAGAATAGGTCATTTTGGAGCTAAGTAAGCTTATTATGTCATTTTGGAGGAAAATAAGCTAAGTATATGACATTTATGAGCTAACCATGGTTATTATGCAATTTTTGACCTAAGTAAGCTAATTATGTCATAAATGAACTAAATAAAGCAAAGTGTTAGGTCATTATGCATTTGTTAAGCAAAACACTAGAGAAAACTTACCGTCATCACGGAGGTGAACCACCTGGGTTGCTCGTGCCGGTTACACTTGGAGAAGGTTCGTGTGATGCTTGTCTCGAGTTACGCTGCGCCAAAGATCATTTGCGATGGCTCGTTAGCATGATGACACTCAAATGTTAAGACTAGTAACTAATGACCATTCAAATGAAAATCATCGTGGTCACCGGAGCAATGACTGGCATTGGTGGAGGGGTCTGACCGGTCTTCTCACACACTGACTGCACGCTTGGTTTTGATGAGTCAATCATATTAGTTAGTAATGAAACGAACACGACGTGCATGATTTCGCTAATATGCAGAAGAAACTTACCATGAGGAGCTCGTACATGGCCCGGTGAGCCGCGTCATTTCGTGCCCTCTCCTCCTCTAACAACGTAGCCGTCCTCTCCTCCAACTCCCTCTCCTTCTCCGCCGCCTGCTGGTCCCTCTCCTGCAGAAGTCCATGGGTTGCCGCTCTCTCTATCTACATAGCAGCCTGCAACACCACTCCGCATTAACATTGTAATCATCGATGGCTGCACACACAATGTAATGGAGGAAAGATATCTGAGTCCATATAAGTAACCTCGATGGCGAGCACGACTGGCCATGGACGAGGCCTTATCTCAGGACAGGAGCTCGTTTGGCGCGCCTTGATCTCTGAGAGAGTGCGAGGACAACGTATAAGTCCATCTCTAACGGCTATCGAGCCATGGGGCCTCCCGCTACCAGATATCATCACCAGCTCTGGATCAAAGGGATGCTGGCTCGGGTTAAAATCCTCCCCTTTCCTTGCCTTTCCCTCATCTCTATACCTCATGAGCTCGTGGTGGGAGGATATATTGGTGAAGTTCTCTGGATGATCGAGGTCAGACGCAGAGAATGCCTTGGCCCGCTTGTACGAGGCAGTATAGGCCATGGCATAGAGGTCGTACACCTCTGGCACATCCGTGTTATTGTGTCGCACCTAAAAGAGAGGAACAAAGTATTAGTAATTAAAGAGCTCAAGCTAGCATGAAGAATGAATTACATGAATCATGATGAAAACCACATACCTAGTTCCGCCCGAACTGATATAAGTTGGCGCTGCCTTGATGGTGTGGCACACCAACCATTTTGGCACGCCGGTCCTTGCAATTGTTGTGGACGGCTAGCCATTCGTCTGAGCACCACTCATCCACCAATGCCTCCCAAGAATCCATCTTATCTGCACACCATCTCGGGGGAACCTAAGTTATTAAAGAAAAATTTGAGTGCTATGCCTATGAATTAAATCAAGGAAACTAAGTACAAGGCCTTAAGAATAGGTAATTACCTTCATGTACTGCTCCTTCAGAAACTTTGCACGACATGACGACTTGTCCTTAGTGTGACGCCCGGATATTTAGGCTACAGTAATTCCACGCTAATGATGCCATGTAACCTCGGTTACTGTTGTTAATCTCGCGATGGTTCAAAAATGATTCAAATTCAAATTTAAAATCAAGTCAAACAATTAAAGTTTTCAAAGGTCAAAACTAAAATGTTCTTAATATGACAAATAAATCATGGATATTATTGGTGGAGAAACAACATCTTTATAAGATATTTAAATACACTAAAGTGATTAAAACTACATCAAAACAATTAGTTATACTCCTAATATATTTTACCAAATACTAAACTATTTTATTTCTGAGGTAAAACTTCTTAGAACAGTGGATTATTTTGACACACTATTTTTGGGGCTATTTTCATATTTTACTAAACCAAAAATAAAGTGCAACTAAAATAAAACAGAAAAGAAAATTAAATAAAAACAAAACAAACTAACAAAAAAAACTAAACTAAAATAAAAGAGAACCCCCCCCCACTGGACCCCTTGGCCCAACTGGGCCATGCCCAGCCGGCCGCCACCTGGCCCATCCGGCCTCGCCCGACTCCCCTTAACCCCCACTGTCCCGAAACCCTAGCGGTCCCTCCCCATTCCCCACTCCCTCGAACCCCATCTCTCCCCTCGATCCCCTCCACCTCACGGCGCGCACACACACACACATCGTGCCAGGGAGAAGAGCTCCCTGCGCCCGATCCCCGTGCCCCGACCACCGTAGCCGCCCCCGACGCGCCCCGGTCGCCCTGACGCCGTGGCCAACCACCACCACATCACCGGCGCCACACCGCCATCGCCCGACGCCGCCCGAAGCTACCTCGCCGTCGCCGGATCTCGCTTCCCCGACTCCTCCCCGAGCCATGCTGCCCTTGACCCTACGGATCCGCGGTGAGGCCCCCGGCCTCCTTTCCTCTCTGCTGCTCGCGCCGTCCTGGGGTCGTGCACGCGCTGCCCGGTGCTCGTGCTCGCGGTGAGCACGCGTGCACCCGCGCGCTAGCCTCGCCTGTGGTCCGCGCCGTCGTCCGCCCCGGCGCGCTCCGCGCTAGGCTGCGCCGTGCCTCACGCCCGCGGCCACCCCGTCGGCCACCGCGACCATCTGCACCCGCCTCCGAGGCGTTGGGCCCCGCTCCACTCCCTTCCTTCGCTGCTGCCATACGCAGTCGCCGGTTGTCGCCCACGCCGGCCACGCCCGCTCAGTCCCGCTCCGGCCGCGGCCTTGCCTTGTCCCCCCCCCCCGGTTGGGCTCGGCCTCAGCACGGGCGACGGCAGCCACCCGCACGCCCCTGCCCGCTAACCCGCTAAGGCCCCCGGGGCCTATGACAAGGGGGCCCCATCCCCCAGAATGTTTTAATAAAAAAAAAGAATAAAAAAAAATATACAAAAATAATTAAATAAACAATAATAATTAAATTAATTAATTAATTAAGGAATTAATTAAGTTAATTAATTATAATTAAATTAACCTAATCACTAATTAACATAATTAATTGTTAGTTAATTAAATCAGTGTACGACGAACGGGACCCACCTGTCGGGTTGACCAAGTCAACTGCTGACGTCATGCTGACATCATGATGACGTCAGCAAACACTGTTTTGGATAATGTTGAATTTAAATAAATAATTAAAATCAGAAAATGATTAAATCTTTAGAAAATCATATCTTTTAATCCGTAACTCGGATGAAAATATTTTCAACATGAAAGTTGCTCAGAACGACGAGACGATTCCGGATACGCAGCCCGTTCGTCCGCCACACACCCCTAACATATCAAACTCGCAACTTTAACCCTCCGGCTCCTCTGCCCGAAAACACGGAACACCGGGAATACTTTCCCGGATGTTTTCCCCCTTCGCCGGCATCACCTCATACTGCGTTAGGACACAACTAGCTTCGCTCTTTATCATGTCTTGTGTTGTCTTGCTTATGTTTGCACTGTATTTATTGTTTCTTCCCCCTCTTCTCTTCGGTAGACTACGAGACCGACGCTGCTGCTGCCCAGTTCGACTACGGAGTTGACGACCCCTCCTTCTTGTCTGAGCAACCAGGCAAGCCCCCCCCCCTTGATCACCAGATATCGCCTACTCTTCTCTATACTGCTTGCATTAGAGTAGTGTAGCATGTTACTGCTTTCCGTTAATCCTATTCTGATGCATAGCCTGTCATTGCTGCTACAGTCATTGATACCTTACCCGCAATCCTAAATGCTTAGTATAGGATGCTAGTGTTCCATCAGTGGCCCTACACTCTTGTCCGTCTGCCATGCTATACTACTGGGCTGTGATCACTTCGGGAGGTGATCACGGGCATATACGATATACTTTACACAGTTACATTATCTGTGATACTGTTCGGAGTTGGGGGCTGAAGGGGCAGGTGGCTCCATCCCGGTAGAGGTGGGCCTGGGTTCCCGACGGCCCCCGACTGTTACTTTGTGGCGGAGCGATAGGGCAGGTTGAGACCACCTAGGAGACAGGTGGGCCTGGTCCTGTTCGGCGTTCGCGGATACTTAACACGCTTAACGAGATCTTGGTATTTGATCTGAGTCGGCTACGAGCCTATACGCACTAACCATCTACGTGGGAGTAGTTATGGGTATCCCGACGTCGTGGTATCAGCCGAAGCACTTCAGACGTCAGCGACGGAGCGGCGCGCGCCGGATTGGAACGTAAGCCTTCTCTTGTATTAAGGGGGCTAGTTCTGCTTTCGGCCGCGTACGCAACGTGCAGGTGTGCTATGGGCGATGGGCCCAGACCCCTGTGCGCTTAGGTTTAGACCGGCGTGCTGGCCTCTCTGTTTTGCCTAGGTGGGGCTGCGACGTGTTGATCTTCCGAGGCCGGGCATGACCCAGGAAAGTGTGTCCGGCCAAATGGGATCAAGCGTGTTGGGTTATGTGGTGCACCCCTGCAGGGAAGTTAATCTATTCGAATAGCCGTGATCTTCGGTAACAGGACGACTTGGAGTTGTACCTTGACCTTATGACAACTAGAACCGGATACTTAATAAAACACACCCTTCCAAGTGCCAGATACAACCGGTGGTCGCTCTCTCTCAGGGATACGAGGAGGGGATCGCCGGGTAGGATTATGCTACTGGAGATGTTACTTGGAGATGCTACTTGGAGATGCTACTTGGAGATGCTACTTGGAGGACTTCAATCTACACTCTTTTACTTGATGCAAGACGGAGGCTGCCAGAAGCGTAGTCTTCGACAGGATTAGCTATCCCCCTCTTATTCTGGCATTCTGCAGTTCAGTCCACTGATATGGCCTCCTTACACATATACCCATGCATATGTAGTGTAGTTCCTTGCTTGCGAGTACTTTGGATGAGTACTCACGGTTGCTTTCTCCCCCCTTTTTCCCCTTTTCCTTTCTTTCTGGTTGTCGCAACCAGATGCTGGAGCCCTGGAGCCAGACGCCACCGTCGACGACGACCCCTACTACACCGGAGGTGCCCCTACTACGTGCAGCCCGCTGACGACGACCTGGAGTAGTTTAGGAGGATCCCAGGCAGCAGGCCTGCGCCTCTTTCGATCTGTATCCCAGTTTGTGCTAGCCTTCTTAAGGCAAACTTGTTTAACTTATGTCTGTACTCAGATATTGATGCTTCCGCTGACTCGTCTATGATCGAGCACTTGTATTCGAGCCCTCGAGGCCCCTGGCTTGTATTATGATGCTTGTATGACTTATTTTATTTGTAGAGTTGTGTTGTGATATCTTCCCGTGAGTCCCTGATCTTGATCGTACACATTCGCGTGCATGATTAGTGTACGATTAAATCGAGGGCGTCACATTAAGACCAGGCGAGGCGTAGTAGTCTCGAATAGCTTGCAGCTGACCCTCGTGCCCTATGTTTTGTAGTAGCTTCTTGCACTTGGCATTGATAACCTATGCCGTGAGCTCCTCATATCCCTCCTCACATATGTAGAAGGTTTGCAATCAAACGAGACAACACTGGTTAGTACAATAACTAGGTATTGTTGATTTTTAATTGTGTAAAGGAGAAATTACCCAAAACTTTCTGATCACCATGTCGGACCTCGTGCGGCACAAGACACCACCGATCATCTCCTCCGGCGGGGCCGGGGCAGCCAAGTAGTGCTCCAAGCTCAATCGTAGCCGTGCAAGAAGACCCTCACCAGGCAACGTGACAAACCCCGGGTAGTTTTGCTGGCTAATCACACCGAGGACTTGGTTGGGCCTGCAGACATCCTTGGCATGTAGCCAACCCCTGCAGTATGACACGACCAACGCATTAGATATTTGAAGAAACGTGAAGGCAAAACGTTAAAAAAGAGTAAATGCACTTACTTATCCCCATCAGGTCTAATCAACCACCTCTTCTCGCGGGTCGCCGGCATGGGTGGGAGTTGTGTACTACCACGCTGGTAGACAGTGCCCCCCTCAACCACCTCACCCTCGCTATCAGAAAACTGATCCCTGCCACCATCAGCATGGCCACTCGGCCCCTCAGGCGGATCCGGCTAGGTACCCCATCCGGACGTATCCTGGGACGTAGCCGGGTCCAGAGTCTCGTGGGCCAAAGTCTCATGGGCCGAAGCCTCTGGGACCGGAGTCTCGTGGGCCGATGGCCCGTCGACCCGAGGCTCGTGAACCAGAGTCCATGTATCCTCCTTCTCAGACGGTTCCACCCTAGCAGTCATGTTCTCAGGTGAATCAGCTAGGGGTGGTGGCGAGGACGGTGTAGCAGCCTGCATACCTCTCCTGCGGCCACGTGCACCTCTGTACTTCTCTTCTTCCCTCCCTGACCTCCTCTCCTAGTGGGCAACGACGCCCATGAAGAAGCACCCACCGTTGTCTGCATACTGTCGAGCAACGCTCTCCGGAGAGACTGGGGTGGAATGGAAGTACCCCTCCCACCACGCGCCGACAAAGAAGGAGCCTCTAAGCGCTCTGGACCCGCCCCCACCATCTTTCAACACCTGCCATGACAAAGAGTAAAGAAATTAGCACAACATGGAAAAAATTGAATACTGACATGAATAATAATATGCATATAATTTAAGTGTATCATCATCATGTACAACATAAAAAATTGAATACCTAACATGAACTAATAATATTTATGTATATAATAAATTTTGAACACCTAACATGAACTAATAATAATCATGATCGTCTATATATGCTCCAGGACCAATAAATGCATCATCATCATCATCACTATCATGAAGGACATGCTCATCGAATTCTGCGGCATCAACATGTGGAAGGCCTCCTTTATGTAATCGGTCAAGCATTGACAGGTCATCCGCAATAGTAACCTCGTCTTGTTCCGTCTTAGAGGTGAAGTCGGATTTACTGTTGCTGTCAACTTCAATGTTCTAAGGTGAAGTAGAGCAGTTCTTGAAACATTTTTTTGGAAAGACGTGTTTCTTCGAAGAATTCTCCTTCATATGTGTCTGGGTTAATGTGCGGTTCATAATCCTCTTCATTGGGGGGAGCTGGTCTAACACATGGCGGCACTTCATAAACGACATCCCAACCATTCAGATTTGGATTAGTTTTGCAGGCCCACGGTAGATAAGAAACTTGGGTCACCTGTTGAGCCATAATATAGACATCAGGAACATCTAAATGGGTGCTTTCTTTGATTTCGACTAGCCCTATATGTTCATGAGTCCTTCTAGTCTCCTTCGGCTAAAACCAATAACATTTGAAGACTACGACGTTCGGTGGGTTTTCACCATAGAATATAAGTTCATAAATTACTTCAACTCTTCCATAATACCTAGTAACTCCTTTGCTGATAGCAGAGACACACCAATTTGTAGACTTTCGGTTGGCCATAGATAACATTTTGCCAAGGTACTAAAGCGATACCCGTTGATGCCGTATTTGTCCAATGAACGGACCTTATAGTCAAAACCATTAGCGACTTGTCTCAATTCGGCGTCCATAGACTCTGAATTAGCCAACAAGTTTAATAGGAAAGGATTGTTGCATTAGCTGCAAATTGGACGAAAAATGAAATGGTCTAATGGAAATTACCGTTTGTTTGAACCAAGAGATGAAAATGGGATAGCCGCCTCCATGCTTTTCCAGAAGCTCATACTCTTCGATGGAATCCTTTTGGATCACCACTCCATCCAAGAATTTGGCGACATATCGGCTGTATCAAATATCTGGGAATAAGAGAACTTCAAAGGAAAAGAAATTGCGAAATAGTGTACCAAGAACTTACTCGATGTACGGCCGTACTTCTGTTAGGTTGTTGAAGATATACAACGAAATGGTCCGCCAATCTTCGACATCCAACGCTATTGCTTTCGAAGCACCAGCTGGTGTGAGCTTCCTTTTGAATAGGTTGAGGTTGGATCCACCTTTTTAGGGTCGCCAGCATTGTACCGAGGCTTCAGATTATGCAAATGATGATTTTTGCCTTAGTACTGTGTTGTCACGAAGTTTGCCACCTCCTCGGTAATGAATGCCTCGGCCATCGATGCTTCAATTCTACGTTTGTTTTTACATTTTGCTCGAAGCGTCTTCTGCATCCTCTCAGTTGCGTAGCACCAACAGTTTTGCATGCCCCCCAATCTTGCCTCGATGGGGAGATGCAAAATCAAATGATGCATTGGATTAAAGAAGCCTAGTGGAAAGATCTTCTCTAACTTGCTGATCAACTCCAGCGCCAACTCTTCCATTTCATCTAGCACGGCAGGCGATAGTTCTTTCGCATAAAGAACACGGAAGAAATAGCTCAGCTCTGCCAGTACTAGCCATTCATCCTTAGGGATAAAGCCATGCAACATCACCGGCATTACCCGCTCAAGCCATATGTGCCAATCATGACCCTTGAGACCAAATATTTTCAATTTTTCAAGATTCGCTCCCCTCTTTAGATTCGTTGCATACCCATCGAGGAACATCAAGTGCATTTTCACCCACAAGATAATTTCCCTCATAGCTGGCCTTCCAAGATTGAACCATGCCTTTGGCTTCGTCCAGTTCTGCTTTCCTTTCGGTTGTCACATGTTCTGTAATGGTCTATCACATAGAGCCTCATGGTCGAATCTAGCCTTAGGATTTTCGTTGACTTCCCCTCTATGCCAAACAATGTACCAAAAAGGGCCTCAGTGATATTCTTTTTAGTGTGCATCACGTCGATGTTGTGTGGGCAAATGAGGTATTTGAAGTAAGGAAAACCCCACACGCATATCTTGTGAGTCCAGGTGTGTTCCAAATTATATCCCTTGAAATACCCTGGAAGCTCTGGATCAGGCTCCAGAGTGTTGAACTGATCCAAGGTCTGTTGGCCTGTCAACGCAGGTCGTGTAGAGTTTTTGACAACTCAACCTTTGATGAAGTTCTTCTTCTCTTTTCTGAACTTATGGCGAGGATACAGGAACTGTCTATGCAAGTCGACGCAAGAAAACTTGGGACCCGCCTGCAGCCAACGAAACTGAAGAGCTGTGTTGCATGTGGGGCACATGAACCTTCCTTGCACACACAAACCAACAAATAGCGCATACGCCGGCAAGTCATGCATCGAGTACATGTACCAGACACGCATTATGAAGTTTTGTTTTCTAGCGGTGTTGTATGTCTTGAACCCATTATCCCAAGCTTCTTGCAATTCATCCTTAAGCGGTTGCATGTACACATTCATATTCTTCCCCGGATAGTTGGGCCCTGGAATTACCAACGTCAGGAAAATGTTCTTTCTTTGCATAATCTGTCCGGGGGGAGATTGAGTGGAATGACAAATATAGGCCAACAACTATATTGGGTTGCCGTCAAACCAAACACATTGAACCCATCTGTGTTGATGGCAACTCGAGGATGCCTTGGATCTGCCGCTTTTTGCTCATGTAATGCATCGAAGTGCTTCCACGCAGAACCATCTGATGTGTGTACCATCATCTGATTCCCATCTGCATCTAGTTCGGTTCTTTTGCCCATTTTGTGCCATGTCATCTGTCTGGCCATCTCTTCGACCATGAAAAGATGCTAAAGTCTACGTACAATTGGCATATATCGAAGAACATTAACGGGGATTTTGGTCTGCCTCCTCTCACCCATACCGTTATCTACCACAACTTACCTAGAAGACTTGCAAATGGGACAATAGTTCAAGTCCGCATACTCAAGCCTAAATAAGGCACATCCTTTCTCACAAGCATCTATCTCCTCATAGGGCAACTTAAGTGCATGGAGGATTTTGTCCGACTGGTACAGGTTTGCAGGCATTACTTGGCTTTTGGGGAGAAAGCGCCCATATATTGTCATCATCGCGTCATAGAATTATCTGCCCAAGTTGAATTGAGCCTTCAGAGCCATTACTTGTGTGATAGCATCCAGCTGACAAAGCTCAGTGTGCTCGTGGAGAGAATGTTTTGAAGACTCCAACATCTCATTGAAGGCCTTTGCAGATTACATCTTATCGTTCGAATCCCGAGCATCATCAAAGTCTTCCACCATGTCTTCGATCCCGGTACCATACTCGTCGGTGTGACGATGAACCACCTCAACTCTGGCATGTTGGGCAGACTCACAATAAAATGTCCATACCGTATAATAAGGCGTAAAACCCCACTTTTGTAGGTGTTTACCCATTTCACCCTCTTCTCTCTTTTTCAATTGTCGCACTAGACATAGGGGCACCAGGTTGTTCTCTGACCATTTGCAAATGCGGCGTTCACAAACCCCTTCGTTTTTGTTAACCATTCATTGGTCATATCTTCCTAACTAGTGTGACCGTGTACATCCACGCGCAATCACTCATCTTGCCAAGCTACTAGACACACAAGAAATATATATAATTCAGCATATATATTCATCAATTAATCAAGTTTGTCAATTTTATTTCGTCCATGCAACCTACACGCTAATAGGTAAAGATTGGTCCTAATCCCACCTGAGTATGTGTAGATTGGGTTCCTTTTCCCATGCTCTACTCCACATCCGACGCAAAATTTTGCCAGCACCTCCCCACTGTTCTCCTGATACACGACCCGGCAATAAGCATAGAGGATGTGTACCCGGAGAACAATAGGGAGGCACTGACAAAATTATGCATCGGATCCATAGCAGAGCATATGGGAAACGAACCAATCTACACATACTCGGGCTGTCCATGGATAACGTTGGACAATTCAAAAGAATCATGGTTATAAATATGCAAATGCATGCATATTTATAACTGTAACCCTTTTGAATGGGAGACGCATACTGGTCATGCATACTGATGATTTAATCTACCTATAGCTAGCAAGTTTCATCGGCACGAAGACCGAAATAGAGCGAATGAAGGGGGAGGAGATGTCATTTGTGCTCACCCATGAACGCAGGGGCGGAGCTCGTCCAACGCCAGACCTTCGCACCGACGAAACAACTGCACATTTAAATCCAGAGATGAGTAACATAGCATTATTATTTTTTCCGTCAACCTAACTAAATATTTACAACATGATGCCACCGCCAAGTTGTAAAAAACGATTCACACTGCTTGTTCCCCGCAACAACCCCTAACCTAAAGAGTTATCATTTAGGGTTCCGTCGACATCGAGGCACCCGCTAACCTAAAATATCTGTCGTTTAATGTTCCATCGATGTCGAGGTACGCCCTAACCATAATTGTTGTTATTTAAGGTCCCGTCCACGCGGAGGCACTCCTACCCGAAATATATGTCATTCAGGGTTCTGTCGACGTCGAGGTACCCCTAACCTATATAGATGTCATTTAGGATTTTGTTGATGCCAAGGCACCCCTAACCTAAATAGACGTCATTTAGGGTTCCATCGACGCCGAGAAACCCCCTAACCTGCTCGTCCTCGGGTGCCCCGAGGAACCCCCTAACCCGCTTGTCCTCCTCCTCCTCTTCTCTTGTTTTTCTTCTTCTCCTCCTATTTTTCTTTCTCTTTTCTTCTTCTTATTTTATTCTCCTCCTCCTCTTCTTCGTCTTCTTCTTATTTTCTTCTCCTCCTCCTCTTCTTCTTCCCTTCTTCTTATTCTTCTTATTTTCTTCTCCCCCCTCTTCTTCTTCCATTCTTTTCCTCTTCTTCTACTTCTCCTTTTTTTTCATATCTAACCTAACCTAGCACTAACCTAATTAACAGTAGAAAAAAAATTTAAAAAAATAGAAGATGAATGCTCACTGAAGTGGGGCGCCGGGGCGGGCCACAGGGCGGTGGGGCGCAAGGGCCACGGGGGCGCAGGAGCGGCGGGGTAGCGTGACGGGGTCGGTAGTGGGCGTCAGGGCCGTGGCTACGCTGGAGAGAGAGAGATATGGGGGTGTCGGCCATTAGTTAGGTAACTTCTTTGCCGTCTGCTTGCAGACGGTAAAGAAGGGGTGGGCCGGGGGGACACGGCCGTTAGTTAGGCACCTTCTTTGCCATCTGCTAGCAGATGACAAAGAGAAAAAAGCTGACGACAAAGATTTCACAGACTGCATCCATTTGACCTAGCTAGCTCCATGTCCAGTGGGGCCCATTTGGTCTCTTTGCCGTCTGCCTTTGGGACCTTTGCCGTCTGCTGGCGGACGGCAAAGAACTAGTTGATGGCAAACCATATCTTTGCTATCAGCCAGTTCTTTGTCATCTCCTTTTTGCAAGCGGACGGCAAATGCCTTTTGTGCATCTGCTAGTAGACGGCAAAATACTAGCACATAGTAGTAGTGTGGATTTGATAACCTTGCTTTCATAACTGAGGAAAATACTTACCTTTGTTGTGCTACATCATTCTCTCCTCTTTGGGGAAATAACAATGCAGATACAAGTAATCAGGAAGAATTTCTAGCGCCGTTGCTGGGGAGACATCATCAGCATCTATCAACTACCCAATCACATATCTCATCTCCTTGCAATTTACATCATTTGCCATTTTCCTCTCACTTTCATCTCCCCCACTTCTAAAACGTTTTTGCAAAAGCACAAAAATATCTACCTTTTTTCCCTCTTTTCGTTTGCCTTTTGCTTTAGTCATCTCGTCAACAACACTACCCCTCCTTTGTCACCGGATTTTGAAGTGTTATACTTCAAATAGAAGCAAGGAGAAAATTTGAAAGATGCTCGGTATAGGTTCATGGAATCTTACCGCACCTGCAATATAAAAGGAGATGCAAAGATTTTTCTTCGTAATTTTTATTTAGGTTTAACCCTGCATCATAGGCAACTCTTGGATTTTGCTGCTAAGGGGAATTTTGTTGAAATTGATGCTAATGTTGCCTATGAAATAATAGAAGGAATATTGGGAGTTCCACCACCAAAAAAGGGGCTTATTTTTACACAAGAATGGATTCAAATATTAGAAAAATATGGAGATTTACAGGAAAACTTTGTTGAGTTGCAAAAAGCTAATGAACCCCACAAACATATTAGTGGAAACCTCAATCGCATGAATACTTTGATTACTCTTTGCAATAAGCGGTTGGATATTTTAGATCGTGAGATGGCCTCTTTTCCTAAGAATACTGGGACGTGTAAAGAGCCTCCTGGATTAGAGAAAGCCCTCACAAAGGTAGCAAAAACTGAAGATGACAATACTTGAATCTATGCAATTATGCCTAGCTAGGGGCATAAAATGATAACACTTGTTGGGAAGCAACCCAATGAATAAAATATATTTTCTCTTTGTTCTTTCCGTTCTGGTGTGTTCACACAATTATGCTACTCTTATGATTGTGTTTTTATCTTTCAATTAGTGTTTGTGATTATGCTATGGGAAAATTTTGTTTTGGCCACTCTAGTTTTTGCCAATTTTTCTTATGCCATTCTAGAATTTGACATCTCACTTTTGCTACTCTTGGCTTTTGACAATACATCACAAATGCCATTCCATGGCAAAAACAATAATTTTTCATTTCACTTTTGCCACTCTTAGCTTTTGACAATGTATCACAATTGCCACTCTGAAAATTTTTCTTTTGCCACGGAATGGAAAAGTGATATATTGTCAAAAGCTAATAGTGGCAAGAGTGAGATGTCAAATTCTAGAGTGACATAAGCAAAATTGGAAAAAGCTAGAGTGGCAAAAACAAAATTTTCCCATAGTTGATTTAATCCTGTTGAAAAACAAAAACTTTTACGTCCAATAGCAGAATTGTTAAAAATCATAGAAGCGAAGAAAAATTTTGAATTTTTTATGCAAGATTTATATATAAAGTTCCTACGTTTTCCTTGTTTTTCAGAATTTTTGTAGTTACAGAAGTATGGACAAAGTCCAGATTACTACACACTATTCTGTTTTTGACAGATTTTGTTTTCATTGCATTGTGTTATTATTTTGATGAATCCATGGACTGTATCGGGGGTTTAAGCTATGGTAAAGTAAGAATACAGTAGGTATAATGCAATAATAAAATATGAATGGGTTTGCAACAATACTTAAAGTGGCGATTTACTTTATTATACCAACATATCTCATGAAGGTTTTGCTGAGTTTTGTGTGATTGAAGTTTTCAAGTTTTGGGTGAGATCACGATGGATGAAGGAATAAGAAGTGAAAAGAGCCTAAGCTTGGGGATGCCCATGGCACCCCAAGGTAATATTGAAGGATAACCAAGCAACTAAGCTTGGGGATGCCCCGGAAGGCATCCCCTCTTTCTTCTAACAACCATCGGTAATTTTACTTGGAGTTATATTTTTATTCGTCACATATCATGAGTTTTGCTTGGAGCATCTTGTATTATATGGGTCTTTCCTTGTTTTACCTTTTAGTTTGTCACAATCATCCTTGCTGGATACACCTATTTGAGAGAGCCATAATGATGCTATGATTGGTTAGAATTGCTCTATGTGCTTCACTTAAAAAAATTGAGCTATGGAATTGCTCTAGTGCTTCACTTATATCTTTTTGAGCACGCTGGAACTTTATTTTTTGAGAAAATTATATCATGCTTCACTTATATTATTTTGAGAGATGAAAAATATATTTATGCTCATGTTCTTCACTTAAACTTATTTGAGAGCTTGTTATAAGTCCCGAAGTGGTAGATATCCAAGGGGGATATAATAAAAACTTTCATGAAGATCATTGGATATTATAAACTTGATTCTTTGTAATAGTTTTGAGATATGGAGATAGAAATATGTGAGTCATGTTGGTGAGCAATTGTGCTTTAGTAAGAATATTAGTGTTAAGGTCTGTGATTCCCTATGCAAGCATGGAAGTTAATAGTTATGCAATGAAGTTACATCCTACTTGTGGTGCATTATTCGGTGTTAGTTATTTTTAATGCCTGTTTATTATATTTTTTGGTTCATGGTTGGTTGCTTGTCAATCTATTCGCTAGCTTTTCCTTGTACTAAGTGGGAATACTGCTTGTGCATCCAAAATACTAAAACAAAGTTGTGCCAAATGAGTCCACCATACCTACCTATATGCGGTATTTCCATGTCGCTCTAAGTAAATTTGTATGTGCCAACTCTAATTTTCAAGATGAATTTCCTTTTTGTTTGCCCGTACAGCTCATGAAGCGGCAGGGGTAGTCGGTAATTTTCCATGCTAGATGTGTTACTCTCAAGATGAGTGTTTATTCACTTGTCATTGCACAAGAGTGTGGCGGTAATAGGGATGTCCAGTCCCGAAATGAAAAAGAAATTTACTTTATGTTGTAAAATAGTAAATTCCTTGGAAAGTGTTGGTATGGAAGGCACCGCTGGATACGGCTGGCCATGGATTGTGAAAGAATGGTGGAAAAAGGAATAAACTTTATGTTATGTTTGGGAACCTCCTATGATGTATCTAGCTTGGAAAGTATTGGAAATTCTCGATCGCTTTCGTTGACGGGAAAAGCATGCCTCTGAAAATGTTTTTATCTCTTAATTTAAGCTTTGAGCTTTGGCACCTCTACAAATCTCTACTTCCCTCTGCGAAGGGACTATCTATTTACTTTATGCAATTTTTATTTTTATTTGAGTCTCCATCTTCTCTTATAAAGCACCAACTAGGGAGCAGTATGATCATACTTGTGCATTGGAGGTACTTAATATTCGAGTGTGTTTCACGAATGGATCAATGACTGAGCATAATGGTCTAGGGATATCTTTCTTAAGTGTTGATATTTTGAAAGACATGGTTCACTACAAAAAAATACACTTTTGTGATTATACGTGTTTGTCACAGTAGGTCACATTTTTTGTCATGCATGTACATCCATGATGAGTTTATGACAGAATCAAGATAGTCATACCTGTGCTGTCGTAGAAGTGTTCCATGACATTACCAAAATTATCATCACGGAAGTGTCCACTTCCATGACGATAAATCGCGCGTCATAGAATTGCTCCCGTCAAGGGTAAACAACATGTGGCATCCACCATAACGCGTCGCCATTAAGCTACCGGGTTCTGGTTTGATTCGATAACCTGTTAACAGCCCAGACCAATGGGGATTTTCCACATGTAAAATTCTCAATGGCCAGAGGAACCACGTGGCGGCTCACCGTTGGGACAGATGTCATCCACTTATTGGACCGAAGGCGCCTATGATACGTTGACACATGGCACGGCCCACCAGAGGCCCATTACGGTGAAAAGATCGGCCCGTTTGACTTGGTCAAAAGGTAGCGGGCCGGCCCACAGAAAGCCTATTAACGACATGTTCGCATATAGCCCATTTACAACCCGCTAAGTCACAGCCCGTTACGGCTTATCCAAATTAGGCCCAGTAGTGTCATATGGGCTGTCCAGTATGATTCCAGCCCGCTGTAACTTCTGGCCCATGTATGGCCCATGAAGTCTTTCGGCCCATATGAGGCCCTTTGTAACTCTTGGCCCATTAACGACCCGTGGTGAAACTGGCCCGTAATGAACAGTGTATTGCTTTATACCCATTAACGGGCGCCCATTAGTCAGTCGGCCGTTTCCAGCTCGTGTTAACTTGCGGCCTTCTAAGGGCCCATTTATTCTTGGTCTAATTTCCAGAATTTGATTACTTACGGTCTGTTACTGGCATGTTCCACTTGTGGGCCAAATTCAGCCCGTGGTTAGAGTCGGCCTGTTTGTGGCCCGTTAACCCGTTGGGCTGTTTTCATAGCATCATCAATTACGGCATATTAATGGCCCATTATGGCCAAGCCATAAAGCAGACGATTTCCGCTCTAGCCCGTTTACGGCCCATTTTGCGGTCTGTTATTGGTCCACGAATAGTACGGCCCATGTTTGGTGAAATGATTATATGGCCCATAGAAGGCCCATAGATGAGACGACCCATAGAAGGCCCATGGATCCTACGGCCCATAGAAGGCCCATGTATCCTAAGGCCCGTAGAAGGCCCATGGATCGTACAGCCCGTGGAGGGCCATGGTCACTACAGCAGGTAGCAGGACCATGGACACAACAGTCTGTGTGTTGCAATGGTTATTGTGGCCTAGTTATAAAAATAGGTTATTGTGGCCACTAGAAAAACACGGAAAAAGAACTACAGTGACTACAAGCAAACAACTAAAGAAGACAATAAGGAAATAAATAAGCAAGCAACTAACGCTAGGCTATTATGGCTATTACACATATTACATCCACTGGACATCAAAGTTCACCACCAATGCAAATATAGGGAACAAAGCAGTATATTACATACACTGGCCGTCTAAATTTGCCAACAGTGCCAATACACTACAAGAAATATGCTCAATTGTGACCTTCTGGCAGTGACCGTGGAAGAAATCGTCATAAATCTATGACCATTTCGATCCAATTGGTCGTGGCCTATTTAGGAGAGTCGAAACCATAAACCATAGTGACTATTTTGGTCAAAAAGGTCATAATTGCCTTACACAAAATGGTCATAAACAGACAACAGTGGTCGACAGCCTTATTTTTAGCTGATTACGACCAATCCAGATGGTCATGATGTTGTAACATGGATGACTGGACGTCCACATCATCAATTTTACCTATGTGTCGTTTCATTTTGGCTTATGTGTCGGTTGTAACGTCAGTCCATCCATAGATTGACTTGTTGACTAAACTGGGTCTACATTTACAGACGGGGCCAACTAACACAATACAAATGACATGTGGGACCCGTCCCACAAAGGTGAATAAACCAGAAAAATGCGAAAATTCACTTTGGCTCATAGGTGTATATGCACCTATTGTCTAATACATATTTTAAAAAGTTAAAAAAAATTGAGAAAAAATCCCGCATGTAAATCCGGACACTATATGTGTGTGCACCAAGTTTCGATGAAATATGACATTTTTTGGCTTGTGTAAAAAAGACATTTTTCGATGCTTGATTACAGCTATTCACAAGCCATTTTTAATCTTTTTTACACATGCAACAAAAATTCCCTTGTTCACCCAATTTTTGTGTGCGAACATAGGATGTTTAGATGTACACACGGGATTTTTTCTATACATATTTCATAATAGGTGTAATTACATCTAAGATCCAAAATGCCAGTCTCAAAGGAAAAAAAGGACCCATCCCACAAACATGAATAAAGCAGAAAAGAAAGGCCACCATGCCAAAAGGCCACTCTCAAAGAAAAAAAGGACCCGTCCCACAAAGGTGAATAAAGCAAAAAAAGAAATCATGGCACGTGATTCGAACTAGCTAACACTCGAGTTCCCCTAAGGAGACAAACCACAACACCGTAACAAAGACACTGGTACATTCTCGCCCGTAACCTATTTAATGGGTAGTGTCCAGTGGGCTTGGGCCTTGGTGGGACAAGGGCACCTTTTTTCTTTTATATTTTTCATCCGTCGAGTGGGCCAACTACTGGGCCGCGGCTCGTTTTTTGGTCTATTTTTTGTCCGTTCATTATTTTTTTACTTTTTTTATTATTTATACTTCCAGTTGTTATATATATATATATATATATATATATATTGAAAAACAAACTTCACTAAAACGTTTGAAAAAATATTAACCAAGCATTTGAAAATCTTACATGTGTATAAAGAAAATGATTACCATATGTACAAAAATATACAATGTGTGTGGAAAAAGTTGATCATGTATTTAAAAATGTTAATCGAGCATTTAAAAAATGTTAAACAATTATATAAAAATGTAAATCAAGCATTTGAAAATGTTAAAATGTGTAAGTACAAAATATTAATCATGTATTAAAATATTAATCTTGTATTTAAAAAATATTTAAATGTTGTATATAAAAATGTTGACTATGTATTCAAAAAGTTCTAACCAAGCACTTGAAATTGTTAATTGTGTATAAAAAATTTGTGTCTCATGTATAAGAAAAATGTATACAGAAAATATACAATGTGTGTGAACAAAGTCAATCTTGTATTTAGAAAATTTTAAAGCAAGCATTTGAAAAAAAATGTTAAACAAGTATATGAAAAATGTAAAATGAAAACCAATAGAAAGAAAGAAAAATGTTCTCGACGTATATGGAAAATATAGGATGAAAACTAGGTCACATATAATGACACAATGCAAATATTTTACATATTTCTATTTTGAGCATTATAATGAAAACCAATAGAAAGAAAGAAAACTAGGTCACATATAATGACATAATGCAAATATTTTACATATAATGACACAATGCAAAATTATCATATTACAAGTTTATTATTTTTCCTAGTAACTTGGCCACATATAATGACACAATGCGAAGGTTTTCTATTTTTTTGATTTGTTTTGAATTTTTTATGCCTGTTTCAAAATGCAGTCAAAACGGCGGGCTTGACCGTTCCTAGCTAGTGGTTGAATCTTGGAATTTTTTTGTATTTCGCTGATTAAATAGATACTTTTGTACCTAAAAATAATTTTTGGAAAAAAATAGTAAACTATGAGGCAGCTGTAGTTCAAATTTGACCCGCTTCCAGCTGAATCGGCAGAAATTTGTCTTTTTCACGAGAGGTGGATAAAACCTTTTGGCACCCAACCATTTGGTAAATTTTGCATTAAATATGACCTAGTATTTTATAAAATTGATTTGGTCCAAATTTGAAAAAAATATATGATAGGTCCTTCACAAAAAAACTCATTTTGGGCATTCAGAAAATGGAAAATGATTTTTTCGTCCAAAGAAAATGAAAACTTACTTAGGAAACATTGTTTGCCATTCCAATATGCACCCTTGTGCACAATATGAGATCATTTGAACAAACTATGCCATGAATGTGGCCATAAGATTGATCATTTGGCTTGAAAGCCATTGATCTCCATGCATGATAGCTTGTTTCTGAGAACATTTTTTTAAAATAATTATCGTATTACATGTTTATTATTTTCCCTGGTAACTTGGCCACATATAATGACACAATGCGAAGGTTTTCCATTTGTTTGATTTTTTTTGAATTTTTTATGCCCGTTCCGAAATGCGGTCATAATATCGAGAATCACCGTTCCTAGCTAGTGGTTGAATCTTGGAACTTTTTTGATGTTTATATGATTAAATAGATACTTATGTACTTATAAATGATTTTTGAAAAAAAAAATAAAGAGCAAACTATGAGGCAGATGCAGTTCAAATTTGACCTGCTTCCTGCTTAATTGGTGGAAATTTGTCTTTTTCACGAGAAGTGGATCAAATCTTTTGACACCCAACCATTTGGTCAATTGTGCAACAAATATATGGTAGGTCCTTCATAAAAAAACTCATTTTGGGCACTCGAAAAATAGAAAATGAATTCTTTGTCCAAAGAAAATGACAACTCCCTTAGGCAACATTGTTTGCCATTCCAATATCCATCCTTGTGCACAATATGAGACCATTTGAAGAAACTATGCCATGAATGTGGCCATAAGATTGATCATTTGGTTTGAAAGCCATGAATCTTCATACATGATAGCTCATTTCTGAGAACACTTTTTTAAAAGAATTGCCATATTACAAGTTTATTATTTTTCCTGGTAACTTGGTCACATGTAATGACACAATCTGAAAGCTTTCCAATTTTTTTTGACTTTTTTTGAATTTTTTACGCCCGTTTCAAAATGCGGTTAAAACGGCGGGAATGACCGTTCCTTGCTACTGGTTGAATCTTGGAAAACTTTTGGTGTTTCTCTGATTAAATAGATACTTTTGTACCTAAAAATTATTTTTGGAAAAAATAAAAAGCAAACGATGAGGCAGCTGCAGTTCGAATTTGACCCGCTTCCCGTTGAACCGACGGAAAATTGTCTTTTTCACGAGAGGTGGACCAAAACTTTTGACACCCAAAAATTTGGTCAATTGTATATTAAATATGGAGTAGTATTTTAGAAAATTGATGAAGTCCAATTTGCAACAAATATTTGGTAGGTTCTTCACAAAAAACCCCATTTTTGCCACTCGAAAAATGATTAAAAATAGCTAGAAAGATCAGAAATGCATACAAATTGGTCCTTATCCATAAAGTGTGGTCTAACTCTAGTGAAAATTTCTGTGGTGCCCTTTAGCAAAATATTTTTGATAGCCACTTCACAAAATCCCTCTATTTTTAGTACTTGAAAACTATTTAAATCACTGATTTTTCGAACCAATTAGTACTCTTCCCATGGATCGATGACATGGCGCCCATCCATCCATCCATCTCTCCATCCCACATCCATGCATCCATCTATCTACAAAAAAAGAAAAAAAGAAAAGAAAAAGAGATACCCCCTACCCGCAGCCCAAACCCTAGCTTAGTTCCCATCCCCGCATCGCACCCCTCCTCCCTCGTCCCCATCTCCTGGCCGCCACCACTTATGGCGGCCGATGCCGGCAACTTCTGGCGTAATCTGCGGCTCCCAGCACACCACCGTGACCCCTCCCCTCCGCTCCATCCTCCCCTCAGACTAGATCCGGCGCGCATGTCCCCATCGACCAGATCGACCGCACCCTCCACCCCAGCCCCGGCTATGCTACAGATCGAGTATGACAGCCATGGTGTCGCGGCTGGCGGGTTCATCTCCTCCATGGTGGCCTCCTCTGCGTCCTCTGCTGCTGCAGCCAGAGAGCGGCGGGTCCATCTCGTCCATGGTGGCCTCCTCCGCGTCCTCCGCGGTGACCGCGGCAGCGGACTACCGCGGCCGCGGACTACACGTGCCAGGGCGAGGCCTTCGGGGCAGACATGGTCCCTTCTACACGCCTCCCTCCACCACTCGCTCTGCGTCCCCTTGATACAAATCCTCTCCTTCATTACCTCTCTGATTCCCTCATTTTTCTCTTGGTAGGATTCAATCTGGAGCAGCAGCCGCCCTCCATGAATGATGGCATCACCATGGAGATGGAGCCGCTGCAACATCACCAACTCACCCGATGCATGTAGTGTAGGCAGAAGATGATGATGCCCGGCTATGGAATTTGAGCGGCAGCTGCTCAAGGTCCCCTGGTCTAATCAGCTTTTTTCATGTGCCATTTGTTTTTGTGTTTGTTTCTGACCAGCAGACTTATGGATGAATTACTAGAGATCTTCATCTGCCAAGTGCTATTGATTTACTTGTTTGATTTCAGTTCACTGGCCATGTCATCTGTAGGTTTGTCCTTGTTCCCAAATGAGACGCTTGTGTTGTAGATTTACTGGCACTGAGTTAATAAGTCTGTGTACAGATGAGGCTAAAATGATAGTAATTTTGATCTAATAAAGCATACTTTTGAGCAGTTGAAGGAGGTGACTTGTCTTTTCTAGTACTCCTTCCTTCCTGATAACTATCTACTGCCATGCTCTTTTGTTCAGTCAACTGTTTAGTTTAGATGCGGCTTCAGTGCCAAGTTATCTGTCGGAAATATGTCTTCACCGGTGTCTAGGGAGATTAAGTGTCTAACTGTCAGCGCTAGCTGCTTGGACGACTGTTAATCCAGTTCTCTGTGCTTCTGTACCTGTCTTGACATTGATATCCTTGATCGTTTTTGGTTGTATGTCATACTAGTAGTCAGTCACCGCAGTAGTCTTGGTTCACAGATCGACTACTTCATATGCTGCTACTGGTGAGAGGGATTGAGGGGAGGAGAGAGAGATGCTTCATACACTGTTGATGTGTATGCACCCTGTTTCGTGCAATGCGCGAGGCAATTCACGGATTGAGATCGTTTTTGTGTGCTTGGAGAGATTTGGAATTTTTTTGCTCTGTTCGTCTAGAGATGGAGCCTGTGTAGATAGAGTTCATTAGTTTTTGGTGTATTCGTCTTCATTTAGCAAAGTTCAGAAATGCAAACAACAGCAGTTCATTAGTTACACTAAGCATTTGCCTGCCTATGTTGTATTTAGACCAAAATTTGCTAATAGACACCCCCTTCACAGATATGCTATTTTTTGGCGTGCACATTTCTGTATGTCTTAACAGTTTCCAGCAGTTGTGTTCTTGGTGTATAGTTAGGTGCAATCTTCTGCCCTGAAATCATCAGGAAATGCCTTTGCTGGAGCTCACCTATGGCCTTGTTTGTCCTGCAGGTTAGTGAGCATCATCAGGACTTTTGATGTTGAGTTGTTTGGACTAGGGGTTGATCAGTTTCTTTGACTGCACATGTGAACCACAATATGGACCAGAGATTGGTTGTGGTTTGATGAGGTTGTGTTTTGGTTGGTGCATCTTATGAAGCCATTTGATTATTGTCGGCAACGTTACTTGTGCACATTAGTGATCTACACCATACATTGCATATCATATTGGTATCATCGTATCATCTCTTGTGCCTCAAGTTTGTTCCCACATATACACAATTGCTATCTTGGTTTGTGCATTGCGCAAAAGTGGCCATACAAAAAAACAAAGAAAGAATAAGCTTTTAAGCAAAGAAAAAGAGTGAACAAAGAGCTTGTAAGCAAGTGCCATAGCACCATACCACATTGCATATAAGATTTTCATATCCGATCATCCTGGATCATACCACCGAAACATCATATACATAGCATACTTGGGATAGAAGTCGTTGCATTTTTGTCTCCTCTAGGTTGTGCACAAGTGTCGTATCCGCCTATTGAGCAATCGTGCTAGCGTCTCTCTAGAGTTGTGCAACAAGAGCATTTTCCATGGATTCCACATTTTGAGCTCATCCTTGGTTGCACGACCCCATTTATCTAGCTGTGTGTGTGTTTCCGTGTGCCACCCATATTGCTATTGGTCTACTTGTTACACTTGCGAATTTGTGAATCTCTTTCAACATTGTTGACTCTTGCTAACATTTTGCATCAATTTTTTGTGCCACTATCCTCACCGAGCTCCACCATAAGCCTTATTTGTGTAGGTGTGAGAAACTGACAATAATTGGTACCAATTGTGCTATTTCCTTGTCTACATTGGAGTGATCATTGATCCACTTTCAACTTCGGTCAAGGTACATTTGGTGTTCGTTCTTCTCTTTCTCCCACTCATATTTGCTCGAGTCTTGTGATGGCTAGGCAAGGCATTTCATCTTCGGTCTACAACAACAATGACGAGTTCGATGCCACGAACAACTCCAACGACGCCAAGATGCAAGCTCAAATGGAGGAGATCAAAGCCCTCATCAAGTCCTACAAGCGATCTTCCTCATCTTCGAGAAGACTCTCAAGAGCACATGTCTCCGAGCTTCCATTTCCGGCAAAATCAAATCGACATCGACACCATCACCAACAAGGACGTGAAGGTCAAGAGCTCAACACCAACAACTGCTCAACAACTTCACCATCGCCCTTGGAATCTTCGCCAAGCGACTTCAAGGCATCTTCGCCTACGGACATACGACATCTTCGCCCACAAGCACTTCAAGAGAAGCTCCCCAAGCTCAAGTCCATGACTTCCATGAGCTACTACGACCTCGACACCGACCATGAGATTCCTTTCTATGAGACTCTAGAACCCGAGGAGTATCTCGAGTGGGAGCGTTTGACGGACGACTACCTCGAGCTACATGAAGTTCCTCCCGAAGATCAAGTGAAGTGCGCCACAAGGAACTTCCACGACTACGCGTCCACATGGTGGCTTCACGCACCTTCGGAGACCTACGACATGAGTTGGTGCAAGATGAAGAGAGCTTTGCGGCGAGAGTTCGTGCCTCCAACCTACACGGAACAACTTCAACACCAATTGGAGAACACCTTCCAAGGATCCAAGTCCATCGATGAGTACTTCAAGGAGATGAAGATTACCTTGCGACGAGCCGGCGTGGACGACCCCATTTCGATGAAGTTCCACTTCATGATGGGATTACACAACAACATCTCCAAGACAATCTTCCTCGAGAACTACAAGTCCCTCAACGACAACTACATTGGTGCTCTCAAGGCGGAACAAGAACTCATGAAGGCCAAAGCTTCTCCACCCCAAGCTCACTTCGCGATGACCAAAGCTCCATGAGAACGAGCATGAGGCTAGTACCACCAAGATGTCCAAGCCCGACGAGCTCCAAGACGATGCTCCCAAGTTCGACTTCACTGCCATCCCTCTTTGTGGCATTGATGATGCCAAGTCTACTTAGACTCTTTTTCAAGACGGTGCGGCGACAAGTACGACTATGGAGAACCTCAAGGACCAAGCTTTGGAGGCGAGCGACAAGGTGGCAAGCAAGGATGATGCTTCCATCTTAGGAGGCGAGTGTGATGATGTGCCATCTTCGTCCTTCATCCACGGCGACGACGATGATATGGTTGAGCATGGGATTTTCCCTTCGACCACGGCGACATGTGATGATTTGAGTGACTTTAGCCACCATATTGAGAGTGAGAGTGACTTCACCACTAGCCCCATATATGATGTGTTGCCCCAATTCCCATGTGAGGAGAACCAAACCCCCCACCTCTTGAGTGAGATGAGTGACTCCACCATATGTGAGTTTGAGTGCACCTATTTTGAGGGAGTGAGTGAACCACCACATAGAGAGAGTGAGATAGTTGATAGGTCATGTGAGGCCACTTTCAACACTAACGACTTGACCTCTACCTCTATTGTGTCTTCTCATTTGGTGCTAGGTCCCATCTATGATGACGCGCCGATTCGTGAAGACTTCGTCCTCCCTTTGGACAAGACGATGGCCACGGTGGAATATGATGCACCCCCACATGGTTCCATCAAGATGAAGATGACCACCATTTGGCATTTCCCAGCTCACCTACACCACATGAATGGAATGACAAAGGTAACATAGGTGAAGGTGATGCTCTAGTCCCACTAGTGGACATTCTTGACGTTGATTGCTTGCATGATGTTGATTAACCTATTTCCATGTTTCATGCTAGTTTGACTTCCCCATGCGATGATTTACCCATTTATGATGAGTATGATGATTGCCATGTGGAGTCTATTAGTTGTGATGCCATGTTACATAGGATTTCTTATTCTAATTCTCTCGGTCACATCATGTTTGCCAATCCACTTGACCTGTCATATGCTATGCATGAGATCGACCACATGTCATATTTGCAATCTCTTCATAGTGACTATGAATATGCCATTAAGATTAACCCAATTTGCACTTATGGCATAGATGACAAGCCCATGGATATTGGCATTTGTTTTTCTTGTGATGATATTGATATGCTTCCTTTGCATCATTTATCTCATATGCCATGCCATGACCACCTAGCTTCGGATATGCATTGTTTTGGGTGTTGCCCATTTTCTCCATACGATGTTTCCAATATTGCTCATGAGGAAACCCCCATAGTTTCCTCATACATTTTAGGAGATTTTGATCACCCCAACCATTGCATGATCCTCATACTTATGTGCACAATATGCTCCCCATGAATAAACATGCTATTGATGTGCCATATACTTGCATCCTCAATTTGTGTCCCCATCGTGTTATACACAATAACTATTCTTTCATGATGGATGACATGTTCTTATACCATGCATCAAATTTCTTTGAGCGATGCTTATCTTGTGCTAACTCTCACATGCACATACACATCATAATGGATGATGTGTACATTTACCACACACACAATCTCTTTCGTTTGTGTCTCTTTTGTGTAGGTACACATGAATTCTTGTCAACCTCGCAATCCCACGAGTTGACAAAACAAGCTCTAGAGAGCATTGATGACTTGGGATCCCATGGAGTGTCTTTCCCACCGCTCTCTTCACTCAAAGACTTCGCGCATTTCTTCTACATGGCCCTCACTTGGCTATGGGTTATTGTCCATTACATATTCTATGCCCATCTTGCCATGTTCACTTTGCATGATATGATTATTCTTATGCATTTGCCATGCATTTGTGACCCATGCTTTGCATTGCACATGCTGATTGATTCTACTACTTGTATGTGTATTTGCAAGCTTGGTGGAGATATCACTTGTTATTGCCATATTTGCTTTGTGCCCCATGCCTATAATGATACTATGATCTTGCTTTGTGTCCGTGCTTGCGATATGTCATGTGCATTGTCTATGCCTATTATTGCTCAGTTGACATGATTGCCATGATTTCCTCTAGTATGGTGCATCTTCGCACTACTAGCTTGCACGACTTGATTACTATGTTTGCTTATGTTGCATCACCAATGATTCATACTTGCTCACTTCATGCGGTTGATGACAACCATCTACATGCTTTGCACATGATTTTATTGCTTCTTGTCATATCTCTCCATATGTTGCCTCTCTCATGCTAGATGATTTGCCATGTATTGAGTGCAATTATGCCTTTAGTCTTGATAATGAGTTTGCCCCCATAGCATTCTCACATATATTTGGAGATTTTGACATATTCCTTATGAAGCATGCTTGTCTTACCTCTTTGCACCATATACCTAGTGCCATGAATATTGCCATTGTTGCATCATATTCTTCACGCACTTGTGCTTCTAATGGTTATGTGCAAGAGAAGAGAACCATCATGATGGATGATGTTTTTATCTACCATGCGCATACGTTCTTTATTTTGTTGTGTGCATGTGTAGGATACTTGAACTTCGTGTCAACTTCCACGTCACGTGAGTTGACAATCCGAGTTCTTGAGAGCGAACCACCTTCTACCACGACGATTCTACATCGCACTTGCTTGTACTTCGGCATTGTGAAGGACGCACAAGAACATGCTTTCAAGGTGATATCCTTCTCTTTTGAGAACCCCCAAACCATGAGCATGCATATTGTGGATCATACTACTTGTGTTGCTTGCGCCATGAGACTTGATTGCACACATGTTAGAGATCTTGCTTCAACTTGTCATTTTCACGGTTCCATGCACCATGATATGTATACCTTGTGTGTTGCATCCAATTCTTGGATTATTTGCTCCTATCACATGCTTGGTTGCAACAATATCATTTCTTCACAGATGCCATGTCTCATTGATTGCTACATGCTTGCCTTGAATTCCTCACACATGATGAACAATTGCTCTTTCTTTTGTGTTGAGTGCCACACTATATTCACTACACCCTATGCACGTATTGCTTGGATTGTCTTGCACTTGATCCATGTGTTTAGACATCTCTCCTTCTTTGGTGTTGTGAATGATTCATATGCCTACCATAGACCTTTCATTGAGCAATTTCTGAATGCTTGCTATGATCTTGAGGTAGATGCTTCTTCTCTTGACACGCATATTTGCATCACTACTTCACAATTGCATACTTGTCCCCATGATTTCTTTGCTTGTGCTCGATTGATATGCTTACATGCCATGTCACAATCCTTTGTCACACCTTATGCTTTGAATGATGACGACACTTGTTTGGTGACTCACCTCTTGAATGCTTGGTTTTGCACTAACGCTAACCACATTTGTTTTTCCAAGTGTTTGTTATCCTTACTCCTTTTCAAGGAATCACAAGACGGTGCGACATTGGAGAGTGCCCATTTCAAGCTTCAAGATGACAACTACTTGGTGAACGTCCACTTCTACACAGCGAAGCCATCTCTTTCCCATGGTGATTTGGTTTTCGATCCGAGGTTGGATATTTCCCAAGGGAGGGGAGATGATGCGGAGCATCCTATGGACATCACCATGTCAAGAGTCCGTTCGGCAGGTGACACATGTGAAATCTACTTCACATACATAAAGGTGAATCATCTCCTTTACACGTGCTCACTTGACCCCTTCGAGGATGGTATACTACTTGACACTTCTGCCGTGTGCATGCATAGGTATTGCCAGAGCTTCACGGATGTTGAGGAGGAGTGCAAGCGCCAAGGAACAACTACACCATCCGCGAGGGAAGCCTGGAAGCGACGACGAAAGAAGACAGCGCTGCTGAAGCTATAGCGGCCGTACATCCGGGCCAGAGGCCGGACTTCCGGCGCGTGTGCAGCCGCCCAACTGCTGCACCAACACTCGGCCGAACAAGCCTCAGCGGCCGGACATCCGGCGCCTCCCGACAGCTCGGACATCCGGCATCTCCCCCGGAAATCCGGCACCGACGTATCCAGAGAGCAGCTGAACCTCCACTTCAGCCCGGACATCCGGCGGCGACCCCGGACATCCGGCCCCCAGCCCGGACGTCCGGCACCTGTGTGTGCCTAACCGGGCCAAAGGCCCATGTATCCCCTCCTCACTTACCCCTTCATGGCTCTAGACTATATATACTCCTCCACCTCCTTCTAGTTAGGGTTAGCATTGGTTTAGCTCATTTTAGAGATAGAGCATTGCTCATCCACATCGGATCTACTCCACGAGAGAGACCGCGGCCTCTACAGAGAAGATCCCTTTGGATTCAAGACCTCCTTTCGGAGAAGAACTTCAAGACCTCCTCACGGAGAAGACCGGTTACCGTGTATCATCCCTAGTTGATCGTGGATCGTGTATCTTACTTTATGTACTCGAGGATCTAGCACATGTGTGACTATTTCTTGTTGGTTGAGTGATTCTCTCGTGTTTCCCCTCGTTTTCACCCTCGTGTTCCTCGTGTTCTTCGTGGGATCCGCTCCTTTCGTGAAAGATCGGCCGATTAGGGTTCTACCCTACATCAAACAAGGCGCGGGTTGAATTTTAGGGACAAGCCTAATGTTTAATATTGTACTTGTATGTACCAAATCAATTCGCACTTCCCTCAACGAAAAAACGAAAAAAAAAACTATTCACACCACACAAAGAGAGAGTCTTGTCCCATTTTACTATACAAATGCCATTCAAAGCTATGAATCCATGTTATGGCCAATTAAATTTTTTTGTTGGTTGTATAATGCATGTAACCTACTCATACCAACATTTTAAAGCATTTCAAATGTCTATACTACCGCTACAATTGAAACTAAATTTGAATTTGTTTCTCTATTTGAATAAGAATCTACAATCATGATTGTTGCCAACTTCAACCGTTATTCGTGTATTACCTTAACAACACACCACATAGATAGATATGAACTATGTGTACTATATGAACTCGAATTCAATTTTTTGAATACACTTCATGTTGATTCCAAATAATAGTACATTTGATGTACTAACTAGATATTCATAATATAAACCATGTTCCATACGTACACTGTGTTTATCACACAAAGTATCGTGCCCCGCACCCTACATTATGACAAGTATTTAGCCCTGAGCTGCAAAACCCACACATTATCCCAAATTATAATCAATGTTCTACATTATGATATCTTCTTCAAATATCTGTATCCACCTTTTTTATAATGAATTATGATCTATGTTCGTCTTTTACACCTTCACGATCCTCTTCTCTTTGTAGCTAGCTAGCGATAACTTTCTATCATGCATGCACACGCCCACCCCCCTTTCACCCTCCCTTAGCGTCCCCTCCATCGCGCACATTTGTTATTTGTCTTTAGGTCGTTCACCCACGGTGTGTGTAGGCCTCACAGCTCCTTCTTTCCGGCACACACCGGTCGATATACCTTTCTAGCCAAGTGTGCCTACCACAAACACACACTTCCTCTCTTTTCTTCTCACCGTCCAGGCCCCCCTATGTTTAATACGGTTCCACGCAGGTGCACACTGCCGCCCATCTTTTCATCGATCTCATACTCGCACACTCCTCCCCCCTCGACATAGTAGGCCACTCGCACCACCTCCTAGCCGCACCTCTCTCCCCAATGTTCGTCTCTCTGGACCTTATTTGCTTCTAACACATGCATGCATGTATACATACCAATCTGCCTACATATAGCTAGGTCGACTATAATTCTTTTTCCCCATGCACCGATAGACTTACCTCACTAGTTATGTCTCTCCCTTTCTCGGACACATGATAGTTGATCTTCCTATGTAGTTATGTCTGCTACCACAACCATATCGTCCCCCTCATCATCCTTGCATACCTCCCGACCCGTCTCTCACACACACGTGCATAGAGAGGCAGACATCCCTGGACCTCTCTTATTGATATTGCACTCGTACCCTCCGTTTTTCTAGCATGCCTCTCCCACCATTTGTGAGAAGCAACTCCACCACCAACCCTCCGACACTCTACCTTTGTCTTTCTCCCAACCTTATTCCTCTGCTACACATAAGCATGGATGCCGATCGATCTCCCTCAATACATAGCTAGGTCTCTCTCCTTCTCCACACATATACTAGTCGATCTACCTCTCTATAGTTAGGTCTCTGCCCCTCCCCCCCCCCCACACACACCGATAGTCGAATATTGTAGGTAGGTATCCATGCCATAGAGAAAAACTACACCTCTGTCCTCTCAAATTACAGTAGGCCAGTCGCCATGTATCTTTGACGTGGGCAAACACAAATTTGATGGCACTCTTTATTGACCGCGAAGCCATACACTTCATCCCTGTTTTCAATTCTATCGATATCTCACGCCGATGATCCCTCCACTCTCTTCTCGTGGATCGCTCCCTCTATATATGATATATCCATGACTCTATTTCACACACATTGCATATGTTACATTTTTTTGTTTGAGATATCATCGACACATTGCCTATGTTTCGCACAAACCATCTCTCTCACACCCACCCACGTACGTACTTGCACCTAAAGAAGAGGTGCACGCATGACACACGTACTCACGTCTCGTTCTTGGCCACACCCGCGCGGGTACATGGTGGAGTTCATTTCCGTACGAAAAGGAAGCCGACATGATAATTGGACGCATGTAGTGGTTGTTTACTCGAAGGAGGGTCGTGTACAGCGCGTAGACGGAACAAAGTTCGACTTGACACGTAAGTATTAAATAAAGTTATATTCCTCGATGGCACGTACAGAATATAAAACAATTGCCGTCGGGAAAAAAAGAAAAATCTGCTCCACTATATATGATGGAGCCTGCCTGCCGGGGTTTGTCTCTCGTCACACCATCTCACAAAAGGCGGCGATGGCCTCTCTCTCACCGTTGGTCACTGATCTGGCCGCATCCCATCCGCCGACGGAAAGGAAGGACATGCATCATTTCTCCGGTCGACGACGTTGAGGCAGCACGTCCCGGTCTATGGTACCCGTCGTTCTCTTTGACCAAGCTCCAGCGTGGTAGGGCCTTCGCCACTTGCTCATTGCCGCAGTATGGGCAGATCCCGGCCGCCAGCGCCCTCCTAGTTACATCTCGACAACCCTTAGGTACAACTTCCTCCGGCCTTGCTCCACTGCCCATCTTCCCACGTTGCTGCATGTGGAAAATCCTACATGTGGATCTTCTTTAGTTGTTTGCTTAAACCGTATCTCGGCCGACGTACTTTCCATCTTGCAATCTCGTCCTCAAACCATTTTTGATAAACCACCATGCTGCTATCTTTCCCTTATTACATGGAATGTGCTTCTTTTTTGTCGGCGTATGTGTCTTCAACTCATGTTATTGGGCAGTAATTGTTTCCTTTCTACCTCCTTTTGCAAACAGGGCTATCCATTTCACCTCGTTGCTATTGCGACCTTTTGGTGAACTGCACAAATCACTTTTTTCTTAAGAGTGTTTTGTGCAGTTCCGCCAAAATGTCACACGGGCAACATTTTTACATTTCTGTGGGACTGCAGAAAGGGAGACTAGTTTTGCTATACTCCTCATCCAACTCCGTGCCTAATCTTCTCCAACAAGTACTTAGTCCTAAAGAGAGATTGCAGAGGTGATCGGCTTCTATTTGAGTGTGTTATGTTTCATCATCTAGTTGCACTATTATTGTAATCACACTGACTGGATATCTTTGCAAATAGGGATGGTCAGCTCGATTTTAGTGGAGCTGCACACAATGATCGAATTGTTATGTCCTCCATACACCTCTTTTTTAGCTATAGAGCTGGGTGAAACTAGCTGCCAACCAATGAACAATGTGCCCAGGAAATGGAGCCATGCCTACGAACAACATCGATCAATTATATATTTTTCTTTATTTGCACACCTTCTCACAACTTTGTCTTCAGTTGTGATGTGAATATTGGCGCTGATGAGATGCATTAGCAGCCATGTCAATTTCATTTGTATTTGATGGAATGTTGTAACGAGACAATCTTGAGGCAAGAGGACACATGAATCCTAAGTTGAAACCTTTTTTTCCTGCGGGAACCAAAGTGCAAACCTTCATAGCATCACAGTACAATTTCATTAAAATTATACGTACATATAAACAAATCCTGAAGGATTGATAGCAATGCCAGAAACAATTCAACTTCGTTTCGCCAACATGTGGGACTTCCTTCATCCGACTCCACCAACCATGTAGCAATATTGAACGCACAACTACAGGGAAAGATTCGCCCCGGTCGTTGAGCCACACTAGTAATGACTAGTGAGCAGTCAAATCACAGAGTCCCACCTTCGCCATAGTAAGTTGCTCGGACGAAGCAACCATCATTTCTCTGTTCGTTGAATCTACTGGTACTCCCATATTCCCAGAGTAATAAGTTGCTCGGGAAAAGCAACCATCACTTCACCTTTCCCACAGTAAGTACTACCTCCTTTTTTTATTCTAGAAACAACCACACGCGAATATTGGATGGTAGCAGCACAGCAACTGAATCAAAAATCAAAACCAGCCAATGAACTACTACTAATGGTGAGCGTTTGCTAGTATCATGTACTCCGTCTGTCCATGTATATAGGGCTTAATGCGTTTTCGGAGACTAACTTTGGCCCTATTTGGATCCATGGGTTAGAGTTAGTTTGAGCTAGTTGGGGCTCAAATAGCCCTAAAGTATCCAAACATGAGGGTTAAATTGGAGCAAGTCGCACCAAACCCACCAAAAAAACTAGCCCACCCAAGAGGTGTTAATTGGAGATAGTTCTCATTGGGCCCACTGAAAAATCACTTTTCTCTGTCTATCCAGCCAGCCAACTGGTGCTACGACTAGCCACAATGGGTAGTAACATAGACTAGTAACATGAATATCTCTATAGTGGATAGTGACATATGTGTGGTAACATGCAACACTTCATTTATTACACTATAGACTCATCTTGCCTTGATATGTGTGATGTTACTCATACTACTAGGCTAGTCATAGTGGGAGTAACTTAGCTAGTAACATAGCACACTTCAAGAAAATTCTGCTTATGTGGCAAGTAATTAATGAGATGTGGTAACATAATATGTTGCTGTAACATAGCGCTTTCCAAGACAAGATGAGTCCATGAGCTAATAAATGAAGCCATCTATGATACTACTATTATGTTACTTTGCATTATGAAGGTGGTAACTTAGACTAGTCTAAGTTACTCCCCACTATAACCAGCCTTACCACTTTCCTCTCTTTCTTCATTTATTGCTTGCCACATCATCTATTTTATCTAGATATGTATACTACCTATGTTACTCCCACTTTGGGTAGTCTAATTGGAGCTAGGTATCATGGGGCCCACTAAAAATCACTTTTCTCTCTCCATCAAGTGCATTTATTATCAATCTAACCCTGTCATCCAAACACCTCTTTGGCTACAATTAGTTCAGGATTAGTCATGAGTCAGTCTAACCTCTAGCTAAGTTAGAGTATCCAAACATGAGCAGTATAGGACATGCAAGTTGCTCAAACATACCGTCAAATTCATACGTGAAAGGATCTTTTTTAGACGAAACATGAAAGGATCTTTGAATGATATAATTTTCAAATTATATAAAATAATTCAATAGTCAAAGGCAACCTCAAAGAATACATTAGGCCCTATATAAAATCTTATCAGTAGTCAAAACCAAGTGTTAATACTACACCGAACAAGTTCAAAATGAGAAACTGGACCCACTCATGACACTGCATGCCTATCTCGTTTGGTCCATCGGTCAAAGTGCTTCCTCTTCTTGGCATAACTATAGAGTACAGTAATTTTTTTAGAATGCTCTTGGCATGTCGCTAACATGTGATGAGTTAACCGACCTCAATACAGATGGCACAAACGCCAGCCCGCCGCACTTTGAGAGAGACGAGGAGCAAGAAGCGCTATGGGCTAGTGGATTACTAGAGCTAGGTGTCGCACGGAGGCCAAGAAATATGGTGATAGCATGGGCTGGCAATGTATGATTTAACTACATTGGGCTGCCATGTTTCGTACTCTTCCGGTCTACTGTGGAGAAGATTGGTTGATTTTATATCATTGAATAATATAAAATATTATGAGTGCAGATGCTCCACCGCAAGGTTCCTTGCTCCTTCTCGGTCGTCGGGAATCTATGTTCTTCCACTCTTTTTTACATGAGCTTTGTTCATCCTTTTGCCAACACGCAGGACATCTAGCATCAAGGTGCAAGTTTCATGCAAGAAAATGGAGATAAATAGTGCATAAGTGAGTTGTGCACTATGATGGCACCTAGTACTACACAATATTTTTCCTCCTCGATGGCACGTGAATAGTGCACGTACTCAATGACAGATCACGGGATGGTAGCCATGGACATGGTCTGCCCTTTTTGGAGAGAGTACTAAATACGTATTAACTTCGATGTGTCCCATCAACTCGCATAACGACGAGAAGCACATACTGAATGACGAAGCACGGGATGGTAGCCATGGACATGGTCAACCCTTTTTGGAGACTAACACACTACTTTTGATGTGTCCTGTCAACTTGCAAACAAGGAGAAGCTTTGCTTACTACTAGTATGACCTCTCCCTCCCTCAATCACGTGCGGTGGCTCGCAGGACGAGGAGAAGCTTTTGCTTTACGATAGTGCGCTTAATACAGGTAGTGGACGTGCAATAGTTCATTCGGTGTCAGATTGCCAGAAGTATCTATACTATAGTACCATCATCATTGTTTGACTTTCGGAAGAGGCGAAGAGCCAAGCGCACTGTCACCTACTCACAGTATAATCGGCCGTGTTTGCATGATTTTTTTAACGTAGTACAATCTGAGTGGATTGCTCCACTTGTCATCACACGTGAGCCAATCGATTCGCACCCTTCCGCGCTCCATTTTGTCTTGTGTTCCTTCCTCCGTCCAGCACGCTGATAAGTGGGCCCCATGCTCATGTATGCCAACATGGTAGTCAATTATTTTGCCAGAGTCAGCTATCACACCCTTTCGATGCCACGCCAATGTACCCACTAGAAACAAGTTACTCCCTCCGTCTAGGTGTATAAGTCACTTCATGAAAACCAAATAATCCCAAAACACTTAGGCGTGGTGCATTAACTCCCACCTTGTTTCTTGTTTCTTGACATATCAACCAATAAGAGATGTGGGCGTGCATGTTTTCAATCACTCGAGACCACCAAACACGACATGCAGTGGTTAGTTCATTGCCTGCAATGTTATCAATTAGCAAATAAAAATCAAGTTCTCTTGTTTTTCCCTCCTTCTTGGTCATGGTGCACAACCAAAGATGACTTGTTCACCTGGACGGAGGGACTAGTACTTGCTATGCCACTGCAAGAGCCCCCTATATTAATTAACCATGCTCTAAAAAGGTGGACCAGCTTTAGCTATAGTAGTGTATTGTACTTGGTTAGTAGGTGACCTTGCGCTTGGCTCTTCACTTCTTTCGGAAGTCGAACAATAATGATGGTACTATAGTAGTACTTATGGCAATCTGATACGAAATGAACTGATGCACATCCACCGCTTGTAAGAAAAAGTTTCTCATCGTGCTACGAGCCACTGCGCACGCGTTAGAGAGGGAGAAGGCATAGTAAGCAAGCTTCTCATCGTTCTACAAGTTGACAGGACACATCAAAGTTATTTAGTACGTACTCTCTCTCTCCAAAAAAGGCTGACCATGTCATGGATACCATTTTGTGCTCCGCCGTTGAGTACGTGCACTATTCACGTGCCATCGAGGAGAAAAGATATTCCGTAGTAGGTGCCATCGAAGTGCACGACTCACTTATGCACTGCTTATCTGATTATCTCCATTTTCTTGCATGACACATTCACCTTGATGCTAGATGTCTCGCGTGTTGGCAAAAGGATGAACAAAGCTCACGTCAAAAAAAGAGTGGAAGAACATAGATTCCCGACGACCAAGAAGGAGCAAGGAACCTCGCGGTGGAGCGTCTGCAAGGAACCTCGCGCGTTTTCCCCTGTTTTTTGCCGCCCGCCCACCTATAGAATTGCCTCGCACTGGCCAATTCCTCTCCAAACACCTAGGGAGGAGCTTGAACCGAACAAGTCTACTACTCTCTTCGTAGGAACTTAAAACGCAGGAATAGGAAAATTGTGAGGGGGGTGTCTCCAAGAGTGTTCCTCGGCTCGCACCTAGCATCATGGTGGTCGAACTTGGAGTCATTCATTTGGTACACGTGGCATCTTAGATCTGGACATAAGGTTACGTACACCGTCAAGGTCCACGGTCAAGGGGGTCAGGGTGGATGCGACCTCTCACTGCTTCTTCCATTTGAAGCGGCGCGCCGGCCCAGGGCGCCGCCCGCTGCACCCACCTCCTCGCCACATTCAAAAACATACATTTAAACCCGCGTGGAATGCGAGAAACCAACTTCGGCCACACACGTTCGTTCAAGAGCAGTACGCCAGCCAAGCTCCTCCTTCCACCATTTTGTCCACTCTTTCGGCAGCATCGACGAGCAGGAAGAGCAGTTCTCCGGCATAAAAGCTATCTGGGTGGCCAGCCAAACCCGGCAGTTACGAGCGAGGTAGCTCGCTGCTCCACCTATCATGCCTAGCTCATCGGAGGCAGTTACTGCACTAAGCCAGCGCGTGGTTCCGCAACTGGCCTCTCCAATACAGCTCAAGGAAGAGTGCCGACTTGCTCCATGTCGGCTTGTCGGGGAGCATGGTCGCATGGGCATCGTCACTGCCCTCGACGCCGCCGCGTCGTATAGTGCCTCCAGTGTCTGTGACTGCGCCATCCACCATCGACGCGCGCGTAGCCGTGACATGCAGGCAGAGAAAGAAGCCGCTGCGGATGTCAATGAGGTGGAGCGGCTACACGGATGTCGACGAGGTGACGGCCAGCACGTCTCCGCCCGCCGCCATCATCGAGGAGAAGTAGAACAAGGGAGGCCGCCACCGATTGTATCCCAAGGCCACTGTCGTGGCGACGCTGACGAATACAGCCGGTGTCTTGCACGATTCTTCTTCTGTTGTATGCTGGAGGAGGACAAAGAGATCGGGCGGCGACCATTTAGATTAGGTATATTAATTCTACAAGGCTGGTTGTAATGGGAGTATCATAAGTATTATCATGCATGCTAACTAGTAGGCAAATTTGATGAGGTCATGTATAATTAAATGAAGAAAGAGAGGGTTGGGTATCATATTATGATACCGTATGGAATTAAGTTACTCCCACTGTGGTTAGTCTTAGGCATTGTTCGGTTCAACCTCCTCCCAAGGGGTTTGGAGAGGAATGGAGGGGAATTTTTCTTGTACATGATTTAATCCCCCACAATCCATGCATGTTAATCTATGTATATTGTGGGCATGTTATTTGACCCTTTATTTTGCTGCGCTACGACCAGCGTGAGTGTCTGCATGCAGTACATCATCCTCTAATTTGGTGGATGCCAAGTCGGCCCGAAAAGGACCTATAACTTTTTTTCAAGATGAAATTTTGTACCGATGAGGAGCCATAATTAAGCTGGAGGCGTCTCTTATTTTCTTTCGAATGGGCAATTAGCTGGAGAGCTGGAGAGTGTCTCTAATGGGCTACCTCTAGTGTTAAGGCCCTCCAGTACGAAACATGGGCAGCCGACTGGGCCGATACAAAAGCCTATCTATCTTAAAGCCCATTTGTTTTTGTTTTTTGCGAGGAGTAGCCCATATTTCTTGAAGAGGGGGCGATCCCAGAAAACCCTCCTTCCTCCTCGCTTCCACTTATACTACAGCTCGCTGGACTCTCCCGCTTCCGTCACCCCCCAATTCCCCCCGCTCCCATCTTCCTCACTCGTACAGAAAACCCTCTCTTACCTTCTTCCTCACTCGTACAGAAAACGCCTACTCCTCTTCTTCCACTCCTATAGAAAAACCCAGCCCTCCTTCTTCCCCACTCGCACTGCCACTAGGCTCGTTTCTGGCCACTCTGCTCAAACCCGTGAGCTCGGTGCAACACCCACAAGGAAAAATGGAGTCGGCTGGCCCCAGCGCCAAGAAGATGAGGCTCCCGCCAGCGACGATGCTGGTTGTAGATCCCGCACCCGGCAGCGCGGGGAGACGCGGCGAGCCCCCCCCCCCCACCCGTATCTAAGGAACCCGTAGAATCTCCGGTGGACCACATCAACGATCTCCCGGACGACATCCTTGGGGAGATCATCTCGCTTCTCCCCACCAAGGATTGTTGCCGCACACAAGTCCTCTCAACTCGGTGGCGCCCGATATGGCGCACCGCGCCCCTCAATCTCGACTACCGTAGTGCTTCTTCAACCTTTGGTCTTCTTGCTCTAGCCGCCCAAACCAGCGCCGGTCATGCCGCCTGCTCCTGCCTCCCATGGCCGGCTATGCTGCCATGGAGGCCTTGATACGTCTCCAACGTATCTATAATTTATGAAGTATTCATGCTATTATAGTATCAACCTTGGATGTTTTATATGCATTTATATGCTATTTTATATGATTTTGGGGACTAACCTATTAACCTAGTGCCCAATGCTAGTTTCTGTTTTTTTCCTTGTTTTTGAGATTTACAGAAAAGGAATATCAAACAGAGTCCAATTGACGTGCCAATTTTTGACGATTTTTTATGGACCAAAAGAAGACCCAGGAGTAAAAGAGTTGGACCAGGAGAGTCCCGGGGCATTCACGAGGGTGGGGGGCGCGCCCACCCCCCCCCCTAGGCGTGTGGTCCTGCCTCGTGGATGCCTCGGGCACCTCCTTGACGTGAGACCGACACCAAAAATTCCTATAAATACATAAACGTCGGGAAATTAACCTAGATCGGGAGTTCCACCGCCAGAAGCCTTCGTAGCCTCCGTAGCCACTGAAAACCAATCTAGGCCCTCTCTGGCACCCTGCCGGAGGGGGCCATCATCACCGGAGGGCATGGAGGAGGATCCTGAAGGGGCCATCATCACCATGAAGGCCAAGGACCAAAGGGAGAACCTCTCCCCATCTAGGAGGGAGGCCATGGAGGAGGAAGCACAAGGGGGTGAACCTCTCCTCCTCTCTCTCGGTGGCACCGGAGTGCCATCGGGAGGGGAATCATCGCCGTGGTGATCATCTTCATCAACATCACCATCACCATCACCATCCTCATCTCTTTTACGCGGTCCACTCTCCCGCACCCCGCTGTAATCCCTACTTGAACATGGTGCTTTATGCCACATATTATGATCCAATTATGTGTTGCCATCCTATGATGTTTTGAGTAGATATCTTTTGTCTTTGGGTTGATTGATGATCTAGATTGGTATGAGTTGTATGTTTTACGTTGATGCTGTCATATGGTGCCCTCTGTGTCGCGCAAGCATGAGGGGTTCCCACTGTAGGGTGTTGCAATACGTTCATGATTCGCTTATAGTGGGTAGGTGAGTGACTGAAACACAAACCCGAGTAAGTGGGTTTTTGCGTATGGGAATAAAGAGGACTTGATGCTTTAATGCTATGGTTGGGTTTTACCTTAATGATCTTTAGTAGTTGCGGATGCTTGCTAGAGGTCCAATCATAAGTGCATATGATCCAAGTAGAGAAAGTATGTTAGCTTATGCCTCTCCTCATATGAAATTGTAATAGTGATTACCGGTCTTGTTAACAATTGCCTAGGACAATTCCGCACACCGATCCACCATTATTCCACACTCGCTATTTATAATACTTAGTAATATATTCTAACTTTATGATAACAGAACCTACTTTCATATTTTAGCATCACGGGTATCATACAAACTTATCCACTTCATACCCACAACGTAGTTTTATTTCTCGTTTCTAGTTGGAAGCAAACGTTCGTTGTACGTAGAGTCATATAAGTGGAAGATAGGGATTGAGAGAATATTGATCCTACCTTTAGCTCCTTGTGGGTTCGACACTCCATACTTATCACTTCCACCTTTGGAAATTGCTACGATGATTCCCCGCACTTGGGGTTTATCAAGCTCTTTTCTGGCGCCGTTGCCGGGGAGCAATAGCGTGGGGTTGATATTCTCGTATGTGCTTGTTTGCTTTCTTCACTAAGTAGATTTTGTTTTTCCTTTTTGTTTCTGTTTAGTTGTGGGTGACACATACAATTTTTTAAAAGAATGAAAATACGAAAAAAAATTACTTGCCTCTCATGCCTAAAAAGTTTTTCAAAAAGAGAAGTGATTGGAAAGTTATGCATTGAAGAAGTGAGGGTCGACCTTGAGCACTCGTTTTCATGCTCATGGAAACAATGTAGAATTTTTTATGGAAGTTTATCTGTAAATAATTATCCCCTTTGTATATCCATTGTATTATAAAAACAATGTGCCAAGCTTCGGTTTTAGGATGATTAGATTGCTTGTTTACTATGTGTAGAACAAAAACAGAAACTTTGGCTGTAGTGCGTGATTTTACATTTTTTTTACTGGAACGTCAAATGGGTCTGAAATTTTTTTCACATTACTTATGTACAAATGGTTCAAATTGTCAAATTTATTCCATAATTTTTGGAGTTACAGAAGTTACTAAACCTTTAGATTACTACAGACTGTCCTGTTTTAGACAGATTCTGTTTTTCCTGTGTTGTTTGCTTATTTTGATGAATCTATGGGTATTATCGGGAGGTATGAACCATGGTGAAGTTGGAATACAGTAGATATAGTTCTAATATGAAATTGGAATGAGTTTGCAACAGTACCTAAAGGTAGTGATTTGCTTTATTATACTAACAGATCTCACAAAGTTTTTGTTAAAGTTTTTTGTGGATGAAGTGTTCGAAGAACGAGGAGTTACCGATGTGAGAAGAATAAAGAGACGCAAGAGCTCAAGCTTGGGGATGCCCAAGGCACCCCAAGTAAATATTCTAAGGATACTCAAGCATCTAATCTTGGGGATGCCCCGGTTGGTATCCCATCTTTCTTCTTCAACAATTATCGGTATACCTTGGTTTTTGTTTCGTTCACATGATTTGTGTCCTTTGTTTTTTTTGTTCTTACTTTATGAACCATGCTAGTATGAGATAGCCCTTCATTTATTTATAGAATGCTTCATGTGCTTCACTTACATCTTTTAAGTATGATCTTATAGAGTTGCTCTTTGTGCTTCACTTAAATCTTTTAAGTATGGTTTTATAGAATGCTTCGTATGCTTCACTTATACATTTTGAGCTTGGAAATTGGTTTGTTTATATTAATTGTAGAATGCTCCATGAACTTCACTTATATATTTTGGAGTATGAATAATACTATCATCTAAAGCGGGTTTGGAAGAGTGTCAACTCTAGGAACTAGTGATCCCGCTATTCCGAATGAGAAGAATTTTGCTTATGTGGAGAGTAGAAAAATTTCTATGCTTGTAGATCATGAAAAGAATGATTTATGTGATGGTTATGTTGTTGAATTCATTCATGATGATACTGAAAATTATTATGAGGGAGGAATATATGCTTGTAGGAGTTGCAATAATATCAAGTTTCCTCTCTATGTGCTTACAGTTTTGAAGTTATCCTTGTTTTTCCTTCCTATGCTAGTTGATTCTTGTTCCCATAAGTTGTGTACTCACAAAATCCCTAGGCATAGGAAGTGGGTTAGGTTTAAATTTGTTAGTCATATTCTTCATGATGCTCTCTTTTGTGTTTCAGTTCTTATCTTCTGTGTGAGCATCATTGAAATCATCATGCCTAGCTAAAAGGCATTAAAGAAAAGCGCTTGTTGGGAGACAACCCAATATTTACCCTTACTGTTTTTGTGTGTTTACATGATTAAGCTACTGTAGTAATCATGTTTTATAGCCTTTGTTTCAATAAAGTACCAAGTAAGACCTTTGGGAAGACTTGGGTGAAAGTTAATGTGATCTTGCTGTAAAAAACAGAAACTTTGCGCTCACGAGATTAGCTGCCATTTTTACAGAAGAGTGATTTGGTGCTGATTCTTTTTGCAGAAGATTAATAAACAAATTCCTCACATCCACCAATTTATTTCATAATTGTTTGTGTATCATAAGTATAGTTAGTGTTCAGATCATTACAGACTGTTCTGTTTCTGACAGATTCTGTTTTCATTGCATAGTTTGCTTGTTTTCTAGTTGCCATGACTTATATTCCTCAATATAAATTGTAGAAATGATATGGTACAGTAGGCATTGTGTGAGAACAATTATGATCTTTGTCTTTGACAGTACCAAGGTGAATGGTTTACTCTTTATCATACTAACCTATCTCACGAAGTTCCTTTAAGTTTTGTGTGATTGAAGTTTTCAAGCTTTGGGTGAGATATCGATATGAGGAGAATAAGGAGTGGAAAGACCCTAAGATTGGGGATGCCCGAGGCACCCCAAGGTAATATTCAAGGAAGACTCAAGCGCCTAAGCTTGGGGATGCCCCGGAAGGCATCCCCTCTTTCGGCTTCAAAACTATCGGTATACCTTACTCGGAGCTATATTTTTATTCGTCACATGATATGTGTTTTTCTTGGAGCGTATTTTCAATTCTACTTGCTATTTGAATAAAATCATTGGATCTGAGTTATTAAATGAAAAAGAATCCTCCCATGGCTAGTTAATTATTTGACTACTCAGTGTCCTTCACTATTATCTTTTGGAGTAGTTTGTCATTTACTCACGTGCTTCACGTATATCCTATGAGTAAATGGTTGAATAATTGAATGTCATAAATCTGAACTTATATATGTTTCATATGCTTATACCATGGGGAGTAATGACTTCACATAGAATAAGTATAGGTAGTAAACTTATTGAAAGTTAGTAAATGTAGAATTGATCACTTGAACAATTCATGAAAGAATATTGAAGGAAGAGAGATTTCACATATAAATATACTATCTTGGACATATTTTGTAATTGTGAGCACTCATTAAAATATGACATGCTAAAAGGTTGATGTCGGACAAGGAAGACAACATAATGGGTTATGTTTTCTTATATCTGAAATAAAGTATATTATCTTGGATCATCCAACATGTTGAGCTTGCTTTTCCCCCCTCATGCTAACCAAATTCTTTGCACCAAGTAGAGATACTACTTGTGCTTCCAAACATTCCTTAAACTAGTTTTGCCATGAGAGTCCACCATACCTACGTATGGATTGAGTAAGATCCTTCAAGTAAGTTGTCATTGGTGCATGCAATTAAAATTGCCCTCTAAATATGTATGATCTATTAATGTGGAGAAAATAAGCTTTATACGGTCTTGTGATGTGGAAGAAATAAAAGCGATGGACTGCATAATAAAGGTCCATATCACAAGTGGCAATATAAGACGTTCTTTTGCATTAAGATTTTGTGCATCCAACCATAAAAGCGCATGACAACCTCTGCTTCCCTCTGCGAAGGGCCTATCTTTTACTTTTATCTTCTACCTTATGCAAGAGTCATGGTGATCTTCACCTTTCCTTTTTACATTTTATCCTTTAGCAAGCACATTGTGTTGGAAAGATCCTGATATATATATCCAATTGGATGTAAGTTATCAAGAACTATTATTGTTGACATTACCCTTGAGGTAAAAGTTGGGAGGCGAATCTATAAGCCCATGTCTTTCTCTGTGTCCGATTAAAACTTTGAACCCATAAATATCACGTGAGTGTTAGTAATTGTGAAAGACTAATTGATAGTTGAGTATGTGGGGTTTGCTAAATGTCACATCCCTAGCTTCTGGCATTGCTCTAGCCTAGCTTCATGTGTGCATCATGTCTATATTTTTGAAACTTGAATTGAGGAATATTGGAAGCCTCAAAACCCTAAATAAAAGAGGGGCAAAAACCCTAGAAATCTCATTCATTGCTCCAAAAGGCTCTTCTTAAATGTTTGATAATTTTTGGTAAGGGTTCTGGTCCCAACCAAAATATTGAACATTTTTAAGGATTTATTTTTGGGACTTTGAATTTAAATCTTTAGCTATTTGAATTTGAGTTATATTCATATAATTAGAATATAATTTCAAATACCCCTGAAATATTTTATGAGCTTTTTGGAAAAGTCCATCTAGCAACATAAATTATTCAGAGGATATTTGGCACTGTTTTGAATTTGTTTAAATTTGAAAACAGTGGCAAAAGAATTAAATAAAAACAAAACAGAACAGAAAAATATAACACAGAAATTACCTGGACCTTACCTAGCAGCCACCCACAGCCCAACACTGCGCAGCCCACCTGCGCAGGCCCGGCCCACCTCCTCCCCTTGTCTTCTTCCTCCCCTCGCACCGAAGCAGCTCGGTGGCGAGCGCCGACGCTGCCTCGGCCACCTCCTGCTTCCTCTCGTCGCCCTGGACTCCGTCCGCAACGCCACGCAACCCCTGGCCCTTCTCACTCCCTCTGGACCGCTCCCCCTCCCCTGGCTCTCTCTTTCCCTCTCTTCCTGTGATCCCCGAACGCACCTGGGAGCGCCGCTCGCCGTAGCCATGACCGCGGCCACCCCCTCCCCTCTCCGACGTGCTCCCGAGCTCCTGCACCTCGTCGCCAACCCCCTCACCGAGCCACGTGACCGGAAGGGCCCCGAGCAGCCGCCATCGTCATCATCCCCAAGCTTCGGCCCGGCGCCGTTCTCCGTCGAATTCGGCCACTCCGGCGCGCCCCCGAGCCCACTGACCCTCCCTACAGCTCCGCGGTGAGCCTCTGTGCAGACCCCCTCTCTCTCCCCTCGTGTTTGCGAGCCCTAGGCCATAGTTCCGTCGAGACCGAGACCTCACCGGCGCCGGACTTGTCGCCGTCGTCGTTTTGGTTCACCTCCGTTCAAACCGAGCACGCAGGCGTACTCAGAGCACTCCCAGGAGTCCGTAGCACGCCCCAGCCCCTCCTGCCGTGCTCCCTAACCCCGACCCCAGGATTGCCCGAGCTGCTGCCGCCGCCAAACCTCGTCGCCGACCACTTTTCCGGCCACCCCAGCACCTGTCACCGCCACCACTAGATGCGCGCCACTGCGCGCGTTCGAATGCAACAAACCGCGGCCGAAACGATGCCATGTGGCTCGTTTCCGAGCCCTCCGCCGCGTCTGGATTCGCCGGCGGCTAAACGCCGGCGACCGCTGACCCGATGACCGGCGTGGGTTGACCCACTGCCAGGTTTGACCCCCCCCCTCTCTCTCACTGACCTGCGGGCCCGCCCGGCTAATTAGGCTAGGATTAATGTTAACTAAATATTAGTTAGTTAATTAGGTAGGCCACTGACATGCGGGCCCCGCCCGGCTAACTAAGTTAGTTAGGGCTAACTAACCTGGTTAGTTGACTGAGACACTGACGTGTGGACCCCACACGTCAGGTTTGACCCGGACCAGCCCCTGTTGACTATGCTGAGGTCAGCATGACCTAGTGCTGACGCAATAATTCCTTTCTGGAATTTAAATAAATCCTAAATGATTTATAAATTTCAGAAAATGACTAAAACTTCCAAAATTCATAGAAAATTAACCGTAACTCCAAATTAAATAATTTATATATGAAAAATTATCAGAAAAATTCAAGGAATCCATCTGTACCATTTTCATGCATGTTAGAACAACTTATAGCTGCTGTTTAGGCAAATCAATAAGGCATTTAATAATCACATATGGAGTTTGAATTTGAATCTTGTATTCAAACCAACTTCATTTAATCTGTTGCTAGTTGCATTGGCTCAAAACACATTCATTTTGCCATGTCATGATCATGCATCATATTGTGCATTGCATTGATTGTGTTCCTTTCTGTGTTGCCGGTATTTGTCCCCTCTCGATAGACGTGATACCGATGATGTGATCGTTGACACTGATGAAGACTCAATGTTATCTTCAGAAGTGCCAGGCAAGCAAAACCCCCTTGTTCATTCCGATACAATCCTACTCTCTCGCTCCTGCTCTCTTTTACTGCATTAGGACAACACCGATTCATCTGTTACTTGCTGCGGTAGCTGAACCCCTTTGTCCTTTGCATGACCTGTCATTGCCACAGTAAATAGATGAAACCCACTAGCATGAGTAGGAGTTGTTTGAGCCCTGATGTGCCTACTCATTCATGTTTGTTTGTCATGCCTGCTATTGCTTAGAGTTGAGTCAGGTCTGATTCATCGGGGATGAATCAGAGGCGTGTGAACCTGTCCTACTGTGTGTGAGCTAAGTGTGTGAACACGATTTGGTAAAGGTAGCGGTGAGAGGCCATGTAGGAGTACATGGTGGGTTGTCTCATTGCAGCCGTCCTCAGGAACTGAGTTCTGTGTTTGTGATCCATGATTCAGCTACTACCACGCATTGGGCCCGAAACCAATGGACCCTCTCGGCTTCTTGATCACCCTTGTCCTCTGTCCAGGAGTTGCAAGTAGTTTCTGGTGTTTGTAGTATGCTGGAGGCCGTGGGCAGCGCTGACCGTAGGGGTGGGCTGTGATGCGGTAGGCACGTGGCACGGTGTACCGGGCGCCCGTTTGGTGTCTCGGGAACCCTGTTCACATCGTTTGGGGCTGTGAGCGAAACTCCGGCCGGATCTCCTCATGGATGGAACCCGAATAGGCGATAAACCTGGACTAGAGACTTAGGTGATTAGGTAGGTCGTGGCCGACACCCACGTTGGGCTTCCGCTTGAAGGTTGCCGAGTACATGTCGTGTAAACGACGGTAAGTGGTGAGAGCGTGTGTGAAGAAGTACACCCCTGCAGGGTTAATATGATCTATTCGAATAGCCGTGTCCGCGGAAAAGGACTTCTGGGTTGCTTATATCAGTTCATAGACAAGTGAAAGTGGATACTCTAAAATACGCAAGATAAGCGTGAGTGCTATGGATGGCGTTCTCGTAGGGAGACGGGAGCGGATCCATAGTGGTGTATTGATATGGTGAATATGTGGACTCGTGTGCGCCACCTCAAAAAAGTTACTCGCAGTCGTAGTTCAGGATAGCCACCGAGTCAAAGCTGGCTTGCTGCAGTTAAACCCCACCATCCCTTTGTTGATAATGATGCATATGTAGATAGTTCTGATGTAAGTCTTGCTGGGTACATTTGTACTCACGTTTGCCTATTTTATGTTTTTGCAGAGAGACTTCAGTCTCACTAGTATTTCCGCGTGGTCTTCGACGTTTAGCTTGTTACCTCAGCTACGATCTTGTGCCTCGGCAGGATTTGGTAGATAGTCAGGCTTCTCAGCCTTTTTCATTTATAGATGTCTGTACTCAGACATGATAGCTTCCGCTTGTGCTTGATTTGTATGCTCTGAATGTTGGGTCATGAGACCCATGTTTGTAATATCTCGCTCCTCGGAGCCTATTGAATAGATTACTTGAGTCATAGAGTCATGTTGTGATGCCATGTTGTATTTGCACATATCGAGCATATTGTGTGTATGTTATTGAAATGCTTGGTATGTGTGGGATCTGACCATCTAGTTGTTTATCTTTAGTAGCCTCTCTTACGGGGAAATGTCTCCTAGTGTTTCCACCGAGCCATGGTAGCTTGCTACTGCTCCGGAACACTTAGGCTGGCCGGCATGTGTCCTTCTTCGTTCCTGTGTCTGTCCCTTCGGGGAAATGTCACGCGGTGAATACCGGAGTCCTGTTAGCCCGCTACAGCCCGGTTCACCGGAGTCCTGCTAGCCCAGTGCTACAGCCTGGATTCACTCGCTGATGACCGACACGTTCGATGCTGGGTCATGGATGCCTGTCCCTGTAAGTCTGTGCCGCTTTGGGTTTACGACTAGCCATGTCAGCCCGGGCTCCTTATCATATGGATGCTAGCGACACTGTCATATACGTGTGCCAAAAGGCGCAAACGGTCCCGGGCAAAGGTAAGGCGACACCCGTGGGAATACCGTGCGTGAGGCCGCAAAGTGATATGAGGTGTTACATGCTAGATCGATGTGGCATTGAGTCGGGGTCCTGACAGCGTTGGTATCAGAGCTTGACTGCCTGTAGGATTACCAAGCCAAACTGGTCGAAGTTGAGTCTAGAAATTCTTTAGTTATATAAGGGAATTGATTGTGGGATGGAACGTAAGGCTCTTTTTACTCCTTATACCTCATGCCCTTCTGATCTGAGTCATCTTATCTTTCCTGCGGGGATTAAGAACTAGGCTATCTCTTCTTTCTATTAGGATCACGTGTTACTAATCAGTAGACTTATAAGATTGTTGGATTTAAGTCTCAGTTCAGTTCCTACTACTTCCGTATGTTAATTGTTGATCTCGGAACCTTGATATTGTGCTTCTGAGTGGTTATGCCACCATTTTTGTGATTGTCTCAAATCTTTTTGAGCAATTATAGCCGTTATGCTGTCCGAGTCATCCCAGGTTTCTAAATAGTCCGATGCATTTGCAAATCCCTTCCTTCTGTTTCCGATGTTCCCATGGGCCAGATTAACCACACTAATCGGTGTGTTGAGGTAATTATTGCCTCGACATATATGTTGGAATTATTATTATGACCCTAGTGCTTAGGGGATCATCTAGTGGTCTAGCCATGATTTGTGTCCTAGTGTGAAGATTCTGGCCTTTATTCTCGGAAGCATCCCGTGATGCTACTTAGTAGTAGGTATTCTACTCCTGGGTTCTGAACCCGAGATTCACTCTACCTACTTCATGTTGATAGTAATTGCTAGTGCCTTTAGGATATTAGTAACCTTTGCGATAGTCCTTGAAGTCCGTGGTATCTTCTTCTTCCAAATACCATGAACTACTTATGGCAGATGTTTATTGGATCAAAAAAATCACAATTAGAGTACTCTTGAGGAGTTCTCCATTCATAAATCGTGACTCTGCCAGTTCTACCTTTCTGCATGGGTTATCCGGAAGAAATATGTTGAACTTGGTTCGACATACTAATCTATGCATCCACAACTCAGAAAGTTATATGTTCCTTTGAGTTGTTCTCTTAGTTGCATTCTGACCCTCGTCTATCAATTGATAGTCAAGAGTATGCGTGCGTTCGTTCATCGATGCCTATGACTCTTGTGGTCCGTCAAGCCATTCTGTCCTGAATGACTTGGAGAAACAAACTCCAGTACCTCTTCCATATCCAGGATTGGGTCAAAGAAGTTGTGCTCCGTAGATCTAATTGCTAATCCAGCTTTTGGTTCTGTTCTACCTTGGAGTATTACCTTATTCTATATCGAGATTGTTATAGGAATTGCACACCATCCTATGAACTCTTGGTACAGTGATACTTCTCACCATCATTAGTCATTCCTCGGCCCTCGTGTTGATGCAACCGGAATACCGACAAGTGAATCATGATGTGTGAACTCAATACTCCTAGCAACCCCATTGCTTGGTAGTTAAAGGACAATAATTTTATTCTTAGTGTGTTGGTTATTGAATCATCATTCTAAGATTGATCGTGCTACCTAGTCCATTCTCCTGGTTCACTCCTCGATCGATGAGTTAGGATTATTTCAAATTCTTACTCTATTGATCATATCGTCTTGCCCTGAAAAGCAAGATTGTTCTCAAGCTTAGTAACATACCGGTGGTTCGTGACTTTCCAAATATCTTCTTGGAGGTGTTACCGGGTTGTCACCTGACCGCTATGTTGAGTTCGTGATCAAGTTGGTTTCTTGTGAACCACCTTCTCTCCAAGAATCGGTGTTAGATATCCCTGAGCTAGTTGGTTAAGCTAGACAACAACTTGGAGAGTTGGAAGATAAAAGCTTGTCTGACTTAGTTCGTTCCAAAGGGATATTCTTGTGTAGTGTGTGTTGAAGAAAGATGATATCTTCATCGATTGGTCCTTGTGATCAGTTGCTGGACCTATTGTCTTATCAATCCTTTGATTTGAGTGTGGGCTATCGTCAAATCAAATCAGTACCAACGATGCTCGTAATGTTGTCTTATTCGTGGTTGATCCCTCGAGCATACACCATTATATCTTTTAGGTCTGACCAATGCTATCACTTGTTCACTTAACTATGGAATTCCTTTTAAAAGGAAACCCAGATGAATTGTTGTTGTGCCCATTGACAACATCCTTGTCTTCTCCATAATTTTGCTGAACATTAAGCTAGTGTTGGAAACTTTTGAAAGCATTTGTTCATGCTAGCTCATGAAGCATATGTTTGGATGAAGGTAGTGACTTCCTTTAATTCATGTGCATCTGATGCAAGTTGCCGCCGTGGATTCGAGAAAGTCAATGTTGCTTTCTTTGGAATCATTCCAAATCAGTCATGCACACGTGCGAAGAATGCTGTGGTTTGAAGACTTGCAACCTTCAATCTATATGTATCCCTAGCACACCAAGCCACTGATTGATTTGTTCAAGGAGAAGGAGTTCCTTCATAAGAGCTAATCCGGACTTATGAAAGAACTTCGATACCCTCGTTGATGGTTCCCCCTCCTGAACTCGGTAGTGTTTTATTATAAGACTACCACGTGGTCATGCTTGTCTGGGACAACGTGTTCACATGTTTGTAGCAGAACCAGCTCATGTTTTGGAGCTTGCTATCGTAGTTCATCTCCCGAGAATCCCGCAACGTCATCTCGTCGATTTGTGTTGCAAACTTTCATTTTTCTTCCTAAGACTCGATGAGCCTGGAATATCCTAACACCAACCAGAGCTGAATCTCAGGCAGATATGATGGTTGGAACATTTCCCTAAGAACTATAATATTGGTCTCTCGATAACCGGTAAGGTGGATGTCGTGGCCAACACACCCATCCGGTAGACCTATTATTATAGTATCTTGTTTGAGGAAGTTGGCCACCCCCCCCTAGGGATTTCGTAGGATTTACTCCCTAGTTGCCCCTATGGATTTTTGTGTTCCCGAAGTCCGACCTTTTACTTGATGTTTTAGATATCAAACCATATCTATGAATGGGTTATACTAGCACATCAAGGAGAACATTAGAAGCGGAGTGCTAAATGTCTCTCGGTCGATCATCCAGATTTTATTTGCTTGGCCTCGCTAAGGTGAAATCTGAGAAAGTGTTATCCTCCTTCGCATCTGCATCGTCCATCGCTATTCATCATGGTAGTATGTTGTGTTGTCAGCACCCTTGACGCGGTTGTTGATAAAACCTTGATGATTGTGGAAATGCTCAAGTTCTTGAGAGCACGCACAAGCGCTACGTCTTATCATCGGCACTAGCTGGGATTGCCCCAGATTTCCTCGGTTATGCTATAACCACTCCAACAGTGAATTCACTCTCTATTGTTGGGTTCTTCCCCAGTTACCAGAATCATTCCCAGCATTTGCATTTTGTTCCCAGCTTGCACCGCCAATGTGCCATTCTACCATGGGTCTCTTCCATTTCCGGTGATAAGCAAAATTCATCCATTACGTTGTCTTCAACAAGGTAATCCACATCATCCAAGTTTGAGTATGCCATTCTACCGACCCCTCCAAACGATCGCTGATGATTTGCCTTAGGCTGGTATAAAGAGTTTCAATGATCTCTGAATCAAAAGTAATTCTTTTTGCCACTTAAGGGAATATCTACGAGTCACGGTTCCGAAGGTGTCTCGTTGTGGTATCATGGCAACTCAACTCCTCGCTACGTTGACAATCGATTACCACCTTCTTAAGTGTGGAATTGTTGTCCACCTAGTGAACCTTCGTCATCCGTTTCTTTCCACCCCTCTTGATGTGTATCTCGTGTCTCAACCCGAGAGATGGTCCTATGTCTCATTCCGTGAGTTGTTCGATCTTCAAGAAGATCGACCCTTCTAGAGTCTCCTTCTTCCCTCCATGTCATGTTGGCAGGATTTCTCAGAACAAGACATCAAGACAATGATGGTGAATGAATCAACGTTCAACTGAAGTGCACCCTGGATCGTGAAGATTGTACTAGTTTGCGTTTCCCCTTCACCTACCCTACGCTTGAATCTCGAGACGAGATTCTTGTTTAGTGGGGGTGAGTTGTCACATCCCTAGCTTCTGGCATTGCTCTAGGCTAGCTTCATGTGTGCATCATGTCTATATTTTTGAAACTTGAATTGAGGAATATTGGAAGCCTCAAAACCCTAAATAAAAGAGGGGCAAAAACCCTAGAAATCTCATTCATTGCTCCAAAAGGCTCTTCTTAAATGTTTGATAATTTTTGGTAAGGGTTCTGGTCCCAACCAAAATATTGAACATTTTTAAGGATTTATTTTTGGGACTTTGAATTTAAATCTTTAGCTATTTGAATTTGAGTTATATTCATATAATTAGAATATAATTTCAAATACCCCTGAAATATTTTATGAGCTTTTTGGAAAAGTCCATCTAGCAACATAAATTATTCAGAGGATATTTGGCACTGTTTTGAATTTGTTTAAATTTGAAAACAGTGGCAAAAGAATTAAATAAAAACAAAACAGAACAGAAAAATATAACACAGAAATTACCTGGACCTTACCTAGCAGCCACCCACAGCCCAACACTGTGCAGCCCACCTGCGCAGGCCCGGCCCACCTCCTCCCCTTGTCTTCTTCCTCCCCTCGCACCGAAGCAGCTCGGTGGCGAGCGCCGACGCTGCCTCGGCCACCTCCTGCTTCCTCTCGTCGCCCTGGACTCCGTCCGCAACGCCACGCAACCCCTGGCCCTTCTCACTCCCTCTGGACCGCTCCCCCTCCCCTGGCTCTCTCTTTCCCTCTCTTCCTGTGATCCCCGAACGCACCTGGGAGCGCCGCTCGCCGTAGCCATGACCGCGGCCACCCCCTCCCCTCTCCGACGTGCTCCCGAGCTCCTGCACCTCGTCGCCAACCCCCTCACCGAGCCACGTGACCGGAAGGGCCCCGAGCAGCCGCCATCGTCATCATCCCCAAGCTTCGGCCCGGCGCCGTTCTCCGTCGAATTCGGCCACTCCGGCGCGCCCCCGAGCCCACTGACCCTCCCTACAGCTCCGCGGTGAGCCTCTGTGCAGACCCCCTCTCTCTCCCCTCGTGTTTGCGAGCCCTAGGCCATAGTTCCGTCGAGACCGAGACCTCACCGGCGCCGGACTTGTCGCCGTCGTCGTTTTGGTTCACCTCCGTTCAAACCGAGCACGCAGGCGTACTCAGAGCACTCCCAGGAGTCCGTAGCACGCCCCAGCCCCTCCTGCCGTGCTCCCTAACCCCGACCCAGGATTGCCCGAGCTGCTGCCGCCGCCAAACCTCGTCGCCGACCACTTTTCCGGCCACCCCAGCACCTGTCACCGCCACCACTAGATGCGCGCCACTGCGCGCGTTCGAATGCAACAAACCGCGGCCGAAACGATGCCATGTGGCTCGTTTCCGAGCCCTCCGCCGCGTCTGGATTCGCCGGCGGCTAAACGCCGGCGACCGCTGACCCGATGACCGGCGTGGGTTGACCCACTGCCAGGTTTGACCCCCCCCCTCTCTCTCACTGACCTGCGGGCCCGCCCGGCTAATTAGGCTAGGATTAATGTTAACTAAATATTAGTTAGTTAATTAGGTAGGCCACTGACATGCGGGCCCCGCCCGGCTAACTAAGTTAGTTAGGGCTAACTAACCTGGTTAGTTGACTGAGACACTGACGTGTGGACCCCACACGTCAGGTTTGACCCGGACCAGCCCCTGTTGACTATGCTGAGGTCAGCATGACCTAGTGCTGACGCAATAATTCCTTTCTGGAATTTAAATAAATCCTAAATGATTTATAAATTCAGAAAATGACTAAAACTTCCAAAATTCATAGAAAATTAACCGTAACTCCAAATTAAATAATTTATATATGAAAAATTATCAGAAAAATTCAAGGAATCCATCTGTACCATTTTCATGCATGTTAGAACAACTTATCACTACTGTTTAGGGCAAATGAAGTAAATGGCATTTGAATAATCACATATGGAGTTTGAATTTGAATCTTGTATTCAAACCAACTTCATTTAATCTGTTGCTAGTTGCATTAGCTCAAAACACATTCATTTTGCCATGTCATGATCATGCATCATATTGTGCATTGCATTGATCGTGTTCCTTTCTGTGTTGCCGGTATTTGTCCCCTCTCGATAGACGTGATACCGATGATGTGATCGTTGACACTGATGAAGACTCAATGTTATCTTCAGAAGTGCCAGGCAAGCAAAACCCCCTTGTTCATTCCGATACAATCCTACTCTCTCGCTCCTGCTCTCTTTTACTGCATTAGGACAACACCGATTCATCTGTTACTTGCTGCGGTAGCTGAACCCCTTTGTCCTTTGCATGACCTGTCATTGCCACAGTAAATAGATGAAACCCACTAGCATGAGTAGGAGTTGTTTGAGCCCTGATGTGCCTACTCATTCATGTTTGTTTGTCATGCCTGCTATTGCTTAGAGTTGAGTCAGGTCTGATTCATCGGGGATGAATCAGAGGCGTGTGAACCTGTCCTACTGTGTGTGAGCTAAGTGTGTGAACACGATTTGGTAAAGGTAGCGGTGAGAGGCCATGTAGGAGTACATGGTGGGTTGTCTCATTGCAGCCGTCCTCAGGAACTGAGTTCTGTGTTTGTGATCCATGATTCAGCTACTACCACGCATTGGGCCCGAAACCAATGGACCCTCTCGGCTTCTTGATCACCCTTGTCCTCTGTCCAGGAGTTGCAAGTAGTTTCTGGTGTTTGTAGTATGCTGGAGGCCGTGGGCAGCGCTGACCGTAGGGGTGGGCTGTGATGCGGTAGGCACGTGGCACGGTGTACCGGGCGCCCGTTTGGTGTCTCGGGAACCCTGTTCACATCGTTTGGGGCTGTGAGCGAAACTCCGGCCGGATCTCCTCATGGATGGAACCCGAATAGGCGATAAACCTGGACTAGAGACTTAGGTGATTAGGTAGGTCGTGGCCGACACCCACGTTGGGCTTCCGCTTGAAGGTTGCCGAGTACATGTCGTGTAAACGACGGTAAGTGGTGAGAGCGTGTGTGAAGAAGTACACCCCTGCAGGGTTAATATGATCTATTCGAATAGCCGTGTCCGCGGAAAAGGACTTCTGGGTTGCTTATATCAGTTCATAGACAAGTGAAAGTGGATACTCTAAAATACGCAAGATAAGCGTGAGTGCTATGGATGGCGTTCTCGTAGGGAGACGGGAGCGGATCCATAGTGGTGTATTGATATGGTGAATATGTGGACTCGTGTGCGCCACCTCAAAAAGTTACTCGCAGTCGTAGTTCAGGATAGCCACCGAGTCAAAGCTGGCTTGCTGCAGTTAAACCCCACCATCCCTTTGTTGATAATGATGCATATGTAGATAGTTCTGATGTAAGTCTTGCTGGGTACATTTGTACTCACGTTTGCCTATTTTATGTTTTTGCAGAGAGACTTCAGTCTCACTAGTATTTCCGCGTGGTCTTCGACGTTTAGCTTGTTACCTCAGCTACGATCTTGTGCCCTCGGCAGGATTTGGTAGATAGTCAGGCTTCTCAGCCTTTTTCATTTATAGATGTCTGTACTCAGACATGATAGCTTCCGCTTGTGCTTTGATTTGTATGCTCTGAATGTTGGGTCATGAGACCCATGTTTGTAATATCTCGCTCCTCGGAGCCTATTGAATAGATTACTTGAGTCGTAGAGTCATGTTGTGATGCCATGTTGTATTTGCACATATCGAGCATATTGTGTGTATGTTATTGAAATGCTTGGTATGTGTGGGATCTGACCATCTAGTTGTTTATCTTTAGTAGCCTCTCTTACGGGGAAATGTCTCCTAGTGTTTCCACCGAGCCATGGTAGCTTGCTACTGCTCCGGAACACTTAGGCTGGCCGGCATGTGTCCTTCTTCGTTCCTGTGTCTGTCCCTTCGGGGAAATGTCACGCGGTGAATACCGGAGTCCTGTTAGCCCGCTACAGCCCGGTTCACCGGAGTCCTGCTAGCCCAGTGCTACAGCCTGGATTCACTCGCTGATGACCGACACGTTCGATGCTGGGTCATGGATGCCTGTCCCTGTAAGTCTGTGCCGCTTTGGGTTTACGACTAGCCATGTCAGCCCGGGCTCCTTATCATATGGATGCTAGCGACACTGTCATATACGTGTGCCAAAAGGCGCAAACGGTCCCGGGCAAAGGTAAGGCGACACCCGTGGGAATACCGTGCGTGAGGCCGCAAAGTGATATGAGGTGTTACATGCTAGATCGATGTGGCATTGAGTCGGGGTCCTGACACTAAATCAAACCTCTGACATAGACCCTTCCTGAAAATAAGATGAATTGCAATTGTTTGATGACTGAGAATATAGTTTGTTAGTTTCAAGAGAGTTTCTGATCTATACTTTAACATGTGAATAGCTTGTTACTTGATCATGAAAAGTTTAATGAAAATGAGCTGCTGTTATGATATATAATGATGCTAGAAAAAGTGATTGGAACTATCACTGATGAAACTTATGCACTTGCTAGCATTCACACTTCATAAATTATTTCTTTTATCATTTACCTACTCGAGGACGAGTAGGAATTAAGCTTGGGGATGCTGATACGTCTCCAACGTATCTATAATTTATGAAGTATTCATGCTATTATATTATCAACCTTGGATGTTTTATATGCATTTATATGCTATTTTATATGATTGTTTGGACTAACCTATTAACCTAGTGCCCAGTGCCAGTTTCTGTTTTTTCCTTGTTTTTGAGTTTTACAGAAAAGGAATATCAAACGGAGTCCAATTGACGTGCCAATTTTTGACGATTTTTTATGGACCAAAAGAAGACCCCTGAGTAAAAGAGTTGGGCCAGGAGAGTCCCGGGGCATCCACGAGGGTGGGGGCGCCCCCCCAGGCGTGTGGTCCTGCCTCGTGGACGCCTCGGGCACTTCCTTGACGTGAGACCGACGCCAAAAATTCCTATAAATATAGAAACCTCGGAAAATTAACCTAGATCGGAGTTCCACCGCCAAAAGCCTCCGTAGCCACCAAAAACCAATCTAGGCCCTCTTTGGCACCCTGCCGGAGGGGGCCATCATCACCGGAGGGCATGGAGGAGGATCCTGGAGGGGGCATCATCACCATGAAGGCCAAGGACCAAAGGGAGAACCTATCCCCATCGAGGGGGAGGCCATGGAGGAGGAAGCACAAGGGGGAGAACCTCTCCTCCTCTCTCTCGGTGGCACCGGAGTGCCATCAGGAGGGGAATCATCGCCGCGGTGATCGTCTTCATTAACATCACCATCATCATCACCATCCTCATCTCTTTTACGTGGTCCACTCTCCCGCACCCCTCTGTAATCCCTACTTGAACATGGTGCTTTATGCCACTTATTATGATCCAATGATGTGTTGCCATCCTATGATGTTTTGAGTAGATATCTTTTGTCTTTGGGTTGATTGATGATCTAGATTGGTATGAGTTGTATGTTTTACGTTAATGCTGTCCTATGGTGCCCTCCGTGTCGCGCAAGCGTGAGGGGTTCCCGCTGTAGGGTGTTGCAATACGTTCATGATTCGCTTATAGTGGGTTGGCGAGTGACTGAAACACAAACCCGAGTAAGGGGGTTGTTGCGTATGGGAATAAAGAGGACTTGATGATTTAATGCTATGGTTGGTTTTACCTTAATGATCTTTAGTAGTTGCGGATGCTTGCTAGAGTTCCAATCATAAGTGCATATGATCCAAGTAGAGAAAGTATGTTAGCTTATGCCTCTCCCTCATATGAAACTGCAACAGTGATTACCGCTCTTGTTAACAATTGCCTAGGACAATTCCGCACACATATCCACCATTATTCCACACTCACTATTTATAATACTTAGTAATATATTCTAACTTTATGATAACAGCACCTACTTTCACATTTTAGCTCTCCGATATCATACAAAGTTACCCACTTCATACCCACAACATAGTTTTATTTCTCGTTCTAGTTGGAAGCAAACGTTCGGTGTACGTAGAGTCATATCAGTGGCAGATAGGGCTTGAGAAAATATTGATCTTACCTTTAGCTCCCCGTGGGTTCGACACTCCATACTTATCACTTCCACCTTTGGAAATTGCTATGATGATTCCCTGCACTTGGGGATTATCAGGCCTCACCGCCCCTACTACTCCCACCGCTGGCTAGGCCATCCCTTTACTCACCCACACCCCCTATTATTCTGCGGCGATGGCAGCCTCACACCGCAGCCGAACCAGTGAACCCTCGTACTCCTCTCCGCGTGGGCATCCACTGCGACGTCTTCCCCGGCTCCGCATCGTCCCCTTCCTAGGCCTCACCGTCGTCCACCGCCTTGGTGATCTTGGCGCGGCATGGTCAATGTGGTCAAGGAACGATTTCCATTGAAAGAGTACTATATGTGGAGAGGCTGACAGCTGGGTCCACGGCTGCAGCTAGGAAGTGCCTCCTTATTACGCGCAATATAATGATTCCTCCACCTGATAGCAGGGACCCACCGGACGGGCCACCGTATTTCTTGAAAAAAACGTTCCCCCTGACTGCTGGGACCCACCAGCTACATCTTCGCACACAAGGAAGTGCCTCCTTATCCTGCCTGACAGTCGGGATTGTGATAGCCTCGCTTATTAGGGATGATAGACTACTCATATCAATAAGGAATTCCTTCTTTTCCAGGAGCCCATTCGGAAAGAACTCCAAAGTTAAGCATGCTCAACTTGGAGTAATTACAGGATGGGTGACCGACCGGGAAGTTGCTCCCAGCTGCGCACGAGTGAGGACAAAGTGCGCAGAAAAGACTAGTATTGATATGTGGGGCCAGTTGAAGGAAATATGGCCTAGAGGCAATACTTGACTAGCTCGTTAATCAAAGATGGTTAAGTTTCCTAGCCATGGAAATGTGTTGTCATTTGATGAACGGGATCACATCATTAGATAATGATGTGATGGACTAGACCCATCCATTAGCTTAGCACTATGATTGTTTAGTTTATTGCTAGTGCTTTCTTCATGACTTATACATGTTCCTATGACTATGAGATTATGCAACTCCCGAATACCGGAGGAACACTTAGTGTGCTATCAAACGTCACAACGTAACTGGGTGATTATAAAGATGCTCTATAGGTGTCTCCGATGGTGTTTGTTGAGTTGGCATAGATCAAGATTAGGATTTGTCACTCCGATTGTCGTGGAGGTATCTCTGGCCCTCTCGGTAATGCACATCACTGCAAGCCTTGCAAGCAATGTGACTAATGAGTTAGTTGCGAGATGATGCATTACAGAATGAGTAAAGAGACTTGCCGGTGACGAGATTGAACTAGGTATGATGATACCGATGATCGAATCTCGGGCAAGTAATATACCGATGACAAAGGGTACAACGTATGTTGTTGTGCGGTTTGACCGATAAAGATCTTCGTAGAATATGTAGGAACCAATACAAGCATCCAGGTTCCACTATTGGTTATTGATCGGAGATGTGTCTCGGTCATGTCTACATAGTTCTCGAACCCGTAGGGTCCGCACGCTTAACGTTCGATGACAATATGTATTATGAGTTATGTGATTTGATGTACCGAAGGTTGTTCGGAGTCCCGAATGAGATGACGGACGGGACGAGGACTCTCCAAATGGTCGAGACATAAAGATTCATATATTGGAAAGCTACATTCGGACACCGAAATGGTTCGAGTCATTTCGGAGTATCGGGGTTTGTCGGAACCCCCCGGGAAGTTATTGGGCCTCATGGGGCTAATGATGGAAGAGAGGAGGCAGGCCAAGATGTGGCGCACGGCCCCCTAGCCCAAACCAAATTGGACTAGGCATGGGCCCCCTTTCCTTCTCTTCTTCATCTCCTTGCTTCTTCTCCTACTAGGACTAGGAAAGGGGGAAACCTACTCCTACTAGGAGTAGGATTCCCCACTTGGGCGCGCCCCTTATGGCCGGCCCTCCTCCTCCTCCCCTCCTTTATATACGGGGGAGGGGGCACCCCATAGACACACAAGTTGATATTTAGCCGTGTGCGGTGCTCCCCTCCACAGTTTTACACCTCGGTCATATTGTCGTACGTAGTGCTTAGGCGAAGCCCTGCCGACGTTAACTTCATTATCACCGATGACACGCCGTCGTGCTGACGGTGTCGGCGTTCTGGGAACGGGGGTCCCCAGACTTGCCTGCCCACGGCCTGCGATGTGGCTCAGATGGGGTCCAGTGCGGCCCATCTTCATCAGCCCAAGCTCAAGACCCTCGCGAGGGGCCAAGCCTCGCGGGGCGGACGACAGGAAGCTTCCTCAAGGGCGGCCTCATCAGGCAGGCTCGCAAGGAGGCGGAGAGATCAAGGCAGGGGTACCTCGCGAGGAGCCCGTGACGCAAGCCATGACGAATCAAGACCAGGCGGGTGCCAGGCGGGCACCAGCCTGTGCAGAGTCCTTGTTTCCCCTTTGGTGCAAAGGGGGCAAGTACAGGCCAAGGCATCAGGCAAAGGTTACCATTCCGGTGCAACGAGACCAAGACCAGCAGAGTGGCAGGACGGAGGTCACCGTGGAGCCCAAGACGGCGTCATCACCAGTACTTGTGGCAGCCGAAGACCACCTTTGGTTAGAATAACTTGTACTAGATGTTCCCCTTCAAAATGGCCAATTGTTGGCGCCCTTCCCGCTCAATTATTCGGGGAGAGGCCCAGGGCCTCTATAAATAGAGCTAGCCACCACAGAGTAGGGGGACAGCTAGAGATCTGGTAGAACCCTAGCAGAGAGAGAGAGAGAAAACCCAGTAGAGACTAAGTAGAACACACCACATCAGCTCAAGAACACCCTTCGTGAGGCTGTTCTTCCCTTGTACTGTTCATCATCAGCCCCAGAGGCAATCCACCACACCACACACTAGAGTAGGGTATTACACCACAACGGTGGCCCGAACCAGTATAAACCTCGTGTCTCTTGTGTTGTTCATCATTTTCATCTTAGTTCGCACGAGAGGATCGGACGTAGATCGGTAGGGGAGAGATCTCCGCGCACACCCCAGTGTTCGAACCTTAAGGGTCTGCCAGAAGCCGAAATCCGATATTTGGCGCACCAGGTAGGGGTGCACCGGAGTTCCCTCCCGACGGCCTGCTCTCCACCAACACCGCGCTCCGTCCTCATGGCGGACAATGCGTCGCCCGCTCCGGCAGGAGACGCCGGCGCTGGATCCAGGGGGCTCCAGGCCTTGGCCCCCGCCTTGCGACGGGCGCAGTGGCCGCACAAGTTCAAGCGCGAGATGCCGCCGCGCTACGGCGGCGCGACGGACCCGCTGGTTTTCCTGCTGGCGTATGAGGACGCCGTCCTCAAGGCCGGGGGCGACGACCGGGTGATGGCCAACTGGTTGCCCATGGCCCTCATCGGTGTCCCGCACATGTGGCTCCTCCACCTACCAATAGCTTCTATGACCTCTTGGGAGGAGCTACGCGACTTCTTCCTCGCCCGTTTTGCCGCGCCAGCACCGCCCGTCGTCGCGGCTCTCCTGGGTGGTTCCCAAGAACCACCCTCGAGCCACCATGTCAAGCCATTCACCTGTCAGATCAGCGCTGCATCCAAGCGCAAGAGGCCCCCCGGGGCTGGGCGGCGCCCGAGGCCGATCTGACTTTCGGCGCTGATGATCACCCCTTCAACCCCTCCGGTTCGGGCGCACTCCCGATGCTGTGCACCCCCACCATCTGCCAAGTGGCCATCTCCAGGACCCTCATCGATGGTGGTGCCGGCCTCAACGTGCTCTCGATGGAGGCCTTCAGCCTCCTTCACGTGCCACCGGAGCGGCTCCAGCCCAGCAGGCCTTTCTCAGGCGTCGGAGCCGGTTCCACCGCCTCCTTGGGGTAGATCCGCCTCCCAGTGACCTTCGGCACCTACGACAACTTCCGCACAAAGCTGATCGACTTCGACATCGCCCCCACCGGCCTCCCCTACAACGCCATCCTCGGCTACCCGGCCTTGGCCCGGTTCATGGCGGCAACTCACCGGCGTACAACCTCATGAAGATGCCCGGGAGCAGCGGCATCCTCACCGTGCCAGGGGACGCGAGGGATGCGCTGCAGGTGCTCCCACTTGCTTTCAAGGCGACCGCGGTGGCACAACCCACCATCACTGACGCTCTTGAGCCCAAGGGGGCTGCACCGGCTAAAAAGAAGCAGTTGTTCACCCAGGACAAGGCGGAAACCAAGCAAGTACCGGTCGACAAGGACGGGTCCACCGGGGCCACCTTCACCATAGGGGCCAACCTCGAGCCCGAACAGGAGAAGGCCCTGATCGGATTCCTGCGCGCAAACAAGAAGGTGTTCGTGTGGGAACCTGATCAGTTAGCAGGAGTCCCGAGAGGTGTGATCGAGCATCACCTCAACGTGTGCCCCAACGTACGCCCCATGAAGCAGAAGGCAAGGAGGCAGTCTACTAAGAAACAGGCTTTCATCGTTCAAGAGACCCGGAAACTGGAAGCAGCAGGGGTTATCCGCGAGGTCCGCTACCCCGATTGGCCGGCTAATCCTGTTGTCGTACCAAAGAAGGGGGGGAATGAGCGCATGTGTGTCGACTTCACCAACCTCAACAAAGCCTGCCCGCAGGACCCATTTCCGCTCCCACGCATTGACCAGATAGTCGACTCCACCGCAGAGTGTGACCTATTGTGCTTCCTGGATGCCTTCTCGGGCTATCACCAGATCAAGATGGCAGTGGAAAACGTGGAGAAGACTGCTTTCCTAACCCCGTGTGGGGTGTACTGCTATACGTGCATGCCATTTGGGTTGCGCAATGCAGGCGCGGACTTTCAGCAGCTGATGCACATCGCTTTAGGCCTGCATCTCGGGAGGAACGCTGAGGCTTACGTCGACGACATCATGGTGAAGTCTCGGGAGGCAAAAACCCTGATACAGGACCTGGAGGAAACCTTCGCGAGCCTCAACGAAGTGGATCTATGGCTCAACCCGGAGAAATGCATGTTTGGAGTCCCCTCGGGCAAGCTCCTGGGCTTCCTAGTATCCCACAAAGGCATAGAGGCCAACCCGGAGAAGGTCAAGGTGGTCGAGGACATGAGCCTGCCGAAGACCCTCAGGGAGATGCAGAAGCTCACCGGGCATGTAACCACGCTAGGGCGCTTCATATCCAAGCTAGGGGAGTGAGCACTGCCCTTCTTCAAGCTTATGAAGAAGAAAGGCGCCTTCGAATGGACTGAAGAGGCCGACAAGGCGTTCCAAGAACTCAAGAGGTACCTTACCAGCCCAGCGGTGATGGTAGCCCCTCGCCCTCAGGAGCCCCTGGTGCTCTACCTTGCAGCCACGCCCTACTCCGCTGGCGCAACTCTGGTGGCGGTCAGGGAGGAGCGCCGGGCCAAGGCCGCATCGGCTGACTAGGCTGAAGCGGAGCAAGGCCAGGAGGGCCTCGCGAGGACCGCGACCATAGCCAGAGAGGGGCAGCTGCAGCAGGAGGGCGCACCAGGGGCAGGGGAGGCCCCTTCAAACGATCAAGAGCTGGGGGCTCCGTTGCCTCAAGAGACGCCTCGACCCCTGGAGGACGCAAGCTGTGTCAGCACCCTCAACCTCGTAGAGCACCCCGTGTATTTCATCAGCACAGTGCTACGGGACGCGAGGGCGCGGTACCCCATGCCTCAAAAGCTCCTCCTCGCGCTATTGGTGGCCTCACGCAAGCTGCGGCACTACTTCCAAGGCCACCCCATCAAGGTCGTCTCGGCATACCCCTTGGAGAGGGTACTCAGGAGCCCCAACTCAGCTAGAAGGGTCGCTGAATGGAACATCGAACTGCAAGCATTTCAGTTGGAATTCAGTACGACCAGGGTCATCAAGGGAGCCGCACTTGCGGATTTCATGGCAGAATGGGCAGAAGCACCGGGTCTCGAGGCAGGTGAAGACCGGTCACTTTCCCCAGGACGCGAAGCACCGGACGGCTGGGTCATGTACTTCGATGGGGCGTTCTCCCGACATGGCGCGGTAGCTAGCGCGGTGCTCATATCCCCCACTCAGGACAAACTCTATTACGTCGTGCAACTCTGCTTCCAGCACAGAGAGAAGGTCTCCAACAATATAGCAGAGTACGAAGGCCTGATAGCAGGCTTGAAAGCCGTGATCGCCTTAGGGGTAAAGCGCCTCACCATCAAGGGCGATTCACAGCTCCTCGTCAACTTCTCCAACAAGATATACGAGCCAAAGGACGAGCACATGGAAGCTTACCTCGCTGAAGTCCGCAGGATGGAGAAACAGTTCTAGGGGCTGGAGCTGCAACATGTGCCTCGCGGCACCAATCAGGAGGCCGACGACATTGCCAAGAGGGCGTCTAGGCGGCTGCCGCAGGAACCTGGCGTCTTCGATGAGCGGCTCTTCAAGCCCTCGGCGGCGCCGTCGCTGTCAGGCACGGCGCAACCAAGGGAGGAGGCTCCTCAGCCGCCTGCCTCGGGAGCTCCGGTCTGTGGCCCGGCCTCAGGGGCACGCTTGCTCCTGGCGTTGGAGCCTCAGGAGGGATGTTGGATCCCAGAGCTCAAGGACTACCTGATGCAAGGGATTCTACCGGAGAATGAGGAGGAGGCGGAGCGTGTGGCGCGGCAGGCCACGGCTTACTGCATCCAGGATGGCGAGCTCTACAGGAAGTGGCCAAATGATGTGTCCCTACATTGCATTTCCAGGGAGCAAGGAAAGGAACTGCTGACAGACATACACAGCGGAGACTGCGGGCACCACTCGTCGTCAGGAACCCTCGTTGGCAAGGCGTTCCGCAGCGGGTTCTACTGGCCCACAGCACTCAACAACGCCATTGAGCTGGTGAAGGCTTGCGAGGCCTGCCAGTTTCACGCTAAACAGATCCATCAGTCTGCGGGGGGTCTGCAGACCATACCCCTCTCATGGCCGTTCGCATTGTGGGGGTTGGACATTCTAGGCCCGTTCCCTCGGGCGCCAGGGGGCTATCGCTACCTCTACATCGCTGTGGACAAGTTCACCAGGTGGGCCGAGGTGGAAGCTGTCCGCACGATTCTAGCAGGCTCGGCAGTCAAGTTCATCAAGGGCCTCATGAGCCGGTTTGGAATGCCTAACCGCATCATCACTGACAACGGTTCGCAATTCACTAGTAATCTCTTCAAAACGTACTGTGCTAACCTTGGAACGCAGATATGCTACGCTTCGGTAGCACACCCCCGGAGCAATGGCCAGGCTGAACGAGCCAACGCCGAGGTCCTGAGGGGCCTCAAGGCCAGGACCTTCAAGAAGAAGCTGGAGGCCTATGGCAGGGGCTGGTACGACGAGCTCCAGTCCGTGCTATGGTCAATCCGCATGACAGCGACCAAGCCGACTGGCGAGACCCCGTTCTTCCTCGTCTACGGAGCAGATGTTGTTCTCCCCCACAAGGTCAGGTGTCGCTCCGTGCGGGTCCTGGCATTCGACGAGGCTCAGCAGGACGCCATGTGGGGGACGGACCTCATGCTAGGGGAGGAACGCCGTCGGCAAGGTATCAGCAGGTGCTATGACGATACCACTGCCGCAACATCCGCCCCAGGACCCTTGAGGTAGGGGATCTCATGCTCAGACGGGTTCTCTCCAGGGAGGGGCTGCACAAGCTCTCTCCCATGTGGGAGGGCCCGTTCAAGGTTGTTCATGTTTCTAGGCCTGGCTCCGCGCGCTTGGAGACTCCGGAGGGAGTACCCATCCAGAACGCATGGAACATTCAACATCTCCGGAGGTTCTACCCCTGAGCGAGGCCTAGCGCCTAGGAAAGGCCTGGTGCCTGTGAAGAAGGCGAACGCCTGTGAAGCTATCGCGTTTTGGGAAAGGCCCGGTGCCTGTGAAGAAGGCGAATGCCTGTGAAGCTATCGCGTTTTGGGAAAGGCCCGGTGCCTGTGAAGCTATCGCGTTTTGGGAAAGGCCCGGTGCCTATGAAGAAGGCGAATGCCTGTGAAGCTATCGCGTTTTGGGAAAGGCCCGGTGCCTGTGAAGAAGGCGAACGCCTGTGAAGCTATCGCGTTTTGGGAAAGGCCCGGTGCCTGTGAAGAAGGCGAATGCCTGTGAAGCTGCTGCGTTTTGGGAAAGGCCCGGTGTCTGTGAAGCTCGCCGCCCGTGACACTCTCACGTAATAATGAGTGGGGCTGTACATGCCCGGAGTCTCCGGAGTGCCGCCCTTGGGCCTCGAGGGCTCCCGCCCACACCCAGTGGCATCACTTAGCTCCGCGCTGGTGAGAAGACGTCGAAGACTAGAATAGGCGCCGAATGCGGCTTTCCCATTTGCTTTCTGCAGTTGGCGTGTTTATTCCCGTTTGAAGTCTTATTGGAGTTGTTGGCGTTCTTGGCTTGTGACTCTCTGCCTTTTTCTTCCGCTCGCCTCGTTTTCTCTCGCACAAGTCTCGCGAGGGATGTTCGCGGGCGCCCTCGCGAGCGTCTTCTGCCCCGATCGTCTGGAGCTTTCCTATCTGAGTCCTCTGCAGGAGCACCCCTCCCAGTCCATGCCTCACGGGCATCGTGACACAAGCGCAGGACCTAGGCTGATCGCCCCGCGTCGGGACCCAAAGTTACCCCTCTAACTAATCTTTGCAGGGCATGAAGCGCACGGCGAGGCCTCAGCCTCCGGAGGCGAGGGCTGCGTCAAGCTCCACCAAGCTCAAATGACTCCCGCACATGGACACGCAGCACGAAAACATAGCACAGAAATGGCAAAAGCAACGCGACACTTGACAGCAACAGTTGTAACACGCCCCCACGAGGCCCTGTACTACCTTCTTCTTACGCGGGAAAGGAAGGAAACAAAATGGACACGACCTGTCCAACACCAACCTACGCAGGAAAGGAGGGTAACAGTGGTATTGCTCCAAAGACATACCAAATTAAAGGAAGGAAAGTGCAAAAGAAAGATAAGAAAAAGAAAAGTGCAAATGAAAGAAAAAGAAAAAGAAAAGGAAAGGAAGTTTTGCAAAATGAAATGAAAGAAAAAGAAAAAGGAACTAATAATTTGTGGAAAATGAAATGAAAGAAAAAAAGGAAGGAAGTTTGTGGAATATGAAAAACAAAAATAAAAATAAAATAAAAAGGAAGGAAGTTTGTGGAATATGAAAAAGAAAAAGAGAAAGAAAAAGAAAAAGGGAAAGAAGTGTGTGGAATATGAAAAAAGAAAAATAAAGAAAAATAAAAAGAAAAAGAAAAAAGTTAGCAGTAGCGCGTTTTGGCCTGGGCAGCGCTATAGCTAACTTAGCTATAGCACGTTTCGCCAACACGCTCAATAGCTAAGGAAAATAAAAACAAAAATAAAAAAGTTAGTAGTAGCGCGTTTTGGCTAGGGCAGCGTTATAGCTAACTTAGCTATAGCGCGTTTTGCCAACACGCGCTATAGCTATGTTGCCTATAGCACCGGTCCGCTAGCTCCTATCTCTTTCCTCTCTCTCACTCTCTCCCCCTCTCGATCCCCTTTCTCTCTGAGCTCGCGCCGCGCCATCGACGCCGCACCCGCCCATGCTGCAGTCGACGCTGCACCGAACCGCGACCCCGCACCCGCCCACGCCGCCGTCGACCCCCCGGCCCGGCCCCTCCCCCAAGAACGACGCCCAACCCCCTCTTCTTCAGAAAACCCCGACCCCGGCCGTCCCCATCACTGAGGTGTGCCATCCCTCCGTCTTCTCCCTCTCCCTCATCCCTCCCTCTCTCCCTCTCTCTCTCTAACTGGTCTCTCTGCAGATCGATGAGGAGGAGAAGGACGCCCACAACCTTACCCCCTCTGCCCCGGCGACCATGACATCGACCCCCTCAGCCCCGCGCCGGCGACCCTGACCCCAACGCGCGGTTAGCCACCTCTTCCCTCCCCTCCTCTTATTCTTTGACATGAGCAGAGTAGATATAAAATGAAAATTAGCTTTGACAGAGAATTAAAATGAGCTTTGACAAAATATTGAAATGAAAATTAGCTTATATTGCTTTGTTTTAAAATGAAAATGAAAATGAAAATTACAGTTTTTGAAAATTAGCTTTTGTTGCTGTCCATTTTGAAAATGAGGATTTTTAATGGCAGTGTTTGAAAATTTGGAGAGTGGAGCTGTTAGATTGGTTAATGAGCTTGTAGTTTTGCAACTAAGTCTGTGATGTTTGTTTCAGCTTCTTAGAGTGCTCATATAATGTGGTTGTTAAAATGGTTGTTAGAGTGCTGAAATGCTTGTTGTTAAAAAAGTGCACGAGTCAGCTACTTCTGCACATAGTGCTTATTGTCATTTGCAGGGAAACCGATTGCGGGTGACCTATGTTTTGCTGGAAATGTTGATTCATTTCCATTCCAACAAATTTCAGGCGCTCTATATGTGCACTTTCTAGCAAAGGTCATGCCTAAATTTTCCGTGAATTTCGGCATGACTTGTGCTAGAAAGTTGGACATATCGACTGCTCGAGATTTGTCGCGACGGGAATGAAACGACATTTGCGGCAAAACAAAGGTCACTTTTTTCCATTATTCACTTTATTATATACAACTCGATAATTAAACGACTACGACATTGAACCCTAGGACACATGACCGACACCGATGAGGCCGGAGGTTCTCAGTCCCTATTAGTTCGAGCACACGCCTACCTCGACTTTCTGGCGGATCAGGAGAGACAGCAAGCTGATGACGACGGTGGTGGCGTCGGCGCCGACACTGATGCCACCAATGACACCGGCACTAAGACTGGCGCTGATGATGTTCCTAACTATAGCACGAAAGGTGGGACCTCCCAAGCCAGTGAGGGAAAGAAGGAAAAGAGGACATGATGCCCAAATGAGCTCGGCACCGGAAGACTGGTGGTCACGGTGGTGCAGCCAGGCGACTTCGAGCCAATAGAGCAGCGGGAAGTGGCAGCGTGTTACGGCAAGCAACTAGCATGCATCCTTCGGGATACAGCTAACATCAACACCACGAAAATACAGAAGAATGAAAATTTGAAGAAGCTGCTCCTAACTAGGTTGCACGCAAGATTCCTGTTCCCCGGTCGAAATGACGATGTCGACCCATGGGATGATGATGCCATGAAAAAAATCAACAACAAATCCCTAGGGAAGTTCAGCAACACATTGAGCGCTGGGAAAACTAGGGTGAAAAGGGCGATTGAAGTAGACCATGAAACCTATGCCGAGATTGTTGCAGACAATCCAATAATTACGATAGAGGACTTTGAAAAGTTCAGTGAGACTTGAATTGAAGAAGCTGCCAAGGCCAGGTCGGAGAGAGGCAAGCAGCTGCAGGTAAAGAACATGGGGAACCACCGCCTTGGAAGTCGTGGTTACACTGGAAAGAGGCCCCAGGACACAGAACGTGAACATCAGGGGATCCCAGACCCATTAGCTGAGTTCACCGACCAGCAGGAGCACGACTTCATCAGAGCCCGATTCTCTTGGGACCCCCTAAAAAGATTTTTTTTTCACCGACGGGCCAACTAGGAAATTCATTAGATTACTACTCCCTCCGTTCGGAATTACTTATCGCAGAAATGGATGTATCTAGACGTATTTTATTTCTAGATACATCCATTTCCGAGACAAGTAATTCCGAACGGAGGGAGTAGTAATTATCCTTTTACCACCTTACATATTAGCTTCTAATCAATGAAGTCTACTACATTCTAGTCGCATTTGCAAATGATTCACGGTCCATTTTGTAGAGAGAGCAACACAAGCTTGTGGCCGAAAGAGAATCGGCGACTCAATCATCGGTGAAGTACAAGTGGGACACTCCTTTCAACCGGGCCATGAACATAATGATGGGACACCCGCCCGGCCAGCGTCCGCAATATGGACGTGTGCACGGCACCGGGGATGGCACCACGTGGAAGTGCTATTATAACAAGGACCCCGAGGCCAAAAGACAGAGAAAGAAGTTCAGTCAAGTGACTATCGATGAGAAGGTGCCGCGGGCGATGGAGAAAGCAAAAGCTGAGACAAAGCTGAGATAATCGCTGCCTGTAGAGATGATATGGTGGCTGCCTTTACAAGCTTGATTCCAACAGTGGTCACATGTGTGCAACAAAATCCAAACGCGCCACCAAGTGATTTTCCGATGCGCAGATTCACCGGGAGCAACTCAATGAACACCGCACACATACCCTTACCTAGTATGGCAACCGCACCTGCTCCTGCACCCAGCTCTCACAGCAGCCCTAGCTCTGTCTCTGGCTTGAATGTCGGGCCGTCGACATTGGCTGAGCTCGACGCCCTCACGGTAAATACGCGTCACACCTTCATCAACTCAACTAATTAATTAATCTTCAGTTGCCGTTCTTTTTGGATCTCTAACACCGCACGTATATGTCTTTGTAGGCCGACTCCACTCCGTGCACCCTCGTTTACCACATGAAGGGCGGGTTGGTGGATGTGGGGAAGGGTACTATAGTCAAGCCTAAGGATCGATTGTTTCACCGCCGGCAGATGCCTGATAACGCCTTAAGGGTCTCTGTGGCGAGTGTGAAAGCGGGTTACGAGGGTTTCCCTCATCCGATACAAACCGATGGAGAGGATGACAAGACCCCCACGCAGCTTGGCCAATGCAAAAATTGGTCGATCCTATGGCCGAAAGATCTTCTTTGTGTCGAGGTGGCCGGGAGCACACCAACGGGACCTCAGGAAGGTATGACCACAACACCACCTATACAAGTACAACCATCATCTGTGCTGCTTGCTGAGATCGAGAGACATGAGGAAGGAGGGCCAACCGTTCTGGCAGATGATGCCATCTGCCCCACGGAAGAGTATATGGATCATGACATGGAGGAGGCCGATGACCCTCTCCAGTATATCAATACTGCCTTTGACAACTAAGTAACAATGAGTCAACCATATGAATATGAGATGCATGTACCAGAGCCGGAACGTCCTCGGGAGTGCAAGAAGTATTTGTTCATGCAACCCTCGCAGGACACGCCTCCAGATGCCGGCTCCACCCAAGCTCAACTAATTAGCCAGAGTCTTCCAATGCTGAGCCCAACAACACTAGGGGTGGTGCTCAGGGAGGGTCTAACAGACCCACCTGCACCTAAGCCCACCAAGAAGAAGGAGAGGAAGAGACCTATGGTGAGAAAATCCAATAAAGCTGGCAATGTTGGTTCTAGCAGCCAGCCGCCTTCGACCAAGGTTGACCGTGTACTGATGAAACATGCGCCATTAATCCATGTCACGGGAGAGCCAATGGTACCGGCAAATGCACTAGCTGCCATAGCAGGGGATCTCAGGAGACTCCATGACCATGTGCTTACGACAGAGAGAAGCCTCCTCGCCTCGGATGATCCAGGATACCCACTTTATATGGTTCGGGTGTCGAGCAGTTGCAAGATGTATGTCCACACATGCCCTGCGGACCTCTTCTTCCTGAGGTTTGATTACATCTTCCAGATTATTCAAATGAGGACACTCGATTTTACGTTCATCCTCCTTTATGCGCTGCACATGAACTACATCGTCAGGAGAGAGCAAGTCACCGGTCTTGCGGTCATGGACCCATACTACATGCATGAGGGCTTCTTGTCAATCAACGACGCCAACCGTCAATATGCGAGTCAGTACATCGAAGAATTCTTGGTCAGCAATAAGGACAAAGAAATGATTCTCCTACCTTATCATCCCAGGTAAGTCGTCCGCGGATAGCACTATAACACATGCGTGCATTTCTATAGTTACTTTGCACGCATGGAGGCTAACTTGATCGTGTATTTTGCGCAGCGGGGGGTGTCGTGTCGTTCCCATCGTTCTTTACCCGCATTACTCACGCGCTCTATATTTGGACCCGTCGAAGAACATACAGGAGCAAGATTACACACACATAAAGCATGTTCTGGACAGAGCTATGCTGGGCTTCAACATGCGGGGTGGCTACATCCAATGCAAAAAAAAAAACAAATAAGGCCGGTCTTTGTTTTGGCTACAAGACTGACTTCTGTTGCATCCAGCAACCGGCAAGAAGTGACAATGATGGATTCTATGTCATCCATCTAATGATGGAGTACAGAAGGGATGTGCAATCACTTTGCATGAAATCTTCATCCGATACCCATATCCAGAGATGGGTCGAAGCCTTTGGAGCCGTGCTGGATAATCAACTTCAAAATGATATCTACCGGATCTAGCAGGAAATTGAGTCAGTCATCATGAAAGATGTCCTCGAAGAGAATGGGATGTTCTACGACAGCCCAATATCGCGAGCTGATGTCCGAACCTGCATTGCCCTATAGCGTCAGGACACGACGCCTTTCACTAAGCTTGGGTGCACCCTTCCAGATATGGACAGATGGGAAGAGTGCACTGCTTAAAAACAATGTGTCTATTTAGTTACTTGTTACTTTCTGTACGACAAAACTTCGAATCTCCCAGTACGACGAAACTATTAGATGTATGATGTTGCGCTCTAGTTAATTACTTTCGGTATGATGGAATTTGTTAACTATGTTTACTATATATGTTGCTTCTATTTCATAACTGTTTCATTGAATTCGCTTCATGATATATATATATATGTGTGTGTGTGTGTGTGTGTGTGTGTGTGTGCATGTGTGTGTGTGCATCTCTAACAGATATATACATCAACAATGGCGAGGAAAGTGGTATGCCGTGTATGTAGTGCATGTTCCGGGTGTGTATGATGAGTGGCCAGAGTGTGAGGCCCAAGTCTCTGGCTTCTCCGCGGAAGCCAGAAAGGGTTTGATAGCAGAGCGGAAGCCGAAGCTAATTACTTGAGATTCAAAGCGCAAGAGGGGATTCAGAACCAGCGCCGCTGCAAAAACTACTACATAATACCGCTTTTGATCATCGTGATCGCTCTTATCTTGTATGTCATAGTTTAGGTAGATGACGAAACATGTGTCTATGGTGACAATGTAAGAGACATGTGATCATTAACTTGTATCGCTATTTCGAGATGATGATGAGATCAACATCATTTGTGTTGAGACTATGTTGATATGATGAGACTATGTTGTACCACTTCGATGATGATGATGAGACATTCCTTTGTCATATAGTTTTAGTGCATGTGTATGTTGTAATTGTATAAAAACTGTAAAAATATGAATACAACAACATAAAAAAAGAAAATACTAGCAGTAGCGTGGGGTATTGGAGTAGTAGCAGCGCTGCCTTACCAGTAGCGTTTGTTGTAGGGGCACACTACTAGTATTAGCAATAGCGATGGACAGGGACGCGCTACTACTAGATATAGATAGCAGTAGTGCTGGTTCAAACAAGAGCTGCTGCTAAAAAATAGCTGTAGCGCCGTAACAGTAGCGCGCCTGCCCGTGCTACTAATAGCCAAAAAACCAACACTGCTGGTAAGGGTTTTCCTAGTAGTGTTGGGATTAGTATTAGACCTGAATAGTTGTTATTTGGTGCCAGCGTTAAGCATGAACATTATATCTGGATCTTGTTTGATGCGAGGCAGTTATTCATTTAAATTAGAGAATAATGGTTGTTCTATTTATATGAGTAATATCTTTTATGGTCATGCACCCTTGATGAGTGGTCTATTTTTATTGAATCTCAATAGTAGTGATACACATATTCATAGTATTAAGCCAAAAGATATAAGTTTAATAATGATAGTGCAACTTATTTGTGGCACTGCCGTTTAGGTCATATTGGTGTAAAGCGCATGAAGAAACTCCATGCTGATGGGCTTTTGGAATCACTTGATTATGAATCACTTGATGCTTGCGAACCATGCATCATGGGCAAGATGACTAAGACTCCATTCTTTGGAACAATGGAATGAACAACAGACTTATTGGAAATAATACATACTGATATGTATGCGGTCCGATGAGTGTTGATGCTCGTGGCGGGTATCATTATTTTTTGACCTTCACAGATGATTTGAGCAGATATAGGTATGTCTACTTGATGAAACATAAGTCTGAAACATTTGAAAAGTTCAAAGAATTTCAGAGTGAAGTGGAAAATCATCTTAACAAGAAAATTAAGTTTCTACGATCTGATCGTGGAGGTGAATATTTGAGTTATGAGTTTGGTCTTCATTTGAAACAATGTGGAATAGCTTCGCAACTCACGCCCCCTAGAACACCACAGCGTAACAGTGTGTCTGAACGTTGTAACTTCACTTTATTATATTTGGTGTGATCTATGATGTCTCTTACTGATTTATCGCTATCATTTTGGGGTTATGCTTTAGAGATGGCTGCATTCACGTTAAATAGGGCACCATCAAAATCCGTTGAGACGACACCATATGAACTGTGGTTTGGCAAGAAACCCAAGTTGTCGTTTCTTAAAGTTTGAGGCTACGATGCTTATGTGAAATAGCTTCAACCAGATAAGCTCGAACCTAAATCGGAGAAATGTGTCGTCATAAGATACGTAGAGGAGACTATTGGGTACACCTTCTATCACAGATCTGAAGGCAAGATATTTGTTGCTAAGAATGGATCCTTTTTAGAGGAGTTTCTCTTGAAAGAAGTGAGTGGCGAGAGTAGAACTTGATGAGGTAACTGTACATTCTCCCTTATTGGAAAGTAGTTCATCACAGAAATCAGTTGCAGTGATTCCTACACCAATGAGTGAGGAAGCTAATGATGATGATCATGAAACTTCTGATCAAGTTACTACCGAACCTTGTAGGTGAACCAGAGTAAGATCCGCACCAGAGTGGTATGGTATTCCTATTCTGCAGGTCATGTTACTAGACCATGACGAACCTACAAACTATGAGGAAGTGATGATGAGCCTATATTACGCAAAATGGCTTGAGGCCATGAAATCTGAGATGGGATCCATGTATGAGAAAAAAGTGTGGACTTTGGTTGACTTGCCCGATGATCGGCAAGCCATAGAGAATAAATGGATCTTCCAGAAGAAGACTGATGCTGACCGTAATGTTACTGTCTACAATGCTCGACTTGTTGCGAAAGGTTTTCGGCAAGTTCAAGGACTTGACTATGATGAGACCTTCTCACCCGTAGCGATGCTTAAGTCCGTCCGAATCATGTGAGCACTTGCCGCATTTTTCTGATTATGAAATTTGGCAAATGGATGTCAAAACTGCATTCTTTAATGGATATCTTAAAGAAGTGTGCAAGCTCCAGCAATCCATTTATGGACTGGTGCAAGCATCCCGGAGTTGGAATATACGCTTTGATAGTGTGATCAAAGCATATTGTTTTATACAGACTTTTGGAGAAGCCTGTATTTACAAGAAAGTGAGTGGGAGCTCTGTAGCATTTCTAATATTATATGTGGATGACATATAGTTGATCGGAAATGATACTGAATTTCTGAATAGCATAAAAGGATACTTGAATAAGAATTTTTCAATGAAAGACCTCGGTGAAGCTGCTTATATATTGGGCATCAAGATCTATAGAGATAGATCAAGACGCTTAATTGGACTTTCACAAAGCACATACCTTGACAAAGTTTTGAAGAAGTTCAAAATGAATCAAGCAAAGAAACGGTTCTTGCATGTGTTACAAGGTATGAAGTTGAGTCAGACTCAATGCCCGACCACTTCAGAAGATAGAGAGAAAATGAAAGTCATCCCTTATGCCTCAGCCATATGTTCTATCATGAATGCAATGCTGTGTACTAGACCTGATGTGTGCCTTGCTATTAGTTTAGCAGGGAGGCACCAAAGTAATCCAGGAGTGGATCGCTGACAACGGTCAAGAACATCCTGAAACACCTGAAAAGGACTAAGGATATGTTTCTCGTTTATGGAGGTGACAAAGAGCTCGTCGTAAATGGTGACGTCGATGAAAGCTTTGACACTGATCCGGATGACTCTAAGTCACAAACTGGATACGTATTTTTATTGAGTGGTGGAGCTGTCAGTTAGTGTAGTTCTAAGCAGAGCGTCGTGGCGAGATCTACATGTGAAGCGGAATACATAGCTGCTTCAGAGGCAGCAGATGAAGGAGTCTTGATGAAGGAGTTCATATCCGATCTAGGTGTAATACCTTGTGCATCGGGTGCAATGAAAATCTTTTGTGACAATACTGGTGCAATTGCCTTCGCAAAGGAATCTAGATTTCACAAGAGAACCAAGCACATCAAAAGATGCTTCAATTCCATCCGCGATCAAGTCAAGGAGGGAGACATAGAGATTTTCAAGATACATACTGATCTGAATGTTACAGACCCGTTGACTAAGCCCCGCCCCTCTCACGAGCAAAACATGATCAACACCAAGACTCCATGGGTGTTAGAATCATTACTGTGTAATCTAGATTACTGACTCTAGTGCAAGTGGGAGACTGAAGGAAATATGCCCTAGAGGCAATAATAAAGTTGTTATTTATATTTCCTTATATCATGATAAATGTTTATTATTCATGCTAGAATTGTATTAACTGGAAACTTAGTACATGTGTGAATACATAGACAAACAGAGTGTCACTAGTATGCCTCTACTTGACTAGCTTGTTAGTCGAAGATTTTTAAGTTTCCTAGCCATGGACATGTGTTGTCATTTGATGAACGGGATCACATCATTAGAGAATGATGTGATGGACTAGACCCATCCGTTAGCTTAGCACTATGATCGTTTAGTTTATTGCTATTGCTTTGCTCATGACTTATACATGTTCCTATGACTGTGATATCATGCAACTCCCGAATACCGGAGGAACACTTACTATGCTACCAAACGTCACAATGTAACTGGGTGATTATAAAGATGCTCTACAGGTGTCTCCGATGGTGTTTGTTGAGTTGGCATAGATCAAGATTAGGATTTGTCACTCCGATTGTCAGAGAGGTATCTCTGGGCCCTCTCGATAATGCGCATCACTATAAGCCTTGCAAGAAATGTGACTAATGTGTTAGTTGCGGGATGATGCATTACAGAACGAGTAAAGAGACTTGCCAGTGTAGAGATTGCACTAGGTATGATGATACCGATGATCGAATCTCGGGCAAGTAACATACCGATGACAAAGGGAACAACGTATGTTGTTGTGCGGTTTGACCGATAAAGATCTTCGTAGAATATGTAGGAACCAATATGAGCATCCGGGTTCCATTATTGGTTATTGACTGGAGATGTGTCTCGGTCATGTCTAAATAGTTCTCGAACCCGTAGGGTCTACATGCTTAATGTTTGATGACGATATGTATTATAAGTTATGTGATTTGATGTACCGAAGGTTGTTCGGAGTCCCGGATGAGATCACGGACATGACTATGAGTCTCGAAGTGGTCGAGATATAAAGATTCATATATTGGAAGGCTACATTCGGACACTGGAATGGTTCGGATCGTTTTGGAGTACCGGGGGTTACCGGACCCCCCCCCCCCCCCGAGAAGTTATTGGGCCTCATGGGCCTAATGGTGGAAGAGAGGAGGCAGGCCAAGGTGTGGCGCCCCCTAGCCAAAACCGAATTGGAGTAGGACTAGGGGGCGACCCCCTTTCCTTCTCTTCTTCCTCCCCTTCCTTCTTCTCCTACTAGGACTAGGAAAGGGGGAAACCTACTTCTACTAGGAGTAGGATTCCCCCCTTGGGCGCGCCCCTTATGACCGGCCCTCCTCCTCCCCTCCTTTATATATGGGGGAGGGGAGCACCCCATAGACACACAAGTTGATCTTTAGCCGTGTGCAATGCCCCCTCCACAGTTTTACACCTCGGTCATATTGTCGTAGTGCTTAGGCGAAGCCCTGCGTCGGTAACTTCATCATCATCGTCGACACGCCGTCGTGCTGACGGAACTCACCCTCGGCCTCAGCTGGATCAAGAGTACGAGGGACGTCACCGAGCTGAACGTGTGTAGATCGCGGAGGTGTCATGCGTTCAGTACTTGATCGGTTGGATCGCGAAGACGTTCGACTACATCAACCGTGTTACTAAACGCTTCCACTTTTGGGCTATGATGGTACATAGACACACTCTCCCCTCTCGTTGCTATGCATCTCCTAGATAGATCTTGTGTGATCGTAGGAATTTTTTTGAAATATTGCGTTCCCTGACACCAGTCTAGGTCCCGCCAGGAGTAACAACCACCGGTGGGTGTGTCCGGGGCATGACAAGTTGGTATCAGAGCCGACCCTCGTGGTTACACGGATGTTTATGGACAGGTGCGCGGTCATGTTGTGCATGACGTTTGTGACCCGTCGTGGCACACTACATGGCACATGTGCTGGACTAGATGCACAGACGTATGTGCCAAGAGGGAATGTTCATGTGGCCCGACGAGGACGTCAGTTCCTCTGAGTGGGCATGTATGTGATAGCCTGGCTTATTAGGGATGATAGACTACTCATATCAATAAGGAATTCCTTCTTTTCCGGGAGCCCATTCGGAAAGAACTCCAAAGTTAAGCGTGCTCAGCTTGGATTAATTTCAGGATGGCTGACCGACTTGGAAGTTGCTCTCGGGTGCGCACGAGTGAGGACAAAGTGCGCAGAAAAGACTAGTATTGATCTGTGGGGCCAGTCTAGATCCCGCCAGGAGTAACGACCACCGGCGGGTGTGTCCGGCGCGTGACAGGGACCCACCTAGTCGAAGTGTACGTAGCATTGTCATTCGGGTCGTGAACGTGTATGTACATACGATCTGTCTGTCTATAGGTTGTAGGGATGAACCGTGGCCGAGTAAGGAAGGGGAAGTGTCATAGTAGAGGCGCGCACGTAGCATGTCACACAGTCCCATTAATATCATGTACACGTACGTACAACCAGGGTGCAAGAAAGTAAATACGGCCATGTACGTACATACTGGCAGGGTCTCGAAAGCCTACTTGTGCATACGTACGGCCAGGGCTCGTGTACATGGCTGGGTCGGAATCGAGAAGCTACATCATCATGTTCATCGGGAGGCAACGTAATGCGTCATGTTCATGGGGAGCCAACCAGCTTGGATGGAATAACCGATCGAAACGAGGCCTGGCGTACCTCAGAACGGAGGAAACAACCTTGTGTTCAACCGCCTATGGTCGAAACGGGATCCTGTTCACCGGGAGGGGTGTGGCATATCGCAAAATGGAGGAAACAGACTTCTCTTCAACCTCCTACAGTTGAAACAGGCTCCTGTTGATTGGGAGGGGTGTGTCGTACCGCAAAACGGAGGAAATGGACTTGTGTTGGAGCGCTACGGTCGAAATGGTGGTACTGTTCATCAGGAGGGGTGTGGCGTACCGCAAAACTGGAATCCACGGCTACTATTTATCTCCACCGTCGAACTCCTCCAGCCTCCACGGGCTATTGTTCATCGACCTTCGACCTCCTCCAGCCTCCACCAGCGATTGTTCATCCACGTGCTCCTGTTCATCCAGCCTCCACTGCTCCTCCACTGGCTACTGCTCAACCAGCCCTCTCCACGGGGTCCTGTTCAACCACTCCTCCACGGGCTACTATTCATCCAGCCCTCCACCGGCTACTGTTCAACCAGCCCTCCACGGGTTCATCCTGTTCATCCATCCCTCCATGGATCCTGGTCATCCACCCCCAACCGGCTCGATCGATCGGGGTCCTGTCCATCCAGCGGCAAAGGACTCTACTACCATGGGGTCCGGTTCATCCAACCCCCACTAGGAACTGTTCATCCAACCCCCACTAGGAACTGTTCAAGAGGCAGTAGGTTTGATCGGCTTCAGGTAGCAGCAGTAGAGAAGGAATCACTCGATCGGGTTCAGTTAACAGCCAGGGATCGATCGATCACTCGGGTTCAGTAATGTGTAGCCTGCAGTACAATCGCTTGGGTTCAGTAGGCGAATGCCTTGCTCGGGTTCAGTTAGAGCCCAACACCTCGAACCCACACACTTACGTGTACGAGAGAAACGCACATCGCTCGGCCCCCAACCACCCACTGTAACCGGGAACTCCCCGATATTTTCCTCGACCTCGCTTCTACTATGATTTTTTTCATCATGGACGTGAAGGAAATATGCCCTCGAGGCAATAATAAATTTTTTATTTATATTTCCTTATATCATGATAAATGTTTATTATTTCATGCTAGAATTGTATTAACCGATAACTCAGTACATGTGTGAATACATAGACAAACAGAATAGTACTAGTATGCCTCTACTTGACTAGCTCGTTGAATCAATGATGGTTATGTTTCCTAACCATAGACATGAGTTGCCATTTGATTAACGAGATCACTTTAACACCCCGGATGTAACTTTCCATATTTGTAACTTCAACTCTTGCCATTTTCGGCTATGTGTTATGATATTCCCTTCGTGGTTGGATTTTTGTCTTCCGTTTTGTATTTTGTTCATGTCATGCATTTCATATCATGTCATCATGTGCATCGCTTTTGCATTCATGTTCGTCTCATGCATCCGGTCCTTTTCCCCATTGTCCGTTTCGCAATCTGACACTCCCGCATGCAAGCGGGGCTCCCTTCTAACCTCGTTTCATGAGCGGGAGAAAAACATCCTCGGAATGGGCCAAGATTTGTCAAGTGGCCTAGGTACATCACCGGTAGACCGCCTGTCAAATTTCGTTCCATTTGGAGGTCTTTTGATGCCCCAACGGTTAACCAGGTAACCGTAAAAGCTTCTCTTGTGTTGGGGTCCAACACCCATCCAAAACAGCCCAATAACCCATCTGAACCCCCTCCATGCTCTCCGTCGTTGGATCGCGATCGTGTGGGCGAAAACCGCACCTCATTTGGACTCTCCTAGATCCCTCTACCTATATAAATGCATTCCCCTTCCAAAATCCCGGGTCCAAACCCTAGTCCTTCTTCCCTCCGCGCCGCCGGACATTTCTTCCTGCACCGACAAACGAGTGCGCCGATCCCTCCGCCGCCACATGACAGCCCGCAGTTGGCTTCCGCCCCGCACCCACATCGCCGCCTCCCCGCCGGCCCGCCGAGGCCCGGGGCGTGCCCTCCCCGGCCCGCGCGTCCGCCCACCGTCGCCCGCTCATCCCACCGCCTCGTGCCATCGTGCTCCTCCCCGCGCCGGCTCGTCACATCCGCGTGACTCCGCCGCGCCGCAGCTCGGCTCTGCCCGGCGCCGTGTGCCATGCCCTGCCGCCCGGGGTCGCGCCCCCGACCTCCTCCGGCCAGATTCGGTGCCCTGCCGCCCGGATCTGGCTGCCATCGTCCTTCTCCGGCGACAGCCTCCAACGCCGGCGAGTTTTTCTGGCGACCTCGGTTCAAATGCCGCGAGGTCAACCCTAGGTTCGCGGGGTAATTTTCACCAAGTCCCGAAACCCCCTGATATTTTTATGCTACCTTTGACATGTCGTATCTCGCTGACCGTGGCTCCAAATCATGCATATGATATGACGAATATTTTCCTCGTTAAGGTCTTCATGTTTTTGGCATTTGCATGCATGTTACTGTCCATGTTGATGCCATTATCATCGTTGCAAGAGTGCTATAAAATGTTAACTGCTGGTTCTTAACAGAACTTGATGATTTGTCATTTTTGTTGCATTTGGTGTGTGCATACTATGTGCACGAGGTCTACATGTGTTTTGAATTACTACATGCCATCTTTACAGAGGTGCAAGTCTTGTATTTTTTTGATCTATGTGGTGACTAGCACAAGCATGCAAAGTCCTCTTCCTGCTGTTATCTTGATGCCATGTAAACATATTGCTACCATGAGATCCATGCTTATTTTGAGATACTTTAGTTACGATGTTTTGAAGATATGGTTATGCTCTATCCATTCATGCCTCTGCTGGCAATTATGGAGTACTCTAGCATGTCATTTTCTTGCCCTACTTTTGCTAAATATTGTTCCTAGCAGATTGTTAACATGTTAATCAATATTGCCATGTGTTTTGCTAGAGATCTATGCATCCTATGAACTTGCTCTTGCCATGTTTAGCTTCATGAACATGTCTTATTACTGGCGGTATGCTTGTGTTGTCATGTAATGCTTTGTGGTGAGTGGCATGAGCTTGCAAAGTTGCTATCATGAATCTGTGTATGCCATGCTCTCTTTTTCTTCTAAGTCTGAAACTGTTAATATAACTTGCTATGTTTACATGGGTGCCATCATATCTTGTGTGCCTTTTTGGCTCATGTTCAGTAAGGGAGTTTTGTTAAGTGCATTTAGTAGAAGCATGCTATGCCTTTGTCTACCATGATATTTTCTCATAACATTCTATTTGCTTGCTCTAAACATTGCTTCCTGATGTTGTTTTTGACATGTTAGTATTTTCACTAAGTCTGTGAAGATGATATCTTTTGCACTTTTGCCATGCTTGTTCGGACCTATTCTAGTGTGATTTAGCCGTAGCTCAGTGTTCATCTTTTGTCAAGCATCTCTTTTAAATCACTGCCATTTGCTTTGTTGCTATGTTGGAGTGCAATAGCTTAGTTTATTTTTGCATTCTAAGTGCTATCGTGCTGTTAATCGGAGATTTGCGTCATTCTTGTATTGCTTGCCATTTGCAAACCGTGCATCCGTTTCGGGTGATCCTTATATCGATTTCGACCGAAATCACCTCATCTATCTAGCAGCATACTTGGTTTGCCAAGTTTATGCCTCGATCAATCTTTCCCTTCCAGGGCACGCATATGCATTGCATATCATATCTTGCATATCATGCCATGTATTGCATCATGTTGCTTGTGCATTGCACCATGATTGATTGTTGTTCCATTGTTTTGTGTTCTTGCCTTGGGTAGAGCTGGGAGACAAGTACGTGAATGAGGAACCTATTGAGTACGCTAAAAAGGAGCAAGCTTTCGACAACCCTGAGAACATTGCAGGCAAGATGACCATACCCTCGATATCACTTCTATCTTTGCTTGCTAGTTGTTCGCTATATCGCTATGTCGTGCTACCTACCACTTGTTATATCAAGCCACCCATATTTCCATGACAATCCTCTAACCCACCTTCCTAGCAAAGTGTTGTTTGGCTATGTTACCGCTTTTGCTCAGCCCCTCTTATAGCGTTGTTAGTTGCAGGTGAAGTTGAGGTTTGTTCCATGTTGTAACATGTTTATGTTGGGATATCACAATATCTCTTATTTAATTTAATGCATCTATATACTCGGTAAAGGGTGGAAGACTCGGCCTTTTGCCTAGTGTTTTGTTCCACTCTTGCTGCCCTAGTTTCCGTCATACCGGTGTTATGTTCCTTGATTTTGCGTTCCTTACGCGGTTGGGGTTATGGGACCCCCTTGACAGTTCCCTTTGAATAAAACTCCTCCAGCAAGGCCCAACCTTGGTTTTAACATTTTCCACCTAAGACTTTTCCCTTGGGTTTTCACGAGCCCGAGGGTCATCTTTATTTTAACCCCCTCCCCCCCCCCGGGCCAGTGCTCCTCTGAGTGTTGGTCTGAACCGGGCAGCCCGCGGAGCCACCTCGGGGAAACTTGAGGGCTGGTTTTACTCGTAGCTTGACCTATCCGGTGTGCCCTGAGAACGAGATATGTGCAGCTCCTATCGGGATTTGTCGGCACAGTCGGGTGGCTTTGCTGGTCTTGTTTTACCATTCTCGAAATGTCTTGTAACTGGGATTCCGAGACTGGTCGGGTCTTTCCGGGAGAAGGAATATCCTTCTTGTCCGTGAGAGCTTCTGTAGGGTATAAACTTTCGAGAGCCGTGACCGCGGTTATGTGGCAGATGGGAATTTGTTAATATATGGTTGTAGATAACTTGACACTTGCCTTAATTAAAATGAACCAACCGCGTGTGTAGCCATGATGGTCTATTTTCGGCGTTGTCCGAGAAGTGAACATGGTCTTGGGTTATGTATGAACGTAAGTAGTTTTAGGATCACTTCTTGACCACTTATAGCTTCACGACCGTTGCGTAGCTTCTCATCTTACTCTCATTTGCGTATGTTAGCCACCATATTTAGCTTAGTGCTTGCTATAGCTCCACCTCACGACCTTATGCTACCCATGAGCTTAAATTGTCTTGATCTCGCGGGTGTGAGATTGCTTAGTCCTCGCGACTCATGGATACTTCCAAACAGTTGCAGGTGCCGATGATACCAGTGAAGGAGATGCTACCAAACTCAAGTGGGAGTTCGACGAGGACCTTGGTCGTTACTATGTTTCTTTTCCTGATGATCAGTGGTGGAGCCCAGTTGGGACGATCGGGGATCTAGCATTTGGTGTTTTATCTTCCTTTTTATTCGGATTTGACCGTAGTCAGTCTATGAGTGTATTTGGATGATGTATGAATTATTTATATATTGTGTGACGTGGCGAGTGTAAGCCAACTCTTTACCCCTTTCTTATTTAGTACATGGGATTGTGTGAAGATTACCCCTCTTGCGACAAAACCACCATGCGGTTATGCCTCTAAGTCGTGCCTCGACACGTGGGAGATATAGCCGCATCGTGGGCATTACAAGTTGGTAATCAGACCCATCCCCGACTTAGGAGCCCCCTGGTTGATCGAATCGCTGACGTTGTTGAGTCTAGGACAAAATGTTTTTAGTCTTAGGATTATATATATCGGAGAGTAGGATTCTTTTTACTCCTCAGTCCCTTCGTCGCTCTGGTGAGGCCTCCTGGCGTAGAAGTTTTGACTTTTCTCTCCTCAAATTTCATGAAAAAAAATTAAGATCACGCTGGTATCTTGGAATCGTTCCGATATTCTTGTGATGAGAACATTGTTCTTGGTGCCTCCTGACATTTAGGGGTTTTGGCAGTGTCCCGGGGAGTTGAGCTCCGAGGTGTTGTCGTCAAAATTTTATCATTGCGGTTCTAGAATACCTGAGTTTGCCGACATCGAAAATCTCTGTTATGCAGTTGTTGGTGAGATAACCTCAACGCCACCCAGTACTGGGGTGGAAGTTCGGGAGTATTGCCATAACTCGTATAACGGATGCTTTATGAGGGCTGAGGTACATGATTTCCGAAGGTTTCTTGGTTATGTTTGAAGGATGGATACAGCTGGATGTAGGGATTGTTAGTTTGGGTGAGATATTATGCTTCCCCTGTATCCCCAACACATGATTGCATAACCAGAAAGTTTCGAGAGTTTATAGGTGGGAATTCAAGTAGCTCTAGTATTTCTCCCCGCGGATATTTGGTTTGTGATTGGGTAATCCTTACCACTTATTTCTTCGTATTCGTACCTTGATGTTTCATTCATATACCTTTATCTAAGTGGCTTCGCAACTTAATGGACGTGTGATGATTTACTTTGGAATTCATTCGTTCATCCTTGTTCGAATGTTTATTGTGAAGACTATATGTTGCAATTTCTATCCGTTGATTCATCTTGTATATCTGTTTACCAAGATTCTAACGGATGTCGCCCTCTTTGGGATGGCTCCTCCAACACGTCTGAATCCGGAACGCAATGATGGGAGTCAGGCGAACCCTCCGCCACCACCTCCACCTCCGGAGGCATGGCAAGCTGTCATGGCAGCCACCAACGCCAACACTCATATGCTTTTGCAAATCTTGCAAGAGCGCAACCAAGGTCAAGGCAACCAAGGCAATCAAGGCCAAGGGAATTTCAACAATCAGCCTTAGTTTGCTACCCTCAACCAGTTCCTTGCAAACCAGCCGAAGTCTTTCAGCAACTATGTTGAGGCCAGAGACGCCGATGATTGGCTCGTGGACATCTGCAAGCATTTTGAATGTAGCAATGTCAGGCCTGAGGACTTTTTCAACTTTGCTTCGTTCAACTCAAGGAACAAGCTGCTGATTGGTATCAACAATACAAAGATTCCAGTGGAGGTCGTGTGATTACCTGGGATGATTTCCGCCAAGACTCCAAAGCTCATCATATTCCAACAAGTGTTGCTGAGAGAAAGCATGAGAAGTTCCACAATCTCAAGAAAGGCAGCATGTCCGTGTATCAATACAATATCCAGTTTCAGAAACTTGCTCGCTTCGCTAAACAAGACGTTCCTGATGAAAAGTGTAAGATCTATCAATTCAGAGGTGGCCTCAGAGAAGATCTGCAGTTAGCTCTCATGCTTCTTGAGCTGACTGAGTTCGATTAATTCTATAACATGGCACTCAAGCAAGAAGCTGCTCAGCTCAAGTGTGAGGCTTCTAAGAAGAGATTCATGGATGCAGTTCAGTCTTCTTCTTCCTCACAAGGGGTAGCTAAGCAACAGAAGTTCTGGCTTCCTCCTCCTCTGTTTCACCAGCCCTACCAGCAGAAGAGCAAAGGTGGCCATGGATCTTCCCACCCACCCAACCCAGGCTATCAGAACAAATCTCAGTCTCAAGCTCCAAGGTCAAGTGCTCCTTATCATCGTCCGCTCTCAGAGGTGACTTGCAACAAGTGTCAGCAGAAAGGGTACTATGCAAACAAGTGCTTCAACCAAAGGCGCCTTCCGCCTCCTCCTCCTCCTGTGAGATCTTCAAGCGATGCAGTGGTCAAGCATAATCCCAAGCATGCTAAGGTGAACATGATGAACGCAGCTCAGGCAAAGGATTCTTCAGATGTGATCATGGGTAACCTTTCAATTGACTCCTTTCCTGCAAAAGTCTTATTTGATACTGGTGCACCACATTGTTTCATGTCAAGACCGTTTTTTGCCAAGCATGAATTCACTTCTTCACATTTGGGTAAACCCATGGATATTGTTTCTCTGGGTAAATGGTTGAGTTCCAGTTTGGTGGCTCCGGATGTTTCCATCGAGATGGGAAACTATAAATTTCTGTCTTCTCCAATGGTTCTTGGTGACTCGGATATTCTTCTAATTCTCGGGATGGACTGGCTTTCTAAGCACAAGGCTCAGCTTGATTGTGCTGCCACAGAGATTCAATTGACACACTCTTCTGAGGATGTGATCATCTACGCCGCTCATGATGAAACAATTTGACTGTTTTCTCTCAATGAGAAGGGCGAGTTGAATGCCATCTCTCAGATTCTAGTTGTTTGTGAATACCAAGACATCATTCTAGAAGAGTGTAACGCCCTCGATGCGGCTATATCTCCCACGTGTCGAAGCACGACTTAGAGGCATAACCGCATTGAAAGCAATGTCGCAAGTGAGGTAATCTTCACACAACCCATGTAATACATAAGGGAAAGAGATACATAGTTGGATTACAATCGCCACTTCACACAATGACATGAATAAAGCATTACATCATCCAGATACAATCAAGGTCCGACTACGGAACCAAAATAAAAGAAGAACCCCAAATGCGAGAAAGGTCCCCGATCGACCCCAACTGGGCTCCACTACTGATCAACTAGAACGAAACAACACAAAGGGCAAGATCTTCATCGAGCTCCTCCTTGAGCTTGGTTGCGTCATCTGCACGGTAACATAGGCACCTGCAAACTGGTTTTGGAAGTATCTGTGAGCCACGGGGACTCAGCAATCTCGCACCCGCGAGATCAAGACTATTTAAGCTTATAGGAAGGATGGAGTAATGAGGTGGAGCTGCAGCAAGCGACTAGCATATATGGTGGCTAACATACGCAAATGAGAGCGAGAAGAGAAGGCAAAGCACGGTCGATAAAAGTATGATCAAGAAGTGATCCTATAGCAACCTACGTCAAGCATAACTCCAACACCGTGTTCACTTCCCGGACTCCGCCGGAAAGAGACCATCACGGTTACACACATGGTTGATGTATTTTAATTAAGGTCAACTTCGGGTTTTCTACAACCGGACGTTAACAAATTCCCATCTGCCCATAACCGCGGGCACGGCTTTCGAAAGTTCAAATCCCTGCAGGGGTGTCCCAACTTAGCCCATGACAAGCTCTCACGGTCAACGAAGGAATAGACCTCCACCCGAGACACTCCGATCAGACTCGGTATCTCGGTACAACAAGACATTTCGACAGGGTAAAACTAAACCAGCAACACCGCCCGAATGTGCCGACAAATCCCGATAGGAGCTGCACATATCTCTTTCTCAGGGCACACTCAGATAGGTCAAGCTACGAGTAAAACCAACCCTCAAGTTTCCCCGAGGTGGCCCCGCAGGCTGCCCAGTTCGGACCAACACTCAAAGGAGCACTGGCCCGGGGTGGTTAAATAAGATGACCCTTGAGTCTGCAGAACCCAAGGGAAAGAAAAGGCTAGGTGGCAAATGGTAAAACCAAGGTTGGGCATTGCTGGAAGAGCTTTACTTAAGGCGAACTGTCAAGGGGTTCCCATTATAGCCCAACCGTGTAAGGGACGCAAAATCCGGGAACATAACACCGATATGACGGAAACTAGGGCGGCAAGAGTGGAACAAAACACCAGGCATAAGGCCGAGCCTTCCACCCTTTACCAAGTATATAGATGCATTAATTAAGTAAGATATATTGTGATATCCCAACAAGTAAACATGTTCCAACAAGGAACAACATCTCCATGTTCCAACAAGGAACAAACTTCAATCTTCACCTGCAACTAACAACGCTATAAGAGGGGCTGAGCAAAGCGGTAACATAGCCAATCAACGGTTTGCTAGGACATGGTGGGTTAGAGGTTTGACATGGCAATTTGGGAGGCTGACAAGCAAATGGTAGGCATCGTAGCATTGGCAAAGCAAAAGAGCGAGCAAACTAGCATAGCAAAGATAGTAGTGATTTCGAGGGTATGGTCATCTTGCCTGAGATCCCGCAAGGAAGAAGAACGAATCCAAGAAGAAGACAAACGGTCGTAGACGAACAAATCCTCACAACTCCGGAACGAAACCGAAGCTAACGAGAGAAGCAACCCGGAAAGAAACAAACAACATAGTAAACACACAAGCATAAACAAGTCATGATGCACAAACAAGTATGATGCATGTCTGGTTTAATGAGGCATGGCATGGCAAAGTGCAACAAACAATACTACAAGTTAAGTGGAGCTCAATATGCAACGAGGTGCATGTTGACGGAACACCACATCAATTATTTAGTTATCTCTCGTTTAAGCTACCCAACAATATTAAATGTTGTTAAGCATGGCAAGAGGGTGAAGCAAATGCAAACTACCTATCTAGTGAAGGTTAAATGAGGCCGGAAACAACGAACAACAAGTCCGGAAAATCCCCATGTGCATATTTATGGATTAGGTACTGTTCTGCCATAAACACAATTTTAGAGTTGTTAAACATGCAAAGTAAGTACACCATGTTAAACTAGGCAAAATTCTACCCCATTTACATATAAAGTTTATTTAATTCCGAGTTACGGTTATTTAGTTATGAAATAAATCATTTTAACATGGCATTTAAGCAAATTAATGCAAACAGCAATTTAAACATTTTAAACATAGATGAAAGTGGCATATTATTAATCTACACAAATTTCTGAGCACTTTTCATATATAAAACATTTTAATATGATGCACCGTTGAAGAGTTATTAAATGTATGAAGAACAGGGGGTTTTCTGTAAACTGCAAACTCAGGGTAATAGACAAATACGCAGCAGGAAAAAAAACAACACTGGGCCAAATCTGGCTGGAGCAGGCCCAATAGAAAGAAAAAAAAAGGAGGCGCTGGGGCCTCACCCATGGGCCAAGCCCAGGTCGGTGGAGGAGGCGGTGAGATCCAGCGGCTGGGCTTTAGAGCCGCGGCAGGGCGACGGGTCGACGGCGCGGGACGAGCGAAGCCTCTCTGCTCGATGCAGAGAGAGCAGAGGCCGGCGGCGCTCGATCTGGAGCAGGAGAAGCAGAGGCCGGCGAGGAGGGACTCCGGCGGGGCGGCGCAGGAGGTCTTCGGCGAGGCGGAGGATCCAGGCGGCGGGGAGCTCCCCAATGGCGCGCCCATCCATGGCGTCGGGAAGAACCTAGGGCGGTGCCATGGCTCGATCTGTTGCAAGCAGAGGAGACAGGTGAGGAACGAGGGGAAGTAGAGGAAGGGGAAGGAGTGCAGGGCGCGAGAGAGAGGCCTGGATGGACTGCTCCGGCGACCGGCCGGCGAGGTCGGACGGCGGCCTGGGTCTGGGAGCAGAGGAGACGCTCGGGCAGGTTCGAGCGGCGCATGGAGCAGCTCCGGCGACGCGGGCGATGGAGGTCAAGGGAGGTGAGGTGGTGGATCGGGAAGGAGGCTGGCGATTGGCTCGGGGACGGTGCTGCAGCTTCGGGGATGGGCAGTTGGCGCACGAACGAGGAGCTCCTGGCTCGAGGGCGACGAGGAGAGCGAGGAGGGTTGGATCGAGGGGAGGCCTCGGGCAGGAGGTTGGAGGGGGAATCGATGGATTGGGTCACAGGGGATGGATTTGATTGGATCGGGGAAAAAAACGAGGAGGGCGGCTGGTTGGTTCGACGCTGATAACAAGGAGAGTGGCGGCGGCGTGGGAATGAGATGGATGGGACAAGGTAGGGCTAGGGTTTGTCCAAAATAGTCTAGGAGTGGACTATATATATGAAAGAGAGGGAAGTTTAGATCATCGGATCGAAATCCAACGGATGAGAATAACTAGGTAGGGAGTCCAAATAAGAAAACGGAGATACTTTGTAGACGTTAGGGGATGATCCGAATCCAACGGTGATGACTGCACGGGTCGGGTTCGGGGAAGTTTCGGACACGCTCAAGAGGGGAGGTGGTTGTGCAGAGAGGGTATTTTCCCGGACTCATAAAAATGAGCTCGTTCCAAGAAAAATAGAAAAGAGGCACGAATGCAAGATGTAAATTCAAACTCATTTGAATTTAATTCAAATGGGTTTTAACTAGGACTTGATGAAAGGAAGGTCCAAAAATGTTCGGATTTTTGGTGGAGCTCCGGAAAATGATGAAATAAATATTGGCAAGGTTGGAGACCAAACTTGAAGCAGAAAAGGAACGAAATTATTTTGTAAGTGTGTTTTGGTGATTCCAAAATAGTGGAATTTAATATAGCTCCCTAATATTGGAGGATATGTTATAAAGAGAAGTCACCATGTGAGTCCCTCGATTTAAATGGATCAAAAAAAATCCATACAATTTATTTAGTTGAGTTTTTAAAAAATAAATGACATGATGGCATGATGCAATGCAAATGATGCAACAAACAAAACAAATCACACGACGAAACTCGGAGTAGCTGGAAGTCTTCTGGAGCGTCGGTCTCGGGGCGTTACAACACTCCACCACTACGAGAGGATCTCGTCCCGAGATCTAGGATGGCACCGGAGGGAAAAGAAGAGGAAGAGGAGAGGTAAAACCAAGTTGCTTCTTTGACCAATGAGTGAAACCAAAGAACCTTGAGAGGTTGAACAAAATGAAATGAAGAAAACAACGAAGATGAGCAAAGTTGAAAACACTCCGTTAGAAAAGAGGAGCAAGGGATACAACGAGAACCAATAGGTTTAGTGATAAGATAGATATTGAAACCACTCCGGTTAGAACTGGATAGAGAAAGGGTAAGATTGATATAATTTGGGCAGCACTCCGACTGTAAATGGAAGGAATTGAACATGAACTTGACAAGATGGGAGGATACATGATGAAATCAACAACACACTGCCTTCGGAATTGAAAGAATGGCACAAGGGGTAAGAAACATTACAAACCGCACTCCGGTTGAGAAGGGAGGCAAAACTTGATAAGATTAGAGAACTCGAATGAAAACACGACACTCCGGTTAAATGGATAAGCAAGAAAAGAACACGATCCTCACAAATCGAGATGGTGAGTGAAAAGAGCAACGTCACAATGCCTCCGAAAGAAATAATAGAAGATATATCATTGGAATAACAGAATGGAGAAGAAAATGCCAACTTCTGCCACAAATGAGTTTGGAAAGCATCCTTGCAAAGAAGAATTGAACGGAGTTGTTGGAAAATCAACAACGAAAAGCACAAGCTTGTAGTGGGCTTATGGAAAACATCTCAAAATTATGAGGTGACAACCGGCCACTAACGGAAACAATTGCTTGCTTGAGATCAACGAAGAGATGAAAACTTCTTCCACCAAGATGATAAAGAGATAACTTGGATCATTGGCAAGCACCACAAATAGCAACATTCCCAATGGAAGGCTTTTAGGTGAAATATGACACAAGATAACTCCAACAACGAGGTTGATGGATTTAAAAATAACTCATTCTTAACAACATGTGAATCATGGAACATGAACTCAAATTATCAAGAATGACATAATACCACCTCCAATAATATGGATAGAAAGAATTGCACTCCGGATTACAATATGAAGAAAGCTTGAGTTCCTTAGAAAAGAATCTTGATGAACACTTTGAGAAGGAATTAAATCCTTGATGAATCGTCATGTAGAACCTCCATGAAGAACTCCGGTAAACAAAAGGAATGAAAAGAAAGAGAAATTGAAAACACAAGGTGAATCCTTGCAATGATTTAGATGGATCTCCGTGATAATTAGAGCTTGGAACTCCGGGAAAAAGAGAAGATGAAACAAATGAAACCGAGAGTTTTAAGGGCCTCCGGAATAAAGAATTAATCACTTGGATGAACAAGAATAAGAATTATGTTATGCTTATCCTTCACCAATTAAATTGATGACAATCAACGGATTTGGCATACTACTTATTCTCGTAGAAAGGATTAAAAGAGATATATCAAAACTTGAGAAGGTCTTCAACGAACCACCGGTAGAATTGGAACAACAAATAAATTGATATGATGAACAAGGAAGAGAGATCTTGAAAGAACCACCGTAAGAATTGAAAATGACCGAAGTAGGGGTGCATCACCGGTAAGAATTAGCAAATGAACGAAGGTGCTTGAGACAAACTAGATACATGAGAACAAAGAGATCAAGAACTGATTAGAGGATATTCGATAGATGCACCGGCAAGATAGGAGAATGATAACTGACGGCTGAGAATGAATAGACCTGAATTGATGGACTCCGGATGACAAACTGAGAAGACTCTTGAATATCTCCTTATGGGTGAAAAAGATTCTCACAATCGAAAACAATTATGAGAGGATGGCAACAAGCTAGCACCATGAATCTTGAAGAGAATAGAGCAAGATTAAAGAGAAACTCTTCTTCGGTCTTCAAATGATGAGAATGACAACGAGAAACACCACCAAGAATTATTGAGGCACACCGGAAGAATCAAAAGCGAAGAGGTTGAGCCAACTATGAAAAGAATTTGAAAGATCTTGGAGAAAAGCATTTGACTGATGATAACTCATTCTTACGTCAAACTTGGAGAAGAATTTAGGATAGCTCTGGGAAAATAGAAGAGTCAGGTAAGATCCTGGGAAAAGACCTGTGGGTTAGGGCCCACTCAAAAGAACACCGTTGAAAAGATTTAAAAGAGATGTTGCACCGGTTGAATTAAATGACTTGAATGAGATACCAATCTCGAAAGAGCTTGAACGAATGCAGAGTGGAAACACTAATCTTCAAGATATCTTGAGCACTCCGGAATAACAAATAGCGAGAAGTGAATGAATATGAGGAGCATCGTCAAGAGAAGGTATTTGAAACGAGAAAAGGGGATATAATCGACAAATCTTGACTTGAATCCACCGGAGAAGAAAAGAAAGAAGAATGACGAACTTGAAGCTCCGTTAGAAACTTCATGAGAATCACCGAATAAGAACATTGAAGGAAAAGAATGGAGAGACTTCACATGAATAAATGGATACTTGATTGAAATATATAAGAGTCCTTGAAGAAAAAGGGTGGGAGGGCGGGAAAAACAAAGGCAACTTGGAGACGGATGAAACAAACACCGTTGAGAAGAAGTGATAATTGATCTTGCGGAAGTTGAAATGATCGAATCCACTTGAAGAGAACACGCCGGTTGAAAAGGATTGACATGACAAACTCGATGATCAAGAAGGATTAGTATTCACATAGCAATATGAGAACACCATTTAGGAAAGGTATGGATTCAACATTTGACTTCGAAGCAACTCAAATACCACAACTCAAAACAAAACCAAGGATTGGCTTGCAGAATAAGCCAGAACAAACATATGATAGAGATTTCGTCCGAAGTTTTCGTGGTGGGGCCTACACGGGCTCGATCGTACAGCACCATCATGTACAAGGCAGTGCACATGACATACGAAGCGTCCCCGAGTCGGCATAGCCAAGGACTCTTTAAGACACAACGAGACCACTGTAAAAACGACCGTGAATAGGCGGACCACTAGACGTCGAACCCCAATTTCATATCATACATCTGTCGGAAAGATATCCTAAGAGCTACTTGAATTCCCACCTATGAAACTCCCGAAATTTTCCGGTTATGCAATCAGGTGTTGGGGATACAGGGGAAGCATAATATCTCACCCAAACTAACAAATCCTACATCCAGCTGTATCCATCCTTCAACACATAACCAAGAAACCTTCGGAAATCATCTACCTCAACCTTCGAAAAGCATCCGTTATACAAGTCATGGCAATACTCCCGTACTCACCTCAGTACTGGGTTATCGGGGTTATCTCACCAACAACTGCATAAAAGAGATTTTCGATGTCGGCGTACTAAACTCAGGTATTCCAGAACTGCAACGATAAAATTATGACGACAACACCTCAGAGCTCAACTCCCCGGGACACTTCCACTAAACCCCTGACAGGAGGCACCAAGACAATGTTCTCATCATAAAACCATCGGAACGATTCCAAGATACCCGCGTGATCCTAAAAAAATTTAGTGAAATTTGAGAAGAGAAGAGTCAAAACTCTACGTCAGGATGCCTTACCAGAGCGATGAAGAGACTGGGAAGTAAAAAGAATTCCTAAACTCTCCGATATATATAATCCTAAATGACTCAAAACATTTTTCTAGACACAACTCGGCCGCTAAAAACGATCAAGCAATGGGGCTCCTAAGGTCGGGGAAGGCTCTGATACCAACTTGTAACGCCCTCGATGCGGCTATATCTCCCACGTGTCGAAGCACGACTTAGAGGCATAACCGCATTGAAAGCAATGTCGCAAGTGAGGTAATCTTCACACAACCCATGTAATACATAAGGGAAAGAGATACATAGTTGGCTTACAATCGCCACTTCACACAATTACATGAATAAAGCATTACATCATCCAGATACAATCAAGGTCCGACTACGGAACCAAAATAAAAGAAGAACCCCAAATGCGACAAAGGTCCCCGATCGACCCCAACTGGGCTCCACTACTGATCAACTAGAACGAAACAACACAAAGGGCAAGATCTTCATCGAGCTCCTCCTTGAGCTTGGTTGCGTCATCTGCACGGTAACATAGGCACCTGCAAACTGGTTTTGGAAGTATCTGTGAGCCACGGGGACTCAGCAATCTCGCACCCGCGAGATCAAGACTATTTAAGCTTATAGGAAGGATGGAGTAATGAGGTGGAGCTGCAGCAAGCGACTAGCATATATGGTGGCTAACATACGCAAATGAGAGCGAGAAGAGAAGGCAAAGCACGGTCGATAAAAGTATGATCAAGAAGTGATCCTATAGCAACCTACGTCAAGCATAACTCCAACACCGTGTTCACTTCCCGGACTCCGCCGGAAAGAGACCATCACGGTTACACACACGGTTGATGTATTTTAATTAAGGTCAACTTCGGGTTTTCTACAACCGGACGTTAACAAATTCCCATCTGCCCATAACCGCGGGCACGGCTTTCGAAAGTTCAAATCCCTGCAGGGGTGTCCCAACTTAGCCCATGACAAGCTCTCACGGTCAACGAAGGAATAGACCTCCACCCGAGACACTCCGATCAGACTCGGTATCCCGGTACAACAAGACATTTCGACAGGGTAAAACTAAACCAGCAACACCGCCCGAATGTGCCGACAAATCCCGATAGGAGCTGCACATATCTCTTTCTCAGGGCACACTCAGATGAGCAATCCGTACAACTAAAACCAAACCTCGAGTTTCCCCGAGGGGCGCTGCACAGGCTCTAGTTCGGACCAACACTCAGAGGAGCACTGGCCCGGGGGGGTTAGAATAAAGATGACCCTTGAGTCTGCAGAACCCAAGGGAAGGAAAGGCTAGGTGGCAAATGGTAAAACCAATGTTGGGCATTGCTGGAAGAGCTTTACTTAAGGCGAACTGTCAAGGGGTTCCCATTATAGCCCAACCGTGTAAGGAACGCAAAATCCGGGAACATAACACCGATATGACGGAAACTAGGGCGGCAAGAGTGGAACAAAACACCAGGCATAAGGCCGAGCCTTCCACCCTTTACCAAGTATATAGATGCATTAATTAAATAAGATATATTGTGATATCCCAACAAGTAAACATGTTCCAACAAGGAACAACATCTCCATGTTCCAACAAGGAACAAACTTCAATCTTCACCTGCAACTAACAACGCTATAAGAGGGGCTGAGCAAAGCGGTAACATAGCCAATCAACGGTTTGCTAGGACATGGTGGGTTAGAGGTTTGACATGGCAATTTGGGAGGCTGACAAGCAAATGGTAGGCATCGTAGCATTGGCATAGCAAAAGAGCGAGCAAACTAGCATAGCAAAGATAGTAGTGATTTCGAGGGTATGATCATCTTGCCTGAGATCCCGCAAGGAAGAAGAACGAGTCCAAGAAGAAGACAAACGGTCGTAGACGAACGAATCCTCACAACTCCGGAACGAAACCGAAGCTAACGAGAGAAGCAACCCGGAAAGAAACAAACAACATAGTAAACACACAAGCATAAACAAGTCATGATGCACAAACAAGTATGATGCATGTCCGGTTTAATGAGGCATGGCATGGCAAAAGAGCAACAAACAATACTACAAGTTAAGTGGAGCTCAATATGCAACGAGTTGCATATTGACGAAACACCACATCAAGTTATTTAGTTGATCCTCGTTTAAGCTACCCAACAATATTAAATGTTGTTAAGCATGGCAAGAGGGTGAAGCAAATGAAAACTACCTATCTAGTCAAGGTTAAATGAGGCCGGAAGCAACGAACAACAATTCCGGAAAATCCCCATGTGCATATTTATGGATTAGGTACTGTTCTGCCATAAACACAATTTTAGAGTTGTTAAACATGCAAAGTAAGTACACCATGTTAAACTAGGCAAAATTCTACCCCATTTACATATAAAGTTTATTTAATTCGAGTTACGGTTATTTAGTTATGAATAAATCATTTTAACATGGCATTAGGAGCAAATTAATGCAAACAGCATTTTAAACATTTTAAACATAGATGAAAGTGGCATATTATTAATCTACACAAATTTCTGAGCACTTTTCATATATAAAAGATTTTAATATGATGCACCGTTGAAGAGTTATTAAATGTATGAAGAACAGGGGGTTTTCTGTAAACTGCAAACTCTGGGAAATAGACAAATACGCAGCAGGAAAAAAAAACAACACTGGGCCAAATCTGGCTGGAGCAGGCCCAACAGAAAGGAAAAAAAAAGGAGGCGCTGGGGCCTCACCCATGGGCCAAGCCCAGGTCGGTGGAGGAGGCGGTGAGATCCAGCGGCTGGGCTTTAGAGCCGCGGCAGGGCGACGGGTCAACGGCGCGGGACGAGCGAAGCCTCTCTGCTCGATGCAGAGAGAGCAGAGGCCGGCGGCGCTCGATCTGGAGCAGGAGAAGCAGAGGCCGGCGAGGAGGGACTCCGGCGGGGCGGCGCAGGAGGTCTCCGGCGAGGCGGAGGATCCAGGCGGCGGGGAGCTCCCCAATGGCGCGCCCATCCATGGCGTCGGGAAGAACCTAGGGCGGTGCCATGGCTCGATCTGTTGCAAGCAGAGGAGACAGGTGAGGAACGAGGGGAAGTAGAGGAAGGGGAAGGAGTGCAGGGCACGAGAGAGAGGCCTGGATGGACTGCTCCGGCGACCGGCCGGCGAGGTCGGACGGCGGCCTGGGTCTGGGAGCAGAGGAGACGCTCGGGCAGGTTCGAGCGGCGCATGGAGCATCTCCGGCGACGCGGGCGATGGAGGTCAAGGGAGGTGAGGTGGTGGATCGGGAAGGAGGCTGGCGATTGGCTCGGGGACGGTGCTGCAGCTTCGGGGATGGGCAGTTGGCGCACGAACGAGGAGCTCCTGGCTCGAGGGCGACGAGGAGAGCGAGGAGGGTTGGATCAAGGGGAGGCCTCGGGCAGGAGGTTGGAGGGGGAATCGATGGATTGGGTCACAGGGGATGGATTTGATTGGATCGGGGAAAAAAACGAGGAGGGCGGCTGGTTGGTTCGACGCTGATAACAAGGAGAGTGGCGGCGGCGTGGGAATGAGATGGATGGGACAAGGTAGGGCTAGGGTTTGTCCAAAATAGTCTAGGAGTGGACTATATATATGAAAAAGAGGGAAGTTTAGATCATCGGATCGAAATCCGACGGATGAGAATAACTAGGTAGGGAGTCCAAATAAGAAAACGGAGATACTTTGTAGACGTTAGGGGATGATCCGAATCCAATGGTGATGACTGCCCGGGTCGGGTTCGGGGAAGTTTCGGACACGCTCAAGAGGGGAGGTGGTTGTGCAGAGAGGGTATTTTCCCGGACTCATAAAAATGAGCTTGTTCCAAGAAAAATAGAAAAGAGGCACGAATGCAAGACGTAAATTCAAACTCATTTGAATTTAATTCAAATGGGTTTTAACTAGGACTTGATGAAAGGAAGGTCCAAAAATGTTCGGATTTTTGGTGGAGCTCCGGAAAATGATGAAATAAATATTGGCAAGGTTGGAGACCAAACTTGAAGCAGAAAAGGAACGAAATTATTTTGTAAGTGTGTTTTGGTGATTCCAAAATAGTGGAATTTAATATAGCTCCCTAATATTGGAGGATATGTTATAAAGAGAAGTCACCATGTGAGTCCCTCGATTTAAATGGATCAAAAAAAATCCATACAATTTATTTAGTTGAGTTTTTAAAAAATAAATGACATGATGGCATGATGCAATGCAAATGATGCAACAAACAAAACAAATCACACGACGAAACTCGGAGTAGCTGGAAGTCTTTTGGAGCGTCGGTCTCGGGGCGTTACAAAGAGCTTCCGGGAATGCCTCCTCACCGGCCAGTTGAATTCGTTATCGATCTTGAGCCTGGTACAGAACCCGTTTGCAAGCGTCCTTACAAGCTTGGACCTGAGGAGCTGAAGGAACTGAAGAAATAGCTTGATGAACAAGAGCGTCTGGGTCTGATCAGACCAAGTTCATCTTCATGCGGTTGTGGTGTTCTTTTTGTCCAGAAGAAGGATGGCATGGACTGACTTTGTGTGCACTACCATCCATTGAACAAGAAGAAAATTAAGAACATGTATCCACTTCCCAACATCAGTGAGCTATTCAAGCAACTTAAAGGTCCTAAAGTATTCTCCAAGCTTGACCTCCATATGGGTTATCATGAGATTCACATTCGTGAAGCAGATATCCCCAAGAGCGCATTCAGAACAAGCTATGGTTCTTATGAATATACCAGTATGTCTTTCGGCCTTGTCAATGCTCCTCCAACATTCTCTCGCATGATGAACTTCATCTTCAACCCTTACACAAATGATTTCGTCCTGGTGTATCTCGACGATATCTTGGTCTTCTCCAAGAATAAGGAGGATCATGCCAAGCATTTGAGATTGGTGCTTGACAAACTCAGAGAGCATCAATTCTATGAGAAGTTTTCCAAGTGTGAGTTTTCGCTTGATGAAGTTCTTTAACTTGGTCATATCATCTCCGCCAAAGGCATCACTGTTAATCCCGAGAAGGTGTTTGCAATTGTGAACTAGGAACCTCCTCAGAAAGTCAAGCAGCTCCGCGGTTTTCTTGGACTTGCAAGCTATTGCCGAAGATTCATTGAGAATTTCTCTAAGATTGTAAAACCTCTTTCCAACCTCCTCCAGAAGCATATCAAGTATGTCCGGACACCTGAGTGTGATGTTGCTTTCAGCACCCTCAAAGAGAAGCTAGTCTCAGCTCCTGTCTTGACTCCTCCTGATGAATCCAAGCCGTTCAAAGTTTTCTGTGATGCCACATTGCAAGGTCTCGCCGCTGTGTTAATGCAAGAGAATAAAGTTGTGGCCTATACCTCTCGTCAGTTGAAGCCCAACGAAAGGAACTATCCCACTCATGATCTTGAGTTGGCGGCAGTTGTCCATGCATTAATAACATGGAGACATCTCTTGTTGGGAAGGCAAGTTGACATTTTCACAGATCACACGAGCCTCAAGTATATCTTCACTCAACCCAACCTCAACCTCAGGAAAACTCGATGGGTCGAAATGATTCAAGAGTACTACCCAAGTATTGAATATACTCCAAGCAAGGCCAATGTCATTGCAGACGCTTTGAGCAGGAAGGCTTACTGCAATAGCTTAATTCTCAAGCCCTTCCAACTGGACCTTTGTGAAGCTTTCTGCAAACTGAACCTCCAAGTTGTTCCTCAAGGTTTTCTTGCCAACCTTCAAGTCTCTCCTACTTTGGAAGATCAAATTTTTGAGGCACAACTCCTTGATACCATGGTGAAGAGAGTGAAACATGGTATTGCAAAGAGCCAACCCAAATACAAGTGCTATCGCATTGATGACAAAGACACTTTATTCTTCAAGGATCGGGTTGTGGTTCCTAAAGGTGATCTAAGGAAGGTCATAATGAATGAAGCGCACAATTCTCTTCTGTCCATTCATCCTCGAAGTACGAAGATGTACCATGACCTCAAGCATTCGTATTGGTGGACTCGAATGAAGCGAGAGATTGCTCAATTCCTGAATGAATGTGATGTATGCCGAAGGGTGAAAGCAGAACACCAATGACCAGCTGGTCTCCTCCAACCTCTTCTATTCCAGAATGGAAGTTCAACCATATTGGAATGGACTTCGTGACTATATTTTCAAAGTCCAAGCATGGGAATGATGCTATCTTCGTTGCCATTGACAAGCTTACAAAAGTGGCTCATTTCCTTCCAATCAAAGAATCTATTACAACACCTTAGTTGGCAGAGTTATACACCTCCAGGATTGTCTCCTTGCACGGTATTCTGCAATTGATCTCTTCAAACCACGGAAACATTTTTAGTTCTAAGTTCTGGGACTCCTTCCAGAAGGCCATGGGCACCAACATTCGCTTAAGCACAACTTTCCATCCTCAAACAAGCGGCCAAGTCGAGTGAGTAAATCAAATCCTTGAAGATATGCTCTGGTCTTGTGTCATCTCCTTTGGTAGTAAGTGGGAAGATTGTCTCCCATACGCCGAGTTCTCCTACAACAACAGCTTCCAAGCGAGTTCGGCCAAGGCCCCATTCGAAATTCTCTATGGCAGGAAGTGTCGTCCCCCTCTCAATTGGTCAGAGACTGGTGAACGCCAACTTCTTGGCAACGACTTGATCATAGAAGCTGAAGAAATGTGTAAAGTCATCCGTGAAAATCTCAAAGCCATGAAATCGCGCCACAAGAGTTACTATGATAGCAAGCACCGTGACTTGGCTTTCGAGATCGAAGACCATGTCTACCTCCGCGTCTCTCCAATGAAAGGCACTCATCGCTTCGGTATCAAAGGGAAGGTTGCCCCGAGATATGTGGGTCCTTTCAAGATCATTGGCAAAAGAGGCGACCTCGACTATCAACTTGAGCTTCTGTCCAACTTCGCAAACATGCACCATGTGTTTCACATGTCACAGCTTCGCAAGTGCTTCAAGACCCCCGAGCGCACTATCAACTTCGAAGATATTGATCTCCAAGAAGATCTGTCTTATCATGAGCACCCCGTTGCTATTCTTGAAGAAACCGAGCGCAAGACTTGCAACAAGTCAATCAAATTCCTGAAAGTGAAGTGGTCACACCATTTCGACCGAGAAGCCACCTGGGAGTGCGAGGATCACCTCCATTCCGAATATCCGGAGTTCTTTTAGTCCTAGATCTCAGGACGAGATCCTCTTGTAGTGGTGGAGTGTTGTAACACCCCGGATGTAACTTTCCATATTTGTAACTTCGACTCTTGCCATTTTCGGCTATGTGTTATGATATTCCCATCATGGTTGGGTTTTTGTCTTCAGTTTTGGATTTTGTTCATGTCATGCATTTCATATCTTGTCATCATGTGCATCGCTTTTGCATTCATGTTCGTCTCATGCATCCGGTCATTTTTCCCGTTGTCCGTTTCACAATCTGACACCCCCGCATGCACCCGGGGCACCCTTCTAACCTCGTTTCGTGAGCGGGAGAAAAACATTCTCGGAATGGACCGAGATTTGTCAAGTGGCCTTGGTACATCACCGGTACACCGCCTGTCAAATTTCATTCCATTTGGAGGTCGTTTGATGCCCCAACGGTTAACCGGGTAACCTCAAAAGCCTCTCTTGCATTGCAGCCTAACACACCTCCAAAACAGACCAATAACCCATCTAAACCCCCTCCATGCTCTCCGTCGTTGGATCAAGATCATGTGGGCGAAAACCGCACCTTATTTGGACTCTCCTGGCTCCCTCTACCTATATAAATGCATTCCCCTTCCAAAATCCCGGGTCCAAACCCTAGTCCTTCCCTCCGCGCCGCCGGACATTTCTTCATGCACCGATGGACGTGTCCGCCAACGCCTCTGCCGCCACGTGTCAGCCCGCGGTTGGCTGTCGCCCCATTCCCACATCGCCGCCTCCCCGCCGGCCTGCCGAGGCCCAGGGCGAGCCCACCCCGGCCCGCGCGTCCGCCCGCTCGTCCCGCGGCCTCGTGCCACCATGCTCCTCCCCGCTCCAGAGGTCGCCGCCACGCCAGATCGCCGCGTCCGCCCAACTCCTTCGTGGCGGAGCTCGGCTCCACCCGGCGCCGCGCGCCGTGCCCCACCGCCCGAGGTCGCGCCCCCGACCTCCTCCGGCCAGATCCGGCGCCCTGCCGCCCGGATCCGTCTGCCCTCGTCCTTCTCCGGCGACAGCCTCCAACGCCGGTGAGTTTTTCCGGCGACCTCGTTTCGCATGCCGCGAGGTCAACCCTAGGTTCGCGGGGTAATTTTCACCAAGTCCCGAAACCCCGTGATATTTTTATGCTACCTTTGACATGTCGTATCTCGGTGACCGTGGCTCCAAGTCATGCATATGATATGTTTAAATTTTCGTCTCGTTAAGCTCTTAATGTTTGTGGCATTTGCATGCATGTTACTTTCCATATTGATGCCATTATCATCGTTGCAAGAGTGCTATAAAATGTTAACTGCTGGTTCTTAACAGAACTTGATGATTTGTCTTTTTTGTTGCATTTGGTGTTTGCATCCTATGAGCATGAGGTATACATTTGTTTTGAACTACTACATTCCATCTTTATAGAGGTGCAAGTCTTATATTTTTGTGATCTATGTGGTGACTATTACAAGCATGCAAAGTAGGCTCCATGATGTTACTGTTTTCAGGGACTTTGGATTTTGCTAATTCCTTTTCCTGTTTTTATCTTGATGCCATGTAACCGTGTTGCTACCATGAGATCCATGCTTATTTTGAGATACTTCAGTAAGGATGTTTTGAACATATGGTTACGCTCTCTCAATTCATGCCTCTAGTGGCAATTATGGAGTATTCGAGCATGTCATTTTCTTGCTCTACTTTTGCTAAATATTGTTCCTGGCAGATGGTTAACATGTTAATCAATATTGCCATGTGTTTTGCTAGTGATCCATGCATCCTATGTGCTTGCCCTTGCAATGCTTAGCTTAACGTACATGTCTTATTACTGGTGGTATGCTTGTGTTGTCATATAATACTTTGTGGTGAGTGGCATGAGCTTTAAAAGTTGCTATCATGAATCTGTGTATGACATGCTTTGTTTTTCTTCTACGCCTGAAACTGTTAATATAACTTGCTATGTTTACATGGGTGCCATCATATATTATGTGCCTTTTTGGCTCATGTTCAGTAAGGGAGTTTTGTTAAGTGCATTTAGTAGAAGCATGCCATGCCTTTGTTTGCCATGATATGTTCCTGTAGCGGGTTGTTTGCTTGCTCTAAACATTGCTTCCTGATGTTGTTTTTGACATGTTAGTATTTTCACTATCTGTGAAGCTGATATCTTTTGCACTTTTCCCATGCTTGTTTGAACCTGTTCTAGTGTTATTTAGCTATAGCTCAGTGTTCATGTTTTGTCAAGAATGTCTTGTACATCACTTCCATATGCTTTGTTGCTATGTTCGAGTGCAGTAGCTTAGTTTCTTGTTGCATTCTAAGTGCTATCGTGCTGTTAATCGCAGATTTGGGTCATTCTTGTATTGCTTGCCATTTGCAAACTGTGCATCCATTTCCGGTGATCCTTATATCGATTTCGACCGAAATCCCTCATCTTTCCAGTGACATACTTGGTTTTCCATTTTTATGCCTCGATCATTCTCCTCCTTCCGGGGCATGCATATGCATTGCATACCATATCTTGTATATCATGCCATGTATTGCATCATGTTGCTTGTGCATTGCACCGTGATTGATTGTTGTTCCATTGCTTGTGTTCTTGCCTTGGGTAGATCCGGGAGATGAGTACATGAATGAGGAACCTGTTGAGTACACCAACGAGGAGCAAGCTTTCGACAACTTTGAGAACATTGCAGGCAAGATGACCATACCCTCGATATCACTTCTATCTTTGCTTGCTAGTTGTTCGCTCTATGGCTATGTCGCGCTACCTACCACTTGTTATATCATGCCTCCGATATTGCCATGTCAAGCCTCTAACCCACCTTCCTAGCAAACTGTTGTTTGGCTCTCTGTTACCGCTTTTGCTCAATCTCTCTTATAGCGTTGTTAGTTGTAGGTGAAGTTGAAGTTTGTTCCATGTTGGAAAATGTTTCTGTTGGGATATCACAATATCTCTTATTTAATTTAATGCATCTATATACTTGGTAAAGGGTGGAAGGCTCGGCCTTTTTCCTGGTGTTTTGTTCCACTCTTGCCGCCCTAGTTTTTGTCATACCGGTGTTATGTTCCTTGATTTTGCGTTCCTTACGCGGTTGGGGTTATGGGACCCCCTTGACAGTTCCCTTTGAATAAAACTCCTCCAGCAAGGCCCAACCTTGGTTTTAAAATTTTCCACCTAGGCCTTTTCCCTTGGTTTTTCGTGAGGCCAAGGGTCATCTTTATTTTAACCCCCCCCCCCACCCCGAGCCAGTGCTCCTCTGAGTGTTGGTCCGAACCGGGCAGCCTGCGGGGCCACCTCGGGGAAACTTGAGGGCTGGTTTTACTCATACCTTGACCTAGCCGGTGTGCCCTGAGAACGAGATATGTGCAGCTCCTATCGGGAATTGTCGGCACAGTCGGGTGGCTTTGCTGGTCTTGTTTTACCATTGTCGAAATGTCGTGTAAACGGGATTCCGAGATTGATCGGGGCTTTCCGGGAGAAAGAATATCCTTCGTTGTCCATGAGAGCTTGTGATGGGATAAGTTGGGACACCCCTGTAGGGTATAAACTTTCAAGAGTGGTGCGCATGGTTATGTGGCAGATGGGAATTTGTTAATGTCTGGTTGTAGATAACTTGACACTTGACTTAATTTAAATGAACCAACCGCGTGTGTAGCCATGATGGTCTCTTTTCGGCGGAGTCTGAGAAGTGAACATGGTCTTGGGTTATGTATGAATGTAAGTAGTTTCAGGATCACTTCTTGATCACTTATAGCTTCATGACCGTTGCGTAGCTTCTCATCTTACTCTCATTTGTGTATGTTAGCCACCATATTTTTCTTAGTGCTTGCTGCTGCTCCACCTCACTACCTTATCCTACCCATAAGATTAAATAGTCTTGATCTCGCGGGTGTGAGATTGCTGAGTCCTCGTGACTCACAGATAGTTCCAAACAGTTGTAGGTGCCGATGATACTAGTGAAGGTGATGCTACCGAACTCAAGTGGGAGTTCGACGAGGACCTTGGTCGTACTATGTTTCTTTTCCTGATGGTCAGTAGTGGAGCCCAGTTGGGACAATCGGGGATCTAGCATTTGTGGTTTTATCTTCCTTTTTATTCGGATTTGACGTAGTCAGTCTATGAGTGTATTTGGATGATGTATGAATTATTTATATATTGTGTGACATGGCGAGTGTAAGCCAACTCTTAACCCCAGTCTTATTCAGTACATGGGATTTTGTGAAGATTACCCCTCTTGCGACAAAACCACCATGCGGTTATGACTCTATGTTGTGCCTCGACACGTGGGAGATATAGCCGCATTGTGGGCGTTACAATCACATCATTAGAGAATGGTGTGATTGACTTGACCCATCCGTTAGCTTAGCATGATGATCGTTTAGTTTGTTGCTATTGCTTTCTCCATAACTTATACATGTTCCTATGACTATGAGATCATGCAACCCCCGAATACCGGAGGAACACTTTGTGTGCTACCAAATGTCACAACGTAACTGGGTGATTATAAAGGTGCTCTATAGGTGTCTCCGATGGTGTTTGTTGAGTTGGCATAGATCGAGATTAGGATTTGTCACTCCGATTGTCGGAGAGGTATCTCTGGGCCCTATCGGTAATGCACATCACTATAAGCCTTGCAAGCAATGTGACTAATGAGTTAGTTGCGGGATGATGTATTACGAAACGAGTAAAGAGACTTACCGGTAACGCGATTGAACTAGGTATTGAGATACCGATGATCGAATCTCAGGCAAGTAACATACCGATGACAAAAGGAACAACGTATGTTGTTGTGTGGTTTGACCGATAAAGATCTTCGTAGAATATGTGGGAACCAATATGAACATCTAGGTTCTGCTATTGGTTATTGACCGGAGACTCGTCTCGGTCATGTCTACATAGTTCTCGAACCCGTATGGTCCGCACGCTTACGTTCGGTGAAGATCGGTATTATGAGTTTATGTGTTTTGATGTACCGAAGGTAGTTTGGAGTACAGGATGTGATCACGGACATGACGAGGAGTCTTGAAATGGTCACGACATAAATATTGATATATTGGACAGCTATATTCGGACACCAGAAGTGTTTCGGGTGATTTCGAAGAAAATCGGAGAGCTGGAGGGTTACAGGAACCCCCCAAGAGAACTAATGGCCACATGGGCCTTAGTGGAGAGAGAGAGAGAGGGCCGGCCAGGGCAGGCCGCGCGCCCCCTCCCCCTCTGGTCTGAATTGGACTAGGGAAGGGGGGCGGTGCCCCCCTTTCCTTCTCCCTCTCCTCCTTCCTTTCCCCCTCCTAGTAGGAGTAGGAGGGGAGGACTCCTCCTCTCCTGGCATGCCCCAAGGGCCGGCCGGCCTCCCCCTTGCTCCTTTATATATGGGGGTAGGGGGCACCGTAGGACACACAAGTTGATTGTTTCCAGCCGTGTGTGGTGCCCCCCTCCACCATAATCCACCTCGGTCATATCATAGCGGTGCTTAGGCGAAGCCTTGTTCCGGTAGCATCATCATCACCGTCATCACGCCGTCATGCTAACGAAGCTCTACCTCGACACTCTTCTAAATCGTGAGTTCGTGGGACGTCACCGAGCTGAACGTGTGCAGATCGCGGAGGTGACGTACTTTCGGTACTAGGATCGGTCGATCATGAAGATTACGACTACATCAACCGCGTTGTCAGAACGCTTCCGCTTACGGTCTACGAGGGTACGTAGACAACACTCTCCCCTCTCGTTGTTGTGCATCACCATGATCTTGCGTGTGCGTTGGAATTTTTTTTAAATTACCGCGTTCCCCAACAGTGGCATCCGAGCCAGGTTTATGCATAGATGTTATATGCACAAGTAGAACACAAACGAGTTGTGGGCGTGGGTATATACATATTTCTTGCCGTCACTAGTTGATTCTTGATTCGGCGGTATTGTTGGATGAAGTGGCCCAGACCGACATTAGGCGTATGCTTACACCAGACTGGTTCTTCCGATGTGCTTCACACACAGGTGGCTAGTGGGTGTCAGTTTCTCCAACTTTAGTTGAATCGGATTCAATGAACAGGATTCTTTCTGAAGATCAGAAAGCAATCACTATACCGCATTGTGGTTTTTGATGCGTAGGTAAGAACGGTTCTTGTTCAACCCGTAGCAGCCACGTAAAACTTGCAACAACAAAGTAGAGGACGTCTAACTTGTTTTTGAAGGGCATGTTGTGATGTGATATGGTCAAGACATGATGCTAAATTTTATTGTATGAGATGATCATGTTTTGTAACAGAGTTATCGGCAGCTGGCAGGAGCCATATGGTTGTCACTTTATTATATGAAATGCAATCGCCATGTAATTGCTTTACTTTATTACTAAGCGGTAGCGATAGTCGTAGAAGCAATAATTGGTGAGACGACAATGATGCTTCAATGGAGATCAAGGTGTCAAGCCGATGACGATGGTGATCATGACGGTGCTTTAGAGATGGAGATCAAAGGCATAAGATGACGATGGCCATATCATATCACTTATATTGATTGCATGTGGTGTTTATCCTTTATGCATCTTATTTTGCTTAGATCGGCGGTAGCATTATAAGATGATCTCTCACTAAATTTCAAGGTATAAGTGTTCTCCCTGAGTATGCACCATTCCTATAGTTCGTTGTGCCGAGACACCACGTGATGATCGGGTGTGATAAGCTCTACGTTCACATGCAACGGCTGCAAGCCAGTTTTGCACACACAGAATACTCAGGTTAAACTTGACGAGCCTAGCATATACAGATATGGGCTCACGACACTGAGACCGAAAGGTCGAGCATGAATCATATAGTATATACGATCAACATAGTGATGTTCACCATTGAAAACTACTCCATCTCACGTGATGAACGGACATGGTTTAGTTGATATGGATCTCGTGATCACTTAGAAGATTAGAGAGATGTCTATCTAAGTGGGAGTTCTTAAGTAATTTGATTAATTGAACTTTAATTTATCATGAACTTAGTACCTTATAGTATTTTGCATATCTATGTTGTTGTAGATAGATGGCCCGTGCTGTTGTTTCGTTGAATTTTAATGTGTTCCTAGAGAAAGCTAAGTTGAAAGATGATGGTAGCAACTACACGGACTGGGTCCGTAACTTGAGGATTATCCTCATTGCTGCACAGAAGAATTACGTCCTGGAAGCACCACTAGGTGACAAACCCCCTGTAGGAGCAACGTCAGATGTTGTGAACACCTGGCAGAGCAAAGCTGATGACTACTCGATAGTTCAGTGTGCCATGCTTTACGGCTTAGAATTGGGACTTCAATGACGTTTTGAATGTCATGGAGCATATGAGATGTTCCAGGAGTTGAAGTTAATATTTCAAGAAGATGCCCGGATTGAGAGATATGAAGTCTCCAATAAGTTCTACAGCTGCAAAATGGAGGAGAATAGTTCTGTCAGTGAACATATACTCAGAATGTCTAGGTACCACAACCACTTGACTCAGCTGGGAGTTAATCTTCCTGATGATAGTGTCATTGACAGATTCTTCAATCACTGCCACCAAGCTACAAGAGCTTCATGATGAACTATAATATGCAAGGGATGGATAAGACGATTCCCGAGCTCTTCGCAATGCTAAAAGCTGCGGAGGTAGAAATCAAGAAAGAACATCAAGTGTTGATGGTCAACAAGACCACCAGTTTCAAGAAAAAGGGTAAAGGGAAGAAGGGGAACTTCAAGAAGAACAACAAGCCAGTTGCTTGTCAAGTGAAGAAACCCAAGTCTGGACCTAAGCCTGAGACTGAGTGCTTCTACTGCAAAGGGACTGGTTGCTGGAAGCGGAACTGCCCCAAGTATTTGGCGGAGAAGAAGGATGGCAAAGTGAAAGGTATATTTGATATACATGTTAATGATGTGTACCTTACTAATGTTCGTAGTAGTGCCTGGGTATTTGATACTGGTTCAGTTGCTAACATTTGCAACTCAAAGTAAGGGCTAAGGATTAAGAGAAGATTGGCTAAGCACGAGGTGACGATGCGTGTGGGAAATGGTTCCAAAGTCGATGTGATCGCCGTCGGCACGCTACCTCTACATCTACCTTCAGGGTTAGTTTTAGACCTAAATAATTGTTATTTGGTGCCAGCGTTGAGCATGAACATTATATCTGGATCTTGTTTGATTCGAGATGGTTATTCGTTTAAATCAGAGAATAATGGTTGTTCTATTTATATGAGTAATATATTTTATGGTCATGCACCCTTCATGAGTGGTCTATTTTTAATAAATCTTGATAGTAGTGATACACATGTTCATAGTATTGAAGCCAAAAGATGCAGAGTTGATAATGATAGTGCAACTTATTTGTGGCACTGCCGTTTAGGTCATATTGGTGTAAAGCACATGAAGAAACTCCATTCTGATGGACTTCTGGAATCACTTGATTATGAATCACTTGGTACTTGCGAACCATGCCTCATGGGCAAGATGACTAAAACTCCGTTCTCCGGTACAATGGAGCGAGCAACAAAGTTATTGGAAATCATACATACTGATGTATGTGGTCCAATGAACATTGAAGCTCGTGGCAGATATCGTTATTTTCTCACCTTCATAGATGATTTGAGCAGATATGTGTATGTCTACTTAAGGAAACATAAGTCTGAAACATTTTAAAGTTCAAAGAATTTTAGAGTGAAGTGGAAAATCATCGTAACAAGAAAATCAAGTTTCTACGACCTGATCGTCGAGGTGACTATTTGAGTTATGAGTTTGGAATTCATTTGAAACAATGCGGAATAGTTTCGCAACTCACGCCACCTGGAACACCACAACGTAATGGTGTGTCTGAACGTTGTAACCGCACTTTATTAGATATGGTGCGATCTATGATGTCTCTCACTGATTTACCGCTATCGTTTTGGGTTTATGCTTTAAAGACGGTTGGATTCACGTTAAATAGGGCACCATCTAAATCCGTTGAGATGACACCTTATGAACTATGGTTTGGCAAGAAAACTAAATTGTCGTTTCTTAAAGTTTAGGGTTGCGATGCTTATGTGAAAAAGCTTCAACCTGATAAGCTCGAACCCAAATTGGAGAAATATGTCTTCATAGGATACCCAAAGGAGACTGTTGGGTACACCTTCTATCACAGATCCGAAGGCAAGATATTCGTTGCTAAGAATGGCTCCTTTCTAGAGAAGGAGTTTCTATCGAAAGAAGTGAGTGGGAGGAAAGTAGAACTTGACAAGGTAATTGTACCTTCTCCCTTATTGGAAAGTAGTTCATCACCAAAATCAGATCCAATGATTCCTACACTAGTAAGTGAGGAAGCTAATGATGATGATCATGAAACTTCTGATCAAGTTACTACCGAACCTCGTAGGTCAACCAGAGTAAGATCCACACCAGAGTGGTATGGAAATCCTGTTCCGGAAGTCATGTTACTTGACCATGATGAACCTACGAACTATGAGGAAGCGATGATGAGCCCAGATTCAGCAAATGGCTTGAGGCCATAAAATCTGAGATAGGATCCATGTATGAGAACAAAGTGTGGACTTTAGTTGACTTGCTTGATGATCGGTAGGCCATAGAGAATAAATGGATCTTCCAGAAGAGGACTGACACTGACGGTAATATTACTTTCTACAAAGCTCGACTTGTTGCAAAAGGTTTTCGACAAGTTCAAGGAGTTGACTACGATGACACCTTCTCACCCGTAGCGATGCTTAAGTCCGTCCGAATCATGTTAGCAATTGCCACATTTTATGATTATGAAATTTGGCAAATGGATGTCAAAACTACATTCCTTAATGGATATCTTAAATAGGAGTTGTATATGATGCAACCAGAAGGTTTTGTCGATCCAAAAGGTGCTAACAAAGTGTGCAAGCTCCAGCGATCCATTTATGGACTGGTGCAAGCCTCTCGGAGTTGGAATATGTGCTTTGATAGTGTGATCAAAGCATATGGTTTTATACAGAATTTTGGAGAAGCATGTATTTACAAGAAGTGAGTGGGAGCTCTGTAGCATTTCTGATATTATATGTAGATGACATATTGTTGATCGGAAATGATACTGAATTTCTGAATAACATAAAAGGATACTGGAATAAGAATTTTTCAATGAAAGACCTCGGTGAAGCTGCTTATATATTGGGCATCATGATCTATACAGATAGATCAAGACGCTTAATTGGACTTTCACAAAGCACATACCTTGATAAAGTTTTGAAGAAGTTCAAAATGGGTCAAGCAAAGAAAGGGTTCTTGCCTGTGTTACAAGGTGTGAAGTTGAGTCAGACTCAATGCCCAACCACTGCAGAAGATAGAGAGAAATGAAAGGTGTTCCATATGCTTCATCCATAGGCTCTATCATGTATGAAATGCTGTGTACTAGCCCTGATGTGTGCCTTCCTATCAGTTTAGCAGGGTGGTACCAAAGTAATCTAGGAGTAGATCACTGGATAGCAGTCCCGTTAATATCGTGTACACGTACGTACAACCAGGGTGCAAGAAAGTAAATACGGCCACGTACGTACATATTGGCGGGGTCTCGAAAGCGTACTCGTGCATACGTACGGCCAGCGCTCGTGTACATGGCTGGGTCAGAACCAATAAACTGCATTGTCGTGTTCATCGGGAGCCAACCGGCTTGGACGGAACAGCCGATCGAAACGAGGCCTGGCGTACTGCAGAACGGAGGAAACGGCCTTGTGTTCAACTGCCTACGGTCAAAAAAGGATCCTGTTCACCAGGAGGGGTGTGGCTTACCGCAAAACCAAGGAAACGGACTTTTCTTCAACCTGCTACGGTGGAAACGGGGTCCTATTGATCGGGAGGGGTGTGGCGTACCGCAAAACGGAGGAAACGGACTTGTGTTGGAGCGCTACGATCAAAATGGGGGTCCTGTTCATCAGGAGGGGTGTGGCATACCACAAAACTAGACTCCACGGCTACTATTTATCTCCACCGTCGACCTCCTCCAGCCTCCACGGGCTATTGTTCATCCACCGTCGACCTCCTCCATCCTCCACATGCGACTGTTCATCCATATGCTCCTGATCATCCAGCCTCCACTACTCCTCCACCGGCCACTGTTCAACCAGCCCTCTCCACGGGGTCCTGTTCAACCACCCCTCCACGGGCTACTGTTCATCCAGCCCTCCACCATCTATTGTTCAACCAGCCATCCACATGGTCATCCTGTTCATCCAGCCCTCCACGGGCCATGTTCATCCACTCCCAACCGGCTCGATCAATCGGGGTCCTGTTCATCCAGCGGCAACGACCTCTACTACCATAGGAAACTGTTCATCCAATCCCCCCAGCAATCCTCACTGTTCATCCAACATGTAGTAAGTTTGATCGGCTTCAGTTAGCAGCAGTAGCGAAGGAATCACTCAAACGGGTTCAGTTAACAGCCAGGGATCGATCGATCGCTCGGCTTCAGTAACGCGTAGCCTGCAGTACAATCGCTCGGGTTCAGTAGGAGAACGCCTTGCTCGGGTTTAGTTATAGCCCAACACCTCGCACCCACGCGTGTACGTGTACGAGAGAAACGCACATCGCTTGGGCCCCGACAACCCACCGTAACCGGGAACTCCCCGATATTTTCCTCGCCCTCGCTTCTACCACGGTTTTTTCTGTCATGGACATGAAGCAAATATGCCATAGAGGCAATAATAAAGTTGTTATTTATATTTCCTTATATCATGATAAATGTTTATTATTCATGCTAGAATTGTATTAACCGGAAACTTAGTACATGTGTGAATACATAGACAAACAGAATGTCACTAGTGTGCCTCTACTTGACTAGCTCGTTGAATCAATGATGGTATGTTTCCTAACCATAGACATGAGTTGTCATTTGATTAATGAGATCACATCATTAGAGAATGATGTGATTGACTTGACCCATCCCTTAGCTTAGCACGATGATCGTTTAGTTTGTTGCTATTGCTTTCTCCATAACTTATACATGTTTCTATTTCTATGAGATGATGCAACCCCCGAATACCGGAGGAACACTTTGTGTGCTACCAAACGTCACAACGTAACTGGGTGATTATAAAGGTGCTCTACAGGTGTCTCCGATGGTGTTGGATGAGTTGGCATAGATCGAGATTAGGATTTGTCACTCCGATTGTCGGAGAGGTATCTCTGGGCCCTCTCGGTAATGCACATCACTATAAGCCTTGCAAGCAATGTGACTAATAAGTTAGTTGCAAGCTGATGCATTACAGAACGAGTAAAGAGACTTATCGGTAACGAGATTGAACTAGGTATTGAGATACTGACGACAGAATCTCAGGCAAGTAACATACCGATGACAAAAGGAACAACGTATGTTGTTATGCAGTTTGACCGATAAAGATCTTCGTAGAATATGTGGGAACTAATATGAACATCCAGGTTCCGCTATTCGTTATTAACCGGAGACTCGTCTCGGTCATGTCTACATAGTTCTCGAACCCGTATGGTCCGCACGCTTAACGTTTGGTGAAGATCGGTATTATGAGTTTATGTGTTTTGATGTACCGAAGGTAGTTTGGAGTCCCGGATGTGATCACAGACATGACGAGGAGTCTTGAAATGGTCGTGACATAAATATTGATATATTGGATGGCTATATTCGGACACCGGAAGTGTTTCGGATGATTTCAGAGAAAACCGGAGTGCCGAAGGGTTACCGGAACCCCCCTAGGAAACTAATGGGCCACATGGGCCTTAGTGGAGAGAGAGAGGGCCGGCCAGGGCAGGCCGCGCGCCCCCTCCCCCTTTGGTTCGAATTGTACTAGGGAAGGGGGGTGGCGCCCCCCTTTCCTTTTCCCTCTCGTCCTTCCTTTCCCCCTCCTAGTAGGAGTAGGAAAGGGGAGTCCTACTCCTACTAGGAGGAGGACTCCTCCTCTCCTGGCGCGCCCCAAGGGCCAGCCAGCCTCCCCCCTTGCTCCTTTATATACGGGGGCAGGGGGCACCCTAGGACACACAAGTTGATTGTTTACAGCCGTGTGCGGTGCCCCCTCCACCATAATCCACCTCGGCCATATCGTATTGGTGCTTAGGTGAAAACCTGTTCCGGCAGCATCATCATCACCGTCATCACGCCGTCGTGCTGATGAAGCTTTCCCTCGACACTCTTGTGGATCGTGAGTTCATGGGACGTCACCGAGCTGAACGTGTGCAGATTGCGGAGGTGTTGTACTTTCGGTACTAGGATCTTACGATCGTGGAGACGTACGACTACATCAACCGCGTTGTCATAACACTTCCACTTACGGTCTACGAGGGTAAGTAGACAACACTCTCCCCTCTCGTTGCCGTGCATCACCATGATCTTGCGTGTGCGTAGGATTTTTTTTTGAAATTACTACATTCCCCAATAGGACGGCCCAAAGAATGTCATGCAGCTGCGTCTTCGGCCCGCCCAGGACGAAAAGCCCATTTTCTGTCATGTTTTTTGTCATAGAAGTAGGAGCCCACCACATATACGATGATATCAGGTTTTGTCACAATTATCGTCATAGAAGTGTCATAGGCATGATAGGAAAAAAATTCGTTCGGCCCAAAATGTCACGGATGTGTCTTTTTTGTAGTGGTTGCTTGTTGATATGATTGAGTATTGAGGTCTTCATGTCAATTATAGACTATTTCTTTGAATCATCTAAAAGTCCAAATGTCCATGCTACAAAAGAAAAGAATACGTGATGAACATGTTAGGCAACATTCCACATCAAAAATTTCGTTTTTATCATTTACCTACTCGAGGATGAGCAGGAATTATGCCTGGGGATGTTGATACGTCTCCAAGGTATCTATAATTTTTTATTGTTCCATGTTGTTATATTATCATTCTTGGATGTTCAATATTCATTTTGTAGCAACTTTATAACATTTTTTGGTACTAACCTATTGACATAGTGCCTAGTCCAGTTGCTGTTTTTTATTTCGCAGAATATCCATATCAAATGAAGTCCAAATGCAGCGAAACTCTTTGGAGATTTTTTTTTCTACCAAGAACAGGCCCAGTGAGCCCAGGAGGTGCACGAGAGGAGGCCCGCAGGGCCCACAAGACACCACGGCGCGCGAGAGGTCCCTAGAGTGCCCTAATGCCTTGTTGGGCCCACGAGAAGCTTCTCCACCGCCTCTCAGCTCTATAAATACCCAAATAGTCTAGAAACCCTAGGGGAGTCAAGAAACACAATTCCAGCCGCCCCAAGTTCCAAAACCACGAGATCCAATCTTGAGCCCTATTCCGGACCCTTGTCGGAGGGGGAAGTGATCAAATAGGGGTTCACCATGCTCATTGGTGCTCCTGCGATGATGTGTGAGTATTTTACCACAGACATATGGGTCCGTATGTAGTAGCTAGATGGATTCTTCTCTTTTTGATTCTCAATACAATGTTGTCCTCGATGTTCTTGGAGATCTATTTGATGTAATGACTTTTTGCGGTGTGTTTGTTGGGATCCGATGAATGGTGAGTTTATGATTAGATCTATCTATGAATATTATTTGAGTCTTCTTTGAACACTTATATGCATGATCTCTATAGCCTCGTATTTCTTCTCTGGAACTCTGGTTTGGTTTGGCCAACTAGATTGATTTTTCTTGCAATGGGAAGTGGTGCTTTGTGATGGGTTTGATCTTGCGGTGCTTATTCTCAGTGACAAAGGGAGACAGGGCACGCATGTATTGTTGCCATTAAGGATAAAAAGATGGGGTCTATCCTACGTAAATAGATCTTGTCTACATCATGTCATCGTTCTTATTGCATTACTCCGTTTCTCCACGAACTTAATACACTAGATACATGCTGGATAGCGGTCGATGTGTGGAGTAATAGTAGTAGATGCAAAATTGTTTCGATCTACTAATCTTGGATGTGATGCCTATATACATGAGCATTGCCTTGGATATCATCATAATTATTTGCTCTTCTATCAATTGCCCAACAGTAATTTGTTTACCCACCGTATGCTATTTTCTCAAGAGAAGCCACTATTGAAATCTACGACCCCCGGGTCTATTTCCTATCATGATGTTTTCCTATCTATTATTCTAAAAACTAAAAAAATACCTTGCTGCACTTTTTCTTTATTTATTTTATTTTGTGTTTTTGCTAGACCTATTTATCCAATCTCATACAATTTAATCTATCTCAATACAGAGGAGGGATTGACAACCCCTCTTACACGTTGGGCTGCAAGTATTTGTTATTTGTGTGCAGGTGCTATTTACATAGTGTTTCTTGGTTCTCCTACTGGATTTATTACCTTGGTTTCATAATGGAGGGAAATACTTACCTTTGTTATGTTGCATCATCCTCTCCCCTTCACGGAAATACCAACGCTGATACAAGCAATCAATACCTTGGTTCTCAACCGAGGAAAACACTTATCTTCACTTTGCTGCATCACCCTTTCCTCTTCAAGGGAAAAAAACAACGCAAGCTTAAGAAGTAGCAAGGGAGCAGGCGGCGGTGCGGGATCCGGGCCTGGGCGGGCCTCCAAATGGACTTCGCAGGCCCACAACGCTAGAGGTGGGAGGAGATAGGGGCAAGGTGGAAGCGGCTAGGTGGTGGAGCATGGAAAACAAGGAGGGATGTAGGGTTTCCACAAATGGAAGGATATGCTTTCCTTATATAACAGGGATGCTTGGGTTTGAGGGTTTGGGGTGGTTTAGAGACCTCTGATCACGATCGGAGGTTCTGATCGAGAGGGGGGGCTAGGTGGGTTTAGGTGGGATGTGCTAGTAGGGATTGGGCTAAGAAGAGAAGTCAGAAATGGCCCGGCAACAGGGGTATCTAATACCAAAATGTTTGGCGTTTGACCAACTATAGTCCCAATATAGGTATAATCGTTGGGGTATCACACGACCTCCCAATGCAATGAAATTTGGCAGGCAGACTACATAAAATACAACGAGACCGCACGCCAGCTTTCAACCCATTCTGAGAATGTTTTATCGCACATGGAAAAATATATTTCGCAGATGTCGCAGGCATGTGCAACTGTGGTTGGTCTCAAAATAGTCAATGACGATGTCGGATTCAGGGCTCCGCAGACAAAAGAAAGGTTCGAACTTTGGGGCGTGTGTGAAGAACTCAACCTCTCTAGCCAGCCAATTGGTCACCCCCGCGGCCCAGCTTGATGAACAAGAAGGGAAAGGGACACAACAGTTTACCTAGGTTCGGGCTACCTTGCGATCTAAGACCCTACTCCTGCTTTATGGTGGATTAGCCTCGCGAGGGGCTGAGGATGAGAGAGTACAAGGGAAGAACAACCTCAGCATGTCTGTTCTTCTGTGAGTGTCGGTGCAACAAACCCTCGGTCTGTTGCCCAGAGTGTGCACAGGCCTAAGGACAAGATTGCAGCACCCAAGATCAGACCAAGCATAATAGATCAGTTCTTTGAAGGATCAAAGGGCAGATCAAGAAGACCAAGACAAGCCAGAGAAGCAAAGATATCTCTAAGGGAAAACCCTCCTATGACGGGCAGGCGAGCCTAGCGAGGATGAGGATTGCCTTGAAGACAAGCCACCAGACAGCCCCGGCAGGCTTGCCGGGCGCAGCAAGGGCGTACTGGCCCGCCAAAGCTTCACCGCTCCACCTCACAGCGATGCAAGTTGTCGATCAATGCGGTGTCAAGCCCCCAAGTGACTAAGTGGCTGCTTCCTGCCACATGGCAGCCACTTTCTATGGAAAACACCTCCAGATGACACCCGTCCTGAGACGTGTCAAGCAAGCAGGCGCGAAGCTGGCAAAGCAGCCCAGCATGCTTGCCGGGCACGCTATGATGTGACACTGAGCAGCACATTTAATGCACTCTGTCCGCCTGCAGAGTTAGGTATGATAACACTGTTTGCTATCTAATCAGTGTGTAGAAGACTGATTTGCCACTGTGGTGACCCCTTTATCTATAAAAGGAGGCCCATTGCAACCGCAGAGAGGATTCAGACCCTCACATATTCATATGCGCGTAGCCACTCTCGCCCCGAGGCAACACTGCCGGGCAAGAGCGTCGTGTTTTTCCGCCATTATCCACCATCAATCCACCAAAGTAGGACTAGGGTTTTAAGCCTCACATTAGCCTGAACCTAGGTAAAATTGCCCGTGTGATCTCTGTCGTGTTGTGCTACGCTTCTTCGCTCTTTGTGCAACGTGCCTATCCCCCGCCGAACCAAAAGGGGCTCATGGCCCGATAGGTGGTCGTGGTTTCGCACGACATCTTTGGCATGCCAGGTAGGGGGAGTCACTTGTGTGAACCCGAGAGCGTAAGCCTGCATCCCTGCTTTGTCCCACGGGTGGCCTCCAAGGAGCTGGTGTATTTGTTGTAGAGCCATGGTGGTTTCTATTCTATAAAAAAAGCTGAGGCGGGAGCATGATTCAGTTGTTACGGACAAAGGCACTCCCAAGAGAACTGTAGAATTGAAGAGGGAGGATGAGCTCAACAGCTCTCCAAACTAGAACTTGTGTGCCAAATATACTTCAGTTTGTAGTAGAAAGCAGAAACCAGCAAACTAATTTTTATACTTCAATTCTATCTTTCGTGATCAAAAGAATGGTCCCAATGCTGCTGACTGCTATCAATAGAGTTGCATGATTATGCTTCCCCCTCCTGTTAGGAGCATTTTTGATACTTTTTGTGCAGATGCATGCATGCAGCATTGTAAGTGGATGGGCAACTGAACTATAAGAGTCATTGGTGCCATCCACGAAAAGACTTGAGTGAGGTAATTAAGACATTTGGCCTGAATTCTTAGTTTTTTCTTTCACAGTACACTCTTAGACTTGAGTTTGACAAAGTGAGTGGGCTACACTTTTCGGTGATGATATGTAGGCAAAGGAATACAAAAAGAGTTTGCCATATTCTACAAAGATGACTACATCAGTCATGGATGTAAGAAAATGCTCATTTCAGTCATTGAGTTTTAAATAATGGACATGGAGCCAGGGATTATATGAAGGAACATCCTAAATTGTTCGAAGTATGTGGGATTGCCTGTTTTAAGCTAGGAGAATTTTGATATACATAACTCATTTTTTGAATTCTGAACTGAAGTTTTCCACACCTTGAATCTTTTACAAAAAAAGGAAGATAGATGTATGTGGCACTGTCTTCCTTTATTTATTTATTTCTCTTTGTGGCTACAGGCGCATCAGGAGAAGGTATGATGCATCCTTGTGAACTATAGTGATGAGGACTGAGGTACATGATCATTTCATCTTATCTTTCTCTACTTATTAGGATTTAGAAGCAGAACCTAGGATTTTGCATGCGAACTACTACCTCTACCAAAATATAAGACGTTTTTGTAGGCTAACTAGCCTATAAAGTATAGAGGGAGTGCATGGAGTTCTTGACTGTTCCTTTGGCATTTTGTCTGAGTTTTTCTGGAGTTGCACCTTCTATCTTGACTGATCCTTTGGCATTTTGGTAAAGAGCAAATTGTACCTTCGGTCTTGGTATATTTAGCCAACAATTTCTATTACCATGACGTGCAGGCTACATCTCCTTGAGCCTTACCAATTATCAGTACTCTCTATTTTCAATGGGAAGTTTGAAATACATCTCACTGGTCGTTATGTTTTCGAGCATGACAAGTGCATTGCACGTACACGATACCAGTGATCCCATAATTGTTTGGAATGTGATGCTTTTCTTTTTACAGTTGGTGATCAGATCCGATTCGAGGTGATCTTAGAATAATCACCTAACATAGTGTTTCTTATAATAATGCTCCGATGTTTGGTATTTGATATGCGCATTTCATATTAATCAAGACATACATTGGCCTTTGATCCTTTAATTTAGAAGCTAGAGTAATTAGCTCTGTTTTATATGATGAACAAGATATAAATATTCTTCTAGTTCACCTATAATTAGGATTCACACATATAAGCAGGAGAGGGTACTGATGTAATCAATTTATTTTTCATGTTTTTGTTGCCTTCTTGTTTCCCCACTAGCCTTATAACCTCGAGTAATTAGCTCTGTTTTACACGACTAACAAGATATAAATATTCTTTTGCTTCAGCTATTTGAGTCAGTTTCCCTTCATTGCTATCATTGATTGTTGCTTTGGCAGATTCAGGGGCAGGTATTTTGTGCACATAAGTTGCTATTGACAGTGGATAGATTGTCTATGCATAGATCAGCTTTATTGAGTTTAGAGTAAAAGCTGAGTGGTTCCACTTTATGTGATGAGAATGTTCACAAATCATCTTAAATTTAGGAGAGATATGAACCCATAAAGGATTTAGCAATGTATGTCTTCATAGGTATGAAATGTCCGGTGTTCTAGATAGCCCAAAGATGTTAAATATTACAATTGTGTTCACCTTTTTTCCAGGGAGAGCTGAATGGCAAAATGTTTCAGGTGGTGAGGCTGAAGGCGCCAGGTTTGCGAGTTTTATGTGTTGATACTATTTTTTTCTTGAAATATTATATGTCAGAGCAACCAGGAGGGGGACGAGCATGTAAATCAAGCTTGCCTTTTCCTTTTGTTGCCTTCATTTGTTCTGAACATTTTGTAAGTCATATGTTCTACCTTATTTTACTTACGGTCTGTACCATCAGCATGTTCAGGTTTGCCTTAAGGTGGTAAGTCTTATCCAGAATAGATTGCAAGTAGCCCCTTTTGCTACTTAAGAAATAAGCTATAGCTGGCTTGTGGTGTCCCAATAAGCTTTAGGTATTCTATTCCTACATATTTCTAACAAGTTATGGCCGGCTTTACGGTCTGTACCACTCGTTGTTAGTTAACAATGTTACTTGGTGTGCACAATTTCAGGTGTTTAAATTTTTTTAGGGATAGGTGTTTAAATTCTTTATGTTCATATGAGCTGATAGTGTAGTACACTTTTGATACTGCGTTGGGTTCTTGGTATGCCCTCCCCCCTCTTTGTCTTATGAACTGAAAGCTAGGCTATATGTCAGTCCTAGCTACCTCTATATTGTTTTGCTATGTAGGTTGGGGATAGATGAAATAGTAGAAAGCAGAAGAGGGTGTTGATCGAATCAGTTTATTACTTGGTTTTTATATTCCCTTTCCAATGTATTTTTACGCATTATCGACTTGAGATGATATCTCACAATCAAGTTTGAAGTTATTCTAAAAAAATCATAACATGGTTGGGCAGTGTGGTCAGTACATTATATTATGTTCATTGTCTGTTATGTGAGCAATATTGGACCATATGCCATCCATGGATCTTATCTTCGGTACCCACTTTTCAATGTAACCCGATTGACATGATCATAGCGAGCCATATATGGTGGCTATTATTTTCAAGCTTCGTGAGTGTTCTGTTTGATCTAGATACATGTGTGTTTTGTAGTAGGTGTATCACTAAAAAGAGTATTGATCGAGACGTGGTGTACGTGCAAGCTTACTAGCACTATTGGTGGGGAGAAGCACTCGATCATCAAGGTTATAGATGAGATGAAGGCATACAAGGCATACAACAAGCTCTGTGTCAGATGGATTAACCGACGCCAGTTGGGTGCCCGTGCCCGGATGAAGGATGCCGATCGGAGAAAGAGAAGAGGCAATGAGATGATTATGGCAGCTAATGGATACCCTGTTCGATGTATGAAGAGCCCTTTTTGCCCAATGTTTAAATCAACCTTTCATTTTGGTGTAACTGGTCAAACAATGCACTTCAAATAATTAAGTTGTTATCCCAAAAATATTTTACAAAATGATGTACTTATCATCACAGAAAATCCTTATTCATTACACAGATCAAATTCAAAAAAACTACAAATACATGATATAATATCTCTTAGTATAGACGTGCGTTACACGTGCAAGCTTACTAGTTTTTATTATATGTTTCCCTTCAGTTGTTTGATTTTGATCCAGTCAAAAACTGAAATTGTTTCTTTAACAAATGCTTGATTCATACCCTAGCTTAAAGGGGATCTTCCTCCCGTGGGTACGATAACTCAAGGTCACCTCTGGGAAAAAGGCAAGAATCATTTCTGCTCAATTCTTGAATAACCAAAGGAACCAATCACCTCCTGTGGAAGCAGGGTCCTAATGGAACTAAAGGTAATTAAGGTGATGCTTTTAATAAAGAACTAGAACAAAGCATTAACACATAGAGAATACATCTAATCCTCAAGTTAAAGTCATCCCCGTCGATATCCCAATTATTATCACCTTGGGGTCTAGGGCTCAGAATCATAATAGGTGCATAGAACTTGCAGATAGGACCAAGAACACAAATATATTCATGAAAGCATAGAGTATTCAGATGTGAAATCATGGCATGATAACCCACAAGTACAGGGGATCGCAACATTTTTCAAGGGTAGAGTATTCAACCCATATTTATTGATTCGATACAAGGGGAGCCAAAGAATATTCACGAGTATTAGCAGTTGAGTTGTCAATTCAACCACACCTGAAAGACTTAATATCTGCAGGAAAGTATTTAGTAGAAAAGTAGTATGGAAGTAATGGTAATGGTAGCAAAAGTTGTCGGTGTTCTAAGAACCAGGGTACCCAGACTTGCCTGCCTACGGCCCACGGTGTGGCTCGATCGGCGGCCTGGTATGGCCCATCTTCAGCACCGCCAACACAAGACCTTCGTGAGGGGCCAAGCCTTGCGAGGCAGGCGACGCCAAGACCTCCAAAAGGAGCTGCCTCTTTAGGCTGGCTCCGAAGGAGTAGAGATTTCCATGCGAGCCCTCACCTTGTGAGGTTCAGATGATGCAAGCCATGGTGACCAAGGCCAGGCGGGCGCCGGCGGGTGCAGTGCAGCATGTTTCCTCTTTGGTGCTAAAGAGGCAAGCATAGGCATGGAGTCCTGAGGAATAAACCAAAGGTTTCCATTTCTATGCTACAAGACCAAGGCCGCCAAGACGGCAGGAAGGAGGTCATCGCCGAGCCCACCACGAGGTCACGACCAGAAGCTTTGCAGGCCCAGACCACCTCTCGTCAGGATAAGATATTCTAGTTGTCTCCCTTCGAATTTGGACATTGTGGGATCCCTTCCCGCCTTCATTTTGGGAAGAGGACTAAGGCCACTATAAGTATAGCCTAGCCGCCACCATAGAGAGGGACGGATCATCCATACCATCCTCACCGGCTACACGAACACAAGAACACACCTCCTGAAGTTTTTCTTCCTTTGTACTAGCCCATCCTCAACCCACCTCGAGGCTAGTCCACCACAAAGCAGGAGTAGGGTATTACACCGCAAGGTGGCCCAAACCTGGGTAAACTTCCTTATCTGTTCGTTCCTCAGTTCATCGAGCTCGGCCGTGAGATCAATGAGTTGGCAGGCTAGGGAGGTTGGGTTCTTCGCACGCACCCTAGAGTTCAAATCTATCTTGGGTCTACAGAGCCCCGAATCTGACATTTGGCGTGCCAAGTAGGGGTGCATCAAAGGTTCACCCCTTCACCTGCTGCATCTCGCCCGCGCCATTCGGCTCTCATCGCGGGTGCCGCTCCGCCGACCAGACCCCCGAGTGCGCTCGGAGGCTCCATGGGCCTCTGGGCTTTCACCCCCGCCTTGCGACGAGTGCAGTGGCCGCTCAAATTTAGGCCGGAGCTGCCGCCTTGATACGATGGCATGGCGGATCCGGCAGGATTTCTCCAGGCGTACATGGAGGTTGTTGGGCGGCCGACGGCGACGGCAAGGCCATGGCAAACTGGCTACCCATGGCCCTTACGGGTGCATCATGCGCTTGGCCCCTGAGCTTGCAGGAGTCTTCAGTGGCCTCCTAGGAGGAACTGCACGGCCTCTTCAACGCGCGCTTCGCGGCGCCGGTGTGCCACACCGTCCCAGCCCTCCTTGGCGGCTCACAGGCGCCGTCCTCGAACAGCCATGCCAAGCAGTTCTTCCGCCAGATGGGCGCCGCCTACGTGCAGCGGGGAGCTCCTCCGGGCTGGGTGGTGCCTAAGGACGACCTCACCTTCGACTCAAGGGACCACCCTGCAACCACGGCCAGCACTGGCGCGCTCCTGATGCTCTGCACCCCCACCATCTGCAATGTAGCAGTCACTAGGACCCTCATCGACAACGGCGCCGGCCTGAATGTCCTCTCTGTGGAAGCATTTGGCCCGCTTCATGTGCCCCACGGCCGACTCCGCCCCACCAAGCCTTTCTCTGGGATTGGTGATGGCTCCACCTGCCCCTTGGGGTAGATCCGCCTCCCGTCACCTTCGGTACCCGCGACAACTACCGCATGGAGCTCATCGACTTCGATAGCGCCCGCATCGGCCTCCCATACAATGCCATTCTTGGGTACCCGGCCTTGGCCAAGTTCATGGCGGCAACTAATCCTAGCTACAACATCATGAAGATGCCTGGAAGCAGCTGCGTCCTCACCATGGTGGGGGACACTAAGGATGCACTCTCAACCCTCAATCTCACCTTCAGGGCCGCGGCAGCCACGCAGCCAAGCGGGGAGGGAGCCCCGGAGGGCCCATGAGCTGCACCAGCAAAGAAGAAGCAGTTGTTCTCTCAAGATCAAGCCGAAACAAAGTAGGTGCCGGTCGATGAAGACGGGGGATCGGGCTCTACCTTCACCATAGGCGCCGGCCTCCCTCCAGACCAAGAAGAGGCACTGGTCAGCTTCCTCCGCGCGAACAAGGACGTGTTTGTGTGGGAAGTGCCAGACCTGGTCGGGGTCCAGTGGGGGGTAATCGAGCACCACCTGATGGTGTGCCCCAACGCACGCCCTGTGAAGCAGAAGGCATGGAGGCAAGCCCTGAAAAAGCAGTCATTCATCGTCCAGGAGACCCACAAGCTGCAGGAGGCCGGCGTCATTTGGGAAGTGCGACACTCGGATTGGCTCACGAACTCGGTCATCGTCCCCAAGAAGGGCGGGAAGGAGCGCATGTGCATTGACTTCACCAACCTCAAGAAGGCTTGTGCTCAAGACCGCTTCCCTCTCCCACGCATCGACGAAATCATTGACTCCACCATCGAGTGCGATTTATTATGCTTCCTGGATGCCTTCTTGAACTATCACCAAATCAAGATGGCGGTGCTGGGCGTTGAGAAAACGGCTTTTTCTGACCTCGTGTGGGGTGTACTGCTACACATGCATGTCGTTCGGGCTGTGCAATGCCAGAGCGACCTTCCAGCAGCTAATGCACATTGCCTTGGGCCAGCAGCTCGGGATAAACGCCGAGGCATACGTTAACGACATAGTGGTGAAATCTTGGGAGGCGAGAACGCTTATCAAGGATCTGGAGGAGACTTTCACCAGCCTGCGCTAGGTAAACCTACGGCTCAACCCAGAGAAGTGTGTATTAGGTGTCCCGCTAGGCAAGCTGTTGGGCTTCCTGGTGTCGCATAGAGGGATCAAGGCCAACCCAGAGAAAGTCAAGGCCATAGAAAGGATGAGTCTACCGCGAACCCGCAAGGAGATGCAGAAGTTGGCAGGCTGCGTAACCTTGCTCGGGTGCTTCATCTCCAAGCTGGGGGAGTGCGCCCTCCCCTTTTTCAGGATGATGAAAAAGAAGGGCCCGTTCGAGTGGACTCCGAAGGCTGACACGGCCTTCCAAGACCTCAAGAAGTACCTCACCAGCCCTCTGGTGATGGTAGCGACGCGCCCCCTTGAACCTTTGGTGCTCTACCTGGCTGCCATGCCTCATTCTGCCAGCGCAGCGATGGTGGTGGTCCGCGATGAGCGCCCGACCAAGGGCTTGCGGGCTAGCACCTTGCACCCGGTCGGGGCACCGCGGCCTCAGGACGACATGCCTGAGGCCACGGCCGCCCCACCGATCGGCGGGGCTCCTGAGGATAGCACCCCCAAGGCCATGGCAGCCCCGACAGATGACAAGGCTCCTGAGGCCCCCCAGCCTCGGGAAAAGCAGGACCCCGCCAACGCCTTCACCCTCGTCGAACACCCGGTATACTTAGTCAGCACAGTATTGCGTGATGCACGGACGCGCTACCCCATGCCACAGAAGTTGTTGCTCGCCTTCCTTGTCGCGTTCCAAAAGCTACGCCACTACTTCCAAGGCCACCCCATCAAGGTTGTCTCAGCTTACCCCCTTGAAAGGGTGCTCCGGAGTCCTAATGCCGCAGGGAGAGTCGCCGAATGGAACATTGAACTGCAGGCGTTCCAGTTGGAATTCAGCACCACCAGGATCATCAAGGGTGCAGCCCTCGCCGACTGCGTGGCAGAATTGACTGTCGCCCCTGACCGAGAGGTGGGCGAGGACTGTTCCCTCTCGCCCGGAAATGAAGTATCAGATGGTTGGGTCATGTACTTCGACGAATCATTCGCGCGTGAGGGCGCGGGGGCAGGAGCCGTGCTCATCTTGCCCACCTAGGACAATGTCTACTACACCGTGCAGCTCTGCTTCCAGCAAGGCGAGAAGGCCTCACACAACATCGCAGTGTACGAAGGCCTGATCGTCGGCCTCAAGGCTACAGCAGCTTTTGGGGTAAGGCGCCTCACCATGAGGGGCGACTCCGAGCTCCTCGTCAACTTCTCCAACAAAGCATACAAGCCAAAGGACGAGCACATGGAGGCATACCTCGAGGAGGTACGCAAAATCGAGAAACGATTCTTGGGCCTGGAATTGGAGCACGTGCCACGCGGCACGAACGAGGAAGTGGACAACATCGCCAAGAGGGCATCTCGGTGTCTACCTCAGGAGCTTGGTGTCTTTGAGGAGCGGCTTTTCAAGCCCCCGGCAGCTCCCCCTGGTGCAGGACCAGCATCACCTCAAGAGGAGCTTCCTCCAGCACCCCCTCAGGTGCCCCAGCTTGTGCCTGACCTCAGGAGCCCGCTTGCTCCTCGCGCTTGAGCCTCAAGAGGAGTGTTGGACCGAGGAGTTCAAGGCGTACCTGCTCCAAGGCACCCTGCGGGAGAAGGAGGAAGACACACAGCATGTGGCCCGCCAGGCCACTATGTACTGCATCTAGGATGCTGAGCTCTAGCAAAAACGGCCAAATGATGTTTCCCTATGATGCGTCTCCAGGGAGCAGGGATGCGAACTTTTTTCCGACATACATGGCGGGGACTGCGGGCATCACTCTTCATCGCGCACCCTCGTGGGCAAGGCATTCCGCAGCGGATTCTACTGGCCTACAACACTCAATGATGCCAGCGAGCTGGTAAGATCCTATGAAGCCTGTTAGTTCCATGCCAAGCAGATCCACTAGCCCGCTCAGGGTCTCCAGACCATCCTGCTCTCATGGCCATTCGCGGTCTGGGGCTGGACATCCTGGGCCCGTTCCCCCGAGAGCCCGGGGGCTACCACTACCTCTACGTTGCCTCGACAAGTCCACCAAGTGGGTCGAGGTAGAAGCCGTCCGCGCCATCCCGGCCGGCTCGGCCATCAAGTTCATCAAGGACCTCGTGAGCCGTTTCGGGGTCCCTAATCGTATCATGACCGACAATGGCTCGCAGTTCACTAGCAACATTTTCAAAACATATTGCGCTAACCTTGGAACGTAGATATGTTATGCTTTGGTGGCACACCCTCAGAGCAATGGCCAGGCTGAGCGCGCCAACGCAGAGGTCCTGAGAGGCCTCAAGGAGAGGACCTTCAAGAAGAAGCTCGAGGCCTGCGGCAGGGGTTGGCTCGATGAGCGCCCGTCCGTGATGTGGTCCATCCACACCACCGCAACCAAGCTAATGGGCGAAACTCCATTCTTCCTCATCTATGGAGCTGAAGCGGTTCTCCCTCACGAGGTCAGGCATCGGTCCACGCAGATCTTGGTGTTTGATGAGGCACACCAGGACGGCTCGCGGGGGATGACCTCGTGTTGGGGGAGGAACGCCGCCGCCAAGCCTCACTCAGAGCAGCGAGGTACCAGCAGGCTCTGCGGTGGTACCACTGCCGCAGCGTCTGCTCCAGGACGCTCGAGGTGGGTGATCTCGACCTGAGGCGGGTGGTCTCCAGGGAAGGGTTGCATAAGCTCTCGCCCATGTGGGAGGGCCCGTTCAGGATCACCCGTGTCTCCAGGCCTGGCGCCGCGCGCCTGGAGATGCAGGACGGGATCCCCATCCAGAACCCCTGGAACATCTGGCACCTCCAGAAGTTCTACCCATGAAGCAAGGCCCCGCTCCTATGAAGGTCTACACTCGTGACACTCTCACCTAATAATGAGTTGGGGCTGTACATGCCCCGGAGTCTCCTAAGTGCCACACCTGGGCCTTACGGGGCTCCCACCCACATCCTAGTGAAGGCCCCATGCTCCGCGCTGGTGGGAAGACAAGAAGACTAATCTACGTGCCGGACGTGGCTGTTCTTTTGCTTGCTTTCTGTAGCTGGTTTTCAACTTCTTGAATGAAATTTGGAGCTTTCGTGTCTTTCGTTCACCAGGGTTGGAAATTTTCTCTCTTCTTGTTTTGGATTTGCCTCTCCAGCCTTGTCTCAGGAGGAGCGGTAGTTGCACGTCGCTCTTCCTCGTGCACCCCGCATGCGGGGGTTGGGTACAGTGTGTGTACGTCTGGCCTCACCACACCTCGCCGAAGCCCTGCTACCTTAGCCTTCGGCATCTTTATCCTCGCGAGACGCTCTCAACGAGCTCATGCACATGCGCACCCTCTTAAGTCCGTGCCTCCGGGCATCGTGACGTGGTGCGCTGCCACAACCAACCCATGCTCGGGGGGCTTATGCGAGGAAGGACGAGACGCCTCATGAGGCCTTTTAAAAACTCTACAGCTGCATGACGTCTCTTGAGGCTCAACAGCTCTCGATTCGACAAGAAGAAAGCCCTTGGAGGACTCCCTGGAAATGCGTTCCCTCGTGACATGGGAGTCCACCACAAGCACATCGAGCTAAGTTGCCCAAACCACACCTAGTAGAAACACGGGTATCACGACATAATATAAAAATAATGAGCATAGCATAACAGCGCAAGCAACATGGTTCATTGCATGCCCCAGCAGGGCCCACTACTTTTTTATGCAGGAGAAAAGAGGAAACAAAAGCAAATCACGTGACCATGGCAACTCCTAAGGCTTAGCCCAGTGACAACGGAGCTCAGTCGGAGTCTTCCTCCTGTTTCACTGGGGTGCGCCGGCAATGCGGCTCGTCGCCCTCCCCGGTCCGAGCCCGGTGGCGTGGCGGCTTGTCGTAGTCGCCATTACTCGTGCTATGCCCCGAGGAGGAGCCCCCGCTGCTGGAGTCATCGCGGCCGTCGCCAAGGACAAGCTCACCAGCAGCGGCACCATCGCCGCCGTCATCGTCGTCGCTATCGATCTCCGGGCAGCACCCCAGGCGCCGACCGCCTTCCCAAAGACCCTGACGTAGAGGGTCGCGATACCGTCATACCTGAAGTGAAGGGTGCACCTCCCATGTAGGCCACACGCATGGGCAGACAGCTGCCACCCACGGTTCAGGAACACATTGTCGGAGGCGGTGACCTCAACATCCACCCACGAGGCCCTGCTACAGCAGCCGTCGGCCTATAGCTAGAGGACACCAGGCCCTCCAGCTGGTAGCCCGCTTGCAAAGGAGCACGAGAGCTAGAGCCAGATGCCCGCTGGCCTCTCCAACCGTACGACGAACTCTGGAGGCGCGTCGGCGGAGTGGGAGCGCGGTCGTGGTGGCCGGATGATCGCCGCGCGCCTTCCCCCATGTGACGCCCATGATGCAGCTATATCTCCCACATGTCGAGGCACGACTTAGAGGCATAACCGCATTGTGGTTTTGTCGCAAGAGGGGTAATCTTCACACAATCCCATGTGCTGAATAAGAAAGGGATAAATAGCCGGCTTACAATCGCCACTTCACACAAATAACAAGTTAAACATACATCATCCAGTGTACACTCAGGGTCCGACTACGGAACCAAAAGAAAAGAAGACAACCTCAAATGCTAGATCCCCGGTCGTCCCAACTAGGCTCCACTACTGATCATCAGGAAACTAAACATAGTAACGACCAAGGTCCTCGTCGAACTCACACTTGAGTTTGGTAGGATCACCTGCACTGGTATCATCGGCACCTGCAACTGTTTGAAAGTATCCGTGAGTCACGAGGACTCGGCAATCTCACACCCGCGAGATCAAGACTATTTAAGCTTCTAGGTAGGATAAGGTAAAGAGGTGGAGCTGCAGCAAGCGCTAAGCAAATATGGTGGCTAACATATGCAAATAAGAGTAAGATGAGAAGCTACGCAACGGTCGTGAAGCTAGAAGTGATCCTGAAACTACTTACGTTCAAACATAACCGAAAACCGTGTTCACTTACCGGACTCCACCGAAAAGAGACCATCACGGCTACACATGCGGTTGATTCATTTCAATTAAGTGAAGTGTCAAGATCTCTACAACCGGATATTAACAAATTCCCATCTGCCACATAACCATGGGCACAGCTCTCGAAAGTTTATACCCTGCAGGCGTGTGCCAACTTAGCCCATCACAAGCTCTCATGGTCAACGAAGGATATTCCTTCTCCTGAAAAGACCCGATCAGTCTCGGAATCCCGGTTACAAGACATTTCGACAATGGTAAAACAAGACCAGCAAAGCCGCCCGAATGTGCCGACAAATCCCGATAGGAGCTGCACATATCTCGTTCTCAGGGCACACCGGATGGGCAAGACGTCGGGTTGGCATAGACCCTGGTTGCCCAGGGGGCGCCGGACATCGCCCAGTTCGAACCAACACTCAGAGGAACACTAGCCCGAGGGGTAAAATAAAGATGACCCATGGGTCTGCAGAACCCAAGGGAAAAGGCTTAGGTTCTTAGGCAACTGTAAAACCAAGGTTGGGCCTTGCTGGAGGAGTTTTATTCATAGCAAACTGTCAAGGGGGTCCCATAACCCCAGCCGCGTAAGGAACGCAAAATCAAGGAACATAACACCGGTATGACGAAAACTAGGGCGGCAGGAGTGGAACAAAACACCAGGAAAAAGGCCGAGCCTTCCACCCTTTACCAATTATATAGATGCATTAATTAAAATAAGAGATAATGATATCCCAACATATCCATGTTCCAACATGGAACAAATATCAACTTCACCTGCAACTAACAACGCTATAAGTGGGGCTGAGCAAAAGCGATAACATAGCCAAACAACGGTTTGCTAGGAAGGTTGGTTAGACGCTTGACATGGCAATATGGGAGGCATGATATAACAAGTGGTAGGTAGCGCGACATAGCGATAGAACAAACAACTAGCAAGCAAATATAGAAGTGATATCGAGGGTAATGGTCATCTTGCCTGAAAAGTTCTCGTTAGGAAGAAGATCGAATCCATGAAGAAGGAAAACGGACGTAGTTGAACGAATCCTCAGAACTCAGGAACGAAACCGAAGCTAACGAGAGAAGCAACCTGGAAAGAAGCAAGCAACATAGTAAACAACCATGACATAAACATGGCATGATGCACAACCAAGTATGATGCATGTCCGATTTAATGAAACATGGCATGTCAAAGTGCACAAAAAAAACTACAAGTTAAGTGGAGCTCAATATGCAAAGAGTTCCATATTGACGAAACACCACATTCGATTATTTAGTTCTCCCCCGTTTATGTACCCAACAATATTAAATGTAATTAAACATGGCAAGGGGTGAAACATAATAAAACTACCTATCTAGGCAAGTTTAAATGAGGCCGGAACAACAAGCAACAAGTCTAGAAAAATCCTCAGATGCATATTATGAAGTTGGTACTGTTCTGCCCTAAACCATATTTTACAGTTGTTAAACATGCAAGATGAGTGCACCATGTTAAACTAGGCATTTTTCTACCCCATTTACATATATAACTTATTTAAAATCGAGCTACGGTTAATTAGTTATGAAATACACCATTTTAACATGGCAATATGCAAATTAAATGCAAACAGCATTTTAAACATGGATGAAAATAGCATATTATGAAACTAGATGAAATTCTAAGCATTTTACATATATACAATATTTTAACATGATGCATGGTTTGTGAGATACTAAATGCATGAACATGAGGGACTTGTTTGCAAATATGTGAATCTCTGAATAAATAGCAAAATTCGCAGGACTGAAAAAAATAGACCCTGGCCGAATCTGAATAGATCTGGGCTGCACAGGATAGCAATAGGAACAGAATCGGGCCAAGCACAAGTGGAATAGAGGAGGGGCGCTGGGGGGTTTCTCACCATGGGCCATGGCCCAGATCGGAGGTGAGGTGAGACCGGAAGGGGGGCGCTGGGCCTGGCGCGGCCCACGCACTAGCACTAGTCAATGCGCGCGGGATCAAGCAGAGGCGCGGTGGCGCCATACACGTCACCGCCGAGCGGCGGAAGGCGGCAGAGGCTCAGATCCGGGGCGAGTTGGGGGAATGGATGGATCCGATGGGGAGGTGTCCGGATCCAGCCGGCGGAGGGGCGATGGTGACTCGGGGTGGCAGCGGCGAAATCTGGCGGTCCCCTGACGAACTACAGAATGGGAGGCAGAGAGAGATGAGCTCGGAAGAGAGAGAGAAACTAGAGAGAAGGAGAGGAGAAGGAGACGTCGACCTGGGCGTCGAGGTGGCCGGCGGCCTTGGTCGCCGGCGGGCGGCGCTTGGCGATGGGGTCGAGGAAGCGGGAGGCGCGATGGATCTGGAGGAGCGGCGGGGAGCAGGCAGCGCTCGGGCCCTAGATGGGCTCGGGCGGGCCTCAGATGGGCTCCCAAGGCCACGGTGGATGGGGTGCTGGAGGGGGCGCGTGGAGGCTGCAAATTGGAGGGGGAGCAGCGGCTTGGCGACATGGCACCTCCCAGTTTGCTGGAACCGGCGGTGCAGGTGGCGGCTAGTGAGCGGAGCAGAGCCAAGTGGCGGCGGGGCAGCGGCTGGGGAGGAAAATGATGGAGGTGGCGGTGCTGGGGGTTAGCGGAGGGTCTAGGGGTAGGTTTAGACTAGGGTTTTGACAGAAATTGGAGGGCGAGGCTATCTATTTATAGACAGGGGTCTAGACGAGGGGGGTTTCATCTGTTTTCGGACCGTTCGATCATCATCGGACGACTCCGGACAGAGGGGGGTCTAGGTGGGCTGTGTAGGAGGGTGTGGGCTGAGAGGAGAGAAGAGAGGGCACCCCGGCAACAGTTTCCGGAGACCGAAAACGTCCAACGATTTGACCGACTATAATGTTGCTATGGTTATCTGATGGGGCATCAAACGAGCTCCGGATGCGACAGAACTTGACAGGCGGTCTATCTACACTCTAATTAGACCACACACCAACTTTCATCCCATTCCGAGAACATTTTTTGTTCACTTATAAAATAATATTTCGGCCATGCCGCGGGCGTGTGCGAGAGTGTCTGGGCTCAGAACGAACAACCGAAAGAACTGGTAAACCCAGACAGATGCAAGTTTTGAAAACATGTAGATGCAATGCAGATGATGACATGTCAAAAATGCAACACGCAAACAAATTACATGGCTACGACGGCGAATAATTGGGAGACACCTGGCGCGTCGGTCTCGGGGAGTCACAACACTCCACCGCTACAAGAGGATCTTGTCCCGAGATCTAGGATGGCACCGGAGAGAAGCAGAAAAGGAAGGTGAGAGGTAAACTAAGTTGCTTCTTGGAAAAACGAGTGAAAGCACGGACCTTGAGAGGTTGAACAAATTGAAAGAAAGAATACAACGAAGATGAACAAAGTTGAAAACAATCCGTTAGAAAAGAGGAACAAGGAACATTACGGGAACCTTGTAGGTTGAAAGACATAAGAAAAGTGTTACAATAGACAAGAAGTACATGCAAGCACTCCGGTTGAAACGAGATGTACAAGGAACGAGAAAAATCAATTACGACAACACTCCGGTTGGAAATGGAAGGCGTGGAATATGAACTTGGCAAAATGAAAGCACTTGGATGAGACTCCGGTTAGAAGAGGAATGATAGACACAATACTCCGGTTAAAAAAAGATAGAAAAGGAATAAGGATGATATAATTTGGACAGCACTTCGACTATAAATGGAAGGAATTGAACATGAACTTTACAAGATGAGAGGATACTTAATGAAATCAACAACACACTGCCTCCGGAACTATTGAATGAATGGCACAAGGGGTAAGAAAGATTTCAGGCAGCACTTCTGTTGAGAAGGGAGGCAAAACATGATAAGATGAGAGAACTTGAATGGAGGACACAACACTCCGGTTGAATGTATAAGCAAAGGAAAGAACATCATCTTTGACAAAAATGGGATGATGGGTCGAAGCGTGCAACATCATAATGCCTCCGTAAAAAATCAACATCTTCTACCTCGAACAAATTTGAAAGCATCCTTCCATAGAGGATTGGACGGATTTGTTGGGAAATGAACAATGAAAAGAATAAACTTGTTTTGGGCTTATGGAAAACATCCCAAAACTTGAGGTGAAATTCTGCCACTAACGGAATCAATTGGTTACTTGAGAGCAATGAAGAGACGAAAACTTCTTTTATCGCGAGAATAGGAGGAAACTTGGATTATTGATAAGCACCACAATAGCAACATTCCTTAGGGAAGGCTTTAGGTGAAATATAACCCAAGATAACTCAAACGAAGAGATTGATGTATTGATAAGAGCTCATGCTCGAAGAAATTGATGGGTTTAACTATCTCATTCATGACAACTGTTGAATCATGAAAGAATCATGACAGAAACCGAGAATAGGAGGAACTTGAACGACGGCCCACGCGATGGCGCTGATCAATGCGTGCGGGATCGAGCAGAGGCACGGCGGCGCCATGCACGTCACCGGCGAGCGGCGGAAGGTGGCGGAGGCTCGGATCCGGGGCGAGTTGGGGGAAATGGATGGATCCGATGGGGAGGGGTCCGGATACAGCCGACGGAGGGGCGACGGCGACTTGGGGTGGCGGCGGCGAACTCCGGCGGTCCCCTGACGAACTACAGAACAGGAGGCAGAGAGAGAGGAACTAGAAAAAAGGAGACGTCGACCTGGGCGTCGAGGTGGCCGGCTGACTTGGTCGCCGGCGGGCGGCGCTTGGCGACGGGGTCGGGGAAGCGGGAGGTGCGATGGATCCGGAGGAGCGGCGGGGAGCGGGCAGCGCTTGGGCCCTGGATGGGCTCGGGCGGGCCTCAAATGGGCTCCCAGGGCTGTGGTGGCTGGGGGTGCTGGAGGGGGTGCGTGGAGGCCGCAGATTGGAGGGGGAGCAGCGGCTTGGCGACGTGGCACCGCCAAGTTGGCTGGAATCGGCGGCGCAAGTGGCGGCTAGCGAGCGGAGCGGAGCGGAGCCAAGTGGTGGCGGGGCAGCGGCTGGCGAGGAAAATGATGGAGGTGGCGGCGCTAGAGGTTAGCGGAGGGTCTGGGGGTAGGTTTACACTAGGGTTTTCACAGAAATGGGAGGGGGAGGCCATCTATTTATAGACAGGGGTCTAGAAGAGGGGGGTTTCATCTGTTTTTGGACCGTTCCATCATCATCGGACGGCTCCGGACAGAGGGGGATCTAGGTGGGCTGTGTAGGAGGGTGTGGGCTGAGAGGAGAGAAGAGAGGGCAGCCCGGCAACAGTTTCCGGAGACCGAAAACGTCCGACGATTTGACCGACTATAATGTCACTATAGTTATCCGATGGGGCATCAAACGAGCTCCGAATGTGACAAAACTTGACAGGCGCTCTATCTACACTCTAATAAGACCGCACACCAACTTTCGTCCCATTCCAAGAACATTTTTAGGCTACTTATAAAATAATATTTCGGACATGCCGCGGGCGTGTGCGAGAGTGTCTGGGCTCAGAACGGACAACTGAAAGAACTGGGAAACCTGGACAGATGCAAGTTTTGAAAACATGCAGATGCAATGTAGATGATGACATGGCAAAAATGCAACACACAAACAAATGACATGGCTACGACGGCGAATAATTGGGAGACACCTGGCGCGTCGGTCTCGGGGCGTCACAACACTCCACCGCGATAAGAGGATCTCATCCCGATATCTAGGATGGCACCGGAGAGAAACAGAAAAGGAAGAGGAGAGGTAAACTAAGTTGCTTCTTGGAAAAATGAGTGAAACCACGGACTTTGAGAGGTTGAACAAATTGAAAGAAAGAATACAACGAAGATGAGCAAAGAAAACAATCCATTAGAAAAGAGGAACAATGAACATTACGGGAATCTTGTAGGTTTAAAGACATAAGAAAAGTGTTACAATAGACAAGAAGTACATGCAATCACTTCGGTTGAAATGAGATGTACCAGGAACGATAAAAATCAATTACGAAAACACTCCGGTTGGAAATGGAAGGCGTGGAATATGAACTTGGCAAAATGAAAGCACTTGGATGAGACTCCGGTTAGAAGAGGAATGATAGACACAATACTCCGGTTAAAAAAGATAGAGAAAGAATAAGGATGATATAATTTGGACAGCACTTCGATTGTAAATGGAAGGAATTGAACATGAACTTTACAAGATGAGAGTATACTTAATGAAATCAACAACACACTGCCTCCGGAACTATTGAAAGAATGGCACAAGGGGTAAGAAAGATTTCAGGCAGCACTTCTGTTGAGAATGGAGGCAAAACTTGATAAGATGAGAGAACTTGAATGGAGGACACGACACTCCGGTTGAATGTATAAGCAAAGGAAAGAACATCATCTTTGACAAAAATGGGATGATTGGTCGAAGCGTGCAACATCATAATGCCTCCGGAACAAAAGATAGAACGGACTGAAATTAACGAAGAACAAAACAACATCTTCTACCTCGAATGAATTTGAAAGCATCCTTCCATAGAGGATTGGACGGATTTGTTGGGAAATGAACAATGAAAAGAATAAACTTGTTGTGGGCTTATGGAAAACATCCCAAAACTTGAGGTGAAGTTCTGCCACTAACGGAATCAATTGCTTGCTTGAGAGCAACGAAGAGATGAAAACTTCTTTCATCGCGAGAATAGGAGGAAACTTGGATTATTGATAAGCACCACAATGGCAACATTCCTTAGGGAAGGCTTTAGGTGAAATATAACCCAAGATAACTCAAACGAAGAGATTGATGTATTGATAAGAGCTCATGCTCGAAGAAATTGATGGGTTTAATTATCTCATTCTTGACAACTGTTGAATCATGACACACGAAGGGAAATTGTCAAGAGTGACATAACACCACCTCAAAAGATAAGGTAGAACAAATTGCATTTCGGAATGCAAGATGAAGAATACTTGAACTCCTCAAAACAAGACATGTGTTGAGCACCATGTTTAATTTTGAATATAGCTTAGCGGATCATAACTTCGAGAGAAATCTTGAAGAACAATTGAAGAATGGAAATAATCCTTGACGAACAACCATGTAGAGCCTCCATGAAGACCTCCGGTAATAAAAGGATGATAAAAGAACGAGAAGTTGAAAACACAAGGTGAAGCCTTGTAATGATTTAGATGGAGCTTCGCGACGAGATAATGCGGAAAACTTGGAACTCCGGAAAAGAAAAGATGAAGCATCTCGAACCTAAAATGTGACATGATGAACAACTCTGGAAAGAAGAAATTACATCACTTGGATGAAACAATAATAAGAATTACGTTATGCGTATCCTTCACCAATTTAGATTGATGACAAGCAACGTATTTGGCATACTACTTATTCTCGTAGAAAGGATTAAGAGAGATATAGCGTAAACTTGGGAAGGTCTTCAGCAAACCAGCGGTAGGATTGTAACACGAATAAATTAATATGAGAACATAGGAAGAGGAATCTTGAACAAGCCACCGTAAGAATTGAAAATGGAAGTAGCAAAGGCACAATTCGCCGGCAAGAATTTGGAAAAGGAATGAAGGTACTTGAGGGGATTTTGATACATGAGAACGAAGAGATCATGAACTAATTAGAGGATATTTGAACAATGCACCGACCAGTAGAATTGGGGAATGAGAGCTGAATGTTGAGAAAGAATAAATCTGAGATGTTGAGCTCTGGAGAATCAAACTGAAAAGACTCCTGAATTTCCCCGGATGGATGAAAAGAATTGTCACAATCAAAACCAATTATGAGGAGATGGCATGACGCTAGAACAATGAATCTTTGGAAGAACGGGTGAGGATTTAAGAGGAACTCTTCCTTGGTCTTCAAATGCAGAGAATGACGACAGAAACACCACCACGAATTGTTGAGATACTCCAGAATGAAGAATAGAAAGGTTGAACCAACGATGAAAAGAGTTTGAAAGATCTTGGAGAAATACATATGACTGATGATAATTCATTCTTCCATCAAACTTGGAAAAGAATTTGAGAGTAACTCCGAGAAAATTAGAAGAGTCAGGTAAGATCCGGGGAACAGACCTGTGGGTTAGGGCCCACTCAGAAGATACACCATTGAACGATTTTTAAGAGAGATTGCACCAGTTGATTTAAATGGCTTGAATGAGGTAACAACCACGAAATAACTTGAATGGATTAAGAATGGAAAAACGGATCTTTCGAGATATCTTCAACACTCCAAACAAATGAATAGAGAGAAATGAATGATTAAGAGGTGCGTCGGCATGAGAAAGCATTTGAAACGCAGAAAATGGTATGATCAACACCGAAAGCTTGAATTGAATCCAGCAGAGAAGAAAAAGAATGATGAACTTGAAGCTTCCTTAGTATCTTCCTGAGTATCACCGGATAAGAACATTGATGGAAAAGAATGGAGAACTTCCCATCAATACAATGGATACTTGATTAAGGATTCTGGCTCCATGAAGAAAAAAGGGTGGGAGGGTGGGAAAACAAATGTAACTTGGGATGGATGAAACAAACACCATTGAAGAAGTGATAATTGATCTTGCAAATGTTGAAGGGATCGGCTTAACTTGAAGAGAAGCACGCCAGTTGAGAAGAAATTGAGATGACAAACTTGATGACCAAAAGGATTAGCATTCACATTGAAATATGAGAACACCGCTTAGGGAAGGTATGGAATCAACACTTGACAATGAAGCACCTCGAATACCACAACTCGAAAAAACAAAGGATTTGGCTTGCAGAATAAGCCGGAACAAACATACGATAGTGATTTACCCAATCCCATATCATGCATTTGTCGGAAAGATATTCTAGGAGCTACTTGAATTCGCACCTATTAACTCCTGAAACTTTCTTTTTATACAATCTGGTGTTGGGGATACAGGGAGGCACAATATATATCACACAACTAACAGGCCCTACACTCCAACTGTATCATCCGTCAACACATAACCAAGAAAACTCCGGAAATCGTGTACCTCAACCTTCGAAAAGCATCTGTTATACGAGTTATGGCAATACTCCTGAACTCCCTCCTCGGTACTGGGTGGCGTCGAGGTTATCTCATCAACAACTGCATAACAGAGATTTTTGATGTCGGCAAACTCAGGTATTCTAGAACTGCAGCGATAAAATTGTGACGACAACACCTCGGAGCTCAACTCCCCGCGACACTGCCACAGCCCCTAAATGTCAGGAGGCACCAAGAACAATGTTCTCATCACAAGAATATCAGAACGATTCCAAGATACCCGCGTGATCCTAAAAAAATCGTGAAATTTGAGAAGAGGAAAGTCAAAACATCTACGTCAGGAGGCCTCACCAGAGTGATGAAGGGACTGAGGAGTAAAAACAACCATATTCTCTGATATATATAATCCTAAGACTCAAAACATTTTTTTGTTCTAGACTCAACAACGTCATTGATTCAATCAAGCAAGGGCTCCTAAGTCGGAGATGGCTCTGGTTACCAACTTGTAATGCCCACGATGCGGCTATATATCCCACGTGTTGAGGCACGACTTAGAGGCATAACCGCATTGTGGTTTTGTCGCAAGAGGGGTAATCTTCACACAATCCCATGTACTGAATAGAAAGGGATAAATAGTCGGCTTACAATTGCCACTTCACACAAATAACAAGTTAAACATACATCATCCAGAGTACGCTCAGGGTCCGTCTACGGAACCAAAAGCAAAGAAGACAACCCCAAATGCTAGATCCCCAATCGTCCAAACTGGGATCCACTAGTGATCGTCAGGAAACAAACCATAGTAACAACCAAGGTCCTCGTCGAACTCCCACTTGAGTTCGGTAGCATCACCTGCACTGGTATCATCGGCACCGGCAACTGTTTGGAAGTATCCATGAGTCACGAGGACTCGGCAATCTCACACCTACGAGATCAAGACTATTTAAGCTTATGTGTAGGATAAGGTAAAGAGGTGGAGCTGAAGCAAGCGCTAAGAAAATATGGTGGCTAACATACGCAAAAAAGAGTAAGATGAGAATCTATGCAACCGTCGTGAAGCTAGAAGTGATCGAGAAGTGATCCTGAAACTACTTACGTTCAAACATAACCCAAAAACGTGTTCACTTCCCGGACTCCACCGAAAAGAGACCATCACGGCTACACGCGGTTGATTAATTTTAATTAAGTTAAGTGTCAAGATCTCTACAACCAAATATTAACAAATTCCCATCTGCCACATAACTGTGGGCACAACTCTCGAAAGTTTATACCTGCAGGGGTGTCCCAACTTAGCCCATCACAAGCTCTCATGGTCAACGAAGGATATTCCTTCTCCTAGAAAGACCCGACCAGTCTCGGAATCCCGGTTACAAGACATTTAGACAATGGTAAAACAAGACCAGCAAAGCCACCAGAATGTGCCGACAAATCCTGATAGGAGCTGCACATATCTCGTTCTTAGGGCACACCGGATGGGCAAGACGTTGGGTTGGCATAGACCTTGGTTGCCCAGGGGGCGCCGGACATCGCCCAGTTCAGACCAACACTCAGAGGAGCACTAGCCTGAGGGGGTAAAATAAAGATGACCCTCGGATCTGCGGAACCCAAGTGAAAAGGCTTAGGTTGTTAGGCAACTGTAAAACCAAGGTTGGGCCTTGATGGAGGAGTTTTATTCAAAGCAAACTGTCAAGGGGGTCCCATAACCCCAACTACGTAAGAAACGCAAATCAGGCAAAAGGTCGAGCCAGGAAACTAGGGCGATAAGAGTGGAACAAAATACCAGGCAAAAGGTCGAGTCTGCCACCCTTTTCCAAGTATATAGATGCATTAATTAAAATAAGAGATAATGATATCCCAACATATCCATGTTCCAACATGGAACAAACTTCAACTTCACCTGCAACTAACAATGCTATAAGAGGGGCTAAGCAAAAGCGGTAACATAGCCAAACAATGATTTGCTAGGAAGGTGTGGGTTAGAGGCTTGACATGGCAATATGGGAGGCATGCTATAACAATTGGTAGGTAGCGCGACATAGCAATAGAACGAACAACTAGAAAGCAAAGACAGAAGTGATATCGAGGGTAATGGTCATCTTACTTGAAAAGTTCTCGTTAGGAAGAAGATCGAATCCATGAAGAAGGCAAACGGACGTAGTCGAACGAATCCTCACAACTCCGGAATGAAACCGAAGCTAACAAGAGAAGCAACCTGGAAACAATCAAGCAACATCGTAAACAACCATCATATAAACATGGCATGATGCACAACCAAGTATGATGCATGTCCAATTTAATGAAACATGGCATGGCAAAGTGCACAAACAAAACTAGTGGAGCTCAATACGCAACGAGTTGCATATTGACGAAACACCACATTCGATTATTTAGTTCTCTCCCATTTATGTACCCAGCAATATTAAATGTTATTAAACATGGCAAAGGATGAAGCATAATTAAACTACCTATCTAGGCAAGTTTAAATGAGGCCGGAACAACAAGCAACAAGTCCGAAAAAATCCTCATATGCATATTATGAATTTGGTACTGTTCTGCCCTAAACCATATTTTAGATTTGTTAAACATGCGAGATGAGGGCACCATGTTAAACTAGGCATTTTTCTACCCCATTTACATATATAATTTATTTAAAACCAAGCTACGGTTAATTAGTTATGAAATAAAACATTTTAACATGGCAATATGCAAATTAAATGCAAACAACATTTTAAACATTTTAAACATGGATTAAAGTAGCATATTATGAAACTAGATGAAATTCTAAGCATTTTACATATATACAATATTTTAACATGATGCATAGTTTGTGAGATACTAAATGCATGAACATGAGGGACTTTTATGCAAATATGTATATCTCTGAATAAATAGAAAAATTCGCAGGATTGAAAAAAATAGACTCTAGCCGAATCTGAATAGATCTGGGCTGCACAAGATAGCAACAGAAGCAGAGTCGGGACAAGCCCAAGTGGAATAGAGGAGGGGCGCTGGGGGGTTTCTCACCATGGGCCATGGCCTAGATCGGAGGTGACGTGAGACCGAAAGGGGCGCTAGGCCTGGCGCGGCCCACGCGCTGGCGCTGGTTAACGCGCGCGGGATTGAGCAAAGGCGCGGCGACACCATGCACGTCACCGGCGATCCGTCGGAAGGCGGCGGAGGCTCGGATCCAGGGCGAGTTGGCGGGAATGGATGGATCCGATGGGGAGGGGTCCGGATCCGGCCGGAGGAGGGGCGACGGCGACTTGGGGTGGCGGCAGCGAACTCCTGTGGTCCCCTGACGAACTGCAGAACGGGAGGTAGAGTGAGATAAGCTCGGGAGAGAGAGGAAATGGAAAAAAGGAGAGAAGGAGACGTCGACCTGGGCGTCGAGGTGGCCGACGGCCTTGGTCGCCGGCGGGCGGCGCTTGGCGGCAGGGTCGGGGAAGCTAGAGGCGCGGTGGATCAAGAGGAGTGGCGGGGAACGGGCGACGCTCGGGCCCTGGATGGGCTCGGGCGGGCCTCAGATGGGCTTCGAGGGCCACGGTGGATGGGGTGCTGGAGGGGGCGCGTGGCGGCCGCAGATTGGAGGGGGAGCGGCAGCTTGGCGACGTGGCACTGCCCGGTTGGCTAGAATCGGCGGCGCGGGTGGCGGCGCTGGAGGTTAGGGGAGGGTCTAGGGATAGGTTTAGACTAGGGTTTTGTATGAAATGGGAGGGGGAGGCCGTCTATTTATAGACAGGGGTCTAGGAGAGGGGGTTTTCATCTGTTTTCGGACCGTTCGATCATCATCAGACGGCTTCGGACAGAGGGGGAACTAGGTGGGCTGTGTAGGAGGGTGTGGGCTGAGGATAGAAGAGAGGGCAGCTCGGCAACAGTTTTCGGAGACCGAAAACGTCCGACGATTTGACCGACTATAGTGTCACTATAGTTATCCAATGGGGCATCAAACGAGCTCTGAATGCAACGAAACTTGACAGGCGATCTATGTACACTATAATAAGACCGCACGCCAACTTTCATCCCATTCCAAGAACATTTTTTGGCCACTTATAAAATAATATTTCGGACATGCCGCGTGTGCGTGCGAGAGTGTCTAGGTTCAGAATGGACAACGGAAAGAACTGGGAAACCCAGACAGATGCAAGTTTTGAAAACATGCAGATGCAATGCGGATGATGACATGGCAAAAATGCAACATGCAAAAAATGACAAGGCTACGACGGCGAATAATTGGGAGACACCTGGCGCATCGGTCTCGGGGCGTCACAACCCATCACCGAGGTCGCCCCGTCCGCTGCAGCCTCTGCCGTGGGAAGAAGCTCCACCGCGGCTGCCGAAGGAAGCACCGACCGTCAAAGAAGCGCGTCCGCACCCCCGAGGGGCTACTGCCAGAGTCGCTGCATGCTTTCGAGATCGTCTGCGGCCTCTCTTGGGCGGCGGCGAGCCTGGCCCCTCCTTGAGGGCTTTCTCTTTCTCCGCCGCGGAAAACCTCCTCGTCGATGCCATGGGTGTTGCAATGAGATGGCGAGACAAGGAGGAAGAAGGAGCAAGTAGCGAGAAGATGGAAATGAGCAGGGGACTCCGCCCCTCCCCCCATTTATAGCCAGAGGGAGGCCAACCGTCGGCCTCCATGATCCCCGATCATGATGATCTTTTTGCATGCTGCACGCTCTTGTCAAGTCGAACGGTTGCCAAGGCAGCATGGGGAAGTGGAGACACCCACGTCCCATCAAGCACCATGCGTTGACTGGGCCCGCAGGCGTTTGGGGCCCGCGGCACTTCTCCCTTGCCCTTTGGCTTTGCCTCGAAGCCAAGTCCGAGAACGCCTTGGGCCCGGGGGCTACTGTCGGCGTTTGGGGAACCGAGGTACCCAGACTTGCCTACCTGCAGCCCAAGGCATGGCTCGATCGGCGGCCTGGTACGGCCCATCTTCAGCACCGACAACACAAGACTGTCGCAAGGGCCAAGCCTCGCGATGTGGGCGACGCCAAGACGTCCAGAAGGAGCGGCCCCTTTAGGCTGGCTCCTGAGGAGCGCAGATTTCCATGCGAGCCCTCACCTCGTAAGGTTCAGATGATGCAAGTAATGACAACCAAGGCCAGGCGAGAGCTAGCGGGCACAGTGCAGCATGTTTCCTCTTTGGTGCTAAAGAGGCAAGCGGAGGCGCGGAGTCCTGAGGAATCAACCAAAGGTTTCCAGTTCTATGCTACAAGACCAAGACCGCCAGGATGGCAGGACGGAGGTCATCGCCGAGCCCACCACGACGTCACGACCAGAAGCTTTGCAGGCGCAGACCACCTTTCGTCTGGATAAGATGTACTAGTTGTCTCCCTTCGAATATGGCCATTGTGGGATCCCTTCCCGCCTTCATTTTGGGAAGAGGACCAAGGCCACTATAAGTATAGCCTAGCCGCCAACATAGAGAGGGACGGATCATCCAGACCATCCTCACTAGATCACACGAACACAAGAACACACCTCCTGAAGTTGTTCTTCCTCTATACTAGTTCATCCTCAGCCCACCTCGAGGCTAATCCACCACAAAGCAGGAGTAGGGTATTACACCGCAAGGTGGCCCGAACTTAGGTAAACTGCCTTGTCCCTTTCGTCCTCAATTCATCGAGATAGGTCATGAGATCAACGAGTTGGCAGGCTAGGGAGGTTGAGTTCTTCGCACGCACCCCATAATTCGAATCTATCTTGGGTCTGCGGGGCCCCGAATCCGACAAAAGTAACAGTAGCAATTTGTAGTGATTGTAACAAAAGTAGCAACGAAAGTAACTTAGCAAAGATCAATATGTGAAAATCTTGTAGGCATTGGATCGGCAATGATAATTGTGTTGGATAATATTCATCATGTAGCAGTCATAACCTAGGGTGACACAGAACCAGCTCCAATTCATCACTATAATGTAGGCATGTATTCCGTATATAGTCATACACGCTTATGGAAAAGAACTTGCATGACATCTTTTGTCCTACCCTCCCGTGGTAGCGGGGTCCTAATGGAAACTAAGGGATATTAATGCCTCCTTTTAATAGAGAACCGGACCAAAGCATTAACACTTAGTGAATACATGAACTCCTCAAACTACGATAATTACCACAAAGAATCCCAATTATTGTCACCTTGGGGTATGCAGATCATAACTCATAATAGGTGTCTACAACTTGCAAGATAGGATCAAGAACAAAAATATATTCATGAAAACATAATAGATTCAGATCTGAAATCATGGCACTCGGGCCCTAGTGACAAGCATTAAGCACAACAAAGTCATAGCAACATCAATCTCAGAACATAGTGCATACTAGGGTTCAAACCCTAAGAAAACTAACTCGATTACATGATAAATATAATCCAACCCATCACCGTCTAGCAAGCCTACGATGGAATTACTCACTCCTGGTGGTGAGTATCATGAAATTGGTGATGGAGGAAGGTTGGTGATGAGGATGGCGACGAATCCCCCTCTCCAGAGCCCCGAACGGACTTCAGATCCGCCCTCCCAATGAAGAACAGGAGGCGTCGGCGGCTCCATATCATAAAACGCGATGAATCCTTCTCTCTAATTTTTTTATCCCTGAATAGGTACTTATAGAGTTGGAGTTAGGGTCGGAGTTGGTCCTGGGGCCCACAAGCCTGCAGGGTGTGCCTTAGGGGGGTGGGCGTGCCCCCAGGGCTTGAGGCCTCTGGGTGGCCCCCTCTAATAACTTATTGCACCAGTATTTTTTATATATTCCACAAAAAATCTCCATAAATTTTCAGGTTGATTTCTGCACAAAAATAACACCATGGCAATTCTGCTGAAAACAGCGTCACTTCGGGTTAGTTCCATTCAAAACATGCAAATTAGAGTCCAAAACAAGGGAAAAGGAGTTTGGAAAAGTAGATATGATGGAGACGTATCAACTCCCCCAACCTTAACCCATTGCTTGTCCTCAAGCAGTTTAGTTGACAAACTGAAAGTGACAAAGAAAAACTTTTGCAAACTCTGTTTGATCTTGTTGCAAATATGTCTAGCCAATATTCAGGTTTTCAGCAAAGATTATGATCTAACCATATTCACAATAACATTTAGGTCTCACATTTACTCATATCAATAGCATAATCAACTAGCGAGCAATAATAATAAATCTCGGATGACAACACTTTTTTTCAAAACAATCATGATATAATATGACAAAATGGTATCTCGCTAGCCCTTTTTGTGACCGCAAAACATAAATGTAGAGCACCCCTGAAGATCAAGGACTGACCAAACATTATAATGCATGGCAAAAGATATCCAGTCACACTCATACTCAACATCAATTAAAATCAAAACATATAAGTGACAGTGGTGCTCTCCAGATGGTGCTTTTGATAAGAAGATGATGACTCAACAATAAAAGTAAATAGACCGGCCCTTCACAAAGGGAAACAGGGATTTGTCGAGGTGCTAGAGCTCGAAGCTTTTAAAACAGAGATGAATATAATTTTGAGCGGTATTGATGAGGACATCAATACCATTGTTACACCCACAGCCCCTACTGTTACATATACTGGACCAATTACTAGAGCTCGCGCACGCCAATTAAATTACCAGGTACTTTCGTTTCTTGGTAATGATTCTAATGTTCATGAGATTATGATGCTGCCTAAATTAGATACATTTGTTTTGCTTACAAATGAAGGGCCTAGCTTGGTGAAGGATGAACATTGGAGCAAGAACACGCATGGAGTTGATGGCATGCGCAAGGGGATCAAGAACGGAGTTACAAGTGATGATTTCAGGACTTTGAAGCCGCCATAAGGAGTGCATGAAGCCTTGGATGAAATATACAAGATGCCACTTCATAATATTCGTCCATAGGCTATTCTAGGTGCTGCGTCACCTTATTAATGGGCCAGGCCCATGTAATTTCGAAATACTTAAGTATAGGCTATTTTTAGAGTCCGTATGTGTGGGGAAACAAGAGTTAGGGTTGGTTTCGGACCCCACCCTCAAGGGCCACGAAATTCCCCCCTCTTCCTCCATATATACAGCCCTTAGGGCGTCGTTCAGACTTTGGGTTTTGTTTAGATTAAAAGTTCGCCATAGCTGCAACTTCGCGTACTTCGTTTGTGTCCAACGACCAGACCAAGACGTCACAGAACCCCACCTTGATCAATAAAGCTTTCATCTTATATTTGCAATATCCAGATTGCAATCTCAGTTTCTTGCTTGTTCTTCGTTTGCTCGCAGGAAACAGACCCTCGTGGCCAGGTTGGTCGTGCTCCGGCGTGGTCAATAACCCTCGGAAGTTGGTTTAGCGATTGCTAAGGCGCGACGTCTCGCACGTTCGTAGTCGGATCGTCAAAGTCGACTCCCACATAAAACGATAGCCACCATCTCATCGAAACATCGGGACACCTTAGCCTCTATCAAGTGGTATCAGATTTCCAGGTTGCTCGGTGAGATTTTACAGTTTTTCGTAGATTAGATCGAGTCTGTTCTTCATACCTACAGTCCACGAAAAAGCCACAAAAAAAATTTAGGGTTAGTTCATCATATCCGAACCAATCTGAGCCTTTGCATAATCTTTTTAGGGTTTTTGCTTTGTTGAATTTGCGGTTGCATCGTCGTGTCAAGTTGCTGGTCTTAGAGTCTAGTCTTTTAGAGTTTCGAGTTCTGGTCATAAGTTGTCACGCCGCCGCCGCACCATCATCATCGCCCATCTACCACTTTTGCTTATCCGCCACCCCTCTGAATCCATATCCATATACCACCACCAATCCGTATACATATACCACCACCGCTGCCATATACCACAACCATATATCCACCACCAATCCGAGTTCTTCTCATATTAGGTTGGTTCTTGAGATCAATCTAAATTCCGATTCGTGTTTCCTTGCCTGCGTAGGTCTCGAAAAAAAGAGTCTGGAGACCCCCGGGCAGTTTTTAGGCCAAAATTTTCACGGGCAATTTTTTTTCCCTATCCTATTTTTAGGCTTTTCTGAGTCTTTTGAGCCACGTGCCATCATAGTGATTTTTTGTCGCACTTTTTCGTCGTCGCTGCCCTGTTTTCCGGAAAAAAAAAGTGAAAAAAAAATTTCGTGCCCATCCTATCAGTTTGACGAGGGAAGAGTTTTGAGACACTCGCCATTATAGTGATTTTTCGCAAAAAAAAGAGGAGCGCAAAAAAAAGGAGCGCAAAAAAAAGAGCGAAAAAAAAGTTCCGGAGTGTGCTTTTCCCTTATTTACATGCAGCGCCGTGATTTTGTTAGTGTTCTAGGCTCGCGTCTCTAGCACGGTCTAGCCTAGGACCAGCACAGTACCGTCGTTGAGCGTTTATTCAACTTTGCATCTCTGAATTGATTATTGCTGACCCTTTTTGCTATCATACTATAAGCCTTCCCAGCTCCACATACATCTACGTCGTGCGTTTGACTCTCCCTGGCAATCGCTCTATCCAAGCTTTTGAGAGTTTTGACTATAACGGTTGCCGATCACCGCCTACTGCTGGGTAAGAACTGGTAAGAATTTGAGATTTGCTTGACGGATTTGTGACACCCGCCACCACCACCACTTGTTAGTAGTCTGTAGGATCATATTCTTGTGTGTTTCTATTGCTGCTAACCATGCCAGGATCACAATCGACGAGACTGACTGGGAGAACTTGACGAACAAGGAGCTTCATGATACGTTTCAGCAAATGATATGTGTACAGGTGCAAGATGTGATAAACAGATTTGAAGAGGCCATGGAGAAGATAGATGGCATGGAGAAGACGTTTGAAACAAAGCTCGATAACAAGTTTGCTGAATTGCTTTCGCGTTTTCCACCACCACCACCGGCTGCTCCTGCCGCACCTCTGCAACAACAGCAACAACACCGACTACCTCCACGTCGGGAAACAGCCCTCCGCCGAGCGAGCCGTGTCCCTCTTCAGTCGGGCCAAACTGCTGGTGCTGCTGTTGATACTTCTATGGCTCCTACTGCTGGTGTGGAGGAGGATGATTATGTGGGAGATTATGAGGATGAGGTTGATCAAAATCAGAACTACGTGCCACCACTAGCACAGCAACCACCAGGTAGTCCACATGCAAATAATGGCAATGGTAGGGCTCACCCTCAGGTACGAGATCATGACCATCTCCCTAAACTAAAATTGAATATTCCACCATTTGAGGGGATATGTTCCTGATATATATCTTACTTGGGAGTTAGAAACTGAACAACGATTTACATGTTTACAATATCCCGAGGAGAGACATGTTCCTGCTGCTGTTTGTGCATTCACTAGTTTTGCATGTGTTTGGTGGTCTGAGCATTGTAGATTATATCCTATTCCGGCTACTTGGGCTGCTTTGAAAACTGCTATGCGTACTCGTTGGGTTCCACCATATTATCAACGTGAATTACTTAAAAAATTGCAGCGCTTAAGACAGGGGAAAAATTCTGTAGAAGAATATTATCAGGAATTACAAACTGGCATGATTAGATGTGGTATTGTTGAGGAGAATGAAGCTATGCTTGCACGTTTTATGGGTGGATTAAATAGAGATATTCAGACGATTCTAGAGTATAAGGAGTATACTAATATCACTCGTTTATTCCATCTTGCTTGTAAAGCTGAACGTGAAGTGCAGGATCGACAGGCATTGGCGCGGACTAATTTTTCTGCAGGTCGACCTTCATCATGGACACCACGTGCCTCATCTACTTCCACACGTTCTGCTACACCGGCGCCTCCGTCGGCTGCCACCTCCAACCGTGATACAATAAAGCAGGCACAATCACCACTATCTGCCAAGAGCACACCTTCTGGGCCTGCAAAGAGCTCTTCTTCATCCATGGCATCAACAGGGCAAACACATGATATTATTTGTCGACGTTGCAAGGGTGGAGGTCATTATGCGAGAGAATGCCCATCAAAGCGTGTGATGATTGTTACTGAGGATGGTGGGTATGAGTCCGCTAGTGACTATGATGAGGAGACTTTGGCTCTTATTACACGTGACGAACACGGTGGAGACGATTCTGATCATGAGACGCAATACATGTCTCCTAAAGATGCTGACAGGTATGAATGTTTAGTTGCTCAACGTGTTTTGAGTGTGCAGGTTACATAAGCTGAGCAAAATCAGAGGCATAATTTGTTCCATACAAAGGGAGTTGTGAAGGAACGTTCTGTTCCCGTGATCATAGATGGAGGGAGCTGCAATAACTTGGCTAGCATGGAGATGGTGGAGAAGCTATCTCTCACCACAAGACCACATCCACATCCTTACTACATCCAATGGTTCAACAACAGCGGCAAGGTTAAGGTAACACGTACTGTTCGTGTGCATTTTAGTATCTCTACATATGCTGATTATGTTGATTGTGATGTGGTACCTATGCAAGCATGTTCCTTATTACTTGGTAGACCATGGCAATTTGATAAAAATTCTGTACACCATGGTAGAAACAATCAGTACACTCTTGTTCATAACGATAAAAATATTACTTTGCTTCCTATGACTCCTGATTCCATTTTGAAAGATGATATTAATAGAGCTCATAAACAAAATAGGAGACAAATAAGAGTGAAAATCAGATTGTGGCAAAAGAATTTGAGCACCAAATGAAGTCTAATAATAAACCATCTACTGTTGTTTCTGAAATTAAATTGAAAAGTGCATGTTTACTTGCCACCAAATCTAATATTGATGAGCTAGATTTCAGCAAATCTATTTGCTATGCTTTTGTGTGCAAAGAGGCATTATTTTCATTCGAGGACGTGCCTTCCTCTTTGCCCCTTGCTGTCACTAACATTTTGCAGGAGTTCGCTGACGTCTTTCCACAAGACGTGCCACCGGGATTACCACCTATTCGAGGGATTGAGCATCAAATTGACTTAATTCCCGGTGCTTCGCTACCCAACCGTGCACCATACCGTACCAATCCAGAGGAGACGAAGGAGATTATGCGTCAAGTACAAGAACTGCTCGACAAAGGTTATATACGCAAATCCCTTAGTCCTTGTGCTGTTCCTATCATTTTAGTGCCGAAAAAGGATGGTACGTCGCGTATGTGCGTTGATTGTAGAGGCATAAATAATATTACTATTCATTATCGTCATCCTATTCCTAGGCTAGATGATATGCTTGATGAATTGAGTGGCTCTACAATATTCTCCAAAGTTGATTTGCGTAGTGGATACCATCAAATTCGTATGAAATTGGGAGATGAATGGAAAACTGCATTTAAAACTAAGTTTGGATTATATGAGTGGTTAGTCATGCCTTTTGGGTTAACTAATGCACCTAGTACTTTCATGAGGTTAATGAACGAAGTTTTACGTGCTTTCATTGGACGATTTGTGGTAGTTTACTTTGATGACATATTGATTTATAGCAAATCTTTGGAGGAACATTTGGAACATTTACGTGCTGTTTTTATTGCTCTACGTGATGCACGTTTGTTTGGAAACCTTGGAAAGTGCACCTTTTGCACCGACCGAGTATCTTTTCTTGGCTATGTTGTTACTCCACAGGGAATGGAAGTTGATAAAGCCAAGATTGAAGCTATTGAGAGTTGGCCGCAGCCTAAAACGGTCACACAAGTGAGGAGTTTCCTTGGCCTCGCTGGTTTCTATAGGCGTTTTGTGAGAGATTTTAGCACCATTGTTGCACCTCTCAACGAGCTTACAAAGAAGGATGTGCCTTTTGTTTGGGGTATCACACAGGAAGAAGCCTTCACGGTATTGAAAGATAAGTTGACACATGCTCCTTTACTCCAACTTCCTAATTTCAATAAGACTTTTGAGCTTGAATGTGATGCTAGTGGAATTGGATTAGGAGGTGTGTTATTACAAGATGGAAAACCTGTTGCATACTTTTCTGAAAAATTGAGTGGGCCTAGTCTGAACTATTCTACTTATGATAAAGAATTATATGCTCTTGTTTGGACCTTAGAAACATGGCAACATTATTTATGGCCCAAGGAATTTGTTATACATTCTGATCATGAATCTTTGAAACACATTAAAAGTCAAGCAAAACTGAACCGTAGACATGCTAAATGGGTTGAATTCATTGAGACTTTCCCTTATGTCATTAAACACAAGAAGGGTAAAGAAAATGTTATTTCTGATGCCTTGTCTCGTCATTATACTATGCTTTCACAACTTGACTTCAAAATATTTGGTTTGGAGACCATCAAAGATCAATATGTTCATGATGCTGAATTTAAAGATGTATTGCAGAATTGTAAGGAAGGAAGAACTTGGAACAAGTTCGTTCTTAACGATGGATTTGTGTTTCGTGCTAACAAGCTATGCATTCCAGCTAGCTCTGTTCGTCTTTTGTTGTTGCAGGAGGCGCATGGAGGAGGATTAATGGGACACTTTGGCGTCAAGAGGACGGAGGATATACTTGCTACACATTTCTTTTGGACAAAGATGAGACGGGATGTTGAGCGTTTTGTTGCTCGCTGCACTACATGTCAAAGAGCTAAGTCACGACTCAATCCTCATGGTTTATATATGCCTTTGCCTGTACCTAGTGTTCCTTGGGAGGATATATCTATGGACTTTGTTTTAGGTTTACCTCGAACAAAGAAGGGGAGGGATAGCATATTTGTTGTCGTGGATAGATTCTCGAATATGGCACACTTTATACCATGTCATAAAAGCGATGATGCTGTTAATGTTGCTGATTTGTTCTTTCGTGAAATTATTCGCTTACATGGTGTGCCAAATACTATTGTTTCAAATCGTGATACTAAATTTCTTAGCCACTTTTGGAGATGTTTATGGGCTAAGTTGGGGACTAAGCTGCTTTTTAGTACTACTTGTCACCCCCAAACTGATGGACAAACTGAAGTAGTCAATAGAACATTGTCTACTATGCTTAGGGCTGTTTTGAAGCATAACAAGAAAATGTGGGAAGAATGCTTGCCTCATATTGAATTTGCTTATAATCGTTCATTGCATTCTACTACTAAGATGTGCCCTTTTGAAATTGTGTTTGGTTTCCTACCTCGTGCACCTATTGATTTGTTGCCTCTTCCATCTTCAGAGAAGGTTAATTTTGATGCTAAAGAATGTTCTGAATTGATTTTAAAAATGCATGAGTTAACTAAGGAAAACATTGAGCGTATGAATGCTAAATATAAACTTGCTGGAGATAAGGGTAGGAAACATGTTGTGTTTGCGCCTGGAGATCTTGTTTGGTTACATTTGCGTAAAGATAGATTTCCTAATCTGCGCAAATCAAAGCTAATGCCACGTGTTGATGGTCCTTTTAAGGTGTTAGAGAAAATAAATGATAATGCATATAAACTTGAGCTACCTGTAGATTTTGGGGTTAGTCCCACTTTTAACATTGCAGATTTGAAGCCTTATTTGGGTGAGGAAGATGCGCTTCCGTCGAGGACGACTTCATTTCAAGAAGGGGAGGATGATGAGGACATCAATACCATTGTTACACCCACAGCCCCTACTGTTACATATACTGGACCAATTACTAGAGCTCGCGCACGCCAATTAAATTACCAGGTACTTCCGTTTCTTGGTAATGATTCTAATGTTCATGAGATTATGATGCTGCCTAAATTAGATACATTTGTTTTGCTTACAAATGAAGGGCCTAGCTTGGAGAAGGATGAACATTGGAGCAAGAACACGCATGGAGTTGATGGCATGCGCAAGGGGATCAAGAACGGAGTTACAAGTGATGATTTCAGGACTTTGAAGCCGCCATAAGGAGTGCATGAAGCCTTGGATGAAATATACAAGATGCCACTTCATAATATTCGTCCATAGGCTATTCTAGGTGATGCGTCACCTTATTAATGGGCCAGGCCCATGTAATTTCGAAATACTTAAGTATAGGCTATTTTTAGAGTCCGTATGTGTGGGGAAACAAGAGTTAGGGTTGGTTTCGGACCCCACCCTCAAGGGCCACGAAATTCCCCCCTCTTCCTCCATATATACAGCCCTTAGGGCGTCGTTTAGACTTTGGGTTTTGTTTAGATTAAAAGTTCGCCATAGCTGCAACTTCGCGTACTTCGTTTGTGTCCAACGACCAGACCAAGACGTCACAGAACCCCACCTTGATCAATAAAGCTTTCATCTTATATTTGCAATATCCAGATTGCAATCTCAGTTTCTTGCTTGTTCTTCGTTTGCTCGCAGGAAACAGACCCTCGTGGTCAGGTTGGTCGTGCTCCGGCGTGGTCAATAACCCTCGAAAGTTGGTTTAGCGATTGCTAAGGCGCGACGTCTCGCACGTTCGTAGTCGGATCGTCAAAGTCGACTCCCACAGAAAACGATAGCCACCATCTCATCGAAACATCGGGACACCTTAGCCTCTATCAGGTATGCTTTCATTGTCAACATAACAACCAAGAGAGCTCAGTATCTTCCATGCTAGATACATTATAGGTGATGCCCAAACAAAATGGTAAATTTTTACTCCCCCTCCACCAACAACACACTCCACGGCTAGCCGAATCCATGAGTACCATCCATACCAACAACAGTCCTGGGGGAGTTTTATTTTATTATTGCATTTTGATTTGATTTTGAGCATGGAACTGGGCACCCCGATTACCAGCCACTTTCTCGTGAATGACAAGTTAATAAACACTCACCGTAAGAATAACCCACCTAGCATGGAAGACACTATCAGCCCCCAGACGCTACATGAGTGATTCGGGCATACAAAACAAATTATTATTTGAAGGTTTAGAGTTTGGCACATGCAAATTTACTTGGAACGACATGTAAATACCGCATATAGGTAGGTATGGTGGACTCATATGGAACAACTTTGGGTTTAAGGAAGTGAATGCACAAGCAGTATCCCCACTTAGTACAAGTGAAGGCTAGCAAAAGATTGAGGAGTGACCAACTAGAGAGCGACAACGGTCATAAACATGCATTGAGGTTGATCAACATTGAGTGCAAGCATGAGTAGGATATAATTCACCATGAACATAAATACCGTGGAGGCTATCTTGTTTCTGATTCAACTAAATGTGTGAACATGTTCCAAGTCAAGTCACTTGAATCATTCAAAGGAGGATACCATCCTATCATACTACATCACAACCATTTTAAATGCATGTTGGCACACAAGACAAATCGTTATCAACCCCTAGCTAATTAAGCATGGCATGAGTAACTATAATCTCTAATTGTCATTGCAAACATGTTTCATTCTTAATAGGCTGAATCAAGAAGGATGAGCTAATCATATTTACAAAAACAAAATAGGTCGAGTTCATACCATCTTTTCCTTGTCTCAATCATTTCGTCATATATCGTTATTATTGCCTTTCACTTGCACGACCGAACAATGTGAATAATAATAAGAGTGCACGTGCATTGGACTAAGCTGGAATCTGCAAACATTTATTAAAAGGAGAAGACAGGGTAATATGGGCTCTTTGTTAGATCAACAATAATACATATGCGAGCCACTCAACATTTTCATCGTGGTCTTCTCCTTACGACCCAAAAAAAGAAAAAGAATTTCAAAGAAACACACTAAAATATTTTTGGAGTTCTTGTTTTTCTTAAGAAAGTAAAAACAGAAACGAGAAAAACTATTTATACGTGAAAGCTCCCAACAAGCAAAAGTAAGAACGAGAAATCTTTCTTTGTTTTCTTTTAATACTACAACTAATTAAACTAGAAATAAAAACTGAAAAGAAGCGAGAAATAATTTTGGATTTTATCAAAGTTTTTCAAACACACAAGAAGAAAGTAAGAAAAGTAAACTAACATGGATGAAAAGGGATGAACACCGACAACTGAAATGAATGTGTGATCATGAATGTAATATCAGCGAGAAATATGTACTCCCCCAAGCTTAGGCTTTCGGCCTAAGTTGGTCTAGGGGCACAGCTTAAAATAACCCTCTCCTCTATACTGCGGAGGGTCCTGGGGGTTCCACTGGTTGGCAAGCTCATGTGGCTCCCACTGATAAATAGGTTCCTAATACGGATCCAGAACTGGTGCTGGCTCAGGTGCTGGAGGTTGTGTCAGCCTCCAATATGAGTAAATGTCCTTGGGCATAATAGTGTGCCTTCCTGAACAAATATCGAACAAAGAAGATGTAGGCAAGGTAATGATCTCACAAGTACCCTGACTAAATACTAGGTTGTAGAGGAGCCGTTTGTCATTGTCTTTGGCAATAAAATCATGTGCTATCATACTAGCATAAGCATCTCCTCCTTCTCATCATGCCTAATGGGTATCTCAAAATCTTTAGTAAGACGGGAGGCATAGACTCCTCCAACAATAGTACCCATCAAATGGTTTGTGTTTAACCACCGAGTGACAATAGTGCCCAAATTAAAAGTTCTATCAGCATATAAAGCATGGAGAAAAATAGCAAGGTCATGTGAGCTGAGAGTTCCACTCTCCCCACGACTAGTCAGACATCTCCCGGCGAATAATGAATACTAGCATAAAACAGGAAAATGCAAACTAGCCACCCTCGCTTCTGACACTCCTCTCTCTTCCCCCATGGTAGTGTCAGCAATGAAATCTTCCATGTCCCTAGGACGTGGATCACTGATGCTGCCCTCATAAGGTATTTAGCAAACATCGCAAAAATCATACAATGTCATCTCCTTAGGCTCATCATACAAATGAAATTCTATAGTGGGTGGTGATTTCCTAGGATAGAAATGAAAGTTCTGCGCAAAGGTATTAGTGAGTAGGAGGTATTGATCACACTTATCTTGGAGGAAGGCGGTAATGCCGACATTCTCCGCCAAATAATAAAAGTCATCATAAATTCCTGCCTCCCTCGAGAATGTATCACTTAGCCATTCACACGGCCAAATCTCAGCCGCACGCGGAAGATTGTACTTGGGCTTCTTATTCTCCTCATTTTCATCTCCTTCTGAATTCCGGCTCGAAGAGCCTCTCAACTACCTCCTCATAGCTTTTCTTTTCTCTAAAAATTTTAGTGACTCAAAATAGAAATGAACTAAACTCAAGAAAATTGATAGCAACTACTCCTACAAGTGTCTAGAGGCTATATCATGCAACAAAACCACTTTGGACCATATAAATTTGACATGCAAGCTCAAGAAATTGGTCACCACAGCAGCAAAAATTTGCAATATATAAAGCACTATAGAAAAAACTAATTGGACCAACGGAGGAGTCACATACCGATGAACAATCCCTCGAAATAGTTTCGGAAATGGAGTTCCGAGCAAGGACATAAAAATGGCAGCAAAATGAGCAAGAACACGGGTTTGAGCAATGGTGTGATTTTTTCTGGAGGAAGACGAAGTGGATGGGTGGCTAGAATAGGTGAGGGGACCCATGTGGCACCCACAAACCACCTAGGCGTGCCCTGGGGGCTTGTGGCCCACTGGTGCACCCCCCTGAGGTGTGTTCAATTCAAAAAAATCTTAAATATTATAGAGAAAGTCATACTAAATTTTCAGGGCATTTGGAGAACTTTTATTTTCTGGTCATTTTTATTGCACGGATAATTCAGAAAACAGAAAAATAATAGTATTTTTACTTTATTAATTCTAAATAACAAAGAGTAGAAAGTGGGTACAGAAAGTTGTGTTTACTAAATTCATCCATCTCATGCCCGTCAAAAGGAATCCATTAACAAGGTTGATCATGTCTTATTAACAAACTTCTTCCAAGTGACATGAAATCGGAGAATTTTCGTATAACACTAGCTCACCTCAACGGGGATATGCATGTCCCCAACAATAAGAATACCATATTAATTTTTAACAGCATGAATAGGGAATTCAAAACCTCCAATAGCAATTGTTGAAGTTTTTCCAATAGAATTGATACTATTCACTTGAGGTTGTTTCTTCGGAAAGTGCACCATATGCTCGTTAACATGAAAAGTGATATTGCCTTTGTTGTAATCAATAATAGCCCCTACATTATTCAAAAAGGTCCTACCAAGGATGATCGACATACTGTCGTCCTCGGGTATATCAAGAATAACAAAGTCCGTTAAGATAGTAACATTTGCAAGTATGACAGGTACATCCTCACAAATACCGATGGGTATAGCAGTTGATTTATCAGCCATTTGCAAAGATATTTCAGTTGGTGTCAACTTATTCAAATCAAGTGTACGATATAAAGAGAGAGGCATAACACTAACACCAGCTCCTAAATCACACAAAGCAATTTTAACATGATTTCTTTTATGGAGCATGGTGTAGTTGGTATTCCTAGATCTCCTAGTTGCTCTGGTATTCCACCTTTAAATGTATAATTAGCAAGCATGGTGGAAATTTCAGCTTCCAGTATCTTTGTTTTATTTGTAACAATATCTTTCATATACTTAGCATAAGGAGACATTTTTAGAATATCAGTCAAACGCATACGCAAAAAGGCAGGTCTAAGCATTTCAACAAAGCACTCAAAGTCTTCATCATCCTTTTTCTTGGATTGTTTAGGAGGAAAGGGCATGTGTTTCTAAATCCATGGCTCTCTTTCTTTACCATGTTTCCTAGCAATGAAGTCTGTTTTATCATATCTTTTATTCTTAGGTTGTGGGTTATAAACTTCAACAGCAGGTTCTATCTCCACATTATTATCATTACTAGGTTGAGCATCAACATGAACATCATCATTATCATTATTACTAGGTTCATGTCCATCACCAGATTGTGTTTCAGCATCGGAGATAGAAATATCATTTGGGTTCTAAGGTGTATCTATAACAGGTTCACTAGAAGCATGCAAAGTCGTATCATCATTCTTTTTATTTTAGAAGGACTAGGTGCATTGGTATTAATTCTCTGAGAATCTTGCTTGATTCTCTTAGGATGGCCTTCAAGATACAAATGTTCCTAAGTCATTTTACCACCTCTAGTCATAACTCTAACAGCATGATCATTCATCTTATTATTCATTTCATTAAGCAAATCATTTCGTGCCTTATTCTACTTGAGTTTTTACCATGGAAGCGTGTTTACTAACAAACTTGAGATCATTAACAGTTGTACACATGTAGTCACTCAAGTGTTCAAGCATATAAGCATTTCTTTTCCATTGTCTACTAACATACGCATTGAAGTTTTCTTGTTTAACAATAAAGTTATCAAATTCATCCAAGCATTGACTAACAGACTTATTATGAGGAATATCACCTTCATCAAATCTATAGAGAGAATTTACCTCTACTACCCGTGTCGGGGTATTAATACCATGTATTTCCTCAATAGGTGGTAAATTCTTAACATCTTCATCTTTAATACCTTTTTCTTTCATAGATTTCTTTGCCTCTTGCATATCTTCAGGACTGAGAAATAGAATACCCCTCTTCTTCAGAGTTGGCTTAGATGGTGGTTCGGGAAGAGCCCAATCATTATAATTACTCAATATATTATTCAATAGCACTTCAACATGTTCAGAAGTTCGTTCCCTGAAAACACAACCAGCACAACTATCTAGGTGCCCCTAGAAGCATCACTTAGTCCATTATAAAAGATATCAAGTATTTTCATTTTTCTTGAGAGGATGATCAGGCAAAGCATTAAGTAATTGGAGAAGCCTCCCCCAAGCTTATGGGAGACTCTCTTTGTCAAATTGCACAAAGTTAAATATTTCCTTTAAGGCAGCTTGTTTCTTATGAGCGGGAAAATATTTTTCAAAGAAGTAGTAAATCATATCCTGTGGACTACACACACAACCAGGAGCAAGAGAATTAAACCATAAATTAGCATCACCCTTTAACGAGAAAGGAAACAACTTAAGAATATAGTAATAGCGAATTTTTTCTCATGAGCAAATAGGGTGGCTATGTCATTCAATTTAGTAAGATATGCCACAACAATTTCAGATTCATAACCATGGAAAGGATCAGATTCAACCGAAGTAATTTACTCAGGATCGATAGAAAATTCATAATACTTATCAGTAACAAAGATAGGTGAAGTAGCAAACTTAGGATCCTATTGCATTCTAGCATTCAAAGATTTTTCTTTCAACATGACTAGTAGTTTCTTAAGATCATGTCTATCTTTACAAGCAATAAAGTCCCTAGCTACCTATCCATCCATAACATAACCTTAAGGTATAACAGGCAATTCATATCTAGGAGTGCTAGGTCTAATAGGTGTTTCAAAGTTTTTAGTTTCGATAATTTTATCAGTTTCAGAAATATCATTAGTTTCACCATTCTCAATATCTTTAGCTCTAGCAATTTGTTCATCAAGAAATTCTCCCAGTGGCAGTCTTATCAAGCAGAGTAGTAGTATCATCATAAGCAGCATGCATAGCAGAAATAGCATCGTCAATTACTTGCGACATATCAGAATTAATAGCAGGTGTAGGTATCACAAGCTTACTCAAAACAGAAGGTGAATCAAGTGCAGAGTGTGATGGCAGTTCCTCTCCCCCCCCCCCCCTCGTAGTAGAGGGAAAATATTGGTTTTGGTATCTTTCAAATTCCTCATAGTGATCACCAGATATAAATCCCAAGGGACTCAGCAAATATAGTTATGAATCCCAACAACGGAGCCAGAAAAATGTATTGATAACCCACAAGTATAGGGGATCGCAACAATTTTCAAGGGTAGAGTATTCAACCCAAATTTATTGATTCGACACAAGGGGAGCCAAAGAATACTCACAAGTATTAGTAGTTGAGTTGTCAGTTCAACCCTGAAAGACTTAATATCTACAACAAAGTATTTAGTAGCAAAGTAGTATGGAAGTAACGGTAATGGTGGCAAAAGTAACAATAGTAGTTTGTAGTGATTGTAACAGCAGTAGAAATGGAAGTAACTTAGCAAAGGTCAATATGTGGAAACCTCGTCGCCGTTGGATCGGCAATGATAATTGTGTTGGATAATATTCATCATGTAGCAGTCATAACCTAGGGTGACACAGAACTAGCTCCAATTAATCAATATAACATAGGCATGTATTCCGTATATAGTCATACATGCTTATGGAAAAGAACTTGCATGATGATAACCCACAAGTATAGGGGATCGCAACAGTTTTCGAGGGTAGAGTATTCAACCCAAATTTATTGATTCGACACAAGGGGAGCCAAAGAATATTTGTAAGTATTAGCAGCTGAGTTGTCAATTCAACCACACCTGGAGATTAATTATCTGCAACAAAGTGATCAGTAGCAAAGTAGTATGTTAGTTTTGATAGTAGTAGCAATAGCAATAGTAACGGTAACATGATAGCAATGATTTTGTAGCAAGTGCAACAATAACAATAGCAATAGTAACTTAGCAAGAACAATATGTAGGAAAATCGTAGGCATTGGATCGGCGATTTGTTGGATGATATTCATCATGTGACAGTTACAACCTACGGCGATACGGCACTAGCTCCAGTTCATAAATATAATGTAGGCATGTATTCCATAAATAGCCATACATGCTTATGGAAAGAACCTGCATGACATCTTTTGTCCTACCGTCCCATGGCAGCGGGGTCCAATTGGAAACTAAGGGATATTAAGGCCTCCTTTTTGTAGAGAACCGGAACAAAGCATTAACACATGGTGAATACATGAACTCCTCAAACTACAGTCACCACCGGGAAGTGTCCCGACTATTGTCACTCCAGGGTTGCTGGATCATAACACGTAGTAAGTGACTATAACTTGCAAGATCGGATCTAGAACATAGATATAATGGTGATAACATAAACGGTTCAGATCTGAAATCATGGCACCCGGGCCCAAAGTGAGAAGCATTAAGCATGGCAAAGTCATAGCAACATGAATCTCAGAACATAATGGATACTAGGGATCAAGCCCTAACAAAACTAACACAACTACATGATGAATCTCATCCAACTCCCCACTGACCAGCAAGCCTACGAAGGAATTACTCACTCCCGTGGATAGCATCATGGAATTGGCGATGGAGAAGGGTTGGTGATGACGAAGATCGAATATCCCATTCTCCAGAGCCCCAAACGGACTCCAGATCTGGCCTCCCGATGGAGAACATGAGACGGCTGTGGCTCCGTCTCGTGAAACATGACAATTCTTTCTCCCTGATTTTTTTAGGAAAAATGTGATTTTAGTGCATCAGTTTCAGCGTCTTCGGGGCCACCATGTGGGGACAACCCACCTGGGCGCGCCTAGAGGGGGGGACGCGCCCTGGTGGGTTGTGCCCACCCAGGTGCCCCCTCCAGTGGTTCTTGGCTCGAAATTATCTTTATTCATATAAAAATTCCTCGCAAAGTTTCGTTCCAATCCGAGAACTTTTATTTCTGCAGAAAAAATAACACCATGGTAGTTCCACTGACAACAGCATCAGTCCAGGTTAGTTTCATTCAAATCATGCAAATTAGAGTCCAAAACAAGAGGAAAAGCATTACGAAAAGTAGATACGACAGAGATGTATCAACTCCCCCAAGCTTAAACGTTTGCTTGTCCTCAAGCAATTCAGTTGATAAACTGAAAGTGAAAAAGAAAAACTTTTACGAGCTCTTTTGCTCTTATTTGCATAAATAAGCTTAAACAGCACCCAGGTTTTCAACCAAGATTATAACTAACCATGTCGACAATAACTCTTCAGATTTATATTAACTCGTATTAATGACATAATCAACTCGCGAGCAATAATAAGATATCTCAAATAGCAACACGTTGTCAAAACAACCATGATATAATATGACAACAGTGGTATCTCGCTAGCCCTTCCTGAGACCACAAAACATAAATGCAGAGCACCTCCAAAGTTCAAGCAGCGACTAAACATTGTAAGTCATGGTAGAAAAGATCCAGTCATGATGTACCCAACATTAGCTACACACAATGCATGAGCATGAAAGCAGTGCTCTCAGGTTCTGGCGCTTATTTGACAGGGTGATGACACAACATAAAAGTAAATACATAGTCCCTTCGCAGAGGGAAGCAGTGATTTGCAGCAGTGCCAGAGCTCAAGTTTTTAAAATAGAGGTAAATGAAATTTTGAGAAATAAACCCTTCTTGTTTACTTCGAGACCATGAGTTATCGATATCTTCCATGCAAAACACATTACCGACGGTTCCCAAGCGATAAAGTAATGGTTATTACTCCATAGGAGTTTTTGTTTGATTATTTGTAAGCTCTATTCTTTTTGCAGTTTGGGACTAGGAATCCCTATTACCGCCCCTCTCGTGTAAGGAAGAGTCAATAAACATTCATCATGAGAATAACCCGCTTATCATGGAAGATATTGGCTACCTCTTGTCGCTCTATGAACAATCCAGGCACACAAAAAAGGATATTTATTTGAATTTTTTTAGAGGTGGCACATGCAAATTTACTTAGGACGGACGGGTAATACCACATATAGGTAGATATGGTGGACTCATCTGGAATTACTTGGGTTTCAGGTTTTTGATGCACAAGTAGAATTCCCGCTTAGTACTGGTGAAGGCTAGCAAATAGGTTGAGAAGCGGCCAGCTAGAGAGCGAAAACAGTCATGAACATGCATTATGCATAAGTAACATTGGATACTAGCATGAATAGGATATGAAAATCATGAACACAAATATCATAGAGGCTATGTTGGTTTTGATTCAACTAGATGCATGAACATGGGCCAAATCAAGCCACTCGAACATTCAGGGGAGGATACCATATCATCATACTACATCACAATCATTTTGACGCAATGTTGACATCCAAGATAATTCATTATCCACTCCTAGCTACTTATGCATGGCATGAGAAACTATAATCTCTAATCGTCATTGCAAACATGTTTGATCATAATAGGCTGAATCATGGATACTAGGTTAAACATATTTACAAAAGTAGAACAAGTCGAGTTCATACCCATTTCTCTCTGCCATGGCCAGTTCATCAAATATCGTCATTATTGCCTTTCACTTGCACGACTGAATGATGTGAAAATAATAATAGTGCAAGAGTGCCATGGACTAAGCTGGAATATGCAAACGTTTTATTCAAAAAGGAGAAGACAAGGTAATATGGGCTCTTTGTTAGCTCAACAATAATGCATATGAGATCCACTCAACATTTTCATCGTGGTCTTCTCCTCGGTATGACTCAATAAAAAGAAAAGAAATTAAGAGAAACACACTGAAATATTTTTGGAGTTTTTGGTTTTTCTTGAACAAGCAAATAAAAGGGAAAAACAAAAACGAGAAAAACTATTTACACGGGAAAGCTCCCAACAAGTAAAAGAACAACAAGGAAATATTTTTGGGTTTTATTTTTAATGCTATAACAATTTAAACTAAAAAGAAAACCTGAAAAGAAGCAGGAAATATATTTTTGGATTTTCTCAAAAAAATACAGACACACAAGAAGAAAGCGAGAAAATAAATTCAGCATGAATAATACAATGAAAGAGTGTGGGCACCGACAACTGAAATGATATGTGTGAACATGAATGCAATGTCGGTGGAAATACGTACTCCCCCAAGCTTAGGCTTTTGGCCTAACTTGGTAATCACCACTCGAAGAAGCCATGGGGTCCTATGTTGAAGTGATGGGGAGCGGGCACCTGAGGATCCCACTCCTGAGGCTCCTCCTGTGCCGCAGCCAGGTTGTTTCGGTAGGCAACAATGTCCTCAGGCATAATCTTGTATCCGCCCCTTCTCTCTATCAAGCAAACACTTGCAATGAATAAAGCAAAATAATGCACGGCAGGAAAGTGTAGGCTAGTGGCGGTGACACTTGACACCCCTCTCTCATCCCCCATAGTCAGAGTGCGGTAAAAACCATCAAACTCTGTGGGCCTAGGCTCAACTAAATCCACATAAGAAAGGATCATGCACATATCCCAAAATTCAGTATGTGGTATCTGATGGGTTTCTGCATATAAACTAAACTGCACCTCATGGGGGTTATTCCTAGGAAGGAAATGAAAACTTTGCACAAAGGAATTTGTGAGGAGATGATACTATTCACATTTGGCTGCGATGAAGTCGGTGAGGCCGACATTAGCAGCATATTGTGCAAACTCCTGAGGGATTTCGACCCCTTCGATGAACGGGTTATGCGGCCATTCGCACGACCATACCTCCACCATTCTCTGGGTATGGAGATCACTGTTAGATGACTCCTCAATAACTCCCTTAGAGTTCTTATTGGAAGCAAACTTCCTAAAGATACTCATCTTTATCCTATGAACAAAATTTTGAAATTTTTTAGTCCGCAAAATTTTCTCAACAAAACTTTACATGATTGAAAGCAACTACTCATAGGGATGCATAGAGGCCATATCAAGCATTCAAACTACTTAGAACTCTACGAATTCAACATGCAAGCTCATCTACAGCAGCACCAAGAGTAGCTAATTATTCAAAATATAAACCACTAAAGCAAAAACTAATTGGACAAACAGAGGAGTCACATACCAAGCAATAATCCCCTGAAACAGTTTCGGGAATGGAGCTTCGAGCAAAGAGATCGAAACTCGCGGGTTTGAGAGCAAGAACATGAGAGAGAGAGAGCAATGGTTATTTTTTCTTGAGGTAGGTGGCGATGTGGGATGAAGAGATAAGTGAGGGGGGCCACGTGGGGACCACAACCCACCAGGGCACGCCTGGGGGTCCTGGCGTGCCCACGTGGGTTGTGCCCACCTGGTGCACCTCCCTCTGATGTTATTTGCACCAAAAATTCTTAAATATTCAGAAAAAAAATCATATTAAATTTTTAGAGCATTATGAGACCTTTTATTTTTGGGTCATTTTTTATTGCAGGGGAAATTCAGAAAACAGACAAAACATGGCATTTTATTTTATTTAACTAATAAAAATAGAAAACAAAAGGTAGGGATAGAAGGTAATGTTTACTAAATTCATCAACTTCATACCTCTCAAAAATGATCCACTAATAAGGTTGGTCAAGTCTTATTAACAACCACTTTCGATTAGCATGAAACTGAGGAACTTTCGAACATCACTAAGATACCTCAACGGGGATATGAATGTCCCCAACAATAAGCATTTCATATTTCTTTTTAATAGTAGGTAGAGGTAGTTGAAAACTTCCAATAGTAATTGTCGGAGATTTTTCAATGACATTAATACCATTCACTTGGAATTGTTTCTTGGGAAAGTGCATTGTATGCTCATTACCATTGATATGAAAAGTGGCCTTGCTTTTATTGCAATCAATAACAACCCCTGAGTATTCAAGAATGGTCTACCAAGGAGAATCGACATGTTGTCATCCTCGGGCATCTCAAGTATAATAAAGTCAGTCAAAATAGTAACATTAGCAGCAACAATGGGCACATCCTCACAAATACTGATAGGTATGGCAGTTGATTTGTTAGCCATTTGCAAAGATATTTCAGTAGGTGTGAGTTTATTCAAATCAAGTCTTTTATATAAAGAGAAAGTCATAACACTAACACCAGCTCCCAAATCACATAAAGCAGTTTTGACATAGTTTCTTTTGATTTTAGGTACTCCATCCTTAAAAGTATAATTAGCAAGCATGGTGGAGATTTCAGCTTCCGGCATTTTTCTCTTATTGGTGATGATGGCTTTCATGTACTTTGCATAAGGAGGCATTTTCAAGATAGCAGTCAAGCGAGTACGCAAAAAGACAGGCCTCAACATTTCAGCAAAGCTTTCAAATTCTTCATCGTCTTTCTTTTTAGTTGACTTAGGTGGAAAGGGCATAGATTTTTGTATCTATGGTTCTCTTTCCTTACCATGCTTTCTAGCAACAAAGTCTCTTTTACCATATCTTTTATTCTTGGTTGTGGGTTATCAAGATCAACTGCTGGTTCTATCTCAACATCATTGTCTGGTTCTTTATTGTTTGTTTGAGTATATTCACAAACCTCATCATTATCTTTTTCATTATCATAAGGTGAGTGTTCACTGCCAGATCAAGTTTTAGCATCAGAGATAGAAACTTCATTATCCTTATGAGGAGGTTTTTCTACTTTAGGTTCACTAGAGGCATCCAAAGTCCTATCATTTTTCTTCTTATTTTTCTTTTTAGAAGGACTATGTGCATCAGTGTTAACCCTTTGAGAGTCTTGTTCAATTATTTTTAGCTGTCCTTCAAGATAAAGTGGTTCCTAAGTCATTCTACCTCCTCTAGTCATTACTCTAACAGCATGATCATGGACATTATTGTTCATTTCGTCAAGCAACTCTCTTTGAGATTTAGCAACTTGTTCTAACTGAGTTTGAACCACAGAAGCGTGCTTCCGCAAAACTCTAACATCATTTGAGATTCTAAATAACAAGTCACTCAAGCGAGCAATCAGAATTGTATTTCAGTTGTTTCATAACATTTGCATTGAAGTAATCTTGCTTCCTAATGTAATTTTCAAACTCATAAAGGCATTGGCTAGGGTGCATATTTTGAGGACTATCATTATCATTGAATTTCATTAGAGAATTTACCTCTACCACCTTAGATGATGGTGGTGTATCAAGCCCATGTATTTCTTCAATAGGAGGTAAGTTTTTGACATCCTCAGCTTTAATACCTTTTTCTCTCATAGATTTATTTGCCTCTTGTGTATCTTCAGGATTGAGATATAAGATACCCCTCTTCTTCGGAGTGGGTTTAAGAGGTGGCTCAGGAAAAGCCCAATCATCATAATTTTTCAATATGTTATTCAATAATTCTTCAGCTTGCCCAATAGTTCGTTCCCTGAAATCACAACTAGCACAACTATCTAGGAAGTCCCTAGAAGCATCGGTTAGTCCATTATAGAAGATATCAAGAATTTAATTTTTCTTAAGAGGATGATCAGGCAAAGCATTAAGCAATTGGAGAAGCCCCCCCCCAAGCTTTTGGGAGACTCTCTTCTTCAATTTGCACAAAATTTAATATTTCCTGTAAGGTAGCTTGTTTCTTATGAGCAGGAAAGTATTTTTCAGAGAAGTAATAAATCATATCCTGGGGACTACGCACACAACCAGGAGCAAGTGTATTGTACCAAGCTTTAGCATCACCCATTAATGAGAATGGAAATAATTTGAGAATATAATAATAGCGAATTTTCTCATCATGAGTAAAAAAGTGGCTATGTTATTCAACTTAGTAAGATGTGCCACAACAGTTTCAGTTTCATAACCATGGAAAGGATCAGATTCAACCAAAGTAATCAACTCTGGTTGACAGAGAATTGATAATCCTTATCGTCAACAAAGATAGGAGAAGTAGCAAACTGAGGATCACATTTCATTTTAGCATTCAAAGTCTTTTCTTTATACTTGCATAACAATTTTTTCTAGATTATATCTATCCTTACAAGCAAGAATATCTCTAGTAGTGTCCTCATTCATGACATATCCTTCCGGTACCTTAGGCAATTAATATCTAGGAGGACTAGTTCTAATGGGTGTTTCTAGATTTTCAGTTTCAATCTCTTCATCGGTTTCATCAGTTTCAGCATTCTCAAAAGCTTTAGTTCTAGCAACTTGTTCATCAAGAAATTCACATAGTGGCACGTTATCGTCAAGCAAGGTACTAGCATCATCACGAGTAGCATTCATAGCAGAAGTAGCATCATCAATAACTTGCGACATGTCAGAATTAATAGCATGTGGTGGTGTTGCAAGTTTACTTATAGCAAAAGGTGAATCTTAAGCAGAGCTGGATGGTAGTTCCTTACCTCCCCTCGTCTTAGAGGGAAAAATCTTAGTCTTAGTATCCTTCAGATTCTTCATAGTGATAGATTGATAATAATCCCAAGTGGCTCGACAAATATAGCTATGCTCCCCGGCAACGGCGCCAAAAAAGGGTCTTGATAACCCACAAGTATAGGTGGTCGCAACCATTTTCGAGGGTAGAGTATTCAACCCAAATTTATTGATTCGACACAAGGGGTGCCAAAGAATATTTGTAAGTATTAGCAGCTAGAGTTGTCAATTCAACCACACCTGGAGGTTCATTATCTGCAGCAAAGTGATCAGTAGCAAAGTAGTATGATAGTTTTGATAGTAGTAGCAACAGCAATAGTAACGGTAACAATGATAGCAATGATTTTCTAGCAAGTGCAACAGGAACAATAGTAGTAGTAACTTAGCAAGAACAATATGTAGGAAAATCGTAGGCATTGGATCGGCGATTTGTTGGGTGGTATTCATCATGTGACAGTTACAACCTAGGGCGATACGGAACTAGCTCTGGTTCATAAATATAATGTAGGATGTATTCCATAAAGAGTGATACGTGCTTATGGAAAGAACTTGCATGACATCTTTTGTCCTACCCTCCTGTAGCGGCGGGGTCCTATTGAAAACTAAGGGATATTAGGCCTCCTTTTAATAGAGAACCGGAACAAAGCATTAACACACGATGAATACATGAACTCCTCAAACTACGGCCATCATCGGGAAGTGTCTCGATTATTGTCACTCCGAGGTTGCCGGATCATAACACGTAGTAGGTGACTATAACTTGCAAGATCCGATCTAGAACATAGATATAATGGTGATAACATAAATGGTTCAGATCTAAAATCATGGCACCTAGGCCCAAAGTGACAAGCATTAAACATGGCAAAGTCATAGCAACATCAATCTCAGAACATAATGGATACTAGGGATCAAGCCCTAACATAACTAATTCGATTACATGATGAATCTCATCCAACTCCTCACCGACCAGTGAGCCTATGAAGGAATTACTCACTTCCGGTGGAGAGCATCATGGAATTGGTGATGGAGAAGGGTTGGTGATGATGAGGATCGAAGATCCCCCTCTCTGGAGCCCCAAACGGACTCCAGATCTGGCCTCCCGATGAAGAACAGGAGATGGCGATGGCTCTGTCTCGTGAAACGTGATAATTCTTTCTCCCTAATTTTTTTTCTAGAAAAATGTGATTTTATAGCATTGGTTTCAGGGTCTGTGGGGCCACCGGGTGGCGACAACCCACCTGGGCGCGCTTGGAGGGGGACGCGCCCTAGTGGGTCGTGCCCACCCAGGTGCCCCCTTCGGTGGTTCTTGACTCCATAAATTATCTTTATTCATATAAAAATTCCTCGCAAAGTTTCGTTCCAATTTGAGAACTTTTATTTCTGCACAAAAAAAACAACACCATGGTAGTTCTACTGAAAACAGCATTAGCCCGGGTTAGTTTCATTCTCTTGCAAATTAGAGTCCAAAACAAGAGGAAAAGCATTAGGAAAAGTAGATACGATAGAGACATATCACATGACATCTTTTGTCCTACCCTCCCATGGGAGCACGGTCCTAAGGTAAACAAAGGGATATTAAGACCTCCTTTTAATAGAAAACCGGACCAAAGCATTAACACTTACACTGGTACAGAGATGTGCTATACAAGCGGTTTTTACTCCCTTTCCATGACGGAGTTTTAAACCGTGCCTAGTGAGTGTGCGCGATCGGGGGGTCCTTCCTACACGACCCAGAAACCGTTGGGGATAGGCCCTCTGGCCACACACCCGGGGCAAAATGAGCTCCTGTGCGATCGAGCGAGCCATCAAAGCCCAATCGTTTCCGTTCGTATGTATATCCCACACAGTGAAATCTCAGAAAAATGGTTCCATTCATATGTATATATGATGACCCACAAGTATAGGGGATCTATCGTAGTCCTTTCGATAAGTAAGAGTGTCGAACCCAACGAGGAGCAGAAGAAAATTACAAGCGGTTTTCAGCAAGGTATTCTCTACAAGCACTAAAATTATCGGTAACAAATAGTTGTGTGATAAGATAATTCGTAACGGGTAACAAGTAACAAAAGTAAATAAGGTGCAGCAGGTGGCTCAATCGTTTTCTAGCAAAGGACAAGCCTGGACGAACTATTATATAACGCAAAGTGCTCCCGAGGACACATGAGAATTACTGTCAAGCTAGTTTTCATCATGCTCATATGATTCGCGTTCTTTACTTTGATAATTTGATATGTGGGTGGACCAGTGCTTGGGTGATGTCCTTACTTGGACAAGCCTCCCACTTATGATTAACCCCTCTAGCAAGCATCCGCAACTATGAAAGAATAATTAAGATAAATCTAACTATAGCATGAAACATATGGATCCAAATCAGCCCCTTACGAAGCAACACATAAACTAGGGTTTAAGCTTCTATCACTCTAGCAACCCATCATCTACTTATTACTTCCCAATGCCTTCCCCTAGGCCCAAATAATGGTCAAGTGTCATGTAGTCGACGTTCACATAACACCACTAGAGGAGAGACAACATACATCTCATCAAAATATCGAAGAAGTACCAAATTCACATGATTACTTATAACAAGACTTCTCCCATGTCCTCAGGAACAAACATAACTACTCACAAAGCATATTCATGTTCATAATCATAGGAATAATAATTATCATTAAGGATCTAAACATATGATCTTCCACCGAATAAACCAACTAGCATCAACTACAAGGAGTAATCAACACTACTAGCAACCCGCGGGTACCAATTTGAGGTTTTGACACAAAGATTGGATACAAGAGATGAACTGTAACATCCCAAATTTTCAATTTGGAATGTTATACATAGGTCATTCATGCATATCATTTTTTATGCATTTCGTTTCATGAATCCTTGAAATTCTAAGCAACTCAAGGACCCACGGAGAGAGTTTGGAATTTCGTTATTTTCATATTTGAGTTTTCTCAAATTTTGAAAAGAGGATCATTTGGTTTTGATTATTTTTCCTCTCCGAAAGTATTTCTAATTAAAATATATGAGAGGAGATAATATGACTTCTCCAAAATAAAGGAAATATTAGAGGAAAAATATTAAAATCAAATAAGTTATTTTATTCGGATTTTATTGCATTAGAGGCCCAAATAAATGTTCACTTTGTCTGCAATATTATTAGGGGACCGTGAAAATTTATTTCAAGATTTTTGGACTCCGTTTAGTATTTCTTTTATTTGTTTTTCCGCGTCAGGATTTACTTTGAAAAAAAGTGGACCGACCTAACCGGGCCGTGTCCGACTAGGACTCCTGGCCCGGTCGGCCTTATAAGCCGAGAGGCCCGACCCCACCAAACCCCGAGCCCCGTGCCCGAAACCCTAGCCGCCAGCCCGCGCCGCCGCTGCGCATAGCCGCCGCCGCCTTCCGCCACCACTAGCCGCCGGAGCCGCCGTCCCGCTGCCCCACCGCCAGACCTGATCTCGCGAGAAAACCGCCGTCGCCGGTTTTCGCGAGAAAACTGTTCGGTTTTTTTAAGAAACCCTAGTTTGGTTTTTTGAATCGATTTTTGTTCGGTTTTTCTATGGTTTAGTTAAATAGCGGACGTTCGTCCGTACGTTAATTTTAACGAACGCAGTTCGTCAGTGAGCCGCAGACAACAAACGCTCGTTCGTTAGCCTGTTCATCTCGTTTTATTTTTCCTGGGTTATTCCACGATTATTTTCGATCGCGATTTCTGCCCTAATCTTCGATCTAGTATATCTTTTCGCTCGTTTATCCAAATCAGGTGAAACAAGCGCCTAGATCTTCATATTGAAACCCTCTTTCTGTTTAACCGACTTGAACAAGATTTTGATACTGTAAAATTTGACTTTAGTCCAGATTAGTAATCGGATCTTGTTCCTTTCGTAGTTTGAGTTTCGTTGCTCCGTTGGATTTGATTCTTTTTGCAAACCGGAGTTCTTCAGTTGAACTTTCTGGTTAGATCTTTTATTCGAAGTTTTCCCCATGCATCTTTGCTTGATTGCTTATGTATGCTATTGTTTTATTGCAGTAGAAGACCCGGAGTGCGAAGCGTGCTACTACGAGTCTTTAGGATTTGCAGATCATCGGCAAGGCAAGTAACACATTGATCATACTTTTTTATACCCGGTTTTTATGCATTAGTTTCAACCCTCACACATTGCATGAGTAGGATCTCTTAACATGGGGTTTGGGAAGTAGCTGATGAGGTAGAACCTATTGCCCTGTTTATTATCAAACCCTGGGGAGTTACTGCTACGTTATGCTTATTGCCAGGCTATGCTCGTAGAAGTGGATTGGGTTTGAGAGTATCCATGACAGATGTGAGATTGTTAATTAATGGTTCAACTTAAGGTGGCAACTTTAATACACATCTGGGTGGATTGCTTGTGGGCACCTGGGTTATACTAGTGTTGTCCTAGGAGATCCCGAGGTTATACCGTGTGATCCTCCTATGGTCCGCCACCCAGGCTCAAAGGGATCATAAGATTTTTCATGCTAGAAACTTCCGTGTGCAGCCACAAGCTATTATGGGCTCTAGCATAGTGGACTAAGTTGCATGACCTCTTCTAGTGGTAGACTAGCAGATGTAGGGGATGTAGGTTGGTACGGTATACCCGGGGTTAGAGTTAATGTTTCTGAAAGACTGTGTCTTGGTCATCTATTTCTCAAACACCTTGTAGTGCGAGAAATCCAACAGAGGAGATCAAGTCTTGTGGGGAAAAGTGTGCAAACCTCTGCAGAGTGTACAAACTAATCATGGTTAGTCGTGTCCCCGGTTATGGACATCCTGAATATCTGGTTCTTGGATTATCATATGGATCTCATCACTTTTAACTTAATTTGTTGGGTTGATTATTACTTCCAATCGGGATTGAGATGGGGGTACCATTCTCAATGTTGTTTCAACTACCATGATAGTTAAATAAAATATATTCCTTTGTTGTAGGGAAAAATTGGCTTTTCGCAAAAACATTGTAACCATAGAGCCTCCACCAACCATATATGCATGTAGGGATAGCATTTATTTGTTCATTGCTCTACTGTGTTACGTTGCCAGCATATTCCATGTGCTGACCCGTTTTCGGGCTGCAACGTATTATGTTGCAGACTTTTCAGATGACGAGTAAGGTGCCATAGGTCGTTTGTCATGCACTCAGCTATGCCGTTGGAGTTGATGGACTCACTTTATCTTCCAAGTCTTCCGCTGGTATCGTATTTAGATGGCCTTAAGCCATATTTATTGTATTTAGTTCTCTTTTGAGACATTCGATGTAATAAGTGTGTGATTGCTACTCTGTATAAATCCTTCGAGTACTGTGTGTGTCAGCATTACCGATCCAGGGATGACACTGAAACACAGAGACTTGACCGTTTGAGGTCGGGTCGCTACAAGATGGTATCAGAGCACACGTTGAATGTAGGACACGACCACTAAGATGAGCCATAGGAAACTCTTCTCTTCTCATTTCTGACTCCTCTCCATTTTCTACTCTTTAGGATGGCGGACTCAAGGAACAAGTTTACACAGCCGGATGAAGACACCCCTTTTGGATGACACTTGAAGGAAGTCACTAGGTACCTGAACATTGGAATACCAAGCTTCACCGGGACCTACACCGCCACACTACCAGAAGAGGAACGTTGGATGATTTGAGTTCAAGTTCCGGGAAGGACATTCACGCTAGTCACTGAGCCCATGGAGTTTTATTTTGATGCACCAACCTGGAGTCTAGGAAAGAGCATGGTAGCCCACATCGCCATGGGATGCATCGGCAAAGTTTACCACAAGGAGCTTAAGGACACTATCTACCAGATATGTGGGCGCCGAGATGAGCAATGGGAGATGATCAGCACTAGGAAGGACCGGTCCATCGCATCATTCATCCAGGAGTTAAAGCATCACATACGTCGCCAGGAGAACCAGATGTGCACAAGCATGATAGATTTGAAGAAGGCTATGACCAGGATCATAGAGCTAGAAGAGGAACTCAAGTCTACACACGATGGTTATGAGGAGGAAATGACGACACTTTTGGAGATGAATGACGACCTGACGAGGAAGCTAGGAGTTTTCATGGGAGACCCCGCACCAGGAGGAGAAGACGACGAACCCAAGGAGATTCGTTCTGAAGAATACATCATCATCGACGACATCAACTCCGACCCTAATGGTAGTGATGATGACTATGAAGATGAAGCTGGAGCGGATATCATGGAGTCTTCCACCAATCAAAATTTCTAGTAGACCACCATATGATCAGTAGTGTTCCCCCATGTATATAGAATAGTCCGAGCACTGTAATGATAGTTAGACCGATTGTATGCCCTTTCTTGATTGATTGAGTGATATAATATGATTATGTTTGTCTCATGTGCATATGGCTAGTGCTTTCTCCTTAGACCTTATTCTATTCTAATCTCTTCCCTCTAAACCCATCAGATGCCTCCGAGACGTGACCCCAGATTTGTCTTCCCACCAGAGCTCACTCAGTTGATCCAGCAGTAGAATGCCTTGATGCAGTTGTTAGTTCAGAACCAAGGCAACAACAACAACAACAATAACAACAACAACCCACAGCCACCACCTCCAGTTGACAACTTAGCCCGTTTTTTTAGGTTACAGCCGCCGATGTTTTCTAGTAGCACCGAGCCCATAGTTGCGGATGACTGGCTACGCAGGATTGGAAGGGAGTTAACCACTTCTAGTTGCACAGATGCGGAGAAGGTGCATTTTGCCGCACACCAATTGGATGGACCCACAGCCGCATGGTGGGAGAATTACACAGCCACTTTTCCTATAGCAAATGTCACTTGGGAGCAGTTTCAGCAAGCTTTCCGCACAGCCCATGTCTCAACTAGAGCTATGAGCATGAAGAAGCGTGAGTTTCGCAACTTGCGCCAGGGGAATCGTACTGTAGCTCAGTACGTGGATGAGTTTAGTAAGTTATCTCGTTAGGTCCCAGATGATGTGGCCACAGATGTCGCGAAGCAGGAGAAGTTTATGGAAGGGATGAATATGAGATGAGCATGCAGTTAATGGTGGCAACATTCAACAACTACCAGCAGTTGGTAGATAAGGCTCTTATGATTGAAGGGAAGCAGCAGCAGATTGAGAGCCGCAAGAGGAAGTATGGACAAGGGAAGTACAATGTAGGAGCATCGCAAAAGCCTCGTTTTACCCCAAACTCGGGAGGATACACCCATAATCATGGAGGCCACACTCACAATGGAGGAATTTCTCATAACCACAATGGCCCAAAGAATGGGAATGGTAATGGAGCGAGCAGCAATCAGAACCGCTCTAACCCAGCCACACCCGCCAAGAAGGGCCAGAGTCATGTTACCTGTTTCAAGTGCGGGAAGACTGGGCATTATGCCAATGATTGTCTAGAGTTCAAGAATGGCAATGGTAATGGAAGCTCGGGGAAGAAGCCCAACCCTTTAAATAGGAGACAAGTGAACCATGTGAACATGGAGGAGGTTGAAGAGTAGCCAGATGCAGTGATCGGTAAGTTTTTGGTTAAGTTATTTACCGCTCTCGTTCTTTTTGATACTGGTGCATCGCATTCATACATTTCAAGGGGATTTGTGGACAAGTTTAAGTTACTCACCTTAGCCCTTAGGACACCCTTGCTAGTGAGCTCACCAGGTCCAGAGTATATGGCTAGCCGATGGTGCGACCAGGTACCTTTAACCATTGGCAGCCATGTTTTCCCCTCAGACCTAATAATTTTGGAATCCCAAGGATTGGATGTGATACTTGGGATGGATTGGTTATCGAAGTATGGACGAAACATTGATTGCGCCTGTAGGTCAATTCTACTCACCACCCCGAAGGGAAAAGGATTAAGTATGTATCCATGCATACTCCTAAGAGTACTCACGTAAATTCCCTCACGGGAGTTGTTCAGGAAGAAGTGCCTGTAGTGAAAGATTACCTGGATGTATTTCCATAGGAATTACCAGGCATGCCGCCAGATCGTGATATTGAGTTTTTGATAGAGCTGTTGCCAGGCACCGGACCGATATCGAAGAGACTGTACCAGATGCCTGCAAATGATCTGGAGGAGATTAAGAAGTAGATCAAGGAGTTTTTGGAGAAAGATTACATTTGACGAAGTTCATCACCATGGGGAGCCCCAGTGCTCTTAGTTGAGAAGAAAGATAAGTCTCTGAGAATGGTTGTTGATTATCGGGCATTGAATGAAGTGACGATCAAGAACAAGTACCCACAGCCGATGATCAATGATTTGTTTGATCAGTTGCAATGAGATAAAGTGTTTACGAAGATCGACCTGCGATTAGGATATCATCAGCTAAAAATCCAAGAATAGGATATACCTAAGACAGCCTTCACCACAATGTACGGGCTATATAAGTACACGGTTATGTCATTTGGATTGACTAATGCCCCTGCCTATTTCATGAGCATGATGAATAAGGTATTCATGGAGTTCTTGGATAAGTTTGTTATGGTGTTCATTGATGATATTCTGGTATACTCGAAGAATGAAGAGGAACACAAGGATCATTTGCGTTTAGTTCTCAAGAAACTCAGGAAACATCAGTTGTATGCCACGTTCAGCAAGTGTGAGTTTTGGCTGAAGGAAGTTGGATTCCTTGGAGATGTTATGTGCGGAGAAGGTATAACAGTAGACCCAGCCAAGGTTAAGTCAGTCACTGAGTGGTTGGCACCCACCTCAGTTGGAGAGATTCGCAATTTTCTTGGAGTCGCGGGATATTATCGGAGATTTATTGAGAATTTATCGAAGATTGCGAAGCTCATGATGGAGTTGTTGAAGAAGGACACTAAGTTCAAATGGACGGATGAATGTGAGGCAAGTTTTCAGGAGTTGAAGAAACATTTGACTATGGCCCTAGTGCTGATTCCGCCAGATATACGCAAGGATTTCCAAGTGTATTGCGACGCATCTCGCTTAGTACTTGGAGGTGTACTTATGTAAGACGAAAGAGTTGTTTCGTATGCCTCAAGACAACTTCGACTGCATGAGCTGAATTATGCCACACATGATTTGGATTTAGCAGCTGTAGTGCATGCACTCAAAACCTGGAGACATTTTCTTATTGGGAACCATTATGATGTATACACGGACCACAAGAGTTTGAAGTACATTTTCACACACAGAAGGAGCTAAATCTCAGGAAAAGGAGATGTTTGGAGCTCATAAAGGATTACGATATGAAGTTACACTATCATCCAAAAAAGGCCAATGTCATAGCAGACGCTTTGAGCCAGAAGAGTTATGCCAATACCTTAGTAACAGGAAGTTTGCCAAAGGAATTAGCAGAAGATCTCAGGGAGCTTCGTTTGGAGATTGTTCCTAGAGGTTTTGTTGCAGCAATGGAAGTTCAGTCTACATTGTTGGCAAAGATTCGTGAAGCTCAGAAGGATGATAAGGAAATTGCTTAGATAAAGGAGAAGATGAGTGAAGGAAAAGCCAAAGGTTTTCATGAAGATGAGCATGAAACCTTATGGTTTGAGGACCGAGTTTATGTGCCCAATAATGTAGAGATCAGGAAGTTGATACTTCAGGAAGCTCATGACTCGCCATACTCGATACACCCCGGAAACACCAAGATGTATCTGGATTTGAAGGCACATTTCTGGTGGACTGGTATGCAGAAGGATATTGCCGAGTATGTAGCCGTATGCGATGTATATCAGAGAGTGAAGGAAGAACATCAGAAGCCAGCAGGATTAGTGCAGCCTATGCTGATACCCGAATGGAAGTGGGATAAGCTTGGCATGGATTTTATCACCGGATTACCCACGACCCGATCGGGATATGATTCTATCTGGGTAGTAGTGGACTGCTTGACCAAAGTAGCTCACTTTATCCCTGTGAAGACCACTTATACCAGTGCAAAGTTGGCCAAGATATATATGACCAGGATCGTATGTCTGCATGGAGTTCTGAGGACCATCGTATCAGATAGAGGAACGCAATTTACTTCAAAGTTTTGGCATCATCTGCACCAGACTTTGGGTACCAGGCTAGAGTTCAGTGCAGCCTTTCATCCACAGACAGATGGACAGACCGAAAGAGTCAATCAGATTCGGGAGGACATGTTGAGAGACTGTTGTGACGCCCCGAGACCGGTGCTCGAGAAGACTTCCATATGTTCTGGGTTTTGCCGGGTGTTTCAATTGTGCTTGCCCTTTTATTTTTTTTGCATTGCACCACGTCATCATGCCATCATCTCATAAATCTTTTGCAACTCAACTAAATAAATTGCATAGATCTCTGATCTATTTAAATCGAGGGAAGGGTGACTTCTCTTTACAACATATCCTCTCGATATTTAGAGAGCTATAGTAAATATTCCAATTATTTGGATTTACCGCAAACACACTTGCAAATATCACATGCCTTGGTTATCTCAATTCTTGGTCTCCAAACTTTGCCCATAAATTCTTTCGTTATTTTCCGGAGCTCCACCAAAAATCGAAACATTTTTGGACACCTCTAATTCCTAGCCCTTGTTCAAACCATTTGAATTAAATTCAAATGACTTTGAATTAAATCCTTGCAATCATGCCTCTCATATTTTTCTTGGAACCAGCGCATTTTTGCGAGTCAGGGAATATTATTTGCGTGTGCTGATTCTTTCCCAAACCCCCCTCCATCTTTCTTTTCTTCTCCAATTTTGTTTTATGCTTAGAAATAAAGTTAAAGAGAGAGAGCAGAGTGCCCAACTGGGCCTCCTTAGGCCCACTCTCACGCCAGCCCACCTAGGCCACCCGCAGCGAGGCTAGCAGACCTCCCGCGCCGGCCCATAGGCCCAGCCGACCCCCAGCAGTTCTAACCTAGCACGATCCCCCTCAGTCCTCTTTTTCCCTTCGTCCACCTCCTCGCGCCGCCAGGAGAACCCGCAGCCCGATCCCCATCTCTCGCTCTCTCCCTCTCTCCCTCTCCCATCGATCTCTCCCACACCGCCGCCAGAGAGCCACGCTCAACCCCCACCTCTCGCCCGCTGTCCTACTTCCTCTCGATCCCTCTCCTTTCCCCGCGCCTCCTCCATCCACAGCCACCCTGCAGCAGAGCACCACGGCGCCCGTCTCCTACGCCTCCCCGTGCTGACGAACTCCGCCTTCCCTGCGCCTGTGCTTCGCTGACCGAAGGCGTCGTCCTCGAACGTCGCCAGCACCGCTCCTTTCGCCTGCGTGCTCCCTCCTGCTCCTTCGACCTCGCCTTGCCCTGCCACCGCGCCGCCTAGCGAGCCCATGCTCTAGCACCGCGCTGGTGCACCCTTGTTGCTTGCGGGCGCCCTGGATGTCCGCGGCCTCGCCTTCCTGTGCCTCCACTTCTTCCTCCGCCTGAGCCTCCCTTGAGCTCCTCTGCCTCCGCGCCCACCTGTCGTCGACGTTCCCGACGGGCTCGCCAGGAGCTTCCCCGAGCTACAGCAGGGACCACACCGACACTTGTTCTCCCTGGATCCACCTCGGCCTCACCGGACAGATGCACCACCAGCCTCATGTCTTGTTTCTTTTGGACCAGCAAGTACATCGCCAAGAACCCTACGTGGACGCATCGTCTCTAGGATTTTTGCCAAGTCCCCGCTCTGATGAACGTTTTGCAACCGCGAAGTCAAACTACAATGCGATGACCAGAACCGCGCCAAGTTATTACCTGGTGCACCTACGATGTGTTTCCATGGACACAATCAATACGTGAGTCCGAAGATCTTGGGTTCACCAAGTCCCTCGACGACAAGTTCTTCTCCGGACGTGTACGACTACCGTCACTTGGGTTCGACAAGATGCCGAGTACCACTACGTTTGCCATGTACATCTACACCAAGACCGGACCGTCAAGTACCGCGAGAACGTTTGTACTTCTACCGTCGCCGTGGATCCGACAAGTACCCCTACAACAAGTGTACCTCTACCGTCGTCTTCGGAATCGCTAAGAACGTCAAGTACCCCTTTGAGATGACAAGACGGGCAAGTTCGAATGACCCCAAGTACCTCTTCGAAACGACCGAGTACCATTACCATCGGACGCTCGAACGACTACAGGCCGAAACGTCAAGTTCCTCGATGAACCATGTATGACTACCATTTCTCGTGGATTCACCTAAGTACCATGAAATGGATGACCCTACAAGTTACTGTTGCCGTGTAAGACTACCGTCGCCTTCGAGATGTTGGGTTCATCAAGTTCCTCTTTGGAAAAGTACCACTACTTCCCTCGACGACCTGTGAACGACTACTTGCTCTACTTCCCTCGACGAACTCAAACCGTCCCGTTTGCACGCTTTGAAGGTATAACCGCCGAGAACGAATGTTCGAGAATGAATGCTTGTGTCGTATGGGGTGCACCCTTTGTCTGCACCGTGTCCGAATTGTCACTCGTTTTCCATGCCACTAACCCATGGGAACCCGATAGTCGGGATCACCCACCATCTTTTGCATGCTCCCGTCACTTTTCCTTTTGCACCGGTATCTCGGTGACCTATCGGAACTGGAATGTTGCCATGGCACCATTTCCGTTGTCATTGTCGTGGAACCCCTTTCGTTTCCGCCACGATGACAAATGCTTCATAATGCTCTTGTCAACTTTTAATAAACATTGCATAAACTTGTTCGTGTCATTCGCATCATGATAACAAATTCTAAAAAGTTTAAATTGTTGTTGCATTAAATTGATAAATGCATATGGGGATTACCGGACTTGTTGTTTGTTATATCCGGCCCCATTTAAATTGGTTAGATGGTATAGTTTTTGTTATGCTTCACCTCTTACCATGTTAAGAACATTTAATATTGTTGGGTACCTAACCGAGAGCGAACTAAATAATTGATGCGGTGTTCCGTCAATACACAACAGAGTTGCATATTGAGCTCCACTTAATTTGTAGTATTGTTTGTGCACTTTGCCATGCCATGCTTCATTAAACCGGACATGCACCATACTTGATTGTGCATCATGCCATGATTATGTGGTGGTTGTTTACTATGTTGTTTGCTTCTTTCCGGTGTTGCTTCTTCGGGTTAGTTCCGATAACGTCGCGTTTGTGAGGATCCGTTCGACTTCGTCCGTTTGTCTTCTTCATGGACTCGTTCTTCTTCCTTGCAGGATTTCAGGCAAGATGACCATACCCTCGAAATCACTTATATCTTTGCTTGCTAGATGGTCGCTCTTTTTCTATGCCTATGCTATGATGCCTACCACTTGCTTATCATGCCTCCCATATTGTTAAGCCAAGCCTCTAACCCACCTTGTCCTAGCAAACCGTTGTTTGGCTATGTTACCGCTTTGCTCAACCCCTCTTATAGCGTTGTTAGTTGCAGGTGAAGATTGAAGTTTATTCCTTGTTGGAACATGGAGATCGTTCCTTGTTGGAACGTTGTTTACTTGTTGGGATATCACAATATATCTTATTTAATTAATGCATCTATATACTTGGTAAAGGGTGGAAGGCTCGGCCTTATGCCTGGTGTTTTGTTCCACTCTTGCCGCCCTAGTTTCCGTCATATCGGTGTTATGTTCCCGGATTTTGCGTTCCTTACGCGGTTGGGTTATAATGAGAACCCCTTGACAGTTCGCTTTGAATAAAACTCCTCCAGCAAGGCCCAACCTTGGTTTTACCATTCGCCACCTAGCCTCTTTTTTCCCTTGGGTTAGGCCAGCCCAAGGGTCATCTTTATTTTAAACCCCCGGGCCAGTGCTTGTCTAAGTGTTGGTCCAATCCAGAGCACCGTGCGGGGCCGTCCCTTGGCAACTTGGGTTACGTTGGCTCCCGTACGCTTAGCTTATCCGGTGTGCCCTGAGAACGAGATATGTGCAGCTCCTATCGGGATTGTCGGCACAGCGGGTGGTCTTGCTGGACTTGTTTTACCATTGTCGAGGATGCCTTGTAACCGGGATTCCGAGTCTGATCGGGTCTTCCCGCTAGAAGGAATATCCTTCGTTGACCGTGAGAGCATGTGATGGGCTAAGTTGGGACACCCCTGCAGGGATTTGAACTTTCGAAAGCCGTGCCCGTGGTTATGGGCAGATGGGAATTTGTTAATGTCCGGTTGTAGAAAACCTGAACTTGACCTTAATTAAAATACATCAACCGCGTGTGTAACCGTGATGGTCTCTTTCCGGCGGAGTCCGGGAAGTGAACATGGTGTTGGAGTTATGTTTGACGTAGGTTGTTCTAGGATCACTTCTTGATCTTAGTTTTATCGACTGTGCCTTGCCTTCTCTTCTCGCTCTCATTTGCGTATGTTAGCCACCATATATGCTAGTCGCTTGCTGCAGCTCCACCTCATACCTTTACCTTACCCATAAGCTTAAATAGTCTTGATCGCGAGGGTGTGAGATTGTTGAGTCCCCGTGACTCACAGATACTTCCAAAACCAGCTTGCAGGTGCCGATGAGACCGTGCAGATGACACAACCAAGCTCAGGAGGAGCTCGATGAAGATCTTGTCCTTTGTGTTGTTTCGTTCTAGTTGTTCAGTAGTGGAGCCCAGTTGGGACGATCGGGGATCTGTGTAGCTTTTGGGGTAGTCGTCTTTTATTTTGGTTCCGTAGTCGGACCTTGATTTTATCTGGTTGATGTAATGCTTTATTCATGTATTGTGTGAAGTGGCGATTGTAAGCCAACTATGTATCTCTTTTCCCTTATTGTAATACATGGGTTGTGTGAAGATTACCTCACTTGCGACATTGCTTTCAATGCGGTTACGCCTCTAAGTCGTGCTTCGACACGTGGGAGATATAGCCGCATCGAGGGCGTTACAAGTTGGTATCAGAGCCTTCCCCGACCTTAGGAGCCCCACTGCTTGATCGAATTAGCTGACGAGTTGAGTCTAGAAAAATGTTTTGAGTCATTTAGGAATTATATATCGGAGAGTTTAGGAATTCTTTTTACTCCCCAGTCCCTTCATCGCTCTGGTGAGGCATCCTGACGTAGAGTTTTGACTTTTCTCTTCTCAAATTTCACGAAAAATTTTTAGGATCACGCGGGTATCTTGGAATCGTTACGATAGTTTTGTGACAAGAACATTATTCTTGGTGCCTCCTGACATTTAGGGGTTGTGGCAGTGTCCCGGGGAGTTGAGCTCCGAGGTGTTGTCGTCACAATTTTATCGTTGCAGTTCTGGAATACGTGAGTTTAGTTTCACCGACATCGAAAATCTCTTTTATGAAGTTGTTGGTGAGATAACCTCGACGCCACCCAGTACTGGGGCGGGAGTTCGGGAGTATTGCCATAACTCGTATAACGGATGCTTTTCAAAGGTTGAGGTAGATGATTTCTGAAGGTTTCTTGGTTATGTGTTGAAGGATGGATACAGCTGGATGTAGGATTTTCTAGTTTTGGGTGAGATATTATGCTTCCCTGTATCCCCAACACCTGATTGCATAACCGGGAGATTTCGGGAGTTTATAAGTGGGAATTCAAGTAGATCTTAGGATATCTTTCCGACAGATGTATGATATGAAATTGGGGTTCGACGTCTAGTGGTCTGCCTATTCACAGTTGGTTTTACAGTGGTCTCGTTTTGTCTTAAAGAGTCCTTGGCTATGCCGACTCGGGGACGCTTCGTATGTCATGTGCACTGACTTGTACATGATGGTGCTGTACGATCGAGCCCGTGTAGGCCCCACCACGAAAACTTCGGACGAAATCTCTATCATATGTTTGTTTCGGCTTATTTTGCAAGCCAATCCTTTGTTTTGTTTTGTTGTGGTATTCGAGTTGCTTCGAAGTCAAATGTTGATTCCATACCTTTCCTAAATGGTGTTCTCATACTCCTATGTGAATACCAAACCTTCATGATAATCGAGACTGTCATGTCAATCCTTTTCAACCGGTGTGCTTCTCTTCAAGTGGATCCGAACATTTCAACATCCGCAAGATCAAGTATCAGTTCTTCTCAACGGTGCTTGTTTCATCTGTCTCAAAGTTGCCTTTGTTTTTCCCGCCCACCCACCCCTTTTCTTTGAGGACTCGAATTTCTTTATCAAGTATCCTTTTATTCTTGGGAAGTCTCTCCATTTTTTTTCGTCAATATTTTCATCCGGTGATTCTCATGAAGATGCTAACGGAGTCTCAAGTTAATCATTCTTCATTCTTTTTCTTCTCCGGTGGATTCAATTCAAGCTTTTGGTGTTGATCATATCTTCTCCTTGTTTCAGAAGTTTTATCATACCGGTGCACCTCATAATCATCCACTCTTCGCTATTCATCTATTCCGGAGTGCTCAAGATATCTCGAAGATTTGTGTTTCCACTCTGCATTAGTTCAAGATCTTTCGAGGTTGTTATCTCATTCAAGTCATTTAATTCAACCAGTGCAACCTCTCTTTTAAATCATTTCAACGGTGTATCTTTTGAGTGGGCCCTAACCCACAGGTCTTTTCCCAGGATCTTACCTGACTCTTCTATTTTTCTGGAGCTATCCAAATTTCTTTTCGAAGTTTGACGTAAGAATGATTTATCATCAGTCAAATGTCTTTCTCCAAGATCTTTCAAATTATTTTCATCGTTGGCTCAACCTTCCCATTCTTCATTCCGGAGTGTCTAAATAATCCATGGTAGTGTTTCTCATCGTCATTCTCAGTTATTGAAGACCGAAGAAGAGTTTCTCTTTAATATTGCTCCATTCTCTTCAAGACTCATGGTGCTAGCTTGTTGCCATCCTCTCATAATTGTTTTCGATTGTGAAAATTCTTTTCACCCATCCGAAGCAATTCAAGAGTCTTCTCAGTTTGTTATCCGGAGTCCATCAATTCAGGTTTATTCATCCTCAGTTATCATTCTTCAAGCTTACCGGTGCATCTTTAAAGTGATCTCTAATCGGTCCGTGATCTATTCGTTTCACTTGCATCTAAATCCTCTCAAGTATCTTCGTTCTTCTTATAATTATTCCCGGTGTTTCTTTATCTTTACTTCGTTCATATACAATTCTTGCAGTGGTTCGTGCAAGATTCCTCTTCTTTCGTTATCATATCAATTCATTCATTGTTTCGGTTCCACCGGTGTTTCGTTGAAGAAATTCTCAAGTTTACGCTATATCTATCTTAATCCTTTCCACGAGAATAAGTAGTATGCCAAATCTGTTGCTTCTCATCAATTAAATTGGTGAAGGATATGTATAATGTAATTCTTATTCTTGTTTCATCGAGTAAATTCAATTCCTTATTCCGGAGGTTCATCTTATCTCACTCTCAATTCAAGATGCTTCATCTTTCTTTTCTAGAGTTCCTAGCTTTTCCGCATTATCTCGTCGCGAAGCCCCTTCTAAATCATTATAAGGCTTCACTTTGTGTTGTCAACTTCTCTTTCTTTTCATCATCCTTTTATTACCGGAGTTCTTTCAGCTTTCCTTTCGTTTGACCATTCTTTTATTATCGGATTTCTTCGAGAGTTTCTTCATGGTGGCTCATCAAGAATATAAGTCCTTCTCCTAGTGTTCATCGAGATTCTTTTCAGAAGATCTCAAGTATTTCTTCATCTTGCATCTGGAGTGTAATTTCTTTCTACAGTATCATCGGAGGTGGTATTATGTCATTCTTGATAATTTGAGTTCATGTTTCATGATTCACATGTTATTAAGAATGAGGTATGTTAAATCCATCAACCAACTAGTTGGAGCTATCTTGTGTCATGTTTCACCTAAAGCCTTCCCTAAGGATTGTTGCTACCTATGGTGCTATAAAAGATCCAAGTTCTTCATTTATCCTACCGGTGAGATAAGTTTCTCGTCTCCTTGTTCATATCAATCCAAATCCATTGTTTTGCGTTAGTGGCAGAATTTCACCTCATAATTTTTGAGATGTTTTCCATAAGCCCACAACAAGCTTACTCTTTTCGTTGTTGGTTTTACCAACAATTCCATTCGACCCTTCTCCTAAGGATGCCTTTTCAAGCTCTTTTGTGACAGAAGTTGTCATTTTCTTCTCCATTTTGTTATTCCAATGATATATCTTCTATTCTTCCTTCCGGAGGCATTGTGTTGTTGCTCTCTTCGTCACATCAACTCATTTTGCCAAGATCATGTTCTTTTTCTAGCTAATCCATGTAACCGGAGTGTTGGCGTAATTGATCCTTATCGTTCCGTGTACATCTCGTTTCTACAGGAGTGCTTGCATGTACTTCTTGTCCATTGCAACCTTTTTCTTATGTCTTTCAACCTACAAAGTTCTCGTAATGTTCTTTGTTCCTCTTTTCTAACGGAGTGTTTTCAACTTCGTTCATCTCCGTTGTATTCTTCTTTCCAATTTTTTAACCTCTCAAGGTTCATTGGTTTCACTCATTGTCAAAGAAGCAACTTTGTTTTACCTCTTCCTCTTCCGTTTTCTATCCGGTGCCATCCTAGATCTCGGGACGAGATCCTCTCGTAGTGGTGGAGTGTTGTGACGCCCCGAGACCGATGCTCGAGAAGACTTCCATATGTTCCAGGTTTTGCTGGGTGTTTCAATTGTGCTTGCCCTTTTATTTTTTTTGCATTGCATCACGTCATCATGCCATCATCTCATAAATCTTTTGCAACTCAACTAAATAAATTGCATAGATCTCTGGTCTATTTAAATCGAGGGAAGGGTGACTTCTCTTTACAACATATCCTCTCGATATTTAGAGAGCTATAGTAAATATTCCAATTATTTGGATTTACCGCAAACACACTTGCAAATATCACATGCCTTGGTTATCTCAATTCTTGGTCTCCAAACTTTGCCCATAAATTCTTTCGTCATTTTCCGGAGCTCCACCAAAAATCGGAACATTTTTGGACACCTCTAATTCCTAGCCCTTGTTCAAACCATTTGAATTAAATTCAAATGACTTTGAATTAAATCCTTGCAATCATGCCTCTCATATTTTTCTTGGAACCAGCGCATTTTTGCGAGTACGGGAATATTATTTGCGTGTGCTAATTCTTTCCCAAACCCCCCTCCATCTTTCTTTTCTTCTCCAATTTTGTTTTATGCTTAGAAATAAAGTTAAAGAGAGAGAGCAGAGTGCCCAACAGGGCCTCCTTAGGCCCACTCTCGCGCCAGCCCACCTAGGCCACCCACAGCGAGGCCAGCAGACCTCCCGCGCCGGCCCATAGGCCCAGCCAACCCCCACCAGTTCTAACCTAGCCCGATCCCCCTCGGTCCTCTTTTTCCCTTCGACCACCTCCTCGCGCCGCCAGGAGAACCCGCAGCCCGATCCCCATCTCTCGCTCTCTCCCTCTCCCATCGATCTCTCCCACACTGCTGCCAGAGAGCCACGCTCAACCCCCACCACTCACCCGCTGTCCTACTTCCTCTCGATCCCTCTCCTTTCCCCGCGCCTCCTCCATCCGCAGCCACCCTGCAGCAGAGCACCACGGCGCCCGTCTCCTGCGCCTCCCCATGCTGACGAACTCCGCCTTCCCTGCGCCTGTGCTTCGCTGACCGAAGGCGTCGTCCTCGAACGTCGCCAGCACCGCTCCTTTCGCCTGCGTGCTCCCTCCTGCTCCTTCGACCTCGCCTTGCCCTGCGACCACGCCCCCCAGCGAGCCCATGCTCCGGCACCGTGCTGTTGCACGCTTGTTGCTCGCGGGCGCCCTGGATGTCCGCAGCCTCGCCTTCCTGTGTCTCCACTTCTTCCTCCGCCCGAGCCTCCCTTGAGCTCCTCTGTCTCCGCGCCCACCTGTCGTCGACGTTCCCGACGGCCTCGCCTGGAGCTTCCCCGAGCTACAGCAGGAACCACACCGACACTTGTTCTCCCCGGATCCACCTCGGCCTCACCGGACAGATGCACCACCAGCCTCATGTCTTGTTTCTTTTGGACCAGCAAGTACATCGCCAAGAACCCTACGCGGACGCATCGTCTCTAGGATTTTTGCCAAGTCCCCGCTCTGATGAACGTTTTGCAACCGCCAAGTCAAACTACAATGCGATGACCAGAACTGCGCCAAGTTGTTACCTGGTGCACCTACGATGTGTTGCCATGGACACAATCAATACGTGTTTCGGAACCAAGCATCAAGTATCGTGAGTCCGAAGATCTTGGATGCACCAAGTCCCTCGACGACAAGTTCTTCTCCGGACGTGTACGACTACCGTCACTTGGGTTCGACAAGATGCCGAGTACCACTACGTTTGCCATGTACATCTACACCAAGACCAGACCGTCAAGTACCGCGAGAACGTTTGTACCTCTACCGTCGTCGTGGATCCGACAAGTACCCCTAAAACAAGTGTACCTCTACCGTCATCTTCGGAATCGCTAAGAACGTCAAGTACCCCTTCGAGATGAAGAGACCGGCAAGTTCGAATGACCCCAAGTACCTCTTCGAAACGACCGAGTACCATTACCATCGGACGCTTGAACGACTACAGGCCGAAACGTCAAGTTGCTCGATGAACCATGTACGACTACCATTTCTCGTGGATTCACCTAAGTACCATGAAATGGATGACCCTACAAGTTATTGTTGCCGTGTATGACTACCGTCGCCTTGGAGATGTTGGGTTCATCAAGTTCCTCTTCGGAAAAGTACCACTACTTCCCTCGACGACCTGTGAACGACTACTTCCTCTACTTCCCTCGACGAACTCGAACCGTCCCGTTTGCACGCTTTGAAGGTATAACCGCCGAGAACGAACGTCCGAGAATGAATGCTTGTGTCGTATGGGGTGCACCCTTTGTCTGCACCGTGTCCGAATTGTCACTCGTTTTCCATGCCACTAACCCATGGGAACCCGATAGATGGGATCACCCACCATCTTTTGCATGCTCCCATCACTTTTCCTTTTGCACCAGTATCTCCGTGAGCTATCGGAACCGGAATGTTGCCATGGCACCATTTCTGTTGTCATTGTCGTGGCACCCCTTTCATTTCCGCCACGATGACAAATGGTTCATAATGCTCTTGTCAACTTTTAATAAACATTGCATAAACTTGTTCATGTCATCCGCATCATGATAACAACTTCTAAAAAGTTTAAATTGTTGTTGCATTAAATTGATAAATGCATATGGGGATTACCGGACTTGTTGTTTGTTATATCCGGCCCCATTTAAATTGGTTAGATGGTATAGTTTTTGTTATGCTTCACCTCTTACCATGTTAAGACCATTTAATATTGTTGGGTACCTAACCGAGAGTGAACTAAATAATTGATGCGGTGTTCCGTCAATACGCAACGGAGTTGCATATTGAGCTCCACTTAATTTGTAGTATTGTTTGTGCACTTTGCCATGCCATGCTTCATTAAACCGGACATGCATCATACTTGATTGTGCATCATGCCATGATTATGTGGTGGTTGTTTACTATGTTGTTTGCTTCTTTTCGGTGTTGCTTCTTCGGGTTAGTTCCCATAACGTCGCGTTTGTGAGGATCCGTTCGACTTCGTCCGTTTGTCTTCTACATGGACTCGTTCTTCTTCCTTGCAGGATTTCAGGCAAGATGACCATACCCTTGAAATCACCTATATCTTTGCTTGCTAGATGTCGCTCTTTTGCTATGCCTATGCTACGATGCCTACCACTTGCTTATCATGCCTCCCATATTGTTAAGCCAAGCCTCTAACCCATCTTGTCCTAGCAAACCGTTGTTTGGCTATGTTACCGCTTTGCTCAACCCCTGTTATAGTGTTGTTAGTTGCAGGTGAAGATTGAAGTTTGTTCCTTGTTGGAACATGGAGATCGTTCCTTGTTGGAACGTTGTTTACTTGTTGGGATATCACAATATATCTTATTTAATTAATTCATCTATATACTTGGTAAAGGGTGGAAGGTTTGGCCTTATGCCTGGTGTTTTGTTCCACTCTTGCCGTCCTAGTTTCCTTCATATCGGTGTTATGTTCCCGGATTTTGCGTTCCTTACGCGGTTGGGTTATAATGGGAACCCCTTGACAGTTCGCTTTGAATAAAACTCCTCCAGCAAGGCCCAACCTTGGTTTTACCATTCGCCACCTAGCCTCTTTTTTCCCTTGGGTTAGGCCAGCCCAAGGTTCATCTTTATTTTAAACCCCCGGGCCAGTGCTTGTCTAAGTGTTGGTCCAATCCAGAGCACCGTGCGAGGCTGTCCCTTGGCAACTTGGGTTATGTTGGCTCCCGTACGCTTAGATTATCTGGTGTGCCCTGAGAACGAGATATGTGCAGCTCCTATCGGGATTGTCGGCACAGCGGGTGGTCTTGCTGGACTTGTTTTACCATTGTCGAGGATGTCTTGTAACCAGGATTCCGAGTCTGATCGGGTCTTCCCGCTAGAAGGAATATCCTTCGTTGACCATGAGAGCTTGTGATGGGCTAAGTTGGCACACCCCTGCAGGGATTTGAACTTTCGAAAGCCGTGCCCGCGGTTATGGGCAGATGGGAATTTGTTAATGTCTGGTTGTAGAAAACCTGAACTTGACCTTAATTAAAATACATCAACAGCGTGTGTAACCGTGATGGTCTCTTTCCGGCGGAGTCTGGGAAGTGAACACGGTGTTGGAGTTATGTTTGACATAGGTTGTTCTAGGATCACTTCTTGATCTTAGTTTTATCGACCGTGCCTTGCCTTCTCTTCTCGCTCTCATTTGCGTATGTTAGCCACCATATATGCTAGTCGCTTGCTGCAGCTCCACCTCATACCTTTACCTTACCCATAAGCTTAAATAGTCTTGATCGCGAGGGTGTGAGATTGCTGAGTCCCCGTGACTCATAGATACTTCGAAAACCAGCTCGCAGGTGCCGATGAGACCGTGCAGATGACGTAACCAAGCTCAGGAGGAGCTCGATGAAGATCTTGTCCTTTGTGTTGTTTCATTGTAGTTGTTCAGTAGTGGAGCCCAGTTGGGACGATTGGGGATCTGTGTAGCTTTTGGGGTAGTCTTCTTTCATTTTGGTTCCGTAGTCGGACCTTGATTTTATCTGTTTGATGTAATGCTTTATTCATGTATTGTGTGAAGTGGCGATTGTAAGCCAACTATGTATATCTTTTCCCTTATTGTATTACATGGGTTGTGTGAAGATTACTCACTTGCGACATTGCTTTCAATGCGGTTATGCCTCTAAGTCGTGCTTCGACACGTGGGAGATATAGCCGCATCGAGGGCGTTACAACTGTGCACTAGATTATGGATCTAGTTGGGACGACAACTTGCCCTACACGGAGTTCTCATACAACAAATAGTTACCAGGCCAGTTTGAAGATGGCACCGTTCGAAGCCCTATATGGACGAAGGTGCAGGACACCATTAATGTGGGATGAAGTTGGATACCGTAAGTTGTTTGGACCAGATTTGATTAAGGAGTCTGAAGAGAAGGTTAAACTGATTTGAGATAGACTGAAGGTAGCTCAGTCCAGACAAAAGAGTTATGTAGACTCTAAGCGCAAGGAGGTAGTCTATGAAATTGGAGACAGAGCATATCTCCATGTGTCACCGCTCCGAGGAGTTAAGCGATTTGGAGTCAAGGGAAAGTTAGCTCCGAGATTTGTAGGACCATACCGAGTTTTGGAACGTATGGGAGAGGTAGCCTACAAGTTGGACTTACCCGAAGGACTGTCAGGAATTCATGATGTGTTTCACGTTTCCCAGCTGAAGAAGTGCCATGCAGAGATGGCCGATATACCTCTAAGAGATACCGTGCCCCTAGAAGCAATTTAGTTGGATAGTGATCTGACTTATGAGGAGAAACCAGTCAAGATTCTCGAGTTTGCCAGCTGAGTTACTCGCAGCAAGGTTATAAAGTTTTGCAAAGTTCAGTGGAGCCACCATACCGAGGATAAAGCCACCTGGGAACAAGAGGATGATCTACGCAAAGACCACCCACACCTATTTTCTAGCCAACCTGAATCTCGAGGGCGCGATTCATTTTAACAGGGGTAGGTTTGTAACATCCCAAATTTTCAATTTGGAATGTTATACATAGGTCATTCATGCATATCATTTTTTTATCGCATTTCGTTTCCCGAATCCTCGAAATTCTAAGCAACTCAAGGACCCATGGAGAGAGTTGGGAATTTCGTTATATTCATATTTGAGTTTTCTCAAATTTTGAAAAGAGGATCATTTGGTTTTGATTATTTTTCCTCTCCGAAAATATTTCTAATTAAAATATATGAGAGGAGATAATATGACTTCTCCAAAATAAAGGAAATATTAGAGGAAAAATATTAAAATCAATTAAGTTATTTTATTCGGATTTTATTACAATTTTATTTGAATTAGGAAAAGTATGCATTTTCCAAAATTGCATTAGAGGCCCAAATAAATGTTCACTTTGTTCGCAATATTATTAGGGGACCGTGAAAATTTATTTCAGGATTTTTGGACTCCGTTTAGTATTTCTTTTATTTGTTTTTCCGCATCAGGATTTATTTTAAAAAAAATGAACCGACCTAACCGGGTCGTGTCCGACTAGAACTCCTAGCCCGACCGGCCTTATAAGCCGGGAGGCCCGAGCCCGCCAAACCACCATCCCTGAGCCCGAAACCATAGCCGCCCGCCTGCGCCGCCGCCACCGCACGTAGCCGCCGCCGCCTTCCGCCGCCGCCGCCGCTAGCCGCCGCCGCCTTCCGCCGCCGCCGTCGCTAGCCGCCGCCCCATCCTACCGCCCGCTGCCGCCGCTAGCCGCCGTCCCGCCACCCCGCCGCCGGACCTGATCTCGCCGGAGGTAACCGCCGCCGCCGCCGGTTTTCACAAGAAAACCATTCGGTTCTTTTAAAAACCCTAGTTTGGTTTTTTTTATCGGTTTTCGTTTGGTTTTTCTTCGGTTTAGTTAAATAGCGGACGTTCGTCCGTACATTTATTTTAGCGAACGCAGTTTGTCAGTTAGCCGTAGACAACGAACGTTCGTTCGTTAGCCTATTCGTCTCATTTTATTTTTCCAGGGTTTTTCCGCGATTATTTTCGATCGTGATTTCTACCCTAATCTTCGATCTAGTATATTTTTTCGCTCATTTATGCAAATCAGGTGAAACAAGCGCCTAGATCTTTGTCTCGAAGCCCTCTTTCTGTTTAACCAACTTGAACAAGATTTTGATACTGTAAAATTTGACTTTAGTCCAGATTAGTAATCGGATCTTGTTCCTTTCGTAGTTTGAGTTTCGTTGCTCCGTTGGATTTGATTCTTTTTGCAAACCGGAGTTCTTTAGTTGAACTTTCTGGTTAGATCTTTTATTCAAAGTTTTCCCCGTGTATCTTTGCTTGATTACTTATGTGTGCTATTGTTTTTTTGCGGTAGAACACCCGGAGTGTGAAGCGTGCTACTACGAGTCTTTAGGATTTGCAGATCGTCGGCAAGGCAAGTAACACATTGATCATACTTTTTCATACTCAGTTTTTATGCATTAGTTTCAACCCTCACACATTGCATGAGTAGGATCTCTTAACATGTGGATTTGGGAAGTAGCCGATGAGGTAGAACCTATTGCCCTGTTTATGATCAAACCCTAGGGAGTTACCGCTACGTTATGCTTATTGCCAGGCTATGCTCGTAGACGTGGATTGGGTTTGAGAGTATCCATGACAGATGTGAGATTGTTAATTAATGGTTCAACTTAAGGTGGTAACTTTAATACACATCTAGGTGGATTGCTTGTGGGCACCTGGGATTATACCAGTGTTGTCCTAGGAGATCCCGGGGTTATACCGTGTGATCCTCCTATGGTCCGCCACCCAGGCTCAAAGGGATCATAAGATTATTCATGCTAGAAACTTCCGTGTGCAGCCACAAGCTATTATGGGCACTAGCATAGTGGAGTAAGTTGCATGACCTCTTCTAGTGGTAGACTAGCAGATGTAGGGGATGTAGGTTGGTACGGTCTACCCGGGGTTAGAGTTAATGTTTCTGAAAGACTGTGTCTCGGTCATCCGTTTCTCAAACACCTTGTAGTGCGATAAATCCAACGGAGGAGATCAAGTCTTGTGGGGAGAAGTGCGCAAACCTCTGCAGAGTGTACAAACTAATCATGGTTAGCCTTGTCCCCGGTTATGAACATCTTGAGTATCTGGTTCTCGGATTATCATATGGATCTCATCACTTTTAACTTAATTTGTTGGGTTGATTATTACTTTTAATCGGGATTGAGATGGGGGTACCATTCTCAATGTTGTTTCAACTACCATGATTGTTAAATAAAATATATTCCTTTGTTGTAGGGAAAAATTGGCTTTCCGCAAAAACATTGTAACCATAGAGCCTCCACCAGCCATATATGCATGTAGTGATAGCATTTATTTGTTCATTGCTCTATTGTGTTACATTGCCCGCATATTCCATGTGCTAACCTGTTTTCGGGCTGCAACGTATTATGTTGCAGACTTTTCAGATGACGAGTAAGGTGCCATAGGTCGTTTGTCTTGCACTCAGCTATGCCGTTGGAGTTGATGGACACACTTTATCTTCCAAGTCTTCCGTTGTTATCGTATTTAGATGGCCTTAGGCCATATTTATTGTATTAAGCTCTCTTTTGAGACATTCGATGTAATAAGTGTGTGATTGCTACTCTATTATAAATCCTCCGAGTATTGTGTGTGTCAGCATTACCGATCCAGGGATGACACTGAAACACAGAGACTTGACCGTCTGAGGTCGGGTCACTACAAGAACTAGGGTTTGAGAGGAGATGGTGTTGGTGATGTTGATGGAGATTGACCCTCTCTCTATGAGAGGATCATTGGTGATGATGAGGGCTTCGATTTCCCCCTCCAGGAGGGAGGTTTCCCTGGCAGTACAACTCCGCCGAAGCCCTAGATTGGTTCTGCCCAGGTTCCGCCTCGAGACGGCTGCGCTTTGTCCCGAAAGCTTCCTCTTGATTTTTTTTCCAGGTCAAAACATATCATATAGGAGAAGATGGGCACCGGAGGCTTGCCAGGGGGCCCACAAGGCAGGGGCACGCCTAGGGGGTAAGGCGCGCCCCCACCCTTTTGGCTTCCCGGTGGGGCCCCTCTCGTACTTTCTTCGCCCAATATTTTTATATATTCCAAAATAATTCTCCGTAAATTTTTAGGACTCTCGGAGTTGTTCAGAATAGGTCTCTCAGCTTTGCTCCTTTTCCAGTCCAGAATTCTAGATGCCAGCATTCTCCGTCTTCATGAAAACCTTGTGAAATAAGAGAGAAAATCCATAAGTATTGTTCTATGATATGTAATAACATACCATACTGCAATAAATATCAATATAAAAGCATGATGCAAAATGGACGTATCAACTCCCCCAAGCTTAGACCTCGCTTGTCCTCAAGCGAAAGCCAAAATCGAAAAATATGTCCACCTATTTAGAGATAGAGGTGTCGATAAAATAAAATACGGACATGAGGGCATTGTGATCATCTTTAGAACATCAACATATCTTCTCATATTATTTCTTATGCTAAAGTAAAAATTTGTTCACAAGGTAAAGTATGAATTAGAAACTTCATTGAAAACTAACAATCTATGATCTCAGTCATTGAAGCAATTGCAATTTATTATAACATCGGAAAGATTCCACTCAAGGGCTTTTCAGCAAGTCCACATACTCAACTATCATATAGTCTTTCACAGTTGCTAACACTCACGCGATACTTATGGGTTCAAAGCCTCAGTTGGACACAGAGAAAGATAGGGGCTTATAGTTTCGCCTCCCAACCTTTTACCTCAAGGGTAATGTCAACAATAATACTTTATGATAACCTATGTCCGAGTGGATATATATATACATGGATCTTTCTCCAACCCATAGTGCTTGCCAAAAAGAAAAGGTGTAAAAAGGAAAGGTGAAGATCACCATGACTCTTGTATAAGGGTAGAGGATAAAAGGAAAAGATAGGCCCTTCGCAGAGGGAAGCCGAGGTTGTCATACGCATTTATAGTTGGATGCACAACATCTTAATGCAAAAGAACATAACTTTATATTGCCGCTTGTGATAAAGAACTTTATTATGCAGTCTGTCGCTTTTATTTCTTCCATATCCCAAGTTCGTATAAAGCTTATTTTCTCCACACTAAAAGATCATACATATTTAGAGAGCAATTTTTATTGCTTGCACCAATGACAACTTACTTGAAGGATCTTACTCAATCCATTGGTAGGTATGGTGGACTCTCATGACAAAACTAGTTTAAGGGATATGCACAAGTAGTATCTCTACTTGGTGTAAAGGATTTGGCTAGCATAAGAGGGAAAAGCAAGCTCAACATGTTGGAGGATCCATGACAATATAACTTCTATTCGTATATAAGAAAACATAACCCATTATGTTGTCTTCCTTGTCCAACATTGACTTGTTAGCATGTCATATTTTAATGAGTGCTCACAATTACAAAAGATGTCCAACATAGTATATTTATATGTGAAACCTCTCTTTCTTTATTACTTCTATTAATTGCAACAATGACCAAAACTATGTTTTCAATTCTCAACAACTTTTATTCATCATACTCTTTATATGTGAAGTAATCACTCTCCATAGGATCATTATATGATCTTTTTATTTCTTTTTATTCTTTCTCTAGTTTTATTCCCTCAAGATTAGAGCAAGAAAGCAAAGCCCTCAACTCAAAACTACTCTTTATTATATATAACTCATGGACTCGATTACACAGATAGATCTCAAAACAAAACACAAAGCTAGATCATACTAAAATTTTATTCTACTTGTCGGTGTTCTAGGAACAGGGGTAGCCAGACTTGCCTGCCTGCGGCCCATGGCATGGATCCATCAACGGCGTGGTACCGCCGACCTTCAGCATAGACAACTCAAGACCCTCGCGAGGGGCCAAGCCTCGCGAGGCAGGCGACAGCAAAACCTCCTGAAGGAGCGGCCTCCTCAGGCTGGCTCCTGAGGAGCGGAGATTTCTGTGCAAGCCCTCACCTCGTGAGGTTCGGATGACGCGAGCCATGACGACCAAGGCCAGGCGGGCGCTAGCAGGCGCAGTACAACAGTTTCCTCTTTGGTGCTAAGGAGGCAAGTGCAGGTGCAGAGTCCCAAGGAATCAGCCAAAGGTTTCCATTTCCATGAAAAACACCAAGACCACCAGGACAGCAGGACGGAGGTCATCGCCGAGCCCACCACGGCGTCACGACCAGAAGCTTTGCAGGCGAAGACTAACTTTTGTCAGGATAAGATGTACTAGTTGTCCCCCTTCGAATTTTGCCATTGTGGGATCCCTTCCCGCCTTTGTTTTGGGGGAAGAGGACCAAAGCCACTATAAATAGGACTTAGCCACCACCGTAGACGGGGAGGGATCATTTAGATCATCCTCTCCCCCACTAGCTCAAGAACACACCTCTTGAGGTTGTTCGCCCGCTATACTAGTTCATCCTCAGCCCATGTCGATGCCAATCCACCACAAAGAAGGACTGGGGTTTTACACCACAAGGTGGCCCGAACCTGGTAAACTGGCTTGTCCCATTTCCTTCTAGTTCATCGAGCTAGGCCATGGGATCGGTGAGTAGGCAGACTGGGGAGGTTGAGTTCCTTGCACGCACCCTCGAGTTAGAACCTATCCAGGGTCTGCGAAGCCTGGAATTCGACATTTGGCGTGCCAGGTAGGGGTGCGCCGAAGATTCGCCCCTCCATCCGCTGTTCTCCGCTGTTCGGTTCTCATGGCAAGTGCTGCTCCATCGACTGGATCGACGGGTGCCTTCGGGGAAGCCATGGGCCTCCGGGCTTTCACCCCCGCCCTGCGGAGGTGCAGTGGCCACCCAAGTTCAGGCCAGAGCTGCCGCCCCGATACGACGCCGCGGCGGACCTGGCAGGTTTTCTCCGGGCGTATGCAGAGAATGTTTTGGCGACCGGCGACGACGACAAGGTCATGGAGAACTAGTTTCCCATGGCTCTCGCGGGCGCTCCACGCGCCTGGCTCCTTGACTTGTCAGAGTCTTCGGTGGCCTCCTGGGAGGAGCTGCGTGGCCTCTTCATCGCGTGCTTCATGGCGCCAACACCCCACGCCATCGCGGCCCTCCTCGGCGGTTCGCATGCACCACCCTCGGACCGCCACGCCAAGAAGTTCTTTCGCTAGGTGGGTGCCGCCCTCGTACCGCCACGCCAAGAGGTTCTTTTGCCAGGTGGGCACCGACCACGTATGATGGGAACACCACCTGGCTGGGTGGCGCCTAAAGCCAACCTCACCTTCGACTCCAGCGACCATCCCGCGACCATGGCCGGCGCCGGCGCGCTCCCGATGCTTTGCACTCCCACCATCTGCAACATAACAGTCACCAGGACCCTCATCAATGGCGGCGCCAGCCTCAATGTCCTCTCCGTGGAGGCATTCGGCCTACTACACGTGCCCCATGGCTGGCTCTGCTCCACCAAGCCTTTCTCTGGAGTCATCGACGGATCCACCTGTCCCATCGGGCAAATCCGCCTCCCTGTCACCTTCGACACCCGCGACAACTACTGCACTGAGCTCATCGACTTCGACATCGCCAGCATCGGCCTACCATACAACGCCATTCTCGGGTACTCAGCCTTGGCCAAGTTCATGGCGGCAACCCACCCGGGCTACAATCTCATGAAGATGTCGGGTAGCAGCGGCGTCCTCACCGTAGCGGGGGACACCAAGGACGCGCTCTCAGCCCTCAGGCACGCCTTCAGGGCTGCGGCAGCCGCGCAGGCAAACAAGGAGGGAGCCGCGGAAGCTCCGTGGGCTGCACCAGCGAAGAAGAAGCAATTGTTTTCTCAAGATCGTGTCGAGACAAAGAAGGCGTCGGTCGATGAAGACGGGGCATCGGGCTCCATCTTCACCAAAGGCGTCGGCCTCCCTCCAGACCAAGAAGAGGCGTTGGTCAGCTTCTTACACACGAACAAGGATGTGTTCGCATGGGAGCCCAAGGATCTGGTCAGGATCCTGAGAGGGATAATCGAGCACCACTTGAAGTTGTGCCCTAACGCGCGCCTGGTGAAATAGAAGGCGAGGTGGCAGTCCATAGAGAAGCAGTCGTTCATCGTCCAAGAGACCCGCAAACTGCAAGAGGCTGGCGTCATTCGGGAGGTGCGGTATCCAGAATGGCTGGCGAACCCAGTTATCATCCCCAAGAAAGGCGGGAAGGAGCGCATGTGCGTAGATTTCACCAACCTCAACAAGGCTTGCCCTCAAGATCCCTTTCCGCTTCCACGCATCGATCATATCGTCAACTCCACCACTGAGTGCGACTTTTTGTGCTTTCTGGACGCCTTCTCGGGCTATGACCAAATCAAGATGGCGGTGCAAGATGTTGAGAAGACGGCCTTCTTAACCCCATGCGGGGTGTACTGCTACACCTGCATGCCGTTGGGGCTGCACAATGACGGAGCAACCTTCCAGTGGCTGATGCACATTGCTCTGGGCCGGTAGCTCGGGAGGAACGCCGAGGCATACGTCTACTACATAGTGGTGAAGTCTCGGGAGGCAAGGACCCTTATTGAAGACCTGGAGGAGACGTTTGCCAGCCTACGCAAAGTGGACCTATGACTCAACCCAGAGAAATGTGTGTTTGGTGTCCCCTCTAGCAAGCTGATGGGTTTCCTGGTGTTGCACAGGGGGATCGAGGCCAACCTGGAGAAGGTCAAGGCCATAGAAAGGATGAGCCCACCACAAACCCTCAAGGAGATGCAGAAGCTCATGGGTTGTGTAACCTCGCTTGGGCGCTTCATCTCCAAGCTGGGGGAGTGCGCCCTCCCATTCTTCAAACTAATGAAAAATAAAGGACCATTCGAGTGGACTCCGGAGGCTGACATGGCCTTCCAAGACCTCAAGAAGTACCTCACCAGCCCACCGGTGCTGGTAGCACCACGTCCCCTCGAGCCTTTGGTGCTCTACCAGGCTGCCACGCCTAACTCCGCCAGCGCAGCGCTGGTGGTGGTGCGGGAGCAACACCTGAACAAGGGCTCATGGTGAAGCACCTCGTCCCGGGCTGAGGCGCTGCAGCCTGAGGATGGCACTCCTGAGGCCCCGGCCACCCTGCCAGTCAAGACGCTCCTGGGAGCTCAGCCAATCCTCCCGACAGCAAGGCTCCTGAGGACAGTGCTCCGAAGGCCACGGTTGCCCTGATGGATGACATGGCTCCTAAGGACCCTCATCCCCAGGAGGTACAAGACCCCGCCGATGCCTCCGCCCTCGTCGAGCACCTGGTGTACTTCATCAGCATGGTGCTATGCGATGCATGGGCACGCTACCCCATGCTACAAAAGCTCTTGCTCGCACTCCTCGTCGCCTCCCAAAAGCAGTGCCACTACTTCCAAGGCACCCCATCAAGGTTGTCTCGGCATACCCACTGGAGGGTAGCCGAATGGAACATCGAAGTGCAGCCGTTCTAGTTGGAGTTCAGCACCACCAGAGTCAACAAGGGAACGGCCCTCGCCGACTTCGTGGAAGAATGGACTGATGTTCCCAACCCAGAAGTGGGTGAGGACCTTTCCCTCCCGTCGGGAAGTGAAGAACCAGATGGTTTGGTCATGTACTTCAACGGTGCATTCGCGTGTCAGGGTACGGGGGCTGGAGTCGTACTCATCTCACCTACCCATGACAAGCTCTACTACGTCGTGCAGCAGGGCGAGAAGGTCTCTAACAACATCACTGGGTATGAAGGCCTGATCGTCGGTCTCAAGGCTGCGGCAACTTTGGGAGTGAGGCGCCTCACCATCAGGGGGAAATCCCAGCTCCTCGTCAACTTCACCAACAAAACATACAAGCCGAAGGACAAGCACGTGGAGGCATACCTCGAGGAGGTACGCAAAATTGAGAAACAATTCTTGGGCTTAGAGTTGTAGCACGTGCCACATGGCAAGAACAAGGAGGCAGACGGCATCGCCAAGAGGGCATCTCAGCGCCTGCCTCAGGAGCCTGGCGTCTTTGAGGAGCGGCTCTTCAAGCCGTCGGCAGCCCACCCCCCACCCCGGGACCAGCATCGCCTCAAGAGGAGCTCCCCCCGGCACCCCTCTCGGGCGCCCCGGCTTGCGGCCTGACCTCGGGAGCCCGCCCGCTCCTCGCGCTCGAGCCTCAGGAGGGGAGCTGGACCGAGGAATTCAAGGCGTACCTGCTCCAAGGCACCTTGCCGGAGAAGGAGGAAGACACAGAGCGGGTAGCTCGCCAGGCCATCGCGTACTACATCAAGGACGGTGAGCTTTATCAAAAACGGCTGAACAACGTCTCTCTGCAATGCATCTCCAGGGAGCAGGGATGCGAGCTGCTGGCCAACATACTTGCCGGGGACTACGGGCATCACTCTTCATCATGCACCCTCATGGGCAAGGCGTTCTGCAGTGGATTCTACTGGCCCACTGTGCTCAATGATGCCACCGAGCTGGTAAGATCCTGTGAAGCCTGCCAATTCCATGCCAAGCCGATCCACCAGCCCACTCAGGGTCTCTAGACCATCCCGCTCTTATGGCCGTTTGCGATCTGGGGGCTGGACATCTTGGGCTCGTTCCCTCGAGTGCCCGGGGGCTACCGTTACCTCTATGCCGCCATTGAAAAGTTCACCAAGTGGGCAGAGGTGGAGGCCGTCCACACCATCCTGGCTGGCTCGATCGTTAAATTCATCAAGGGCCTCGTGAGACGGTTCGAGGTTCCTAACCATATCATCATGGACAATGGCTCGCAGTTCACCAGCAACCTTTTCAAAACATATTCTGCTAACCTTGGAATGCAGATATGCTACGCCTCGGTGGCACACCCTAGGAGCAATGGCTAGGCTGAGCACGCTAACGCGGAGGTCCTGAGGGGCCTCAAGGCAAGAACCGTCAAGAAGAAGCTCGAGGCCTCCGGTAGGGGCTGGCTCGACGAGCTTCAGTCCGTGATGTGGTCCATCGGCACCACTTCAACCAAGCCGGCGGGAGAGACTCTGTTCTTCCTCGTCTACTGAGTAGAAGCAGTTCTCCCTCACGAGGTCAGGCATCGCTGCACGCAGGTCTTGGTGTTTGACGAGGCACGCCAGGTCGCCCTATGGGGGATGGACCTCGTGCCGGGGGAGGAACACCGCCGCCAAGCCTCGCTCCGAGCGGCAAGGTACCAGCAGGTGCTGCAGCGGTACCACTGTCGCAGTGTCCGCTCCAGGACGCTCGAGGTGGGTGATCTCATCCTAAGGCGGGTGCTCTCCGTGGAGGGGTTGCGTATGCTCTCACCCATGTGGGAGGGCCCGTTCAGGATCGCCCATGTCTCCAGGTCTGGCGCCGCATGCCTGGAGACGCAGGACGGGATCCCCATCCTGAACGAATGGAACATCCAGCACCTCTGGAAGTCCTACCCATGAAGCAAGGCACCACGCCTGTGAAGGTCTTCGCTCGTGACTCTCTCACGTAATAATGAGTTGGGGTTGTACACGCCCCGGAGTCTCCTGAGGTCGCCCTTGGGCCTCACGAGGGCTCCCACCCACATCCTAGTGGAGGCCCCATGCTCCGCGCTGGTGGGAAGACAAGAAGACTAGTCTAGGTGCCGGATGCGGCTTGTCATTTGCTTGCTTTCTATAGCTGGTTTTCGACTTCTTGAGTGAAATTTGGAGTTTTCGCGTCTTTTGTTTGCTAGAGTTGGAACTTTCTCCTTTGTTCGTTCTCCTTTCCAATATTGTCCCAGGAAGAGCGGCATTGCCCTTCGCTCCTCCTCGTGCGTCCCGCACGCGGGGGCTAGGCAGGTGTGTACGCCTGGGATCACCCGCAACCACACCTTGCCAAAGCCTTGTTTCCCAGAGCTTTGGCATCCTTAATCCATGCGAGACTCTCTCGAATGATCTCGTGGACATGCGCACCCTCTTAAGTTCGTGCCTTCGGGCAGCCTGACGTGGTGTACCAACCACAACCAACCCACGCTCGGGAGCTCGTCCGAGGAAGGACGAGAGGCCTCATGAGGCTTTTTAAAAACTCTGCAGCTATACAACGTCTCCTGAGGATCGACGGCTCCTGAGTCATCAAGAAGGAAGTCCTGGGGAGATACCTCAGGAAAGGCGCGCCCTCACAACGCGGGAGACTACTACAACCACACCGAGATAAGTTACCCTAGCCGCACCTAGTAAAAACACAGGTACCATGGCACAATATCAAGATAACAAACACATCATAGTGGAGCAAGTGCCATAGTCCATTACACACCCCAGCAGGGCCTTCTACTTTTTTCAAATGTAGGAGAAAGGAAAGGTAAAACAAAAGCGGGCCCCACAGCTGCAGCAGCTCCCGACGCCTAGCTCCAGCAGTGCCTGAGCTCAGCCCGAGTCTTCCTCCTGCTTCACTTGAGCATGGCGACGAGATGGCTCATCGCCTTCCCTGATTCGGGACTGGCAGCGTGGTGGTTCGTCGTAGCTGCCGCTGCTAGTGCTCTCGCCGGAGGAGGAGCCGCCGCTGGAGGTAGTGCGGGCGTCGCCAACAGCAAGCTCACCCTCGTCATCGTCGCGACCGTCGCCAAGGGCAAGCTCATCGTCGTCGCCGCCATCTTCTGGGCAGCACCCCACACGACGGCCGTCCACCCTGAACACCCGCACGTAGAGGGTCGCGAGGCCGTCATACCTGAAATGGAGGGTGCACCTCCCGCTCAGGCCTCGCGCGCGGGCAAACGCCTGCCAACCACAGGTCAATGACACGATGCCCGTGGCGGTGACTTCGACCCCAGCCCATGAGGCCCTGCTGCAGCAGTTGTTAGCCTACAGCCAAAGGCCATCAATCCCCGCGGTCGGTAGCTCACCCGCGAAAAAGCGTGGGAGTGTGAGCCAGGTGCCAGCGGGTCTCTCCGACCACACGACAAACTCCGGGAACGCGTCCGCCGAGTGGAAGCCGCGGCCGAGGAGGTCGGGCGACCATGGCATGCCTCCCCTCATCGTAGGGGCTGCCCCGTCCTTGGCGACTCCCATCGCGAGAGGAAGCACCGCCGAGGCTACCCAAGGCGACGTCTGACCTCGAAGAGGTGTGCCCGCGCGCCCGGGGGCCACCGTCGGGGTCACAGCATGCTTGCTGGGGCGACCACGGCCTCTCTTTGGTGGCGGTGAACCCGGTCCCTCCTTGGGGGCCTTCCCCTTCTCGGCAGCGGAGAACCTTCTCGTCTGCGCCATGGATACTATGGCAAGACAATGAGACGAGGAAGAAGAAGGAGCAAGCAACGAGAAGATGGAGATAAGGGAGGATCTACCCCTCCCCTCATTTATAGCCGGAGGGAGGCCAAACGCCGACCTCCACGATCCCCAGTAATGATGACCTTTTCTGCATGCAACATGCTCTTGTCAAGTCGAACGGTTGTCAAGGCAGCGTGGGGAAGCAGAGACGCCCACGTCCCATCAAGCGCCACACGTTTACCGAGGCCACGGGCGGTTATGGCCCGCGGCACTCTGCCTTTGCCCTTTGTCTTCACCTCGAAGCCAAGTTCGAGTGTGCCTTGGGCCCGGGGGCTACTATCGGTGTTCTAAGAATGGGGGTACCCAGACTTGCCTACCTGCGGCCCATGGCGTGGCTCCATCGACGGTCTAGTACGGCCCACCTTCAGCATCAACAACTCAAGACCCTCGCGAGGGGCCAAGCCTCGTGAGGGGGCGACACCAAGACCTCCAGAAGGAGCGGCCTCCTCAGGCTGGCTCTTGAGGAGCGGAGATTTCTGTGCAAGCCCTCACCTCGTGAGGTTTGGATGACGCGAGCCATGACGACCAAGGCCAGGCAGGTGCCAGCGGGTGTAGTACATCAGTTTCCTCTTTGGTGCTAAGGAGGCAAGCGTAGGCGCAGAGTCCCGAGGAATCAGCCAAAGGTTTCCATTTCCATGCAATAACACCAAGACCACCAGGACGGCAGGACGGAGGTCATCGCCAAGCCCACCACGGCGTCATGACCAGAAGCTTTGCGGGCGAAGACTATCTTTTGTCAGGATAAGATGTACTAGTTACCCCCTTCGAATTTGGCCGTTGTGGGATCCCTTCCCGCCTTCGTTTTGGGGGAAGAGGACTAAAGCCACTATAAATCGGACTTAGCCACCACCGTAGTCAGGGACAGGTCATTCAGACAATCCTCTCCCCCACCAGCTCAAGAACACACCTCCTAAGGTTGTTCGCCCGCTGTACTAGTTCATCCTCAGCCCATGTCGAGGCCAATCCACCACAAAGCAGGAGTAGGGTTTTACACCACAAGGTGGCCCAAACTTGGGTAAACTGGCTTGTCCCATTTCCTTCTAGTTCATGGAGCTAGGCCATGAGATCGGTGAGTAGGCAGACTGGGGAGGTTTAGTTCTTCGCACGCACCCCAGAGTTCGAATATATCCAGGGTCTGTGGAGCCCGGAATCCGACACAACTAGATCAAGATATAACCAAAAGGATCGAACTAAGAAAAACGATAAAGGTAAAGGTGTGATGGTGATATGGGGATGCAATTCTATGGTTGACATCATATTTAGCAAGCATTTTACGGAAAATACCATGAATAAAATGTGAACCACCATTAGTCATTAAATATCTAGGGACTCCAAACCTCGGAAAAATTAACTTCTTTAAGCATCTTAATGGAAGTGTTATGATTAGCACTATTAGTTGGAATAGCTTCTACCCACTTAGTAACGTAATCAACATCAACTAAAATATGTGTATACCCATTAGAGGAAGGAAAAGGTCCCATATAATCAAAACCCCAAACATCAAATGGTTCAATAACAAGTGAATAATTCATAGGCATTTCCCGACGTCTACTAATTTGCCAATTCTCTAACATTCAACACAAGACAAGACAAACTTACAAGCATCCTTGAAGAGAGTAGGCCAATAAGAAGCAGATTGCAATACCTTGTGCACACTTCTATCTCCAGCATGGTGTCCTCCACAAGCCTCGGAGTGGCACTTGCGTAGGATCTGTTCCTATTCATGCTCAGGTACACAACATCTAATAACACTATCTACTCCTTTATAAAGGTGTGGGTAATCCCAAAAGTAATGTCTTAAATCATAGAAAAACCTTTTCTTTTGCTGGTATGTGAAACTAGGTGGTATAAGTTTAGGAACTATGTAATTAGGATAATTAGAATACCATGAAGTATTACGAGAAGCATTTATGACAGCTATTTGCACATCAGGAAAGCTATCATCAATAGGCAGTGGGTCATCAAAAAAGTTTTCTAACCTAGACAAGTTGTCTGCAACGGGGTTCTCAGCTCCCTTTCTATCAATAATATGCAAACCAAATTCTTGCAGCAAGAGCACCCACCTAATAAGTCTAGGTTTAGCATCTTTCTTTTCCATAAGATATTTAATAGCAGCATGATTAGTGAGACCAGTTACTTTGGAATCAACAATATAAGATCTGAACTTGTCACAAGCAAAAACAACTGCTAAAAATTCTATTTTAGTAGTAGCATAATTTCTCTGGGCACTGTCTAGACTTTTACTAGCATAATGAATAACATTCAATTTATTATCAACTCTTTTCCCTAGAACAGTGCCAACAACATAATCACTAGCATCACACATAATTTCAAAGGGTAAATTCCAATCAGGTGGTTGAACAATAGGTGCAGAAATCAAGGCTTTCTTAAGTATTTCAAATGCTTCTACACAATCATCATCAAAAACAAAAGGAACATCTTTTTGCAAGAGATTAGTGAGGGGCCTAGAAATTTTAGAAAAGTCTTTAATAAACCTCCTATAGAAACCAGCATGACCAAGGAAACTTCTTATACCTTTGATATCTTTAGGACACGGCCACTTTTCAATAGCATCTACTTTAGCTTTATAAACATCAATACCTCTTTCAGAAATCTTATGCCCCAAGACAATACCTTCATTAACCATAAAGTGGCACTTCTCCTAATTCAAGACAAGATTAGTTTCTTCACATCTCTGCAAAGCTCGATCATGGTTGCTTAAGCAATCATCAAAAATTTACATAAACTGAGAAATCATCCATGAAAACCTCGACAATCTTTTCACAAAAGTCAGAGAATATAGCAGTCATACATCTTTGAAAGGTAGTAGGTTCATTGCATAAACCAAAAGGCATACGTCTATAAGCAAAAGTATTGAAAGGGCAAGTAAAAGTGGTCCTTTCTTTGTCCTCTTTTAACATAGGTATTTGAGAAAAACCAGAATAACCATCTAGAAAGCAAAAAATTGTATGTTTGGATAGTCTTTATAGCATTTGATCCATAAAAGGTAGAGGGTAATGATCTTTCCTATTAGCTTTGTTTAATTTGCGAAAATTAATTACCATTCTATAACCTGTAACAATTCTTTGTGGGATCAATTCATTCTTATCATTAGGAACAACAGTAATACCTCACTTCTTAGGGACACAATGAACGAGACTTACCCATCTACTATCAGCAATAGGATAAACTATACCTGCCTCCAGAATCTTTAGTATTTCATTTCTTACCACTTCTTCATCTTAGGATTTAACCGTCGTTGATGATCAACAAACGGTTTAGCATCAGGCTCCATATTAACTTTGTGCTGACATAGAGTGGGACTAATGCCCTTAAGATCATGAAGAGTATATCCAATAGCGGCACGATGCTTCTTTAGAGTTTTCAATAATTTATTTTCTTCATGCTCTGAAAGGTTAGCACTAATAATAATAGGATATATCTTCTTTTCATCAAGATAAGCATATTTCAAAGTATCAGGTAATTGTTTAAGCCCAAAAATGGGATCACCCTATTGGGGAACGCAGTAATTTCAAAAAAAATCCTACGCACACGCAAGATCATGGTGATGCATAGCAACGAGAGGGGAGAGTGCCGTGCACGTACCCTCGTAGACCGTAAGCGTAAGCATTACAAGAACGTGGTTGATGTAGTCGTACGTCTTCACGATCCGACCGATCCAAGTATCGAACGCATGACACCTCCGAGTTCAGCACACGTTCAGCTCGGTGACATCCCACGAACTCCGATCTAGCAGAGCTTCAAGGGAGAGTTCCGTCAGCACGACGGCGTGATGACGGTGATGATGATGCTTCCAACGCAGGGCTTCGCCTAAGCATCGCTATGATATGACCGAGGTGGATTATGGTGGAGGGGGGCACCGCACACGGCTAAAAGATCAACTGATCAACTTGTGTGTCTATGGGGTGCCCCCCTCCCCCGTATATAAAGGAGTGGAGGAGGGGAAGAGGCCGGCCCTCCTAGGCGCGCCCCAAGGGGAGTCCTACTCCCACCGGGAGTAGGACTCCAACCCTTCAAAGAGTAGGAGTAGGAGAGAGGGAAGGAGGAGAGAGTGGGACGGAAAGGGGGGTGCCCCCCTCCTTATCCAATTCGGACTAGAGGGAGAGGGGGGCGCGGCCTGCCCTGGCCACCCCTCCTCTTCTCCACTAAGGCCCAACGGGCCCATTACACTCCCCGGGGGGGTCCGGTAACCTCCCGCTACTCCGGTATTTGTCCAAAATTGCCCGGAACCTTTCCGAAGTCCAAACATAGTCATCCAATATATCGATCTTTATGTCTCGACCATTTCGATACTCCTCGTCATGTCCGTGATCATATCCGGGACTCCGAACTACCTTCGGTACATCAAAACACATAAACTCGTAATACCGAACTATCCAAAACGACCCAAACCATTCCGGTGTCTGAATGTAGCTTTCCAATATATGAATCTTTATCTCTCGACCATTTGGAGAGTCCTCGTCATGTCCGTCATCTCATCCGGGACTCCGAACAACCTTCGGTACATCAAATCACATAACTCATAATACATATTTTCATCGAATGTTAAGCATGCGGACCCTACAGGTTCGAGAACTATGTAGCCATGACCGAGACTCGTATCCGGTCAATAACCAATAGCGGAAGCTGGATGCTCATATTCGATCCTACATATTCTATGAAGATCTTTATCGGCCAAACAGCATAACAACATACGCAGTTCCCTTTGTCATCGGTATGTTACTTGCCCGAGATTCGATCATTGGTATCCTCATACCTAGTTCAATCTCGTCACCGGAAAGTCTCTTTACTCGTTCCGTAATGCTACATCCCATAACTAACTCATTAGCTACATTGCTTGCAAGGCTTATTGTGATGTGCATTATCGAGAGGGCCCAGAGATACCTCTCCGACAATCGGAGTGACAAATCCTAATCTTGATCTATGCCAACTCAACAAGTACCATCAGAGACACCTGGTGAGCACCTTTATAATCACCCAGTTACGTTGTGACGTTTGGTAGCACATAAAGTGTTCCTCTGGTACTCGGGAGTTGAATAATCTCATAGTCATAGGAACGTGTATAAGTCATGAAGAAAGCAATAGCAACAAACTAAACAATCATCGTGCTAAGCTAACGGATGGGTCAAGTCAATCACATCATCCTCTAATGATGTGATCTCGTTAATCAAATGACAACTCATGTCTATAGTTAGGAAACATAACCATCATTGATTTAACGAGCTAGTCAAGTAGAGGCAAACTAGTGACACTCTGTTTGTCTATGTATTCACACATGTACTAAGTTTCCGGTTAATACAATTCTAGCATGAATAATAAACATTTATCATGATATAAGGAAATATAAATAACAACTTTATTATTGCCTCTAGGGAATATTTCCTTCAGTATCCCACTTGCACTAGAGTCAGTAATCTTGATTACACAGTAATGATTCTAACACCCATGGAGTCTTGGTGTTGATCATGTTTTGCTCGTGAGAGAGGCTTAGTCAACGGGTCTGCAGCATTCAGATCCGTTTGTATTATGCAAATCTCTATGTCTCCCTCCTTGACTTGATCGCGGATGGAATTGAAGCGTCTCTTGATGTGCTTGGTCCTTTTGTGAAATCTGGATTCCTTTGCCAAGGCAATTGCACTAGTATTGTCACAAAAGATTTTCATTGGACATGATGCACTAGGTATGACACCTAGATCGTATATGAACTCCTTCATCCAGACTCCTTCATTTGCTGCTTACGAAGCAGCTATGTACTCTGCTTCACACATAGATCCCGCCATGACGCTTTGCTTAGAACTGCACCAACTGACAGCTCCACCGTTCAATATAAATACGTATTCGGTTTGTGACTTAGAGTCATCCGGATCGGTGTCAAAGCTTGCATCGACGTAACCATTTACGACGAGCTCTTTGTCATCTCCATAAATGAGAAACATATCCTTAGTACTTTTTAGGTATTTCAGGATGTTCTTGACCGCTATCTAGTGATCCACTCCTGGATTACTTTGGCACCTCCCTGCTAAACTAATAGCAAGGCACACATCAGGTCTGGTACACAGCATTACATACATGATAGAGCCTATGGCTGAAGCATAGAGAACATCTTTCATTTTCTCTCTATCTTCTGCAGTGGTCGGGCATTGAGTCTGACTCAACTTCACACATTGTAACATAGGCAAGAACCCTTTCTTTGCTTGATCCATTTTGAACTTCTTCAAAACTTTATCAAGGTATGTGCTTTGTGAAAGTCCAATTAGGCGTCTTGATCTATCTCTATAGATCTTGATGCCCAATATATAAGCAGCTTCACCGAGGTATTTCATTGAAAAACTCTTATTCAAGTATCCTTTTATGCTATCCAGAAATTCTATATCATTTCCAATCAACAATATGTCATCCACATATAATATTACAAATGCTATAGAGTCCCACATACTTTCTTGTAAATACAGGCTTCTCCAAAAGTCTGTATAAAACCATATGCTTTGATCACACTATCAAAACATTTAATCCAACTCCGAGATGCTTGCACCAGTCCATAGATGGATCGCTGGAGCTTGCACACTTTGTTAGCTCCCTTTGGATCGATAAAACCTTTGGGTTGCATCATATATAGCTCTTCTTCCAGAAATCCATTCAGGAATGCAGTCTTTACATCCATTTGCCAAATTTCATAATCATAAAATGCGGCAATTGCTAACATGATTCAGACGGACTTAAGCATCGCTACGTGTAGAAAGTATCATCATAGTCAACTCCTTGAACTTGTCGAAAACCTTTCGCACAAGTCGAGCTTTGTAGACAGTAACATTACCGTTAGCGTCAATCTTCTTCTTGAAGATCCATTTATTCTTTATGGCTTGCCGATCATAGGGCAAGTCAACCAAAGTCCACACTTTGTTCTCATACATGGATCCCATCTCAGATTTCATGGCCTCAAGCCATTTTGCGGAATCTGGGCTCATCATCGCTTCCTCATAGTTCGTAGGTTCGTCAGTGTCAAGTAACACGACTTCCAGAATAGGATTACCGTACCACTCTGGTGCGGATCTTACTCTAGTTGACCTACGAGGTTCGGTAGTAACTTGATCTGAAGTTACATGATCTTCATCATTAGCTTCCTCACTAATTGGTGTAGGAGTCACATGAACAGATTTCTGTGATGAACTACTTTCCAATAAGGGAGGAGGTAAAGTTACCTCATCAAGTTCTACTTTCCTCCCACTCACTTCTTTCAAGAGAAACTCCTTCTCTAGAAAGGATCCATTCTTAGCAACGAATGTCTTGCCTTGAGATCCGTGATAGAAGGTGTACCCAACAGTCTCCTTTGGGTATCCTATGAAGACACATTTCTCCGATTTGGGTTCGAGCTTATCAGGTTGAAGCTTTTTCACATAAGCATCGCAGCCCCAAACTTTAAGAAACGACAACTTCGGTTTTTTGCCAAACCACAGTTCATAAGGCGTCGTCTTAACGGAATTAGATGGTGCCCTATTTAACGTGAATGCAGCCGTCTCTAAAGCATAACCCTAAAATGATAGCGGTATATTAGTAAGAGACATCATAGATCATGCCATATCTAGTAAAGTATGATTACGATGTTCGGACACACCATTACGCTATGGTGTTCCCGGTGGCGTGAGTTGCGAAACTATTCCGCATTGTTTCAAATGAAGACCAAACTCGTAACTCAAATATTCTCCTCCACGATCAGATCATAGAAACTTTATTTTCTTGTTACGATGATTTTCCACTTCCCTCTAAAATTCTTTGAACTTTTCAAATGTTTCAGACTTATGTTTCATCAAGTAGATATACCCATATCTGCTCAAATCATCTGTGGAAGTGAGAAAATAACGATACCCGCCGCGAGCCTCAACATTCATCGGACCACACACATCAGTATGTATGATTTCCAACAAATCTGTTGCTCGCTCCATAGTTCCGGAGAACGGCGTTTTAGTCATCTTGCCCATGAGGCATGGTTCGCAAGTACCAAGTGATTCCAAAAGTCCATCAGAATGGAGTTTCTTCATGCGCTTTACACCAACATGACCTAAACGGCATTGCCACAAATAAGTTGCACTATCATTATCAACTCTGCATCTTTTAGCTTCAATATTATGAATATGTGTATCACTACTATCGAGATTCATCAAAAATAGACCACTCTTCAAGGGTGCATGACCATAAAAGATATTACTCATATAAATAGAACAACCATTATTCTCAGATTTAAATGAATAACCGTCTCGCATCAAACAAGATCCAGATATAATGTTCATGCTCAACACTGGCACCAAATAACAATTATTTAGGTCTAAAACTAATCCCGAAGGTAGATGTAGAAGTAGCGTGCCGACCGCGATCACATCAACTTTGCTACCATTTCCCACGCGCATCGTCACCTCGTCCTTAGCCAATCTTTGCTTAATCCGTAGTCCCTGTTTCGAGTTGCAAATATTAGCAATAGAACCAATATCAAATACCCAGGTGCTACTACGAGCATTAGTAAGGTACACATCAATAACATGTATATCACATATACCTTTGTTCACCTTGCCATCCTTCTTATCCGCCAAATACTTGGGGCAGTTCCACTTCCAGTGACCAGTCTGTTCATAGTAGAAGCACTCAGTCTCAGGCTTAGGTCCAGACTTGGGTTTCTTCTCCTGAGCAAACACTTGCTTGCCGTTCTTTTTGAATTTCCCCTTCTTCTTCCCTTTACCCTTTTTCTTGAAACTGGTGGTCTTGTTAACCATCAACACTTGATGCTCCTTCTTGATTTCTACCTCCGCCGCTTTTAGCATAGCGAAGAGCTCAGGAATCGTGTTACCCATCCCTTGCATATTATAGTTCATCACGAAGCTCTTGTAGCTTGGTGGCAGTGATTGAAGAATTCTGTCAATGACACTATCATCCGGAAGATTAACTCCCAGTTGAATCAAGTGATTGTTATACCTAGACATTTTGAGTATATGCTCACTGACCGAACTATTCTCCTCCATCTTGCAGCTGTAGAACTTATTGGAGACTTCATATCTCTCAATCCGGGCATTTGCTTGAAATATTAACTTCAACTCCTGGAACATCTCATATGCTCCATGATGTTCAAAACGTCATTGAAGTCTTGGTACTAAGCCGTAAAGCATGGCACACTGAACAATTGAGTAGTCATCAGCTTTGTTCTTCCAGACGTTCATAACATCTGGCGTTGCTCCTGCAGCGGGGTTGGCACCTAGCAGTGCTTCCAAGACGTAATTCTTCTGTGCAGCAATGAGGATAATCCTCAAGTTACGAACCCAGTCCGTATAATTGCTACCATCATCTTTCAACTTTGCTTTCTCAAGGAACGCATTAAAATTCAACGGAACAACAGCACGGGCCATCTATCTACAACAACATAGACATGCAAAAAACTATCAGGTACTAAGTTCATGATAAATTAAAGTTCAATTAATCATATTACTTAAGAACTCCCACTTAGACAGACATCCCATCTAAGTGATCACGTGATCCGTATCAACTAAACCATGTCCGATCATCGCGTGAGATGGAGTAGTTTTCAATGGTGAACATCACTATGTTGATCATATCTACTATATGATTCACGCTCGACCTTTTGGTCTCAGTGTTCCGAGGCCATATCTGCATATGCTAGGCTCGTCAAGTTTAACCTGAGTATTCTTCATGTGCAAAACTGGCTTGCACCCGTTGTATGTGAACGTAGAGCTTATCACACCCGATCATCACGTGGTGTCTCGGCACGACGAACTTTCGCAACGGTGCATACTCAGGGAGAACACTTATACCTTGAAATTTAGTGAGAGATCATCTTATAATGCTACCATCAATCTAAGCAAAATAAGATGCATAAAATATAAACATCACATGCTATCAATATAAGTGATATGATATGGCCATCATCATGTTGTGCCTTTGATCTCCATCTCTAAAGCACCGTCATGATCACCATCGTCACCGGCTTGACACCATGATCTCCATCGAAGCATCGTTTTCATCACGACAATTATTGCCTCCACGACTATCTCTACCGCTTAGTGATAAAGTAAAGCAATTACATGGCAATTGCATTTCATACAATAAAGCGACAACCATATGGCTCCTACCAGTTGCCGATAACTGTGTTACAAAACATGATCATCTCATACAATAAAATTTATCATCATGTCTTGACCATATAACATCACAACATGCCCTGCAAAAACAAGTTAGACGTCCTCTACTTTGTTGTTGCAAGTTTTACGTGGCTGCTATGGGCTGAGCAAGAACCGTTCTTACCTACGCATCAAAAACCACAATGCGGTATAGTGATTGCTTTTTGATCTTCAGAAAGAACCATGTTCATTGAATCCGATTCAACTAAAGCTGGAGAAATAGACACCCACTAGCCACCTGTGTGCGAAGCACGTCGGTAGAACCAGTCTCGCGTAAGCATACGCGTAATGTCGGTCTGTGCCGCTTCATCCAACAATGCCGCTGAATCAAGAATCAACTAGTGACGGCAAGCAATATGTATATAACCACGCCCACAACTCCTTTGTGTTCTACTCGTGCATATGACATCTACGAATTAACCAGGCTCGGATGCCACTGTTGGGGAACGCAATAATTTCAAAAAAAATCCTACGCACACGCAAGATCATGGTGTTGCACAGCAACAAGAGGGGAGAGTGTCGTGCACGTACCCTCGTAGACCGTAAGAGGAATCGTTATGAAAATGCGGTTGATGTAGTCGTATGTCTTCACGATCCGACCGATCCAAGTATCGAACTCACGGCACCTCCGAGTTCAGCACGCATTCAGCTCGGTGACATCCCACGAACACCGATCCAGCAGAGCTTTGAGGTACAGTTCCGTCAGCACAATGGCGTGATGACAGTGATGATGATGCTACCGACGCAGGGCTTCGCCTAAGCACCGGTACGATATGACCGAGGTGGATTATGGTGGAGGGGGGCACCACACACGGCTAAAAGATCAACTGATCAACTTGTGTGTCTATGGGGTGCCCCCCTCCCCCGTATATAAAGGCGTGGAGGAGGGGAAGAGGCCGGCCCTCCTAGGCGCGCCCCAAGGGGAGTCCTACTCCCACCAGAAGTAGGACTCCAACCCTTCCAAGAGTAGGAGTAGGAGAGAGGGAAGGAGGAGAGAGTGGGAAGGAAAGGGGGCGCCCCCCCCTCGTTGTCCAATTCGTACTAGAGGGAGAGGGGGCGCGGCCTGCCCTGGCCGCCCCTCCTCTTCTCCACTAAGGCCCAACAGGCCCATTACACTCCCCGGGGGTTCCGGTAACCTCCCGGTACTCCGGTATTTGTCTGAACTTGCCCGGAACCTTTCCGAAGTCCAAACATAGTCATCCAATATATCGATCTTTATGTCTCGACCATTTAGAGCTCCTCGTCATGTCCGTGATCATATCCGGGACTCCAAACTACCTTCGGTACATCAATACACATAAACTCATAATACCGATCGTCACCGAACGTTAAGCGTGTGGACCCTACGGGTTCAACAACTATGTAAACATTACCGAGACTCGTCTCCAGTCAATAACCAATAGCGGAACCTGGATGCTCATATTGGCTCCTGCATATTCTACGAAGATCTTTATTGGTCAAACCGCATAACAGCATACATTGTTCCCTTTGTCATCGGTATGTTACTTGCCCGAGATTCGATTGTCGGTATCTACCTAGTTCAATATCGTTACCGGCAAGTCTCTTTACTCGTTCCGTAGGGATGGCAGTTTTGCCCATGGGTATGGGTACCCGCGGGTACCCTACCTGAAAACAACGGGCATGGGCAAGACTTGGAGAGATTTTATACCCACGGGTAATGGGTATCCATACCCGCAAAATATATGGGTAGGGCATGGGTATGAAATTATGCCCATGGGTAACCCAATGGATACCCATAAAACATTAATAAATGAAAATAACTCCTATGTCATGTGAGGTCAACATCCAAATCTTGTGGCACATCCTACTTAAACCAGCCATAGCTCATAGGCCCATTATCACCTGCTTGCCACTCATCCTAAGTCTTATGCGACTCCTTGAAAAAGACAAAATCTTGACCCTTCGCTACCGAACTGCTGTCCAACTCTCGACCTAGCGATCCCCCATTCCCACCATCGCCTTCCACTACATTAGGATTCCACCAATGGCTGATTATACTCCCTTGATGCCTTCAAGAGGCCACCCATCAGGGGAGGCCACTTCACTGCTATACTGCTCGCCTGTCGTCACTTGAATTTAAACTCATTTATCCACCTTTAAAAAAATGTTACATATTGTACCCACTGGATACCAATTGGGTATAGGATTCCCGATGGGTATGGGCATGGTTGCCAATTTATACCCACGGGTATTGAAGTGGGTGGGTATAGAAATTTTCCATGGGTATGGGTTAGGGCAGAAGGAGCTTTTACCCGCCCATACCCTACCCATTGCCATCCCTATCGTTCCGTAATGCTACATGCCGTAACTAACTCATTAGCTACATTTCTTGCAAGGCTTATTTTGATGTACATTACCGAGAGGGCCCAGAGATTCCTCTCCGACAATCGGAGTGACAAATCTTAATCTCGGTCTATGCCAACTCAACAAGTACCATCAGAGACACCTGTAGAGCACCTTTATAATCACCCAGTTACATTGTGACGTTTGGTAGCACACAAAGTGTTCCTCTGGTACTCGGGAGTTGAATAATCTCATAGTCATAGGAACATGTATAAATCATGAAGAAAGCAATAGCAACAAACTAAACGATCATCGTGCTAAGCTAACGGATGGGTCAAGTCAATCACATCATCCTCTAATGATGTGATCCATTAATCAAATGACAACTCATGTCTATGGTTAGGAAACATAACCATCATTGATTTAACGAGCTAGTTAACTAGAGGCAAACTAGTGACACTCTGTTTGTCTATGTATTCACACATGTACTAAGTTTCCGGTTAATACAATTCTAGCATGAATAATAAACATTTATCATGATATAAGGAAATATAAATAACAACTTTATTATTGCCTCTAGGGCATATTTCCTTCACACCCTTGGGTGGAGGAGGATCCCCAAGGATTTCAACAGGAAAATTGCATTTAAAAATAGGCATTGTGTTAAAGAATATTTCATCTAATTCCTTTCTGTCATTCATAAACATACCATTTTCATAGTCTAGCAAATATAGTTCTAAAGGATCGGTAGGAGGCACGGCAATAGAAGCAATACCAATAATTTCATCCTTACTAGGAAATTCTTTATCATGGGGTTGTCTATGAAATTTAGAGAAATTAAAATCATGAGACACATCCCCAAAACTTATAGTAACAATTTCTTTCTCACAGTCTATCTTAGCATTAACAGTGTTCAAGAAAGGTCTACCAAATATAATGGGACAAAAATCATCTTGTGGGGAACCAAGAACAAGAAAATCAGTAGGGTATTTTATTTTTCCCACACAAGACTTCAACATCTCTAACAATCCCAATTTCTGATATAGTATCTCTATTAGCAAGCTTTAGAGTAACATCAATATCTTTTATCTCGGAAGGTGCAATATCATTCATAATTTCTTGATATAAACTAAAAGGAATTGCACTCACACTAGCACCCACATCACATAAACCTTGACAACAATGATCTCCTATTTTAACAGAAACAACAGGCATACCAACAATAGGTCTATGTTTATTTTTAATATCGGGTCTAGCAATTCTAGCAGCTTCATCACAGAAATAAATAGCATGCCCATCAATATTATCAACCAAGAGATCTTTAACCATAACAATACTAGGTTAAACTTTAATTTGTTCAGGCGGTGCAGGTGTTCTAGTATAACTCTTACGAACCACAGCTGAAGCTTTAGCATGATCCTTTATCCTAACAGGAAAAGGTGGTTTCTCAATATAAGCAGTAGGAACAATAGGATCAACATTATAGGTAATAGTTTCTTCTTCAACTTTAATAGGTTCTAATACTTTAACATCAATGGGAGGATGATATTTAAACCACCTCTATCCTTGGGGAGATCAACATGAGTAGCAAATGATTCACAAAAATAAGCTATTGTCTCAGAGTCAAGTCCATATTTAGTGCTAAAATCACGAAAAGCATTGGTATCCATGAAAGATTTAACACATTCAAACTTAAGGTTTATACCTGACTCATTACCTTCGTTGAGTTCCCAATATTCAGAGTTGCGTTTAGTTCTTTCCAATAAATCCCATTTGAATTCCATAGTCTTCTTCATAAAAGAACCAGTACAAGAAGTATCGAGCATGGATTGATCATTTCGAGAAAGTCGAGCATAAAAATTCTGAATAATAGTTTTTCTTGAGAGCCCATGATTGGGGCATGAATATAACATTGACTTAAGCATACCCCAATCTTGAGCGATACTTTCTCCTTCACGAGGCCAAAAATTATATATATAATTCCGATAATGATGAACCAGATGCATAGGATAAAACTTCTGATGAAATTCCAAATTCAATCGGTTGTAGTTCCAACAACCAATATCATCACATAGCCTATACCATGTCAATGCCTTTCCCTTCAAATATAAAGGGAAGACCTTCTTCTTGACATCATCCTTGGGAAAACCTGCAAGCTTAAATAATCCACAAACTTCATCTACATAGATTAGATGTATATTAGTATGTAATGTTCCATCTCCTACATAAGGATTAGCTAGCAGTTTCTCTATCATACCCGAAGGAATTTCATAATAAATATATTCAGTAGGTTCAATAGGTTGAGAAGTAACTCTTTGCTCTACCAGTTGAGGTGAAGGTACCCCGAACAAGCCCCTCAACGGATTATTTTCCATAGTGATAAGTGACAGTGAATTTCAGCACGTAATATAAATGTTTCCTTACCAAATTCGACCCACCAAAGGCGCTTCACTGCCCGGCAACGGCGCAAAAAAAGAGTCTTGATGACCCACAAGTATAGGGGATCTATGGTTGTCTTTTCAATAAGTAAGAGTGTCGAACCCAACGAGGGGCAGAAGGAAATGACAAGTGGTTTTCAACAAGGTATTCTCTGCAAGCACTGAAATTATCGGTAACAGATAGTTGTGTGATAAGATAATTCATGATGGGTAACTAGTAACAAAAGTAACTAAGGTGCAGCAAGGTGGCCCGATCCTTTTTGTAGCAAAAGACAAACCTAGACAAACTCTTATATAATGCAAAGCGCTCCTGAGGACACATGGGAATTACTGTCAAGCTAGTTTTCATCATGCTTCATATGATTCGCGTTCGTTACTTTGATAATTTGATGACCGGTGAGTGGGTGCTATCCTTACTTGGACAAGCCTCCCACTTATGATTAACCCCTCTCGCAAGCATCCGCAACTACGAAAGAAGAATTAAGATAAATCTAACCATAGCATGAAACATATGGATCCAAATCAGCCCCTTACGAAGCAACGCATAAACTAGGGTTTAAGCCTCTATCACTCTAGCAACCCAATCATGGTGAAGTGTCATGTAGTCGACATTCACAAAGCACCACTAGAGGAGAGAGAACATACATCTCATCAAAATATCGAACGAATACCAAATTCACATGATTACTTATAACAAGACTTCTCCCATGTCCTCAGGAACAAACATAACTACTCACAAAGCATATTCATGTTCATAATTAGAGGAGTAATAATTATCATTAAGGATCTAAACATATGATCTTCCACCGAATAAACCAACTAGCATCAACTACAAGGAGTAATCAACACTACTAGCAACCCATAGGTACCAATCTGAGGTTTTGAGACAAAGATCGGATACAATAGATGAACTAGGGTTTGAGAGGACATGGTGCTGGTGAAGATGTTGATGGAGATTGACCCCCTCTCGATGAGAGGATCGTTGGTGATGATGATGGCTTCGATTTCCCCCTCCGGGAGGGAAGTTTCCCCAGCAGAACAGCTCCGCCGGAGCCCTACATTGGTTCTGCCCAGGTTCCGCCTCGAGATGGCGGTGCTTCATCCTGAAAGCTTCCTCTTGATTTTTTTCCGGGTCAAAACACATCATATAGCAGAAGATGGGCATCGGAAGCCTGCCAAGGGGCCCACAAGGCAGGGGGCACGCCCAGGGGGGTAGGGTGTGCCCCCCACCCTTGTGGCTTCCTGGTGGGGCCCCTCTGGTAGTTTCTTCGCCCAATATTTTTATATATTCCAAAATAATTTGCGTAAATTTTCAGGACTTTTGGAGTTGTGCAGAATAGGTCTCTCAAATTTCCTCCTTTTCCAGTCCAGAATTCCAGCTGCCGGCATTCTCCCTCTTCATGTAAACCTTGTGAAATAAGAGAGAAAAGGCATAAGTATTGTGCTATAATATGTAATAACAACCCATGCTGCAATAAATATCAATATAAAAGCATGATGCAAAATGGACGTATCTATATCACACATAGTGTTTTGTGTGGAAACGTTTATGCAAGGTGGCCAACGCAAAAGTTCTCTACTGGAAGATGTGTGTGATTGTTAGTATATCTGGCATGCCTACTTTCTAGAAATTGTGTGGGTTGTTTGAGTTCATCGCCCATGGTGTTGTCTGAGTAACCGTCTGCAATAGAAAACCCCAATAAGTAGGGTAATTAGCCTATTATTGATAATCCATGTAGTAATCAAATTGACATTTCTTATAAAACACACCAGATATTTCATATCCGTATAACGGCAACCAGGATTTCATAATCGAATTATATTAGATAGCTTCAGCACTCAGTTACACCAAAGAGGGATATAGCTAGCTGCGTCATTACACAACAGCACCAAGTTTCACATGCAACATCGAAAACCTTTGGAAAAGTAGCATCATACATGGTAAAATAGACAAATGAATCTCATCTGGGAAACCGCAGAAGCGGAAGGCGAATATTGAGCCTTCAGTGATGTTGTGTGTCCTTGCAACTTTAGGCCAGTGGCTATGGATAATTGCCCGCCCAACCTTCGTCCTCTTCAGGAAGACTTCAATATTGTACCCTGGGTGTTGCATGAATACCTTCCTCGCCTCTTGACCATGCAGGTGGTTTGAGTGGTAATCATCGATGAACTGCTTTGAAAAGTATTGAAAACAAAGATATGCATAAATCGATGTTATAAATTTTGAAATGGCACAAGGGGTAAAAACAAGGTAAAAGTGTCAGTACATCCTATAGTTGACTGATGTCTTCTTCATTGTGCAATCAAAGATCTTGCTGTTATTCATCGCAAGTTTCTTTATCCTAACAATCTCATTTCCCCATATGCAAAATGGGTCGAACAGTGGGTCTAAGCCTCTAACAGCAGGACCTACATGTGCAAGACCAAATTGTAAGAAACCTAAATATTAGAAATGCAACTGCACAATAATGTGCTACTAGCAAAAGGACCATGCATAAGCAAACCTCAATGGTAAACCGCGGTGTCTCCCACTGTTTTCCTGCAACACATATAAGGAAGATCTTGATTAGGTTAACTAAGAGTTGCCATACTATCGGTAGAATATGTATTGAGTACAGCCAAATTCGATTTATTTCTCACATGCATAACAATATAAAATTGTACCCACAACAAATGAAAATCAAATTGCAGAAATGAACTCAATAGTGAACTAGAGAGCAGACCAAATGAAACGAAATAGTTAACTGAGCATGACATTGCAGAATAGAACATATACTAGAAGATAAGACAGTTAACGAAACCAAGAATGCTTGAGAACAGTAATACAAAATGTAGAAATTGTTGGACCAAACTTTTAAATGAACATTACATTTAAGAATATCAGATTGCATATGAACATTACAGAGGACAAATCACTACAAGGCAGTGGCGATGGCCTCGAGAAAACACCACGAACTATATTTTAAAGAAGACATCCACGTGGTGGTGTCGACGATGGCCTAGAAGATGAGGTTCTCCTCCAAGATCTCACCTGGGAACCGAGGCCACGTGGCGGTACGGGAGGCCACCGAGGTGGGCACAACCCACCTGGGCGCGCCTGGGCCCTCAGGCGCACCTGGTGGGTTGTGCCGCCTCAGGGCACATACCAGGTGCTGCTCTGGCCCGTTGGATGTCTTCTGGTCCATAACAAATCCACAAAAAGTTACGCGGTGTTTGGACTCCGTTTGACATCGATTTTCTGTGATGTAAAAAACAAGCAAAAACAGCAACTGGCACTGGGCACTGGGTCAATAGGTTAGTCCCAAAAAAATGATATAAAGTTGCTATAAAATGATTGTAAAACATCCAAGAATGATAATAAAACGACATGAATACTTCATAAATTATAGATACGTTGGAGACGTATTAGCATCCCCAAGCTTAATTTCTACTCGTCCTCGAGTAGGTAAATGAGAAAAGATATAATTTATGAAGTGTGAATGCTAGCAAAGTGCATAAGTTTGACCAATGATAATTTCAATCACTTTTCCTATCAACATAACAACAATTCTTTCTTACGAAACTTCTCATGTTAAAGTAGCAACCAATTCACATGTTAAGGTTCAAACAATGAACTCTCTTGAAACTCAACAACCCATGCTCTCAGTCACCAAGCAATTGCAATTCAACTTATTCAACAGGGTTTAAGTAAGAGCTCCGCATACTCAACCATCATATAGTCTTCTATGATTGCTAACACTCACCGCATACACATGAGCAAAACGTTTCAACTGGACACATAGAAAGATAGGGGCTCATTGTTTTGCCTCCCAACGTATTCACCTCAAGGGTGATGTCAACAATAATAACTCATTCTACCCATATCCAATTGGATATATGTGCCTAGATCTTTCCTCACCACATGATTCTTGCCAAAGGATAAAATAAAAAGGAATAGAGAGAAGAACTTTGACTCTTTGCATAAAAGTAAAAGACAGGCCCTTCGCAGAGGGAAGTAGAGGTTGCCATGCGCTTATTTATTTGTATGCTCAATCCCTTAGTGCAAAAGAACGTCACGTTATACTGCCCCTTATGATGGCAACCTTTATTATGCAGTCCGTCGCTTTTATTACTTTGCCATCACAAGTTCATACAACGCTCAATTTTCTCTTACACTAAATGATCTCACACTTTTAGAAGCAATTTTTATTGCCCTATTGCACCGATGACAACTTACTTGAAGGATCTTGCTCAATCCTTAGGTAGGTATGGCGGACTCTTGAAGATAAGATTTGGGTTTAAGGGTTTTTGGATGCACAAGTAGTATCTCCACTTGGTGCGGAATTTTTGGCTAGAAAAGATGGGGGGGGGGGGGGGCAAGAACCACATGTTGAAGGATCTATGACAATATAACTTCTATGTGAATATGAAAAAACATAAACCATTATGTTGTCTTCCTTGTCTAACGTCAACAATTTTGGCATATAATATTTTTATGGGGGCTCACAATCACAAAAGATTTCCATGATAGTGTATTTGCATGTGAAGGTTCTCTTCCTTATACTAATTATTCGTGAATTTCTTGTATGACCAATATTGTGATTGTCAAGCCTCAAAAGATTTCACTTTCTAAACCCAATGTGAAGCTACCACTAGGCATGATATGGTTTCAACTTCATGATATTCAATTTATTCAACAATTTACTCATAGGATATAAGTGAAGCACAAGAGTAAATGACAAGCTACTCCAAAAAGATATAAATGAAGATCATGAGAATAATATTTCTTTCTCTCAAATTAATTTAAGTGAAGCAAGAGAGAATTTCTTCAAAAATACTAAAGCACACCGTGCTCAAAAATATATAAGTGAAGCACTAAAGCAATTCCATAGAAAAGAGCTTCGTTGACGGGATGTGAATGCCGCTTACCTAGCCTCCCTGGCAACTATTTGAGGACTCTATTTATTTAAAAACTTTCAGATCTAATTATTTTATTAAAACAGCAATCAAAAACAAAATAAAATGACATTCCAAGAATAGCACACATCATGTGAAGAAGCAAAAAATTAGGCTCAACCGATACTAACTGATAATTGTTGAAGAAGAAAGGTGGGATGCCTACCGGGGCATCCCCAAGCTTAGATGCTTGAAACTTATTGAAATATTATCTTGGGATGCCTTGGGAATCCCCAAGCTTGAGATTTTTTGTCTCCTTAATTCTTCTCATATCACGGTTTTCTTAAATCTCAAAAGCTTCATCCACACAAAACTCAGCAAGAACTCGTGAGATAAGTTAGTATAAACCAATGCAAAAACCTTATCATTCTCTACTGTAGCAAAACACTAAAATTATTATTCAACATTTCATACTAAATGCCTCTACATATTTAATACTCCTATCCTAAAATAGAATCATTAAACAAGCAAACATATGCAAACATAACAGCAATCTGCCAAAACAGTACAGTCTGTAAAGAATGCAAGAGTATCAATACTTACTTAACTCCAAAAATTATGACAAAATTACACACTGTAGAAAATTTACCATATCTAATTTTTCAAAAAAATCAACATTTTATCACATTCAGACTTTTCTAGGGAATTTTTGCAACAGCGGTGAACTTTCTGTTTTCAAACAGCAACACGTATACTTGAAAAATAATAATGGCGAAGGCAATCATTGCCACTTTTATTGAAATAAAAGATGAAACACATTATTCTAAATAACATAAAGCAAGTCCTAACAAAATAAAATGATGCTCCAAGAAAAACACATATCATGTGACGAATGAAAACATAGCTCCAAGTAAGGTTACCGATAATGTTGGAGACGAAAGAGGGGATGCCTTTCGGGGCATCCCCAAGCTTAGTTGCTTGGATCTTCCTTGAATATTACCTTGGGGTGTCTTGGGCATCCCCAAGCTTAGGCTCTTGTCACTCCTTATTCTCCTCATATCGGCATCTCACCCAGAACTTGAAAACTTCAATCACACAAAACTTAACGGAACTTTGTGAGATAGGTTAGTATGATAAAGAGCAAACCATTTCACTTTTGTAACTGTCAAAGAAAAGATTCATAATTGTTTCCACACAATGCCTACTGTAGCATATCATTTCTACAATTTATATTGAGCAATATAAGCCATAGAAACTACAAAACAAGCAAACTATGCATTAAAACAGAATATGTCAAAAACAGAACAGCCTGTAGTAATCTGTACTCCAACCATACTTCTGATACTACAAAAATTCTGAAAAAATAGGAAAACCTGGGAAATTTGTCTATTAATCTTATTCAAAAAGAATCAGAATTTTATCACGCTTATGTTAAAAATTAGAATTGTTTTGCTGAGCGCAAAAGTTTCTGTTTTTCAGCAAGATCAAATCAACTATCACCGTAAGCCATCCCAAAGGTCTTACTTGGAACCTTATTGAAACAAAAGCAATAAAACATGATTACTACAGCAGACTAATCATGTGAACACACACAAAAAGTAGGTAAATGTGTTGTGTTATCTCCCAACAAGCGCTTTTCTTTAATGCCTTTTAGCTAGGCATGATGATTTCAATGATGCTCACATAAAAGATAAGAATTGAAACTTAAAAAGAGCATCATGAATCATAAGTTCCTCTCTCATAATAATTTTCAATAGCATCATGAGTAGATTCATCAATATAACTATCACATAAAACATTATTTTCATGATCCACAAGCATAGAAATTTTATTACTCTCCACATAAGAAATTTTCTTCTCATTCACAATGGTGGGAGTATCATAGGAAACTCGAATACTATAAAATTTTCCAACATTAAGAGAGTAATGTTCAGTAAAAGGATATTCAAAATTATGAAAATAATTATCATTACTTTTTATAGCATAAGTATCATCACAATAATCATCGTAAGTAGGAGGCATGCAATCATCATAGCAAATTTGATCATTCAAAGTAAGGGGACTAAAAAGATCATCTTCATTAAGCATAGCGTCCCCAAGCTTGGGACAAACATTAATTGCAGCAAATAAATTCTCAAACATGTCATTCTCATCAAACATAGCATCCCCAAGCTTGTGGCTTGGCATATCATAAGCATAATCACTCTCATCATTAATAGTATGAATAGAACCAACGGTATAACAATTGTTATCATCATAATTTCCCAAGTTGGTATCAAAAAGATTTCCAAGATTATAAGAAGTATCATTATCTTCCCAATCATAATCATAACAACAAGCAATAGGCATAACAAAATCATCATCAAGTGCATCATCTTCCACAATTATTTTTGATTCATTTTCATGAGGCACAACAACAATAGGAGCAACATTATTTGGGAGAGATACCTTTTTATCTCTATTCTTTCTTATTTTCTTCTTCTTCACCACCTCACGTATGGGTTTAATCAATTTTTTCGAGTTTCTTGTTGAAGAGGTTGATTGGATAGGAAGCTCCTCCTCGTTGCCTGATTCATCATAATAAACACTAGGAGGGTATTGGGAAATATTTTCCCTTTCATTAGTACTCTCTTCACATTCTATTTGTTTTCTTGTCTTTAGATAATTGGCAATATAAGGATTCTCAATGCAATTTACCATACAAAACATATAAATTTCCTCTAGATCAAAATCAAGAAATCTCTCAAGATTAAATTTTGGAATACCCTCAATTATACGTTTCATTTCTTCATACCCCCAAAGAAGACTAAGCTCTTTATGATGCTCAAGGGTAATCAAGTTATCACAATTTTTGGACACGATTTGATCATGAAAGAATTTGCACTCGAGATTTAAATGACCATGTTCATTGCAAAGTTCACAAGGATGGTGAAAAAAAATTCTTTCAGTACAACTATCTAGCCTCTCTTGCAACTTTTTCATTTCTAAAATTTATGCTTCTTACAAAATCTATCTTCCCTTTTTGGTGTGCAAATGCATTCCCAATTCACTCCGCAAAAATTGACATGCTTATAAGAAACATTTTTGTCATGACTCGTGCAATCATCATTAGCATTTTGGATATTCAAAGAACTTATACTAACAACATTGCAATCATGCTCATCATTCAAATATTTTGTGCCAAACATTTTATTGACTTCTTCTAACAATTGAGCACAATTTTTTGAACCATCATTTTCAAGAAAGATATTATAAAGATGATCAATAATATGATGTAACCTCAATTCCATTTTTATGTAGTTTTCTTTTATAAACCAAACTAGTGATAAAACAAGAAGCTAAAAGATCCAGTTGCAAGATATAAAGATATACCTTCAAGCACTCACCTCCCCGGCAACGGCGCCGGAAAAGAGCTTGATGTCTACTACACAACTTATTCTTGTAGACACGTGTTGGGCCTCCAAGCGCAGAGTTCTGTACGACAGTAGCAATTTTCCCTCAAGTGGATGACCTAAGGTTTATCAATCCGTGAGAGGTGTAGGACGAAGATGGTCTCTCTCAAATGACCCTGCAACCAAATACAAGAAATCTCTTGTGTCCCCAACACACCCAATACAATGGAAAATTGTATAGGTGCACTAGTTCGGTGAAGAGATGGTGATAAAAGTGTAATATGGATGGTCGAAATGTATTTTTATAATCTGAATAAATAAAAACAGCAAGGTAGCAAATAGTAAACATGCACAAAAACGGTTTTGCAAATCTTAAAAATAAGGCCTAGGTTTCGTACTTTCACTAGTGCAATCTCTCAACAGCGCTAACATAGTTGGATCATATGATTATCCCTCAAAGTTCAATAAAGAATCACTCTCGAGTTCCTATTAGCGGAGAACAAAAGAGAGAAATTTTTGTAGGGTACCAAACCACCTCAAAGCTATTATTTCCGTTCGATCTATTCAAGAGTTTGTACTAAAATAACACAAAGCTATTCTTTTCGTTCGATCTATCCTAAAGTTCGTACTAAAATAACACCAAAGCAAATTCATATTCATAATACTCAATCCAACACAAAGAACTACAAGGAGACCCCCAAAGTTTCTATCGGAGAAAAGATAACAAAAACGTGCATCAACCCCTATGCATAGATTACCCCAATGTTACCGCGGGAATCCATGAGTTGAATGCCAAAACACATATCAAGTGAATCAATATGATACCCCATTGTCACCTCAAGTATTCATACCGCAAGACATACATCATGTGTTCTCATGTCTGAATATTCAATCCGACAAGACAAAACTTCAAAGGGTAAAGATTCAATTCATCACAACAAGGGTATAGAGGGGAGAAACGTCATATGATCCGACTATATTAACAAAGCCCAAGATATAGATCACGTGAGAGAGAGATGAAACACATAGCTACTGGTACAAACCCTCAGCCCCGAGGGTGGACTAGTCCCTCCTCATCGTGGTGGCCACCGGGATGATGAAGATGGCCACCGGATAAGATTCCCCCCTCCGACAGGGTGCTGGAACAGGTCTAGATTGGTTTTTGGTGGCTACGGAGCCCTGCGGTGGCGGAACTACTGATCTAGGTTAACCCCGAGGGGTTTCGGAATATTTGAGAATTTATAGTGCAAATAAGGGGTACGGGAGGCCACTGAGGCGGGCACAACCCACCTGGGTGCGCCTCGCCCCCCAGGTGTACCCTGGTGGGTTGCCCCCGTCGGGGCACCCCCCGGGTGCTTCTCTGGCCCGTTGGATGTCTTCTGGTCCATAAAGAATCCACAAAAAGTTTTACGGTGTTTGGACTCCGTTTGATATTGATTTTCTGCAATGTAAAAAACAAGCAAAAAACAGCAACTGGCACTGGGCACTGGATCAATAGGTTAGTCCCAGAAAATGATATAAAGTTGCTATAAAATGATTGTAAAACATCCAAGAATGATAATAAAACGGCATGAATACTTCATAAAATATAGATACGTTGGAGACGTAATATACGATGTCAACCACATGATCATGCAAGGCAATATGACAATGATGATGTGTGTCATGATGAACGGAACGGTGGAAAGTTGCATGTCAATATATCTCGGAATGGCTATGGAAATGTCATAATAGGTAGGTATGGTGGTTGTTTTGAGGAAGATATAAGGAGGTTTAAGTGTGACAGAGCATATCATATCACGGGGTTTGGATGCACCGGCGAAGTTTGCACCAACTCTCGAGGTAAGAAAGGGCAATGCACGGTATCGAAGAGGCTAGCAATGATGGAAGGGTAAGAGTGCGTATAATCCATGGACTCAACATCAGTCATAAAGAACTCACATACTTATTGCAAAAATCTACAAGTCATCAAAAACCAAGCACTACGTGCATGCTCCTAGGGGGATAGATTGGTACGAGAAGACCATCGCTCGTCCTTGACCGCCACTCATCAGGAAGGCAATCAAAGAAACACCTCATGCTTCAAATTTGTCACACAACGGTTACCATACGTGCATGCTACGGGACTTTCAAACCTCAACACAAGTATTTCTCAAATTCACAATTACTCAACTAGCACGACTCTAATATTACCATCTTCATAGCTCAAAACAATTATCAAGTATCAAACTTCTCATAGTATTCAATGCACTTATATGGAAGATTTTATTATACTCATCTTGGATGCCTATCATAGTAGGAATAATTTTATAACCCAAACAAATTACCATGCTGTTCTATTTCTATAAAATAAAACCACCGCCATGCTCTAAGAAGATATAAGTGAAGCACTAGAGCAAACAACAAACTACTCCGAAAAATATAAGTGAAGCTCAATGAGTAGTTGAATAATTATGCAACTATGTGAAGACTCTCTAACATTTAAGAATTTTAGATCTTGGTATAGCAAGCAAAACAAAATAAAATAAAATGACACTCCCAGCAAAACACATATCATGTGGTGAATAAAAATATAGCTCCAAGTAAAGTTACCGATGAATGAAGACGAAAGAGGGGATGCCATCAGGGGCATCCCCAAGCTTAGGCTCTTGGTTGTCCTTGAATATTACCTTGGGGTGCCTTGGGCATCCCCAAGCTTAGGCTCTTGCCACTCCTTATTCCATAGTCCATCGAATCTTTACCCAAAACTTGAAAACTTCACAACACAAAACTGAACAGAAAACTCGTAAGCTCCGTTAGTATAAGAAAATAAATCACCACTTAGGTAATGTTGTGAACTCATTCTAAATTCATATTGGTCTAATATCTACTGTATTCCAACTTTTCTATGGTTCATACCCTCCGATACTACTCATAGATGCATCAAAATAAGCAAACAACACGATGAAAACAGAATCTGTCAAAAACAGAATAGTCTGTAGTAACATGTATCAAACGTATACTTATGGGACTCAAAAAATTCTGAAATAAATTGGTGGAGGACGTGAGGAATTTTTCTATTAATCATCTGCAAAAATAATCAACCTAATCACACTCTACAGTAAAAAATGGCAGCAATCTCGTGTGCGCTAAAGTTTCTGTTTTTTACAGCAAGATCACAAAGACTTCACTCAAGTCTTCCCAAAGGTTCTACTTGGCACAAACACTAATTAAAACATGAAACCACATCTAAACAGAGGCTAGATGAATTATTTATTACTAAACAGGAACAAAAAGCAAGGAATACAAATAAAAATTGGGTTGCCTCCCAACAAGTGCTAGCGTTTAACGCCCCTAGCTAGGCATGATGATTACAATGATCCTCAAATAAAAGATAAGAATTGAAACATAAAGAGAGCATCATGAAGAATATGACTAGCACATTTAATTCTAACCCACTTCCTATGCATAGGGATTTTGTGAGCAAACAACTTATGGGAACAATAATCAACTTGCATAGGAAGGTAAAACAAGCAAATCTTCAAGATTTTCAACACATAGAGAGGAAACTTGATATTATTGCAATTACTACAAGCATATGTTCCTCCCTCATAATAATTACATGTAGTATCGTAAGCAAATTCCACAATATAGCTATCACAAAACATATTGTTAACATGATCCACATGTATGCAAAGATGACACTCTTCCAAAATAGTGGGATTAACCTTAACTAAAGTCATGACCTCTCCAAACCCACTTTCATAATTATCACAATAAGATTCAACACCCTCCAAAATAGTGGAATCATTACTTCCTAAAGTTGACACTCTTCTAGACCTAGTTTCATCAATATAATCATCGTAAATAGGAGGCATGCTATCATCAAAATAAATTTTCTCATCAAAACTTGGGGGACACAAAATATCTTCTTCATCAAACATAGCATCCCCAAGCTTGTGGCTTTGCATATCATTAGCATCATGGATATTCAAAGAATTCATACTAACAACATTGCAATCATGCTCATCATCCAAAGATTTAGTGCCAAACATTTTAATACATTCTCCTTCTAACACTTTGGCACAATTATCGGAATCCTTATTTTCACGAAAGACATTAAAAAGATGAAGCATATGCGGCAACCTTAATTTCATTTTTTGTAGTTTTCTTTTATATACTAAACTAGTGATAAAACAAGAAACAAAAAGATTTGATTGCAAGATCTAAAGATATACCTTCAAGCACTAACCTCCTCGGCAACGGCGCCAGAAAAGAGCTTGATGTCTACTACACAACCTTCTTCTTGTAAACGTTGTTGGGCCTCCAAGTGCAGAGGTTTGTAGCACAGTAGCAAATTTCCCTCAAGTGGATGACCCAAGGTTTATCAATCCGTGGGAGGCGTAGGATGAAGATGGTCTCTCTCAAACAACCCTGCAACCAAATAACAAGAGTATCTTGTGTCCCCAAAACACCCAATACAATGGTAAATTGTATAGGTGCACTAGTTCGGCGAAGAGATGGTGATACAACTGCAATATGGATGGTAGATATAGGTTTTTGTAATCTGAAAATATAAAAACAGCAAGGTAACTAATGACAAAAGTGAGTGAAAACGGTATTGCAATGCGTTGAAACAAGGCCTAGGGTTCATACTTTCACTAGTGCAAGTTCTCTCAACAATAATAACATAATTAGATCATATAACTATCCCTCAACATGCAACAAAGAGTCAATACAAAGTAACTAATAGCGGAGAACAAACGAAGAGATTATTGTAGGGTACGAAACCACCTCAAAGTTATTCTTTCTGATCGATCTATTCAAGAGTCCGTAGTAAAATAACATGAAGCTATTCTTTCCGTTCAATCTATCTTAGAGTTTGTACTAGAATAACACCTTAAGACACAAATTAACCAAAACCCTAATGTCACCTAGATACTCCAATGTCACCTCAAGTATCCGTGGGTATGATTATACGATATGCATCACACAATCTCAGATTCATCTATTCGTCCAACACAAAGAACTTCAAAGAGTGCCCCAAAGTTTCTACCGGAGAGTCAAGACGAAAACGTGTGCCAACCCCTATGCATAAGATCATGAGGTCATGGAAATCGCAAGTTGATCACCAAAACATACATCAAGTGGGTCACGTGATATCCCATTGTCACCACAGACAAGCACATGCAAGACATACATCAAGTGTTCTCAAATCCTTAAAGACTCAATCTGATAAGATAACTTGAAAGGGAAAACTCAATTCATCACAAGGAGATAGAGGGGGAGAAACATCATAAGATCCAACTATAATAGCAAAGCTCGCGATACATCAGGATCGTGCTGAATCAAGAACACGAGAGAGAGAGAGAGAGATTAAACACATAGCTACTGGTACATACCCTCAGCCCGGAGGGTGAACTACTCCCTCCTCGTCATGGAGAGCGCCGGGATGATGAAGATGGCCGCCGGAGAGGGATTCCCCCCTCCAACAGGGTGCCGGAACGGGTCTAGATTGGTTTTCAGTGGCTATAGAGGCTTGTGGCGGCGGAACTCCCGATCTCAATTTCTTTCTGGAAGTTTGGGTATATATAAGAGGTGTTGGAGTCAGGAACAAGTCAGGGGGGTCCCCGAGGCGGCCACGAGGTAGGGGGTGCCCAGGGGGGTAGGGAGCGCCACACCCTCGTGGGTGCCTTGGGACTCTTCTGGCCCATCTCCGATACTCCATGGGCTTCTTTTGGTCCAAAAATGATCTCCGTGAAATTTCAGGTCAATTGGACTCCATTTGGTTTTCCTTTTCTGCGATACTCAAAAACAAGGAAAAAATAGAAACTGGCACTGGGCTCTAGGTTCATAGGTTAGTCCCAAAAATCATATAAAATAGCATATAAAACATCCAAGGTTGATAATATAATAGCATGGAATAATCAAAAATTATAGATATGTTGGAGACGTATCAGTACTTCCCCGCTGAGCTCCCAGGAGCCGCCGGCAAGGACGTTGCCAGGAGTCCCAAGCTTGCTGGAGGGCAGCAATCCTCGGCACGGCCTCACGCCCTGGCCATAGAAGCAGCTGTCCTTACGGACGAGATGAGCCTTTAGTCCTTACCGTCGAGCCCCAGGCTTCGGCATGGGCACAAGCCATCGTCCATTTCCTCCAAACAGGAGAGCTCCCCGAGGAGCAGGAAGAAGCAGAGAAAGTAGCCCGTCGGTCCAGCATGTACCAGTTCGTGGATGATGCCCTCTATAGGAGAAGACTGAACAATGTGAAATTGAAGTGCATTCCTCGAAAGGACGGACTGAGACTGTTGGCAGAGATACATGGAGGCATGTGTGGCTCCCACATAGGGTCAAGGGCTCTTGTCGGCAAAGCGTTCCGGGAAGGTTTCTTCTGGCCCACCGCCCTCCAGGATGCAACTGCGCTAGTAACCAAGTGTGAAACGTGTCAGTTCCATTCAAAGAAGCTTCATCAACCCACCCAAGCTCTTCAGACAATCCCTCTTTCCTGGCTATTTTCGGTCTGGGGGCTTGACATACTGGGCCCCTTTCCCCGTGTTGCCAGGGGCTTTGAGTAATTGTACGTCGCCATCAACAAGTTCACAAAGTGGTCGGAAGTGGAGCTAGTGAGAAAGGTAGCAGCATAGTCAGACGTCAAGTTCTTCAAGGGACTAGTCTGTCGTTTCGGTGTGCCGAACAGAGTCATCACCGACAACGGCACATAGTTCACGAGCCACACATTCATGCAGTACATTCAAGACCTCGGCGGCAAGGTCTCTTTTGCTTCTGTTGCCCATCCCAGAAGTAACGGCCAGGTTGAGAGGGCGAATGCAGAAGTGCTGCAGGGCCTCAAGACCAGGACTTTTGACAAGATACACAAGTGCGGAAGGCGCTAGATTGATGAGTTGCCAACGGTTCTTTGGTCAATCAGGACGACACCAAATCGAGCCACTAGCCAGACACCCTTTGCCCTGGTATACGGGGCAGAAGCAGTTCTCCCCACTGAACTCATATATGGGTCACCTCGAGTGCTCTCTTATGATGAGTTTGAGCAAGAGCAGTTGCGCCAAGATGATGTGACGCTCCTTGAGGAAGATCATCTTCGGGCTGCTGTGCGAGCCGCTCGATATCAGCAAGCCTTGCGTCGCTATCATAGCCGCAAGGTTCACGCCCAAAGCCTTGAGAAGGTGACCTTGTTCTTCGGCAGATCCAATCCCCCAAGAATCTAAACAAGTTGACGCCAAAGTGGGAAGGCCCTTATCAGTTAATACGAGTCACCAGGCCTGGCGCAGTCTGCCTGGAGACCGAAGATGGCATTCCGGTGAGCAACTCCTGGAATATTGAACATCTTCGCAAGTTTTACCCCTAAAGCGCAATTGCCGGGAGCCCCGACAACCCCCGTTTCGTACTAGCCTTGACGCCGAGGCATGTAACCCTATGTACGGACCCAGGCGCAGACCCTGTGCATAGTCAGGGAAAAGGAATCCCTTAGTATGTATAGTTTCCTGTCGATTTCCATGTTTGTGTATATACGTATGTAACACCCCGTATGTAACCTGCCACATTTGTATTCCAACTCTTGCCATTTCCGGCACTAAGTTATTTTATTTCCTTGTTGTCGGGTTTTTGTCTTTGTGTTACTTTTGTATTTGTCATGCATCTCATATTATGTCATCATGTGCATCACATTTGCATACATGTTCGTCTCATGCATCCGAGCATTTTCCCCGTTGTCCATTTTGCATTCCGGCACTCCTATGTCCTCTGGTTTTCCTTTCTACCTCTTTTCGTGTGCGGGTGGTAAACGTTTTCAGATTGGACCGAGACTTGCCAAGCGGCCTTGGTTTACTACCGGTAGACCGCCTGTCAAGTTTCGTGCCATTTGGACTTCGTTTGATACTCCAACGGTTAACCGAGGGACCGAAAAGGCCTCGTGTGTGTTGCAGCCCAACACCCCTCCAAAGTGGCCCAAAATCCACCTAAACCTCCTCCATCATCTAGGACGTTTGATCACGATCGCGTGGCCGCAAACCGTGCTCAATTTGGAGCCTCCTAGCTCCTCCTACCTATAAATATAGCCCCTCCTCCGAAATCTCGGGTCTCTTCCCCCCTAAAACCCTAAAAATCCCCTCTCTGCACGCCGGACGTGTCCGTACGCGTTGGACACACCGCGCCGCCGCCCCGCACCAGCGGCGTCCCGCCATGTAGCGCCCGCCGCCGCCGAGGCCCGCGGAGCCCGATCCGGGCCCCCGCGGCCCGTCTCCTCGTCACCGCCGCCCGCGGGAGGAGCCACCCAAGCGCCGCCCGCCTCTCCTCTCGCCGGCCGCCGCCTGCTTTCACCGGCGAGTAGCGCCACCTCGCCGCTCAGGCGACCGCGCCACCGAGCACCGCCGCGGCCGACCCGAGCCGGCTCCGACCTCGCCGCTCCGGCCGCCCACCGCCTCCTCCTCGTCGCCTGCGTGCGCCACCATCGCCAAGTCCCCGCTCCGGCCATCTATAGTGTACCCCGGTGAGAGATCCGTCCGCCTCTACTTCCGTGCCCGATCCGATCTGGATCTGGAACCTTGATCCTCGGTTGACTTTTGCCCCGTTTCAGTAATATTTTGCATACTTCATCATGCCATAACTCTGCAACCGTGACTCCGTTTTGGGCGTGTAGCATATCGAAATGTTCGTCTCGACGAGTACTTCATTTCATCTCATTGCATCATGTTCATTTGAGCTCATATTGACGCCCTAAATGCTGTTGGAAGAGTGCTAGTTTCTGTTAGTTTCAGATTCATATCAGTAATTGGACATTTGTCAATTTTGCCATGATTAGTGTGTGCCTCCTATGATATGGAGCTCTACATGAGTTTTGAAGTATGCCATGCCATCTTTACAGGGGTGTATGCCATGTATTTTTGTGATCTCTGTGGTGACTAGCACAAGCATGCAAATTTGCCCTCTCAATGTTGCTGATTTCAGGGACTTTGAAATATTCCAAGTCTTTGCCCTGTCATTATTTTTATGCCATGTATTCATGTTGCTACCAAGTGATCCATGCATCTTTTGAGCATGATCAGTAAGGATGTTTGTAGATATTGTTGTGCTCTATCCATCCATGTCTTTGTTTACAATTATGTAGCACCCTAGCTTGAGTCAATCGAGCTCTACTTTTGCTATAAAATGTTCCTGGCAGAATGTTTACGTGTTAAGCAATTTTGCCGAGCTTGTTATAGTTGATCCATGCATGCTATGTTGTTGTTCTTTCCATGTTTAGCTCCTATGCCATGTCTACTTTCTGGGTGTATGCTTAGTTTGTCATGCAATGCCTTGTAGTGAGTGCATCGAGCTCGTCAACATGCCTACTCAATATCTGTTTTGCCATGTTCCAGTTTTTCTCTAAGTCTCAATCTGTTAACGATAATTGCTATGTTCACATGGTTGCCATTGTATTTTTTCTGATCCCTTTTGGCTTATGGGCAGTAAGGGACTTTTGTTGTATGCTTTGAGTAGCTTCATGCCATGCTTTGCTTTGCCATGATATGTTCCTGTAGCATGTGGTTATCTTGCTCTAAACATTGCTTCCATATGTTAAATTCCTGTCTTGTTGTTATTTCACTAAGTCTGTAACCTGTTATGTTTTGCGCTTTTTCCATGCTTGTTTGAACCTGCTATTGAGTGATTTAGCCGTAGCTCGGTGTTCATCTTTTGTCAAGCATCTTGAGTGGATGCCTACCATGTATTTTGTTGCTATGTTAGAGTGCTGTAGCATGTTGTTCTTGATGCATTTAGATGGTCTCGTGCTATTAATCGCAGATCGATGCCATATTTGTTTTACTTGTCATTTCCAATCCGTGCATCCGATTCCGGTGATCTTTATATCGATTTTGACCGAAATCAACTCCTCTTTCCAGTGGCAGTCTTGGTTTTCCAAGTTGAGGCCAGGTTCAATCATTCCTTTCCGAAACATGCATATGCATCGCATACCACATCCCGCGTATCATGCCATGTTTTGCATCATGTTGTTTGTGCATTGCACGTGGTTGATTGTGTCTCCCTTTGCTTGTTGTCCTTGCTTGGGTAGAGCCGAGAAACAAGTACGTGACCGAGGAGCCCGTTGAGTACGCTTACGAGGATCAAGCTAACGTCAACTCGGAGAACTTTGCAGGCAAGATGGCCATACCCTCGAAATCACTTCTATCTTTGCTTGCTAGATGCTCGCTCTTTTGCTATGCCTATTCTATGATGGTCAAACCTCTAACCCACCTTGTCCTAGCAAACCGTTGTTTGGCTATGTTACCGCTTTGCTCAGCCCCTCTTATAGCGTTGCTAGTTGCAGGTGAAGATTGGAGTTTGTTCCTTGTTGGAACATGTTTATTGTTGGGATATCGTTATTATATTTTGTCTATCTTAATGCACCTATATACTTGGTAAAGTGTGGAAGGCTCGGCCTTATGCCTGGTGTTTTGTTCCACTCATGCCGCCCTAGTTTTCGTCATACCGGTGTTATGTTCCTTGATTTTGCGTTCCTTACACGGTTAGGTTATAATGGGAACCCCTTGACAGTTCGCCTTGAATAAAACTCCTCCAGCAATGCCCAACCATGGTTTTACCATTTGCCACCTAGCCTCTTTTTCCCTTGGGTTTCTGGAGCCCGAGGGTCATCTTTATTTAAACCCCCTGATGCGGAGCATCCCAAGGTCATCCCCATGGACCTACCATCGTCTCATCAAGTGCCTACCGGACCCATGACTCGATCACATGCAAGATCTCTAGAAACCAAGGTGACATCTCTCCTCTCACAATTCCACTTTGATGCACATGAAGCATGGCTACTACCTCATATGGATACTTTGTGCATACTCAGGTACAATGGAGAAGCTAAGGAGCAAGGACAAGAAGAAGAGGAAGATGGACGAGAAGACGAAGAAGGAGGGCTGAAGGAAAAGTCCCAGCCACCGGACGACCGGCCGGGACCGGACGTCCGGCGCCTGAAGCATCAGCCGAGCCCCAGCGAACGGACGTCTGGTCCAGACCGGACGACCGGTGCCCCTGCAACCGAAGCAAATGAGCGGACGTCTGGTCCGGACCGGATGACCGGCGCACCTTGATAGGGGCTAAGGTGTCCTGATTTTTCGATGAGATGGTGGCTATCGTTTTCTGTGGGAGTCGACCTTGACGATCCGACTACGAACGTGCGAGACGTCGCGCCTTAGCAATCGCTAAACCAACTTCCGAGGGTTATTGACCACGCCGGAGCACGATCAACCTGACCACGAGGGTCTGTTTCCTGCGAGCAAACGAAGAACAAGCAAGAAACTGAGATTGCAATCGGGATATTGCGAATATAAGATGAAAGCTTTATTGATCAAGGTGGGGTTCTGTGACGTCTTGGTCTGGTCGTTGGACACAAACGAAGCCCATCAATTTGTCCATCAGTTTGGGGGTGACAAGTAGTACTAAAAAGCAGTTTAGACCCCAACTTAGCCCATAAACATCTCCAAAAGTGGCTAAGAAATTTAGTATCACGATCTGAAACAATAGTATTTGGCACACCATGCAAGCGAATAATTTCACGAAAGAACAAATCAACAACATTAACAGCATCATCGCTTTTATGACATGGTATAAAGTGTGCCATTTTTGAGAACCTATCCACGACAACAAATATGCTATCCCTCCCCTTCTTTGTTCGAGGTAAACCTAAAACAAAGTCCATAGATATATCCTCCCAAGGAACACTAGGTACAGGCAAAGGCATATATAAACCTTGAGGATTGAGTCGTGACTTAGCTCTTTGACATGTAGTGCAGCGAGCAACAAAACGCTCAACATCCCGTCTCATCTTTGGCCAAAAGAAATGTGTAGCAAGTATATCCTCCGTCTTCTTGACGCCAAAGTGTCCCATTAATCCTCCTCCATGCGCCTCCTGCAACAACAAAAGACGAACGGAGCTAGCCGGAATGCATAGCTTGTTAGCACGAAACACAAATCCATCGTTAAGAACGAACTTGTTCCAAGTTCTCCCTTCCTTACAATTCTGCAATACATCTTTAAATTCAGCATCATGAACATATTGATCTTTGATGGTCTCCAAACCAAATATTTTAAAGTCAAGTTGTGAAAGCATAGTATAACGACGAGACAAGGCATCAGCAATAACATTTTCTTTACCCTTCTTGTGTTTAATGATATAAGGGCAAGTCTCAATGAATTCAACCCATTTAGCATGTCTACGGTTCAGTTTTGCTTGACTTTTAATGTGTTTCAAAGATTCATGATCAGAATGTATAACAAATTCCTTGGCCCATAAATAATGTTGCCATGTTTCTAAGGTCCGAACAAGAGCATATAATTCTTTATCATAAGTAGAATAGTTCAGACTAGGCCCACTCAATTTTTCAGAAAAGTATGCAACAGGTTTTCCATCTTGTAATAACACACCTCCTAATCCAATTCCACTAGCATCACATTCAAGCTCAAAAGTCTTATTGAAATTAGGAAGTTGGAGTAAAGGAGCATGTGTCAACTTATCTTTCAATACCGTGAAGGCTTCTTCCTGTGCGGTACCCCAAACAAAAGGCACATCCTTCTTTGTAAGCTCGTTGAGAGGTGCAGCAATGGTGCTGAAATCTCTCACAAAACGCCTATAGAAACCAGCGAGGCCAAGGAAACTCCTAACTTGTGTGACCGTTTTGGGCTGCGGCCAACTCTCAATAGCTTCAATCTTGGCTTTATCAACTTCAATTCCCTGTGGAGTAACAACATAGCCAAGAAAAGATACTCTGTCGGTGCAAAAGGTGCACTTTCCAAGGTTTCCAAACAAACGTGCATCACGTAGAGCAATAAAAACAGCACGTAAATGTTCCAAATGTTCCTCCAAAGATTTGCTATAAATCAATATGTCATCAAAGTAAACTAGCACAAATTGTCCAATGAAAGCACGTAAAACTTCGTTCATTAACCTCATGAAAGTACTAGGTGCATTAGTTAACCCAAAAGGCATGACTAACCACTCATATAATCCAAACTTAGTTTTAAATGCTGTTTTCCATTCATCACCCAATTTCATACGAATTTGATGGTATCCACTACGCAAATCAACTTTGGAGAATATTGTAGAGCCACTCAATTCATCAAGCATATCATCTAGCCTAGGAATAGGATGACGACAACGAATAGTAATATTATTAATGCCTCTACAATCAACGCACATACGCGACATACCATCCTTTTTCGGCACTAAAATGATAGGAACAGCACAAGGACTAAGGGATTCGCGTATATAACCTTTGTCAAGCAGTTCTTGTACTTGACGCATAATCTCCTTCGTCTCCTCTGGATTGGTACGGTATGGTGCACGGTTGGGTAGCGAAGCACCGGGAATTAAGTCAATTTGATGCTCAATCCCTCGAATAGGTGGTAATCCCAGTGGCACGTCTTGTGGAAAGACGTCAGCGAACTCCTGCAAAATGTTAGTGACAGCAGGGGGCAAAGAGGAAGGCACGTCTTCGAATGAAAATAATGCCTCTTTGCACACAAAAGCATAGCAAACAGATTTGCTAAAATCTAGCTCATGAATATCAGATTTGGTGGCAAGTAAACATGCACTTTTCAATTTAATTTCAGAAACAACAGTAGATGGTTTATTATTAGGCTTCATTTGGTGCTCAAATTCTTTTGCCACAATCTGATTTTCACTCTTATTTGTCTCCTGTTTTGCTTTATTAGCTCTATTAATATCATCTTTCAAAATGGAATCAGGAGTCATAGGAAGCAAAGTAATATTTTTATCATTATGAACAAGAGTATACTGATTGTTTCTACCATGGTGTACAGAATTTTTATCAAATTGCCATGGTCTACCAAGTAATAAGGAACATGCTTGCATAGGTACCACATCACAATAAACATAATCAGCATATGTAGAGATACTAAAATGCACACGAACAGTACGTGTTACCTTAACCTTGCCGCTGTTGTTGAACCATTGGATGTAGTAAGGATGTGGATGTGGTCTTGTGGTGAGAGATAGCTTCTCCACCATCTCCATGCTAGCCAAGTTATTGCAGCTCCCTCCATCTATGATCACGCGAACAGAACGTTCCTTCACAACTCCCTTTGTATGGAACAAATTATGCCTCTGATTTTGCTCAGCTTGTGTAACCTGCACACTCAAAACACGTTGAGCAACTAAACATTCATACCTGTCAGCATCTTCAGGAGCCATGTATTGCGTCTCATGATCAGAATCATCTCCATCGTGTTCTTCACGTGTAATAAGAGCCAAAGTCTCCTCATCATAGTCACTAGCGGACTCATACCCACCATCCTCAGTAACAATCATCACACGCTTAGATGGGCATTCTCTCGCATAATGACCTCCACCCTTGCAACGTCGACAAATAATATCATGTGTTTGCCCTGTTGATGCCATGGATGAAGAAGAGCTCATTGCAGGCCCAGAAGGTGTGCTCTTGGCAGATAGTGGTGATTGTGCCTGCTTTATTGTATCACGGTTGGAGGTGGCAGCCGACGGAGGCGCCGATGTAGCAGAACGTGTGGAAGTAGATGATGCACGTGGTGTCCATGATGAAGGTCGACCTGCAGAAAAGTTAGTCCGCGCCAATGCCTGTCGATCCTGCACTTCACGTTCAGCTTTACAAGCAAGATGGAATAAACGAGTGATATTAGTATACTCCTTATACTCTAGAATCGTCTGAATCTCTCTATTTAATCCACCCATAAAACGTGCAAGCATAGCTTCATTCTCCTCAACAATACCACATCTAATCATGCCAGTTTGTAATTCCTGATAATATTCTTCTACAGAATTTTTTCCCTGTCTTAAGCGCTGCAATTTTTGAAGTAATTCACGTTGATAATATGGTGGAACCCAACGAGTACGCATAGCAGTTTTCAAAGCAGCCCAAGTAGCCGGAATAGGATATAATCTACAATGCTCAGACCACCAAACACATGCAAAACTAGTGAATGCACAAACAGCAGCAGGAACACGTCTCTCCTCGGGATATTGTAAACATGTAAATTGTTGTTCAGTTTCTAACTCCCAAGTAAGATATATATCAGGAACATATCTACCCTCAAATGGTGGAATATTCAATTTTAGTTTAGGGAGATGGTCATGATCTCATACCTGAGGGGGAGCCCTACCATTGCCATTATTTGCATGTGGACGACCTGGTGGTTGCTGTGCTGGTGGTGGCACATAGTTCTGATTTTGATCAACCTCATCCTCATAATCTCCCACATAATCATCCTCCTCCACATCAGCAGTAGGAGCCACAGAAGTATCAACAGCAGCACCAGCAGTTTGGCCCGACTGAAGAGGGACACGGCTCGCTCGGCGGAGGGCTGTTTCCCGATGTGGAGGTAGTCGGTGTTGTTGCTGTTGTTGCAGAGGTGCGGCAGGAGCAGCTGGGGGTGGTGGTGGAAAACGCGAAAGCAATTCAGCAAATTTGTTATCGAGCTTTGTTTCAAACGTCTTCTCCATGCCATCTATCTTCTCCATGGCCTCTTCAAATCTGTTTATCACATCTTGCAGCTGTCCACTCATCATTTGCTGAAACGTATCATGAAGCTCCTTGTTCGTCAAGTTCTCCCAGTCAGTCTTGTCGGCTTGTGATCCTGGCATGGTTAGCAGCAATAGAAACACACAAGAATATGATCCTACAGACTACTAACAAGTGGTGGTGGTGGCGGGTGTCACAAATCCGTCAAGCAAATCTCAAATTCTTGCCAGTTCTTACCCAGCAGCAGGCGGTGATCGGCAACTGTTATAGTCAAAACTCTCAAAAGCTTGGATAGAGCGATTGCCAGGGAGAGTCAAACGCACGACGTAGATGTATGTGGAGCTGGGAAGGCTTATAGTATGGTAGCAAAAAGGGTCAGCAATAATCAATTCAGAGATGCAAAGTTGAATAAACGCTCAACGACGGTACTGTGCTGGTCCTAGGCTAGACCGTGCTAGAGACGCGAGCCTAGAACACTAACAAAATCACGGCGCTGCACGTAAATAAGGGAAAAGCACACTCTGGAACTCTTTTTTTTTGCTCTTTTTTTGCGCTCCTTTTTTTGCGCTCCTCTTTTTTTTGCGAAAAATCACTATAATGGCGAGTGTCTCAAAAGACTGAGAAAAGCCTAAAAATAGGAAAGGGAAAAAAATTGCCCGTGAAAATTTTGGCCTAAAAACTGCCCGGGGGTCTCTAGACTCTTTTTTTTTCCGAGACCTACGCAGGCAAGGAAACACGAATCGGAATTTAGATTGATCTCAAGAACAAACCTAATATGAGAAGAACTCGGATTGGTGGTGGATATATGGTTGTGGTATATGGCAGCGGTGGTGGTATATGGTAGCGGTGGTGGTATATGGATACAGATTGGTGGTGGTATATGGATATAGATTGGTGGTGGTATATGGATATGGATTCAGAGCGGTGGCGGATAAGCAAAAGTGATAGATGGGCGATGATGATGGTGCGGCGGCGGCGTGACAACTTATGACCAGAACTCGAAACTCTAAAAGACTAGACTCTAAGACCAGCAACTTGACACGACGATGCAAGCGCAAATTCAACAAAGCAAAAACCCTAAAAAGATTATGCAAAGGCTTAGATTGGTTCGGATATGATGAACTAACCCTAATTTTTTTGTGGCTTTTTCATGGACTGTAGGTATGAAGAACAGACTCTATCTAATCTACGAAAAACTGTAAAATCTCACTGAGCAACCTGGAAATCTGATACCACTTAATAGGGGCTAAGGTGTCCCGATGTTTCGATGAGATGGTGGCTATCGTTTTCTGTGGGAGTCGACCTTGATGATCCGACTACGAACGTGCGAGACGTCGCGCCTTAGCAATCGCTAAACCAACTTCCGAGGGTTATTGACCACGCCGGAGCACGATCAACCTGACCACAAGGGTCTGTTTCCTGCGAGCAAACGAAGAACAAGCAAGAAACTGAGATTGCAATCGGGATATTGCGAATATAAGATGAAAGCTTTATTGATCAAGGTGGGGTTCTGTGACGTCTTGGTCTGGTCGTTGGACACAAACGAAGTACGCGAAGTTGCAGCTATGGCGAACTTTTAATCTAAACAAAACCCAAAGTCTAAACGACGCACTAAGGGCTGTATATATGGAGGAAGAGGGGGGAATTTCGTGGCCCTTGAGGGTGGGGTCCGAAACCAACCCTAACTCTTGTTTCCCCACACATACGGACTCTAAAAATAGCCTATACTTAAGTATTTCAAAATTACATGGGCCTGGCCCATTAATAAGGTGACGCAGCACCTAGAATAGCCTATGGACGAATATTATGAAGTGGCATCTTGTATATTTCGTCCAAGGCTTCATGCACTCCTTATGGCGGCTTCAAAGTCTTGAAATCATCACTTGTAACTCCGTTCTTGATCCCCTTACGCATGCCATCAACTCCATGCGTGTTCTTGCTCCAATGTTCATCCTTCTCCAAGCTAGGCCCTTCATTTGTAAGCAAAACAAATGTATCCAATTTAGGCAGCATCATAATCTCATGAACATTAGAATCATTACCAAGAAACGAAAGTACCTGGTAATTCAATTGGCGTGCACGAGCTCTAGTAATTGGTCCAGTATATGTAACAGTAGGGGCTGTGGGTGTAACAATGGTATTGATGTCCTCATCACACCTGCATCCGAACCAACATCAGCGGAAGCCCAACGTTTCCGGACGTCCGGCACCCCCATCACAGAGCCGAACCAGCGGACGCCGGAGGACACCGGATGACCGGCCGCTCTTGAGACACCGGACGATCGGCCACCAGCGGACGTCCGGTACCTGGCTGCATACAGATTCGGGCCCGAGGCCCATGTACCCCTACTTTCACCCCCATTTGCATGTAGACTATAAATAGACCTCTCCCACCTCCTTTCTAGGGTTAGAAAATGTTTAGCTCATATTTGTGAGAGAGCTTTGCTCATCCACTTGGTTACCTTCTCCTCGGAGATTCAAGCCTCCACCGGAGAAGATCCCCCAAGTGGATTCAAGACCTCCTTGCGGAGAAGATCATCAAGACCCCCTCTAGGGTGGCCCCATCAAGACCTCCCCACGGAGAAGAACCGGTTACCGTGTATCGTACTTAGTTGTCCATGGATTCGTGTATCGTTCTATGTATTCGAGGATTTAGCCCATGTGTGACTTATTCATGTCGGTTTATTAATTGCCTCTTGTGTTTTCCCTCCATTCGTCCCCGTGTTCTTCGTGATTTCCCCGGGATCCGCTCCTTTCATGAAAGATCGGCTGACTAGGGTCTCTACCCTACATCATCTTGGTATCTAGAGCAAGGTTGATCACGATTTCGGAGCCCCCCTCTTCGTTTTCTAGCTTGATTTTGTTGTTTTTCGTCCTAATCCGAAAATCCCCACAAAAATAGCACCAAAATTTTTCTTATGATTTGTGAGTTTTAATGATGTTTTGTTGGTTTCGATCCGTGAATTTGTTGTGTTGCAAGTGGATCTAGCCTTCCCCCACCATCTCCACCTTGAAATCCATCCAAAATCCATGAAATTCATATCAATTTTGCCCCCGACCCATCGGACGACCGCAACTTACCGGACGTCCGGAGCCGCAGGAACCACTGGACGTCCGACCTTTCCGAACGACCGGAACCTCTAACCCGAGCTGAAATTAGCGGATGTCCGACCCGACTGGACGTCCAGCGACCGGACATCCGTCCACTTCCGGACGACCGCTACTTCCACCACATCATCCGCTACACCTCCACCAACTTCCGCAAACCTTTCCAATATCCCAACCCACACCACCATTTACCCACTACCTACTCCGACGCTTTTTGTCGCACTTGGTTTTGAGAATTTGAGTTGCGGCACCATATCCTTTTGTGTTTCGGCTATCTAGGTACGGTTCGACATGGACATCACCACCGCTCATTTCGCCACGGACGCATCATCAACAACGACCACCTCAACTACGACTTGGTTTTCATGCCACCATTTTGACACCATACCGGAAGCAAGACCGGTAACCTCATCTTGGTATTGGACATATCACTCTTGCCATTACATTGATAGCCATCATAGCCTTACTCCTTTGCGTTGCTTACCCATCGAGACTAGCCATTGAGTATTGCCGGCAACGAGACTTGTGCACATTAATGATCATACTTCCCATAGCATACATACATACATCATTGTTGCCTATATTGGTATCATCTCTTGTGTCACAAAGTTGTTATCGCATACTCACTTGCTATCTTGGTTCGTCAAGCATTGCATGAGAAAAGAGCTCAAACATCAAAGAGCCAACCAAGCTTTTAAGCAAAGAGGAAAGATAAGCAAAGAGCTTTTAAGCAAGAACCATAGCATCATACAACATTAAGATTGTCATACTCGATCATCTTGGATCATATCCTAGCAACACCTTGCATAAAACATATTTGGGATAGAAGTCGTTGCATTTTCGCTAAGTAGGTTGTGCACAAGTTCTTGTATCCGCCTATCGTGTAATCGTGCTAGCGTCTCTCTAGTGTTGTGCAACAAGAGCATTTTTGTGGATTCCACATTTTGGCTCACCCTTGGTTGCACAACCCTACTTATCTTTTTGCACGTGTGTTTCCATGTACCTTATATGCTTGGTCTACTTGTTACATTGCATCTTGTGAATCTTCTCCAACATTATTGAATCTTGCTTACATTCACATTAAAAATTGTGCCACCATCCTAACCAAGCTCCACCATAAGCTTTTACTTGTGTAGGTGTGAGAAACCGACGAGAATTCGTACCAATTGGGCTATTTCCTTGTCCTACATTGGAGTGATCATCGATTCACTTTCAACTTTGGTCAAGGTACATTTGGTATTCATTCTTTTCTTTCTACCACTCACATTTGTCTTGGAATGATGGATAGGCCAAGTACTTCTACCAACCCACTCTTCATGGAGCAAGACGACGACATGAACTCCTTCGTCACCAAGAGTCACCTCTTTGGTGCATAACGTGCTTTGCATCAAGAGCAACAAGCTATGAGTGAACGCATCGACAACCTTGCCGCCGACTTGTGACTTTCCGAGCAACGTACAAGGGACTACTTCGACCACAAGCTCGACGATCACAGGCAAGAGAATGACGCAAGGATGGACGAGATTCACACTTTGTTGCTCAACCGCTCTTCTTCCACTTCAAGAAGGAGCTGTTCAAGTCGCCACTCCGACTTCACCCTCTCTGGCTCAAGTACACCGACATCGAACACTCCTCGTCGAGCCGCGCGCACCGACCGTCAAGCAAACCTTAATCCACTTCGAGACACCGACTCACAAGAACATCGACGACGTCAAACTGAAGAAGCATTTGCACTAGCACGAGAACGGCAACAACAACACCAACATGAAGAGGAAGAACGTGCGTGTCTCCACCAACTTGCACAAGATGCCGAGACACGACGTCAAGAACAACAACTCCGTGACGCTCAAGCTCTTGCGGCGCAACAAGCTCTACGCGATTCGAGTCGAGCCGTTGCCGACCGAGGCCGACAAGCCCGTGAACAAGAGGAAGCACTTCGCGAAGAAATTCAAGAACAACGATTTCAAGCTCACATGCATCGTCCAGTTCCTCCTCGAGCTCGACGCGCTCCTCCACAAGCTCGCCAAGACCATCAAGTTCATCAAGAGCATGACGACAATGGGAATCCTCCGCGACAAGAGCAACACGAGGTTGACAACCCTCCGCGTCAAGAGCATCACGAGTTGAACAATCATCTACAACATGGGCGTCATCATCCCCGACCCCAACACAATGAAGAGCAACGCTACGGCAAGCTCAAGTTCACCATGCCCAAGTTCAACGGAAGCAATGATCCCGAAGAATACCTTTCATGGGCATTGAAAGTTGATAAGATCTTTCGTTTGCACAATTATGAAGAAGATAAGAAGATCACGATGGCATCCCTTGAGTTCCAAGACTATGTCCTCATTTGGTGGGAACAAATCATAGAGCGCCGCGAGGCAAGAGGTGAACCACCCATCACTACTTGGGCACAAATGAAGGATGTCATGAGAGCACGCTTCGTGCCTACCTACTACAACCGCAACCTCTTCAAGAAACTCCAACAACTCAAGTAAGGAACCAAGAGCATTGAAGAATACTACAAGGAGATGGAGATTGCAATGATAAAAGCCAATGTGATGGAAGATGATGAACAATGGCACGTTTCTTGAATGGACTCAATCATCCTATCAAGAAGATCGCCGACTTCCAACCATACTCAAATCTCATCGAGCTAGTGCACCAAGCTACCAAAGCAGAACGCCAAGTGCAAGATGATTTCAAGTATGCCAAGTTCTCATCCAAGTCCTACGGTTTCTCCAATAACCAAGATTCAACGACTCCAACACCGATTACAAGACCCTCTGCTTCCAACATCGACAAGTCGACTTCCAAGAAAGCTTCGCCAACTACAAGCAATCCTAATACGAGCAACTTCAAGCCGAGAGCTTCATCATCATCAACCCCTACCGATGAGACCGTCAAGATGAGTTCCTTCAAGTGTTTCACTTGCGGCGGCCGAGGCCACAAGTCCTATGAGTGCACCAAGAAGCGCACCATGATCTTCAACGACGACGGCACTTATGATTCCATGAGTGAAGGAGATATGGAAGCCCTTGAGCAAGTCGCCATGCACCGCCAAGTGAACAATGAAGAAGAACAAGTCTTTTGTGATGAAGACTCAAGTCCCGCACTTGTTGTCTCCAAAGTATTGACCCTCCAACATCACCAAGAAGAAGACCAAAGATGCACCATTGTAACGCCCCGGACACACCCGCCGGTGGTCGTTACTCCTGGCGGGATCTAGACTGGCCCCACAGATCAATACTAGTCTTTTCTGCGCACTTTGTCCTCACTCGTGCGCACCCGGGAGCAACTTCCCGGTCGGTCACCCATCCTGAAACTACTCCAAGCTGAGCACGCTTAACTTGGGAGTTCTGTCCGGATGGGTTCCTGGAAAAGAAGGAATTCCTTATTGATATGAGTAGTCTATCATCCCTAATAAGCCAGGCCATCACATACACCCCCACTCAGAGGAACCGACGTCCTCGTCGGACCACAGGAACGTTCCCTCTTGGCACAACCGTCTGTGCATCCAGTCCGGTACATGTGCCATTCCGTGTGCCATGACAGGTCACAAACGTCATGAACAACATGACCGCGCACCTGTCCGCAATCATCCGTGTAACCACGAGGGTCGGCTCTGATACCAACTTGTAACGCCCCGGACACACCCCGCCGGTGGTCGTTACTCCTGGCGGGATCTAGACTGGCCCCACAGATCAGTACTAGTCTTTTCTGCACACTTTGTCCTCACTCATGCGCACCCGGGAGCAACTTCCCGGTCGTTCACCCATCCTGAAACTACTCCAAGCTGAGCACACTTAACTTGGGAGTTCTGTCCGGATGGGCTCCCGGAGAAGAAGGAATTCCTTATTGATATGAGTAGTCTATCATCCCTAATAAGCCAGGCCATCACAACCATATTTCACACCAAGGCCGGCATCAATGGACGATCCGTCAAGGTCATCATCTATGGAGGGAGTTGTCACAATCTCGCAAGTGAAGAACTTTTCTCCAAGCTCTAATTGCCCAAGACGAAGCACCCACATCCATACAAAGTGCAATGGCTTAGTGACTCCGGCACTATCCAAGTCGAGCACTGAGTGCAAGTATCCTTCAAAATCGGCGCCTACGAAGACACCTTGGAGTGCGACGTCATCCCTATGACCGTTTGTCATCTTCTCCTTGGACGGCCATGGCAATTCGATAGAGGAGTCGTCCACAATGGGCGTACAAACCACTATAGCTTCAAGATGCAAGGAAAGGAGTTTGTGTTACGCCCTATGTCTCCAAGCCAAGTGATCGCCGATAAGCAAGCCACCCATCGTGGAGAGAATGGTGAGAGAGTGAGCCACCAAAAGGAGAGTGAGCGCCACAAGCCCAAATTGAGTGCCTCCACAATGAGCGAAAACAAGAACCTAGTTCTATTTGCCACGAAACGTGAGATGAGAGAAGTGTGTGAGAACCCATCTAGTGTCCTACACTACGTCCTCGTGTGCAAGGACAATGCACCACAAACTAACACTTCTCACACTCTTCCTCTACTGTTGTCTTCTCTTTTGCAGGAATTTCAAGATGTTTTCCCCGATGAGCTACCTCCGGGACTACCTCCACTACGAGGCATTGAGCACCGCATCGACCTCATCCCTAGAGCACCACTTCCAAACAAAGCTCCCTACCGCGTCAACCTCGAAGAAACCAAAGAAATTCAAAGGCAAGTAAAGCATCTCATAGACCATGGACATGTGCGTGAAAGTTTGAGCCCTTGTGCTGTACCGGTCATTCTTGTGCCAAAATGTGACGGTAGTTTTCGCATGTGCTCCGATTGTAGACCTATCAATGCTATCACCGTTCGTTATAGGTATCCCATTCCATGCCTAGATGATATGCTAGATGAGCTTAGTGGTGCCACTATATTTTCCAAAATTGATCTTAAGAGTGGTTACTATCAAATCCGCATACAAGAGGGTGATGAATGGAAAACCGCATTCAAACCCAAGTTTGGTTTGTATGAGTGGTTAGTCATGCCTACGGGTCTCTCGGAAGCACCGGGCACTTTTATGCACCTTATGCATCATGTCTTTTGCCCTTATATTGGTGAGTTTGTTGTGGTTTACTTTGATGACATTCTTGTGTTTAGCAAATCTATTAAAGAGCATGTCACCCATGTCCGCACCGTTTTGCAAACTCTTCGAAAAGAGCGCCTCTATGCTAATATGGAGAAATGCCTTTTTGGTGTTGATAAGCTCATTTTCTTGGGTTTTGTTGTTTCTTCTAAGGGTGTGCATGTAGATGAGTCCAAGATCAATGCTATTAAGACTTGGCCGCAACCAACCAACTTGCATCAAGTGCGTAGTTTTCTTGGTCTTGCGGGTTTCTATCGTCGCTTTGTGAAGGATTTTAGCACCATTGCTTCGCCTTTGCATGCTTTGAGCAAGAAGAAAGCGCCGTTTGTTTGGGGACCATCCCAAGATACCGCATTCAATGAGCTTAAGAATTTGCTTACTCATGCTCCCGTGCTTGCTTTACCCAACTTCGACAAGCCTTTTGAGATTCATTGCAATGCTAGCGGTAATGGCATAGGAGGTGTGTTAACGCAAGAGAAGCGCCACATAGCTTACTTTAGTGAGAAACTTTCCGGAGCGCAACTCAACTATCCCATCTATGACAAAGAGATATATGCTTTAGTTCGCGTTTTACATGAATGGGAACATTACCTTCGTCCCCATGATTTTATCATTCATACTGATCATGAGACTCTCAAATATCTTAAGGGTCAAACTAAGTTGAACAAGCATCATGCTAAATGGAGTGAATTCATTGAGTCTTTTCCCTATGTCATCAAGTACATCAAGGGTAAAGAAAACATCGTAGCGGATGCTCTTTCCCGCATATGCATGCTAGTCACGCAACTTGAGTTAGATGTCATTGGCTTCGAGCATATCAAAGAATTGTATGCGCATGATGAAACTTTTGCCACTCCTTATGCCAAGTGTTTGTCGAATACATCGTGGGAACGCTATTACATCAAAGACGGCTATCTTATGAGAGCTAACAAACTTTGCATCCCCAAGTCGTCCCTTTGTTTGTTGCTTTTGCAGGAATCACATGGAGGAGGCTTAATGGGACATTTTGGACGCGACAAGACGTTCTCCACGCTCTCGAAGAGCTACTTTTGGCCAAAGATGTTTCGGGACGTCAATCGCTTCACCAACCGATGTTCGACATGCCGCAAAGCTAAGTCCAAAGCTCAATCTCATGGCCTCTATATGCCTCTACCGATTCCATACCAACCATGGGAAGACATTAGCATGGACTTTGTACTTGGTTTGCCTAGAACTCGCAATGGGAAAGATTCTATATTTGTCGTTGTCGACCGTTTCTCAAAAATGGCACACTTTATTCCTTGTAACAAGATAGACGATGCTTCACATGTGGCTAATCTCTTTTGTAGGGAAATATTGCGTCTACATGGTGTGCCAAAGACTATCGTCTCGGACCGCGACGTCAAGTTCTTGAGTTACTTTTGGAAGACCTTATGCGCCAAGCTCAGAATCAAGCTTCTATTCTCCACGACCTATCATCCACAAACCGACGGCCAAACAGAGGTGACAAATCATACGCTCTCCACCCTTCTTCGCGTGCTAATCAAGAAGAACATCAAGGAGTGGGAGGATTGCTTACCCATCGCCGAGTACGCCTACAACCACGCAAGACATTCGACTACCAGCAAGTCCCCTTTTGAGGTTGTCTACGGTTTCAACCCGTTGTCCCCATTGGACATCCTACCTCTACCACTCCATGAGCGCACAAACATGGACGCGAGTGACCGAGCCAACCACCTCAAGAAGATGCATGAAGATACAAGGCACACCATTGAGCTCCAAGTACAACGACTCGCGACCAAGCTCAACGTCAACAAGAATCACATGATATTCAACATTGGAGATCTTGTGTGGCTACACCTTCGCAAGGAACGTTTCCCCAACAAACGCAAGTCCAAGCTACTACCACGAGCCGATGGACCATTGAAGGTGCTTGCCCGCTACAACAACAACGCATACAAGATCGACATCCCACGTGACAAGTACTCCGTGAGCGACATCTTCAATGTCAAAGATCTCTCCCCGTACCATGGTGATGAGGATTTCGATCCGAGGTCGGATCTTCCCCAAGGGAGGGGAGATGATGCGGAGCATCCCAAGGTCATCCCCATGGACCCACCATCGTCTCATCAAGTGCCTACTGGACCCATGACTCGATCACGTGCAAGAGCTCTTGAAACCGAGGTGACATCTCTCCTCTCACAATTCCACTTCGATGCACATGAAGCATGGCTACTACCTCATATGGATACTTTGTGCATACTCAGGTACAATGGAGAAGCTAAGGATCAAGGACAAGAGGAAGAGGAAGATGGACGAGAAGACGGAGAAGAAGGAGGGCTGAAGGAAAAGTCCCAGCCACCGGAAGACCGGCCGGGACCGGACGTCCGGCGCCTAAAGCATCAGTCGAGCCCCAGCGAGCGGACGCCCGGTCCAGACCGGACGACTGGTGCCCCTGCACCCGAAGCAAACGAGCGGACGTCCGGTCCGGACCAGACGACCGGCGCACCTACATCCGAACCAACATCAGCAAAAGCCCGACGTTTTCGGACGTCCGGCACCCCCATCACAGAGCCGAACCAGCGGACGTCCGGAGGACACCGGATGATCGGTCGCTCCTGAGACACCAGACGACCGGCCACCAGCGGACGTCTGGTACCTGGCTGCGTCCAGATTTGGGCCCGAGGCCCATGTACCCCTACTTTCGCCCCCATTTGCACGTAGACTATAAATAGACCTCTCCCACCTCCTTTCTAGGGTTAGCAAATGTTTAGCTCATATTTGTGGGAGAGCTTTGCTCATCCACTTGGTTACCTTCTCCTCAGAGATTCGAGCCTCCACCGGAGAAGATCCCCCAAGCGGATTCAAGACCTCCTTGCGGAGAAGATCATCAAGACCCCCTCTTGGGCGGCCCCATCAAGACCTCCCCACGGAGAAGAACCGGTTACCGTGTATCGTCCTTAGTTGTCCATGGATTCGTGTATCGTTCTATGTATTCGAGGATCTAGCCCACGTGTGACTTATTAGTGTCGGTTTAGTGATTTCCTCTTGTGTTTTCCCTCCGTTCGTCCCCGTGTTCTTCGTGATTTCCCCGGGATCCGCTCCTTTCGTGAAAGATCGGTCGACTAGGGTCTCTACCCTACATCACCCCCCCCCCCCGGGCCAGTGCTCCTCTGAGTGTTGGTCCAAACTAAAGCCCTTTGCTGCGCCCCCTCGGGGAAACTCGAGGTTTGGTTTTAATTGTACGGAGCGCTCATCTGAGTGTGCCCTAAGAACGAGATATGTGCAGCTCCTATCGGGATTTGTCGGCACATTCGGGCGGCTTTGCTGGTTTAGTTTTACCATTGTCGAGATGTCTTGTAACTGGGATTCCGAGTCTGATCGGATTGTCTTGGGAGAAGGAATATCCTTCGTTGACCATGAGAGCTTGTGATGGGCTAAGTTGGGACACCCCTGCAGGGATTTGATCTTTCGAAAGCCGTGCCCGCGGTTATGGGCAGATGGGAATTTGTTAATGTCCGGTTGTAGAAAACCTAAAGCTTAACTTAATTAAAATGAATCAACTGAGTGTGTGGCCGTGATGGTCTCTTTTCGGTGGAGTCCGGGAAGAGAACACGGTCTCGTGTTATGATTGATTGTAGGTTGTTCTAGGATCACTTCTTGATCATAGTTCATCGACCGTGCCTTTGCCTTCTCTTCTCGCTCTCTTTTGCGCATGTTAGCCACCATATATGCTAGTCGCTTGTTGCAGCTCCACCTCATACTTTTACCTTTCCTATAAGCTTAAGTAATCTTGATCGCGAGGGTGTGAGATTGCTGAGTCCCCGTGACTCATAGATTACTTCCAAAACCAGATGCAGGGACCGATGATACCACTCCAGGTGATTCGACTGAGCTAAAGTGGGAGTTCGATCAGGACTCGGGACGATACTATGTTTGTTTTCCAGACGATCAGTAGTGGTGCCCAGTTGGGGCGATCGGGGACTTTGTCGCATTTGGGGTTGTTCTTTATTTTGGTTCCGTAGTCGGACCTTGAGTGCTTAGTTTGTCATGCAATGCCTTGTAGTGAGTGCATCGAGCTCGTAAACATGCCTACTCAATATCTGTTTTGCTATGTTCACATGGTTGCCATTGTATTTTCTTATCCCTTTTGGCTTATGGGCAGTAAGGGACTTTTGTTGTATGCTTTGAGTAGCTTCATGCCATGCTTTGCTTTGCCATGATATGTTCCTGTAGCATGTGCTTATCTTGCTCTAAACATTGCTTCCTGATGTTAAATTCCTGTCTTGTTGTTATTTCACTAAGTCTGTAACCTGTTATCTTTTGCGCTTTTGCCATGCTTGTTTGAACCTGCTATTGAGTGATTTAGCCGTAGCTAAGTGTTCATATTTTGTCAAGAATCTTGAGTGGATCCCTTCCATGTATTTTGTTACTATGTTAGAGTGCTGTAGCATGTTGTTCTTGATGCATTTAGATGGTCTCATGCTGTTAATCGCAGATCGGTGCCATATTTGTTTTGCTTGTCATTTCCAATCCGTGCATCCGATTCTGGTGATCTTTATATCGATTTCGACCGAAATCAACTCCTCTTTCCAGTGGCACTCTTGGTTTTCCAAGTTGAGGCCAGGTTCAATCATTCCTTTCAAAAACATGCATATGCATCGCATACCACATCCCGCATATCATGCCATGTTTTGCATCATGTTGTTTGTGCATTGCACGTGGTTGATTGTGTCTCCCTTTGCTTGTTGTTCTTCCTTGGGTAGAGCCGGGAGACGAGTATGTGATTGAGGATCCCATTGAGTACGCTTACGAGGATGAAGCTAACGTCAACTCGGAGAACTTTGCAGGCAAGATGACCATACCCTCGAAATCACTTCTAGCTTTGCATGCTAGATGCTCGCTCTTTTGCTATGCCTATGCTACGATACCTACCACTTGCTCATCATGCCTCCCCTATTGCCATGTCAAACCTCTAACCCACCTTGTCCTAGCAAACCGTTGTTTGGCTATGTTACCACTTTGCTCAGCCCCTCTTATAGCGTTGCTAGTTGCAGGTGAAGATTGGAGTTTGTTCCTTGTTGGGACATGTTTATTGTTGGGATATCGTTATATTATTTTGTCTATCTTAATGCACCTATATACTTGGTAAAGGGTGTAAGTCTCGGCCTTATGCCTGGTGTTTTGTTCCACTCTTGCCACCCTAGTTTCCGTCATACTGGTGTTATGTTCCTTGATTTTGCGTTCCTTACACGGTTGGGTTATAATGGGAACCCCTTGACAGTTCACCTTGAATAAAAATCCTCCAGCAATGCCCAACCTTGGTTTTACCATTTTCCACCTAGCCTCTTTTTCCCTTGGGTTTCCGGAGCCCGAGGGTCATCTTTATTTAACCCCCCCTGGGCCAGTGCTCCTCTGAGTGTTGGTCCAAACTAGAGCCCTTTGCAGCGCCCCCTCGGGGAAACTCGAGGTTTGGTTTTAGTTGTACGGAGCGCTCATCTGAGTGTGCCCTGAGAACGAGATATGTGCAGCTCCTATCGGGATTTGTCGGCACATTCGGGCGGCTTTGCTGGTTTAGTTTTACCATTGCCGAGATGTCTTGTAACCGGGATTACGAGTCTGATCGGATTGTCTTAGGAGAAGGAATATCCTTTGTTGACCGTGAGAGCTTGTGATGGGCTAAGCTGGGACACCCCTGCAGGGATTTGATCTTTCTAAAGCCGTGCCCGCTATTATGGGCATATGGGAATTTGTTAATGTCCGATTGTAGAAAACCTAAAGCTTAACTTAATTAAAATGAATCAACTGAGTGTGTGGCCGTGATGGTCTCTTTTCGGCGGAGTCCGGGAAGAGAACACGGTCTCGTGTTATGATTGATCGTAGGTTGTTCTAGGATCACTTCTTGATCATAGGTCATCGACCGTGCCTTTGCCTTCTCTTCTCGCTCTCTTTTGCGTATGTTAGCCACCATATATGCTAGTCGCTTGCTGCAGCTCCACCTCATACTTTTACCCTTCCTATAAGCTTAAATAGTCTTGATCGCGATGGTGTGAGATTGCTGAGTCCCCGTGACTCACAGATTACTTCCAAAACCAGATGCAGGGACCGATGATACCGCTCCAGGTGATTCGACTGAGCTCAAGTGGGAGTTCGATGAGGACTCAGGACGATACTACATTTCTTTTCCAGACGATCAGTAGTGGTGCCCAGTTGGGGCGATCGGGGACTTTGTCGCATTTGGGGTTGTTCTTTATTTTGGTTCCGTAGTCGGACCTTGAGTGTATCTGGATGAATGTAATGATATTTATGTTATTTGTGTGACGTGGCGAGTGTAAGCCAACTATGTATCTTTTCCCTTATTCATTACATGGGTTGTTGTGAAGATTACCTCACTTGCGACATTGCTTACAATGCGATTATGCCTCTAAGTCGTGCTTTGACACGTGGGAGCTATAGCCGCATCGTGGGCGTTACAAGTTGGTAATCAGAGCCTTCCCCGACCTTAGGAGCCCCCTGCTTGATCGAATCGCTGGCGTTGTTGAGTCTAGAAAAATGTTTTGAGTCATTTAGGATTATCTATATCGGAGAGTAGGATTCTTTTTACTCCTCAGTCCCTTCGTCGCTCTGGTGAGGCATCCTAACGTAGAGTTTTGACTCTTCTCTTCTCAAATTTCACAAAAAAAATTAGGATCACGCGGGTATCTTGGAATCGTTCTGATGGTTTTGTGACGAGAACATTGTTCTTGGTGCCTCCTGACATTTAGGGGTTGTGGCAGTGTACCAGGGATTTGAGCTCCGAGGTGTTGTCGTCACAATTTTATCGTTGCAATTCTGGAATACCTGAGTTTCGCCGACATCGAAAATCTCTTTTATGCAGTTGTTGGTGAGATAACCTCGACGCCACCCTGTACTGGGAGGGAGTTTGGGAGTATCGCTATAACTCGTATAACGGATGCTTTTCGAAGGTTAAGGTAAATGATTTCCGAAGGTTTCTTGGTTATGTGTTGAAGGATGGATACAGCTGGATGTAGGATTTGCTAGCTTTGGGTGAGATACTATGCTTCCCCTGTATCCCCAACACCTGATTGCATAACCAAAAAGGTTCAAGAGTTTCATAGGTGGGAATTCATGTAGCTCTAGTCTTTCTTCCGCGAATATTTGGTTTGCGATTGGGTAATCCTCACCAAGTATTTGTTCTTGTCCATACCTTGTTGTTTTTTATACTTCTACCTCTATCTAAGTGGCTTCTCAATTTATGGAAATGTGACCATTTCAATTGGAATGCATTCGTTCATTTTGTTCGGATGTTAAGACTATATGTTGCAATTTTGATCCATTTGATTCATCTTGAATATATGTATGTGAAGATGCTAACGGATGTCACCCTCTTTAGGATGGCTCCTCCAACGCGTTAGAATCCTGAACCGCCGCCACCACCTCCACCTCCGGAGGCATGGCAAGCTATGATGGCCGCTACCAATGCAAACACGCAGCTGATCATGCAAATTTTGCAAGAGCGCAACCAAGGGAATCATGGCCATGGCAACAATCAGAATCAGTTTGCTACACTCAACCAGTTCCTCGCTAACCAGCCAAAGACATTCAGCAACTGTGTTGAGGCAACAGACGCTGATGATTGGCTCGTGGATATCTGCAAGCATTTCGAGTGCAACAACGTCAGGCCTGAGGACTTTCTCAAGTTTGCCTCGTTTCAACTCAAAGACCAAGCTGCCGAATGGTATCAGCAATACAAAGATTCCAGAGGAGGCCATGTGGTTACCTGGGATGAATTCCGTCAAGACTTCAAAGCTCACCACATTCCTCAGAGCGTTGTTGAGAGCAAGCGTGAGGAATTTGGTCTGTAACACCCCGTATGTAACCTGCCACATTTGTATTCCAACTCTTGCCATTTCCGGCACTAAGTTATTTTATTTCCTCGTTGTCGGGTTTTTGTCTTCATGTTACTTTTGTCTTTGTCATGCATCTCATATTATGTCATCATGTGCATCGCATTTGCATACATGTTCGTCTCATGCATCCGAGCATTTCCTTGTTGTCCCTTTTGCATTCCGGTGCTCCTATGTCCTCCAGTGTCCCTTTCTACCTCTTTTTGTATGCGGGTGTTAAACGTTTTCGGATTGGACCGAGACTTGCCAAGCGGCCTTGGTTTACTACCGGTAGACCACCTGTCAAGTTTCGTGCCATTTGGACTTCGTTTGATACTCCAACGGTTAACCGAGGGACCGAAAAGGCCTCGTGTGTGTTGCAGCCCAACACCCCTCCAAAGTGGCCCAAAACCCACCTAAACCTCCTCCATCATCTAGGCCGTTCGATTACGATCGCGTGGCCGCAAACCGTGCTCAATTTGGAGCCTCCTAACTCCTCCTACCTATAAATATAGCCCCTCCTCCAAAATCCCGGGTCTCTTCCCCCCTAAAACCCTAAAAATCCCCTCTCCGCACGCTGGACGTGTCTGTACGCGCCGGACACACCGCGCCGCTACCCTGCACTAGTGGTGTCCCGCCACGTGGCGCCCGCCGCCGCCGAGGCCCGCGGAGCCCGATCCGGCCCCCCGCGACCTGTCTCCTCGTTGCCACCGCCGGAGCGCCGCCCGCCTCTCCTCTCGCCCGCCGCCGCCTCCTTTCACCGGCGAGCAGCGCCACCTCGCCGCTCCGGCGACAGCGCCACCGAGCACCGCCGTGGCCGACCCGAGCCGGCGCCACCACGTCCGCGCCCGGTGCCGACCTCACCGCTTCGGCCGCCCACCGCCTCCTCCTCGTCGCTGGCGTGCGCCACCACCGCCAAGTCCCCGCTCCGGTCGTCTACAGTGTACCCCGGCGAGAGATCTAGCTGCCTCGACTTCCGTGCCCGATCCGATCTAGATCTGGAACCCTAATCCTCAATTGACTTTGGCCCCGTTTCAGTAATATTTTGCATACTTCATCATGCCATAACTCTGCAACCGTGACTCTGTTTTGGGCGTGTAGCATATTAAAATGTTCGTCTCAACGAGTACTTCGTTTCAAAACATTGCATCATGTTCATTTGAGCTCATCTTGACACCCTAAATGCTGTTGTAAGAGTGCTAGTTTCTGTTAGTTTCAGATTCATATCAGTAATTGGACATTTGTCATTTTTGCCATGATTAGTGTGTGCCTCCTATGATATTGAGCTCTACATGAGTTTTGAAGTATGCCATGCCATCTTTACAGGGGTGTATGCCATGTATTTTTGTGATCTCTGTGGTGACTAGCACAAGCATGCAAATTAGCCCTCTCAATGTTGCTGATTTCAGGAACTTTGAAATATTCCAAGTCTTTGCCCTGTCATTATTTTTATGCCATGTATTCATGTTGCTACCAAGTGATCCATGCATCTTTTGAGCATGATCAGCAAGGATGTTTGTAGATATTGTTGTGCTCTATCCATCCATGTCTTTGTTTACAATTATGTAGCACCCTAGCTTGAGTCAATCGAGCTCTACTTTTGCTATAAAATGTTCCTGGCAGAATGTTTACGTGTTAAGCAATTTTGCCGAGCTTGTTATAGTTGATCCATGCATGCTATGTTGTTGTTCTTTCCATGTTTAGCTCCTATGCCATGTCTACTTTCTGGGTGTATGCTTAGTTTGTCATGCAATGCCTTGTAGTGAGTGCATCGAGCTCGTCAACATGCCTACTCAATATCTGTTTTGCCATGTTCCAGTTTTTCTCTAAGTCTCAATCTGTTAACGATAATTGCTATGTTCACATGGTTGCCATTGTATTTTTTCTGATCCCTTTTGGCTTATGGGCAGTAAGGGACTTTTGTTGTATGCTTTGAGTAGCTTCATGCCATGCTTTGCTTTGCCATGATATGTTCCTGTAGCATGTGGTTATCTTGCTCTAAACATTGCTTCCATATGTTAAATTCATGTCTTGTTGTTATTTCACTAAGTCTGTAACCTGTTATGTTTTGCGCTTTTTCCATGCTTGTTTGAACCTGCTATTGAGTGATTTAGCCGTAGCTCAGTGTTCATCTTTTGTCAAGCATCTTGAGTGGATCCCTACAATGTATTTTGTTGCTATGTTAGAGTGTTGTAGCATGTTGTTCTTGATGCATTTAGATGGTCTCGTGCTATTAATCGCAGATCGGTGCCATATTTGTTTTGCTTGTCATTTCCAATCCGTGCATCCGATTCCGGTGATCTTTATATCGATTTTGACCGAAATCAACTCCTCTTTCCAGTGGCAGTCTTGGTTTTCCAAGTTGAGGCCAGGTTCAATCATTCCTTTCCGAAACATGCATATGCATCGCATACCACATCCCGCATATCATGCCATGTTTTGCATCATGTTGTTTGTGCATTGCACGTGGTTGATTGTGTCTCCCTTTGCTTGTTGTCCTTGCTTGGATAGAGCCGGGAGACGAGTACGTGATCGAGGAGCCCGTTGAGTATGCTTACGAGGATCAAGCTAACGTCAACTCGGAGAACTTTGCAGGCAAGATGGCCATACCCTCGAAATCACTTCTATCTTTGCTTGCTAGATGCTCGCTCTTTTGCTATGCCTATGCTACGATAACTACCACTTGCTTATCATGCCTCCCCTATTGCCATGTCAAACCTCTAACCCACCTTGTCCTAGCAAACCGTTGTTTGGCTATGTTACCGCTTTGCTCAGCCTCTCTTATAGCGTTGCTAGTTGCAGGTGAAGATTGGAGTTTGTTCCTTGCTGGAACATGTTTATTGTTGGGATATCATTATTATATTTTGTCTATCTTAATGCACCTATATACTTGGTAAAGGGTGGAAGGCTCGGCCTTATGCCTGGTGTTTTATTCCACTCTTGCCGCCCTAGTTTCCGTCATACCGGTGTTATGTTCCTTGATTTTGCGTTCCTTACACGGTTGGGTTATAATGGGAACCCCTTGACAGTTCGCCTTGAATAAAACTCCTCCAGCAATGCCCAACCTTGGTTTTACCATTTCCCACATAGCATCTTTTTCTCTTGGGTTTCCGGAGCCCGAGGGTCATCTTTATTTAAACCCCCCCCCCCCCCCCCGGGCCAGTGCTCCTCTGAGTGTTGGTCCAAACTAGAGCCCTTTGCAGCGCCCCCTCGGGGAAATTCGAGGTTTGGTTTTAGTTGAACGGAGCGCTCATCTGAGTGTGCCCTGAGAACGAGATATGTGCAGCTCCTATCGGGATTTGTCAGCACATTCAGGCGGCTTTGCTGGTTTAGTTTTACCATTGTCGAGATGTCTTGTAACCGGGATTCCGAGTCTGATCGAATTGTCTTGGGAGAAGGAATATCCTTCGTTGACCGTGAGAGCTTGTGATGGGCTAAGTTGGGACACCCCTAAAGGGATTTGATCTTTCGAAAGGCGTGCCCGCAGTTATGGGCAGATGGGAATTTGTTAATGTCCGGTTGTAGAAAACCTAAAGCTTAACTTAATTAAAATGAATCAACTGAGTGTGTGGCCGTGATGGTCTCTTTTCGGCGGAGTCTGGGAAGAGAACAGGGTCTCGTGTTATGATTGATCGTAGGTTGTTCTTGGATCACTTCTTGATCATAGTTCATCGAATGTGCCTTTGCCTTCTCTTCTCGCTCTCTTTTGCGTATGTTAGCCACCATATATGCTAGTCACTTGCTGCAGCTCCACCTCATACTTTTACCCTTCCTACAAGCTTAAATAGTCTTGATCGCGAGGGTGTGAGATTGGTGAGTCCCCGTGACTCACAGATTACTTCCAAAACCAGATGCAGGGACCGATGATACCGCTCCAGGTGATTCGACTGAGCTCAAGTGGGAGTATGATGAGGACTCAGGACGATACTACATTTATTTTCCAGACGATCAGTAGTGGTGCCCAGTTGGGGCGATCGGGGACTTTGTCGCATTTGTGGTTGTTCTTTATTTTGGTTTCGTAGCCAGACCTTGAGTGTATCTGGATGAATGTAATGATATTTATGCTATTGGTGTGACGTGGCGAGTGTAAGCCAACGATGTGATTCTCCAGCAGGCGCAAGGGGCGCTGGCAAGGTGGCTTACCGGAAGGACTCGTTTATTTACACTAAGAAGGCATTTCGCCTCCGCACGAATGTACACGTGCACGAGTTACCGATGGGACTAGACTTTTTCATTAATATGCTGATGCAAGTACAAAGGTTACATGATACAAACATGGGCTCGAGAGATTACATTATATAGAAATTAAGATTTGGAAAGTACCTACAATTTAAGGAGAAAGATAGGTTCCCTATGATCTCCGTTCTTGCCCTTTTCCTCCCAGGTGCGGCAGGTGAAGGCAAAAAGGAAGCGGCGGGGAACGCGCCGATGGAGAGCTTGACGAGGAAAACCCCCGGCAGAGCGCGGGACCGAGGGAGGGGGGCGGCGTGGTCAGTCGGAGTTGATGTCCTCCCGCTTGAGCTCGTCATCGTTGTCGTTGTCCTCCTCGTCACTCCCGCTCGAGGAGGAGCGTTCACCGTTAGAGGAGCTCTCCACAAAACACCTCAAGCGAGTTCCCAAGAGCCCGAAGACCTTGACGGGGAGCAGGTCGTCCTCCATCAATTTGAATTGGAGGACGAGCCCCTCCGATAGGCTATGGGCACGGGTAAAGGTCTTCCACCCACGATGGAGATACATAACATGAGGGGCTGGGAAGTTGACGTCGACCTGCATGCTGCCATTCCCGCAGCCCCTCATGTGCAGCCTCAAGGCCTGAGGCGGGTCAAGCTTCATCTCCCGAGCAAACGGAGTGGGGAGACGAAGACGGCCGTGCACTGGCCCGCGTAGCCTGACGTAGAACTCGCGGGGCTGGTCTCCGACATGGCCCTCCATTGGAGGAGGGGCCGCAGGCGGAGGCGAAGCCGGTGCGCCGCCCCGTCCTCCTCCTTCCTGAGTGCCACGGCGGCCTCAGCCTCACCTCCTCCCTCTTCCTCTCACGGCCGGCTCCGCCTCCACGAGCTCTTGGGAAGGAAGGGCACACTGTCGAGCGGAGGCCCTCGTCGCTGCCATCGGAGCACCAGCACGCCCTCTCGCCATGATGAAGGGAAGAAAGGAGTCAAGCCGAGGAGATGAGCGCCAAAGGATCGAAGGACGTCGTCCCCCTCCCTTTCTTCTTATAAAGAGGCGGGGCCGAGGCTCGGCCACCCCGCTCCTCCAATCCGGCCACCAAGGGCGCAGGGAATCGGGACCGACCCGCTGTCGTGGTAACGATACCGACAATAAGAGAGGGGTAGGATAAAGGAGCATGATCTATCGAGATGCATATGGGTGACATGGTGGTTTTAGCTAGTTCGGGCCTCTCACGGTGGAGATAACAAACCTACATCTCGTGCTCTGGAGAGGCTTTGTTTTATCTTAGTATGTATCCAGAGATTACAATGAGAGGAGAACGGATCCCCGTAGTCCTGAGACTGATGGTGAAAAAGAGCGAGAGATAGATAGAGAGAGAGATGGAAGAAAAAAGAGCCCCCTAGTCTAGTGGTGGGGGTGGCTTATATAGAGTGCGCCACCCCCTCACCTCCTATGTTACAAAGTGGGGGCGTTAATGCCATAACTCAGCCTACTACTAAGATGATGCTTCCAGTGCCTTGTCGACTGTTGGTCTTCGCATATCCGAGTGAGATCAGGTGCTCCGAGTGGAATGATTTGATCGAGTGGAGTGCCATGCTCCGAGTGGTTGTTGTCGTCCGAGTGACTTGATGGTCATCCGAGTGGATAGTTTGTCTGTATGAAATTTATCTGGACCCACATGTTGTGTGGACCCCATGCTTTATGATATTTCGACCCTTCGTGGGCCTACCTGTTATGTGTATCCCCAACATTAGCCCCCGAATCGATTGCGATTTTGCAAAGCGAGTTTGTGAAAGATACAATTTGGCTCGAGTGATTACGGAAATACTCGGTACCCGTCATCGTGCTTTCAGACAACCAAGGTTTGAACAAAATCTCAATGGATTCTGTATTGTGCTTCCCGACTGATCTGGGGTAAGTGCCCGCAAGGAGCAACTTGGTGACATTCGATCATCTCTCAAAAGAGGTTAACTTGTGATCAGAGTATGAATGTGTCATTAAATCCTGGCAACAAGATTGACGCATGGACTATTCTCTCAGAGAGATGCCATTCTTATCCTAGAGGAACGTCAATGGAGTCGGTTCTAGATCCAAACTTATGAGTTCCACGCTTTGAGTCCTAGAAGAAGGCTCAAAACAGGTCCACAGAGGAGCGTTGAACTCACCTTATAGCAAATTTTTTTGGTAGCCGACGGGAGCCTTAGAACTTGTTTGTTTGATGTTCGCCACTCGGACCGGTCAGGCCATACCGAGTGGAGATTACTCCAGTGGGGGCATGCTGAGTGCACCCACTGGGTGTAGTCCCCGAGACCGCCGTCGACTGCGGGCGGTTGGCGGGGGTCTGAGAGAACTAAAAATCTTCTTAGCTGGTACTTGAGGATCTGGTACTGGTCTAGCTTGCCCTTCCTCGACTCGGAAGTCGAGTAGCACTTGAGTGATCCAGAGATGGTCTTGCATCGAGCAAAATGTTTCTTTCTGAGTTCTCTTCCAGTGGGGGCACGCTGAGTGCACCCACTGGGTGTAGTCCCTGAGCCTCTGTCGGACAAGATGAGTCGGGCAGAGGGTTTTAAGTCTCCTGGTAAACCTCCATGCAGTCGACACGGTAAATATCTTTTAGTCTGATATTGAGTCAATCGGATGCATCTTCAGGCGCTTGACATGGTAAATAAGATCATCTTGGAACTGAGTCAGTTTGACTGATCTTCGTGCACTCGGCACAGAATAAATTCAACCTAGAAATCGGTCAAGCAGTTGAATCTTCGTGCTCTCGGCATGGTGAATGAATTCGACTTTGAAACTGCCGACTGTAGAAAAAAGCTGGACACTCCAGGGTGTAATCGTTCCAATAGTACTTCTTATATTGACCGTTAGATTTTGCGTGAAAGGGGTATTTGTAAGAGTACATTGTATCCGTAGAGGAGCTTCGTTTTCACCCTTTTGTATGAAAGGGGTATTGGTCCGAGTGGACGTGCTTCCCGACTGATCTGGGTATGTTGACTGCAAGGAAAAACTTGGTGGCACTCGTATGTCTCCCGGAGGAGATAGACTAGTGGTCTGGCATGGACGTGCCATGAAACCCGAGTGGCGAGGCTAGTGTGTGGGCTGACTCTCCGTAGAGAGGCCACTCATTATCCCAGGGTAACACCCGCACATGCCATCTCTGAGTCTAAGTTTGTGAAAGTGACGCCTAAGGGCCAAGTGTATCTGTAGAGGAGCGTTGTTTTCACCCTTTTGCGGTCCTGGAGATGACTTCAAGTAATCATTTGGGCGATCGTCCGAGTGGACAGTACTACCGAATAGATTTTCGGCGGAATGAGCATGTATGGTTAAAAAGATATTCCTGATGTGCTCAATGGGTTGATCGAATGGGCGTAACCCCTGAGGGAGGCCTGGTCAACGGCTATGCGTAGCCCCCGAGTGATGCTCGAAAGAGGTAAGCTTGCTACAGAGTGTGATATGAGGTTCAATCATATGAGTAACTTAGTCGTTCCCGTGTTGGGGTGTAGAGGTAAAGACATGTCCAACTGATGGTGACGCGTGAGGCGGACGAGGGGGATGATGTGCACAACTGAGTGACGACACGCGGGGCGACCGAGTGTTGGAGACGTGCACAACTGAGTGGAGATGCGCGGAGAGGCTGAGTGGTGAAGACGTGCCCAACCGAGTGGTGACGCACGGGGCGGCCGAGTCATGATGTGCGAGGTGGTCGGATGATGAAGACGTGCACAACTGAGTGGCAACGCGTGAGGCGACTGAGTGGTGAAGATGTGCACAACCGAGTGGCGACGCGCGGGGCGGCCGAGTGGTGATGACGTGCAAAGTGTTCGAATGTAGGACTACATATCCAGCCAAGTGGTGACGTGCGGGGCGACCGAGGGGCACGGATGTGTACAACAGAGTGACGATGCGTGGCGCGGCCGAGTGGTGAAGATGTGTACAACTGAGTGGTGACGTGTGGGGCGGTCATGTGGTGAAGACATGCACAACCGAGAGGCTACGCACGGAGCGGCCGTGTGGTGAAGGCATGCACAACCGAGAGGCGACGCGCGGGACAACCGAGTAGTGATGATGTGCACAACCGAGTGGTGACGCACGGGACAGTCGTGTGGTGAAGATATGCACAACCGAGAGGCGACGCACGGAGCGGCCGTGCGGTGAAGGCATGTACAACCGAGAGGCGACGCGTGGGACGGCCGAGTGGTGATGACGTGCTCAATGAAGTGGCGCCGCGTGGGCCGGTCGAGTGAGGATGCACGAGGTGGCCGAGTGAAGGACTACGTGTCTAGCCAAGTGGTGATGCGTGGGGTGGCCGAGTGAAAGATTGCGTGTCCAGCCAAGTGGCTGAAATGGTCTTCGAAGGAGTTAGCCATATGCTTTCGAAGCTAATGTAGTGGCGAGGTTGGTGTAGTGTGGTTGTGATGCAACAAGACCGGCGTGACAACGGAGTCTGAGTAGGAATGAAGATGGCGCACAGAGCATCTGAGCGATCATGCAACTTAACGAAGTGGCGGGTCCGAGTGCACTCGTTGAAGTGAAGGATCTGACTGGTGTCGAAGTACTCTACTACTCAAGAGAGTGTCATTCCAAATGAGATGTAGCCCTCGAGTGCGGCATAGCCCCCGAGCGTACTACAGGCTTCAACAACGGACATGTCGAAATACGAGAAATATACTTTTGAATGGATGATTTGCAATTCATCGAGTTAGACTCGGGTAAAGATGAGGAGAAGCTTCTGAGTGATGCTCGAAGGAGGCAAACTCGCAAAAGAGTGAAGTGTGAAGTTTAATTATAAAAGGGACTTATCTGTCTCATGCATGACGAGGTCTATATCATTGATACGATGAAGAGGATTCCACAGAGGGGTTGGCCGGATGTGTTTGAGGTTAACAGAGCGACAAGGTCGGTGTTGTGGTGTGCTAGGACCGGTACGGTGACCGAGTCCGAGCAGCGATGAAGTTGACGCGTAGGGCCGTCGAGTGATCACATCACTTGTGTAAAAAATGGCACAAGCCAACGAAGTAATTTCTCGAGGAAATTTGATGTGTGCTGAAATGATTTGTGTGAATAACACCCGTTGACACCCGCTGGGAGTGCAAGGGGCTTGCTGGTTAACCAGCAAGAGTCTGAAAGAGCAAAGGATCCGTTGGAACTTATCGAAGTGAAGGATCCGACTGAACTCGTTGGAGTACTCGCTCAAATAAAATGAAAGTGTAGTGTTTCAACTGAGTTGCAGCCGCGAAGGACCGATGCAAACTCGAAATGAAGAACGATACATGGTGTTCTTGAATCATGTATGCGTTAAAATGGAAGGTGGACTCAGGAGTCAAATAACAAGTACTAAGCAAGTGTGTGAAAATAAGCACCCGAGCATAGAGGTACACTCGGCGGCCTGGCCTCCGAGTGAATGTGATATGTGAATTACGGAATACTCGGGACATCGAAAATAACAGAATGTAGTGCATGTAGAATGACTTAGCTGTTTGAAGGCACGCGAGTGGCCGAATGGTTATGAGCTGACCACCCAAGTGGCGACACGCGGAGCGGCCGAATGGTTATGAGATGACCAACTGAGTGGCGACACGCGGAGCGGCCGAATGGTTATGAGGTGACCAACCGAGTGGAGACACACAAAGCAACTGAATGGTTATGAGGTGACCAACCGAGTGGTGATGCGCGGAGCGACCGAATGGTTATGTGGTGACCAACCAAGAGGCGACGCACGGAGCGGCCGAATTGTTATGAGGTGACCAACCGAGTGGCGATGCCCGGAGCAGCCGAATGGTTATGAGGTGACCAACCGAGTGGCGACGCCCGGAGCGGCCGAATGGTGATGAGGTGACCAACCGAGTGGCTACGCACGCAGCGGCCGAATGGTTATGAGGTGACCAACCGAGTGGCGACGCGCGGAGCGGCCGAATGGTTATGAGGTGACCATCCGAGTGGCAACGCACGGAGTGGCCGAATGGTTATGAGGTGACCAACCAAGTGGCGACGCACGGGGCGGACGAGTGGTGATGAGGTGACCAAGCGATGGTGACGCGCGGGGCGGCCGACTGGTTATGAGGTGACCAACCGATTGGCGACGCGCGGGGCGGCCGGGTGGTGATGAGGTGACCAACCGATTGCGACGCGTGGGGCGGCCGAGTGGTGATGAGGTGACCAACCGATGATGACGCGCGGGGCGGCCGAGTGTTTATGAGGTGACCAACCGATTGCGACGCACGGGGCGGTCGAGTGGTGATGAGGTGACCAACCGATGGCGACGCGCGGGGCGGCCAAGTGGTTATGAGGTGACCAACCGAGTGGCGACGTGGGGGGAGGCCGAGTGGTTATGAGGTGACCAACCGAGTGGTGACGCGTGGGGCGGCCGAGTGGTTATGAGGTGACCAACCGATGGCAACGCACGGGGCAGTCGAGTGGTTATAAGGTGACCAACCGAGTGGCGACGCGCGGGGTGGCCGAGTGGTGATGAGGTGACCAACCGATGGCGACGCGCGGGGCGGCCGAGTGGTGATGAGGTGACCAACCGATGGCGACACGTGGGGCGGACGAGTGAAGTAGACCATCCCGCGGAATGACGGTTGATGTCTACTACACAACCTTCTTCTTGTAGACGTTGTTGGGCCTCCAAGTGCAGAGGTTTGTAGGACAGTAGCAAATTTCCCTCCAGTGGATGACCTAAGGTTTATCAATCCCTAGGAGGCGTAGGATGAAGATGGTCTCTCTCAAGCAACCCTGCAACCAAATAACAAAGAGTCTCTTGTGTCCCCAACACACCCAATACAATGGTAAATTGTATAGGTGCACTAGTTCGGCGAAGAGATGGTGATACAAGTGGTATATGGATAGTAGATAATAGTTTTTGTAATCTGAAAATATAAAAACAGCAAGGTAACTAATGATAAAAGTGAGCACAAACGGTATTGCAATGCGTTGAAACAAGGCCTAGGGTTCATACTTTCACTAGTGCAAGTTCTCTCAACAATAATAACATAATTGGATCACATAACTATCCCTCAACATGCAACAAAGAGTCACTCCAAAGTCACTAATAGCGGAGAACGAACGAAGAGATTATGGTAGGGTACGAAACCACCTCAAAGTTATTCTTTCCAATCAATCCGTTGGGCTATTCCTATAAGTGTCACAAACAGCCCTAGAGTTTGTAATAGAATAACACCTTAAGACACAAATCAACCAAAACCCTAATGTCACCTAGATACTCCAATGTCACCTCAAGTATCCGTTGGTATGATTATACGATATGCATCACACAATCTCAGATTCATCTATTCAACCAACAAATAGAACCTCAAAGAGTGCCCCAAAGTTTCTACCGGATAATCACGGCGAAAACGTGTGCCAACCCCTATGCATAGGTTCATGGGCGGAACCCGCAAGTTGATCACCAAAACATACATCAAGTGAATCACGTGGTATCCCATTGTCACCACAGATACGCACGGCAAGACATACATTAAGTGTTCTCAAATCTTTAAAGACTCAATCCGATAAGATAACTTCAAAGGGGAAACTCAATCCATTACAAGAGAGTAGAGGGGGGAGAAAACATCATAAGATCCAACTATAATAGCAAAGCTCGCGATACATCAAGATCGTATCACCTCAAGAACACGAGAGAGAGAGAGAGAGATCAAACACATAGCTACTGGTACATACCCTCAGCCCCGAGGGAACTACTCCCTCCTCGTCATGGAGAGCACCGGGATGATGAAGATGGCCACCGGAGAGGGATTCCCCCTCTGGCAGGGTGCCGGAACGGTTCTAGATTGGCTTTCGGTGGCTACGGAGGCTTCTGGCGGCAGAACTCCCGATCTATTGTGTTCCCCGATCGTTTTACGGTATATGGAGATATATATAGGTGGAAGAAGTACGTCAGGGGAGCCACGAGGGGCCCATGAGGGTGGAGGGCACGCCCAGGGGGTGGGCGTGCCCCCCTACCTCGTGGCTTCCTTGAACCTTCCTTGACGTGGACTCCAAGTCTCCCGGGTTGCTTTCCTTCCAAAAATAAGTTCCGTGAAGTTTCATGTCAATTGGACTCCGTTTGATTTTCCTTTTCTGCGATACTCTAAAACAAGGAAAAAGCAGAAACTGACACTGGGCTCTGGGTTAATAGGTTAGTCCCAAAAATAATATAAAAGTGTGTAATAAAGCCCATAAACATCCAAAACAGAATATAATATAGCATGGAGCAATCAAAAATTATAGATACGTTGGAGACATATCAGCATCCCCAAGCTTAATTCCTACTCGTCCTCGAGTAGGTAAATGATAAAAACAGAATTTTTGATGCGGAGTGCTACTTGGCATAATTTCAATGTAATTCTTCTTAATTGTGGTATGAATATTCAGATCCGAAAGATTCAAGATAAAAGTTCATATTGACATAAAAATAATAATACTTCAAGCATACTAACTAAGCAATTATGTCTTCTCAAAATAACATGGCCAAAGAAAGTTCATCCCTACAAAATCATATAGTTTAGTCATGGTTCATTTTCGTCACACAAGAATGCTCTCATCATGCACAACCCCGATGACAAGCCATGTTAGGGAACGTAGTAATTTCAGAAATGGTCCTACGCACATGCAAGATCATGGTGATGCATAGCAATGAGAGGGGAGAGTGTTGTCTATGTACCCTCGTAGACTGAAAGCGGAAGCGTTAGCACAACGCGGTTGATGTAGTCATACGTCTTCACGATCCGACCGATCAAGTACCGAACGTACGGCACCTCTGAGTTCAGCACACGTTCAGCCCGATGATGTCCCTCGAACTCCGATCCAGCCGAGTGTTGAGGGAGAGTTTTGTCAGCACGATGGCGTGGTGACGATGTTGATGTTCTACCGACGCAGGGCTTCGCCTAAGAACCGCTACAGTAATATCGAGGTGGACTATGGTGGAGGGGGGCACCGCACACGGCTAAAGGATCAAACGATCAATTGTTGTGTCTATGGGGTTCCATCCTGCCCCCGTATATAAAGGAGCAAGGGGGGTGCGGCCGGCCAGGGAGAGGGCGCGCCAGGAGGAGTCCTACTCCCACCGGGAGTAGGACCCCCCCCCCTTCCTAGTTGGAATAGGATTCGGGAGAAGGAAAGAGAGAGGGGAAGAAGGAAAGAGGGGGCCGGCCCCCCTTGCCCTAAACCGAGGTTTGGGACTTGGGGGGGCGCGCCCCACACTCCCCTTGCTTTCCTCTATTTCCACTAAGGCCCATGTAGGCCCATTAAGCCCCCGGGGGGTTCCGGTACTCCGGTAAAATCCTGATTTCACCAGGAACACTTCCGACATCCAAACATAGGCTTCCAATATATCAATCTTCATGTCTCGACCATTTCGAGACTCCTCGTCATGTCCTTGATCACATCCGGGACTCCGAACAACCTTCGGTACATCAAAACATATAAACTCATAATATAACCGTCATCGTAACGTTAAGCGTGCGGACCCTATGGGTTTGAGAACTATGTAGACATGACCGAGACACATCTCCGGTCAATAACCAATAGCGGAACCTGGATGCTCATATTGGCTCCCACATATTCTACGAAGATCTTTTATCGGTCAGACCGCATAACAACATACGTTGTTCCCTTTGTCATCAGTATGTTACTTGCCCGAGATTCGATCGTCGGTATATCAATACCTAGTTCAATCTCATTACCGGCAAGTCTCTTTACTCGTTATGTAACACATAATCCCGCAACTAACTAATTAGTTGCAATGCTTGCAAGGCTTATAGTGATGTGTATTACCAAGTGGGCCCAGAGATACCTCTCCGACAATCGGAGTGACAAGTCCTAATCTCGAAATACGCCAACCCAACAAGTACCTTCGGAGACACCTGTAGAGCACCTTTATAATCACCCAGTTACGTTGTGACGTTTGGTAGCACACAAAGTGTTCCTCCGGTAAACGGGGGTTGCATAATCTCATAGTCATAGGAACATGTATAAGTCGTGAAGAAAGCAATAGAAACAAACTAAATGATCAAGTGCTATGCTAACGGAATGGGTCATGTCAATCACATCATTCTCCTAATGATGTGACCCCGTTAATCAAATGACAACTCATGTCCATGGTTAGGAAACATAACCATCTTTGATCAACGAGCTAGTCAAGTAGAGGCATACTAGTCACAATCTGTTTGTCTATGTATTCACACATGTATTATGTTTCCGGTTAATACAATTCTAGCATGAATAATAAACATTTATCATGAAATAAGGAAATAAATAATAACTTTATTATTGCCTCGAGGGCATATTTCCTTCAAGCCAAGCAATTGTTTCATACTTTAGTAATCTCAAACCTATAAACTTTCACGCAATATATGAGCGTGAGCCATGGACATAGCACTATGGGTGGAATAGAATATGATGATGGGCGTTATGTGGAGAAGACAAAAAAGGAGAATGTCTCACATCAACGAGGCTAATCAATGGGCTATGGAGATGCCCATCGATTGATGTTAATGCAAGGAGTAGGGATTTCCATGCAACGGATGCACTAGAGCTATAAATGTATGAAAGCTCACAAAAGAAACTAAGTGGGTGTGCATCCAACTTGCTTGCTCACGAAGACATAGGGCACTTGAGGAGGCCCATTGTTGGAATATACAAGCCAAGTTCTATAATGAAAAATTCCCACTAGTATATGAAAGTGACAAAACAAGAGACTCTCTATCATGAAGATCATGGTGCTACTTTGAAGCACAAGTGTGGTAAAAGGATAGTAGCATTGCCCCTTTTATTATTTTATTTTATTTTTATTTGGCCTTTCCCTTTTTTTGGCCATTCTTTCTTTTTTTGGGCCTTCCCTTTTTTTATTTGGCCTTTCTCTTTTTTTCAGGGACAATGCTCTATTAATGATGATCATCACACTTCTATTTATTTACAACTCAAAGATTACAACTCGATACTAGAACAAGATATGACTCTATATGAATGCCTTCGGCGGTGTACCAAGATTGCGATGAATCAAGAGTGACATGTATGAAAAATTATGAACGGTGGCTTTGCCACAAATATGATGTCAACTACATGATCATGCAAAGCGATATGACAATGATGAACGTGTCATGATAAACGGAATGGTGGAAAGTTGCATGGCAATATATCTCGGAATGGCTATGGAAATGCCATAATAGGTAGGTATGGTGGCTGTTTTGAGGAAGATATAAGGAGGTTTATGTGTGAAAGAGCATATCATATCACGGGGTTTGGATGCACCGGCGATGTTTGCACCAACTCTCAATGTGAGAAAGGGCAATGCACGGTACCGAAGAGGCTAGCAATGATGGAAGGGTGAGAGTGCGTATAATCCATGGACTCAACATTAGTCATAAAGAACTCACATACTTATTGCAAAAATATACAAGTCATCAAAAACCAAGCACTACGCGCATGCTCCTAGGGGGATAGATTGGTAGGAAAAGACCATCGCTCCTCCCCGACCGCCACTCATAAGGAAGACAATCAAATAACACCTCATGTTTCAAATTTGTTACATAACGTTTACCATACGTGCATGCTACGGGACTTGCAAACTTCAACACAAGCATTTCTCAAATTCACAACTACTCAACTAGACGACTTTGATATTATTACCTCCATATCTCAAAACAATCATCAAGCATCAAACTTCTCTTAGTATTCAAAACACTCATAAGAAATTTTTTACTAATCTTGAATACCTAGCATATTAGGATTATTTAAGCAAATTACCATGCTATTTAAGACTCTCAAAATAATATAAGTGAAGCATGAGAGTTCATCTATTTCTATAAAATAAAACCACCACCATGCTCTAAAAGGATATAAGTGAAGCACTAGAGCATTTGACAAACTACTCCGAAAGATATAAGTGAAGATTAATGAGTAGTCGAATAATTATGCAACTATGTGATGACTCTCTAACATTTAATAATTTCGGATCTTGGTATTTTACTCAAACAGAAAGCAAAACAAAATGAAATAAAATGATGCTCCAAGCAAAACACATATCATGTGGCGAATAAAAATATAGCTCCAAGTAAAGTTACCGATGAACGAAGACGAAAGAGGGGATGCCTTCCGGGGCATCCCCAAGCTTAGGCTTTTGGTTGTCCTTTAATATTACCTTGGGGTGCCTTGGGAATCCCCAAGCTTAGGCTCTTGCCACTCCTTATTCCATAATCCATCGAATCTTTACCCAAAACTTGAAAACTTCACAACACAAAACTTAACAGAAAACACGTAAGCTCCGTTAGCGAAAGAAAACAAAACACCACTTCAAGGTACTGTAATGAACTCATTCTTTATTTATATTGTTGTTAAACCTACTGTATTCCAACTTCTCTATGGTTTATAAACTCTTTTACTAGCCATAGATTCATCAAAATAAGCAAACAACACACGAAAAACAGAATCTGTCAAAAACAGAACAGCCTGTAATAATCTGGATCAAACGTATACTATGGAACTCATAAAATTCTCCAATAAATTGCTGGACGTGAGGAATTTATCTATTAATCATATGCAAAAATAATTAACTAAATAGCACTCTCCATTAAAAAATGGCAGCAAATCTCGTGAGCGCTAAGGTTTCTGTTTTTTACAGCAATATCAACAAGACTTTCCCCAAGTCTTCCCAACGGTTTTACTTGGCACAAACACTAATTAAAACATAAAAACTCAATCATAACAAAGGCTAGATAAATTATTTATTACTAAACAGGATCAAAAATCAAGTAACAAAAATAAAGTTGGGTTGCCTCCCAACAAGCGCTATCGTTTAACGCCCCTAGCTAGGCATGCTGATTTCAAGGATGCTCATATAGTAGATAAGAATTGTAACATAAAGAGAGCATCATGAAGAATATGACTAGCACATTTAAGTCTAACCCTCTTCCTATGCATAGGGGTTTTGTGAGCAAACAACTTATGGGAACAATAATCAACTAGCATAGGAAGGCAAAACAAGTATAACTTCAAAACTTTAAGGACATAGAGAGGAAACTTGATATTATTACAATTCCTACAAGCATATGTTCCTCCCTCATAATAATTTTCAGTAGCATCATGAATGAATTCAACAATATAACCAGCATCTAAAGCATTCTTTTCATGATCTACAAGCATAGAAAATTTATGTGACGCTCGGATAATTAAGCTACAGTAACCCTCTACTAATGTTGCCACATCACCACGATTACTGATGATAATCTCGTGATGGTTCGAAACCGATTCAAATTCAAATTCAAAGTCAAGCAAACCATAAAAGTTTTCAAATATTAAAACTAAAATGTTCTGCATGTGACACATAATCCCTAGGTAATGTTGGTGGAGAAACCACATTTTTATTAAATAACTTAATGCAGTAATGTAATTAAAACAGTAGCTAAAACATTTAATTAAATGCCTTTTATAAATTATAAATTATTTAAACATTTTATTTAGGGGCCAAACTTTTAAGGCAGTGAGTTATTTAGAGACATTATTTTAGGAACTATTGTCCTATTTTACAAAACTAAAGAAACTAAAAGTAAAATAAAACAAAATAAAACAAAATAGGAAAGGAAAAGAAAAACAAACAACAAAATCAAAAGGAGAAGGAACGCCCCCTTGCCGGGCCACGGCCCAGCTGGCCGAAACCAGTGAGGCCGGCCCACCCGCTGCCCCTGTATAACCCCACCCCACTAACCCTAAAGCCCACTACCCCCACGATCCCCACTCCCCCCCTCGATCCACTCCTCCCTCTCCCTACCCATTCTGGATTGGGGTGCCCGACCCGCCGCCGCGCCTTCGCCGTTTTCGCGCGCCGGCGCCACCCCGAGCTGCACCAGGTTGGGCAGAAGCCTTTTCACCCTCCCCTACATCGCCTACATGGACCAGCTCGAGCTCCTCACCCCTGCGTCAAGCTGTTCGCTCTCGTCTTCCACCTCGGACTCGGAGACCGCCGTCGTTGCTTCGTCGTCTCTGGCGCCTCCCTATGCTCGCCGAGCCTTCCATGTGCTCCGATGTGAGCCCCTCCATCGATCCCCCTCTTCCTCCTTTTGTTTTCCTCGCCGTAGCGCCGCCCCACGAGCTCGCTTGCCCGCTGCCGAACCCGCTCGCGTTCACCAAGCCCAGGCGCTTCGCCGTGCCCCGAACGCGCCGGCCAACACTCGGACGTGTCGGCTCCGCCGCGCCCGCGCCCAGCAACCTGAGTTCATGCTTAGCGCCACCGGCCCGCGCTCCCCCTGGCCTCCCCCTGGACGCCGCTCGCGCCGGCTGCGCCCCTCACCTGCATCGCCCGACACCTGCCGCACCCCATCGCTGCTGTTGTGCCGCCCCGCCTTCGCCACTACTGACGCGCCATGCCGCCAGCCATAGCCCCGCCTCCCCTCGGCACTGTGCCGCCGCCCTGCCGGGCGCACGCGCCCTTGCGCCGGTTAGCCGCGCTGGGTCGCTTCGGGGCTTCGTTGCCCCGGCGCCCGCTAACCCGCCCTGTTTCTTCCCCTGTGCCTATGACTAGTGGGGCCCAGCCCCAGAAATGAAATGATAAAAAAAGGAATTTAAAATAATAATAAAAAAATTAATTAATTAATTAATTAACTTTATTAATACTGATTAATTAAGCTAAACAACAAATTAAACTAATTAATCATGATTAGTTAGTCTAGTCAATGACGAACGGGACCCACATGTCATTTGACCAGTCAACTCCTCTGCTGACTGCTGACGTCAGCATGCACTATTCTGGATAATGCTGATTAAATTAATTAAATAAATCCTAAAAATGATTTAAATTTTTTAAAATTAATATAAAATAAATCGTAGCTCGGATGGAAAAACTTTGTACATGAAAGTTGCTCAGAACAACGAGACGAATCCGGATCCGCAACCCGTTCGTCCACCACGCATCCCTAGCATACCGAACACGCAACTTTCCCCCTCCGGTTCATCTGTCCAAAAATGCGAAACACCGAGAATACTTTCCCGGATGTTTTCCCCCTTCGCCGGTACCACCTCGTATCGCGTTAGGGCACGCCTAGCATCGCGCTTTGTCATGTCATTCATCGTCATGCATTTGTTTGCATTATATTTATTGTTTCTTCCCCCTCTTCTCTCGCTAGACACCGAGACCGACGCCGCTGCTACCCAGTACGACTACGGTGTTGACGACCCCTCTCTCTTGCCAGAGCAACCAGGCAAGCCCCCCCCCCTTGATCACCATATATCGCCTACTCTCCTCTATACTGCTTGCATTAGAGTAGTGTAGCATGTTACTGCTTTCCGTTAATCCTATCCTGATGCATAGCCTATCATTGTTGCTACAACTGTTGATACCTTACCTACAATCCTAAATGCTTAGTATAGGATGCTAGTTTATCATCAGTGGCCATACATTCTTGTCTGTCTGCCATGCTATACTATCGGGCCGTGATCATTCGGGAGTTGATCACGAGTATACACCTATACTTTATACATGATACATGTGATGACTAAAGTCGGGTTGGCTCGAGGAGTACCCGCGAGTGATTCACAGATTGGGGGCTGAAAGGACCTTTGTCCCGACGGCCCTCTGGGTGGATCTTTATGGCGCAGCGACAGGGCAGGTTGAGACCACCTAGGAGAGAGGTGGGCCTGGTCCTGGTCGGCGTTCGCGGTGTCTTCAAGATAACACGTTATAACGAGATCTTGGTATTTGATCTGAGTCTGGCTACTGGCCTATACGCACTAACCATCTACGCGGGGACAGTTATGGGCACTCGACGTCGTGGTATCAGCCGAAGCCTTCGTGACTTCAGCGACTGAGCGGCGCGCGCCGGGTTGGACTGCGTAACGCAACTTCCTTTGTAATGGAGGTTGCTAGGTCTGCTCACCGGCCGCGTTCGCAATGTCCAGGTGTGCAAAGGGTGATGGGCCCAGACCCATGCGCCACAGTATTTAGACCGGCGTGCTGACCTCTCTGTTGGGCCTAGGTAGGGCTGCGACGTGTTGATCTTCCGAGGCCGGGCATGACCTAGGAAAGTGTGTCCGGCCAAATGGGATCGAGCGTGTTGGGTTATGTGGTGCACCCCTGCAGGGAAGTTAATCTATTCGAATAGCCGTGATCTTCGGTAACAAGACAACTTGGAGTTGGACCTTGACCTTATGACAACTAGAACCGGATACTTAATAAAACACACCCTTCCAAGTGCCAGATACAACCGGTGATCGCTCTCTCACAGGGCGACGAGGGGAGGATCATCGGTTAGGATTATGCTATGCAATGATACTTGGAGGACTTCAGTCTACTCTCTTCTACATGCTGCAAGACGAAGGCTGCCAGAAGCGTAGTCTTCAAAAGGACTAGCTACCCCCCCTCCCCCTTATTCCGGTTTTCTGCAGTTCAGTCCCCATATAATAGCCTTATTCCAGTTGATACCAATGCATACATATGTAGTGTAGCTCCTTGCTTGCGAGTACTTTGGATGAGTACTCACGGTTGCTTTGCTCCCTCTTTTCCCCCTTTCTTTACTCGATTGCTGCGACCAGACATTGGAGCCCAGGAGCCAGACGCCACCATCGACGACGAGTACTACTACTCGGGAGGTGCCTACTACTACGTGCAGCCCGCTGACGACGACCAGGAGTAGTTTAGGAGGATCCCAGGCAGGAGGCCTACGCCTCTTTCGATCTGTATCCCAGTTTGTGCTAGCCTTCTTAAGGCAAACTTGTTTAACTTATGTCTGTACTCAGATATTGTTGCTTCCGCTGACTCGTCTATGATCGAGCTCTTGTATTTGAGCCCTCGAGGCCCCTGGCTTGTAATATGATGCTTGTATGACTTATTTTATTTGTAGAGTTGTGTTGTGATACCTTCCCGTGAGTCCCTGATCTTGATTGTACACGTTTGCGTGTATGATTAGTGTACGGTCAAATCGGGGGCGTCACAAGTTCGTATCATAGCCGACTGCCTCTAGGAATCCCCTTCCACACTCCTTGGCCAAAGTCGAGTCTAGACATTACAAAAACTTTTACTAACATGGTTGTGTGCCTGATAGAGGCAAAGGTGTCCCGTCTTTCGATGAGATGATGGATATCGCTTTGGTGGAAGTCGACTTTGACGATCCGACTACGAACGTGCGAGGACGTCGCGCCTTAGCAATCACTAAACCAACTCCGAGAGGTTATTGACCACGCCGGAGCACGATCAACCTGACCACGAGGGTCTGTTTCCTGCGAGCAAACGAAGAACAAGCAAGAAACTAAGATTGCAATCTGGATATTGCGAATATAAGATGAAAGCTTTATTGATCAAGGTGGGGTTCTGTGACGCCTTTGTCTGGTCATTGAACACAAACGAAGTACGCGAAGTTGCAGCTATGGCGAACTTTTAGTCTAAACAAAACCCAAAGTCTAAACGGTGCCCTAAGGGCTGTATATATGGAGGAAGAGAGGGGGAATTTCGTGGCCCTTGGTGGAGGGGTCCGAAATCAACCCTATCTCTTGTTTCCCCACACATACGGACTCTAAAAATAGCCTATACTTATGTATTTCGAAATTACATGGGCCTGGCCCAATAAAAATGTGACGCAGCACCTATAATAGCCTCTGGACGAAATTTATGAAGTGACATCTTGTATATTTCGTCCAAGGCTTCATGCACTCGTTATGGAGGCTTCAAAGACCTGAAATCATCACTTGTAACTCTGTTCTTGTTCCCCTTGCGCATGCCATCATCTCCATGCTTGTTCTTGCTCCAATGTTCATCCTTCTCCAAGCTAGGCCCTTCATTTGTAAGAAAAACAAATGTATCCAATTTAGGTAGCATCATATTCTCATGAACATTAGAATCATTACCAAGAAACGAAAGTACCTGGTAATTTAGTTGGCGTGCGCGAGCTCTAGTAATTGGTCCAGTATGTATAGCAGCAGGGGCTGTGGGTGTAACAATGGTATTGATGTCCTCATCAGTGCCTTACGGGCCCACATCGCCATTGGGTGGTATTAGGATCTTTTACTCCTTGTCTATACTCTGGGACTCTAATCTCTCTTCTATTCAGGTTAAACTGAATTTCGCTAAATCTAGCATTAGGATCTCGTTATCACTTTCACCCGGAGAGCACCTTATTACCGATGATCGTCTGCTACACCAGAAGACCCTGAAGATACTCTCCGTTGTTAACCCGAGAACTTGTGTTGATCGCGTTTGCAATTCCCCTTCGACCCTCAACCCCTATGGATAACTACATGCAATTGTCACTCTTACATTCATCCCTAGTTGTTCTTGTTATTACAAGATACCCCGAAATACTCGTCGTTGATTCGATAATCCTTTGTGCCTTACTGCCTTGCATTTTTTGCCACATGAATACCCCTACGAATAATTTCTCGCACTTGCCGAGTATCCGCTTATCCCCAGTTGTTTGTGTTTCGCAAAAGTCTTCAAAATACTATTTGATCCTTCGAAAATCCCTAGCAGCTTATTGCTCTGCAAACACTTGTCTGCTTGCATTATGGATGCTCTCCATATGTCTTGCAATATTCATTAATCTCCTTTGACACCGTCATTTTGATCCTATTGATTCAACATGAGTGCGAGTGCGCGCAATCATCGGTTGATCCTTTTAAAATATCTTTCCGGCTTAGATGTCATTTTGATAGTGAGCTGGTTATCGACTCATCAAATTGTCGTCGATTGTACCCCTAAGTCTATTCAACTTATCCATTCTTAATCAGACCGTTGGCTTCTGATCCCTTGATTTGAAAATCTTCATTCCTTTGCAGATGAGCTCTGAATTAGTCAGTTGTTTCTATAATCCAATGCCTTCGCATTGATTCTTCTTCTAGTTGAGTATCGATGCTCACATCAATTCTCTTGTGGACCATCAACTCCTTTGTTGGGTTTTATCCGACAACGTCCTTCATATTCAATGACTTTGTGAGTCTTTTCTCGGATACATAATGCCTTTGGTAAATTGTATCCTCTGCTTTGTCGAACATGCTCTGCTTTCGAGCTTGTGTTGTTTACTCCCGAAGTTCGTGGTATATGTTCCTAAGAAGCCCCGATGGGTTGAACCAATGCCTTCCCTAATCTGTGCAAACCCGAAAGATTTCACAGGTCATACTTATCTGGTATTGCACCAGGTAAAACTTTCAACAACTAATGCCATTTCGAAAAGAAACGAGAAGTGAATGAAAGGTTATGCATTGGCAAAGTGGGAGTCGACCTTGAACTTTGTGTTCATGCCCATGGACATGATGTAGAACTTATCATGGAAGCTGCTCGTAAAAATAATTACCCCCTTGTTAGAAGTTCATCTTGTATCCGTGGTTCGATCATTTATGATTGTGGTTTCGACCAAAATTTCTTCCTTTGATTCCATTTCTCAGACAAGTTAAAGCGCTTGTCTTCTATATATCAATACACCACACTTCAACCTTTCATTTGATATGCCTTCGAGTATTATCCCCCTAGTATCTCGAGGATATCATGCCATTGCACTACATCTTATGAATTTGTGCTGGAGTAATACCTTTCCCTATCAGAGTCACTCTACGAGTTTTGGGTGTCGTCAACTAAGAACATCGATAAGTGAATTGATTCCGCGCTCCGACCTTCGATACGATAACTCTAAGTAATTTTCATTCCTTATTATTTAATAATCCTTCAAGTCATTCCTAGACTGATCGGCTATATCATTATCGTGCAACTTTTTAACTGTGCTACCTGACCCTTCTTCCCGGAGCACAATTTTCGATGATGAGCTAAGCTTACATCGACTTTCCTCATCATATCATTTTGCTTTGGACAACAAGCTCGTTTTCGAGTTTGTGTCGTACCCATGGTTCCAATAACCTCTTTCTTCATCATTCCTTTGACTTGATGTCATCGCTGATCGATTACATCTTCAGGTAATCTCTCGACAAATGTGTCGTGATCATTATCAACATTCCGAGCTCTTCCAGAACATCAATCAAATTCATGATGAGAATTACCATCCTTGCCCCTCGATGATTTGTGTTGTCATCGACTACTTCCTTGCCTTCTTTCCAACACAAACTTGTTCGAGTTGTGGCTGTACCTTGAGTTCCTGGCTATCCAGCTTGTCTTATGTCCTACCTTGAAGTAATACCATCTTATATATCAAGAATGTTGTGAGAATTTCACCACCTCTTAAGAATTCTTGGTATGGTGATACTTCTCACCATCACCATTCTTTCTTGGTACCCGTGTTGTTTCTAACCGGAATACCGACAATTGAACTATGATGTGTGAATTCAAAACTTCTAGCAACCCTATTGCTTTGAAGTGAATGGTCGAGTTTCATTCTAATTCTTTTGTTCGTCAAGTCACCATTCTAACATTGATCGTGCAACCCAGCCCATATTTCGGGTGCACCTTTCAACCCATGTTTAATTGTGTATGTTTTCCTCCGAGCAAACATCATTAAGTCATTTGATCTGGCTAATGTTATCTCCTTGTTCACATAGTTGTGGAAATCCATCCTTTTTGGAAATGTCAATGGATTGTCGCTGAGTCAATCAGTCACCTCCTGACCTCTCCTTGATTTAATGGTGAACTCTTGTTTCGGTAGTCGCTTCCATGGTTTAATTCCCGAGAATCATACAATGTCACCTCGACAATTTGTGTTGCACCTTTCTTCTCAGGCATCCTGAGTCTAAGGTATCTTGACACCAACCAGATCTGAATCTTGGTCAGATATGATGGTTGGAACATATTTTCAAGAGTTATAACATTGGTCCCTATATGCCCCGGTAAGGTGATGTCATGCCTAGCACGCCTGACCAGAGGACCTAGTGTTATAGTTTCCTTTTTAACAAGGTTAATCATTTTTCCATGAGGAAATTGAATGCCTTGTTTAATAAGTTTATCCTGATGGATCCTTTGTGTATCCAAAGTCCGACCTTGCTCGAACACCATGTCAGTGCTATCTCAAAGCATGTCTGTGGTACTCTGGTCATCGATAAGAACATTTTGAAGCACCCTGCTAAATTTCCTTTATCAATTATTCAAACACCGTTGTTTGGGTAATGTCATGAACTTCCTCTCCCCTTACCTAAATGGTTTTCTACGTTATATCCTGTCATGGATATCATGCTCTACTTGTCCTTGGGAAGGATATACCCCTGAAATATGTGTTTAAACACCTTTTCCCTTTCCATTGTTTGGTTTAGCCTTTCTTGTGATCTATATGATCCATGCAAAAATATTCTCCTGCTTATGTAAACATCTCGGTGTACAATTCTGGCAGTAAGACCCTGTTACTATTGTTGATGACATTCCGGTAACCACCGATGGACGAGAACTTTGCCTATTGGTCCGCCTCGTTCAACGAACAGGAAAATGGTTCTCTTCGTCCCTCGCCCTTGGTACCGATGTTGTTGCCGACATAACTGATAGGCTATCCTCTGACATGCCTTGCTTACATGATCGTGCAAGATGTCATCGCCCTTCCTATGTTTAACCCACATGGTGGGCCCATAACCCACAGTTCCTCAGGATCAAACCTTGACTCTCCTATACACCCCCTGTTTCCAAACTAATTCCTCGTACTTGACCTCGTATGTGATTCACGAGCCACCTTCCGAGAGATCATCAATTATGGTATCAGACACAATACTTATTCCCATGGCTTTGAATCCCTTTTCACGCCCTGTTTCAGGCATCGGATGATTGCCTGCCCGCTCGACACTTCCCATGATACCTCCTTACTTTGCTCTCGATATTTTCGTAAGTTTCAATTCTAGAGTTACTTTCGCCACTTTCCTCGATGTTATCGACCAGATAGTCGACCCTGCAGAGTTCTGTTCTCTCGGTATGCCCAACCTTTATTCTTTTGTAAGTACGATGGAGTTCCTGAAGAAAGGATGCCGACTTCATCATGATGACCTGAAGCAGAGAAATGAAGACATCAATGTATTGGACCAGCCTCTTCGAGAAGAGCAAGCCAGGATGAGAAGACCCGCTAGATGCGTTACCAAACCTTTCCCCCCTTTCACTACCTCTTAAATCTCGGGACGAGATTTCTTGTAGTGGAGGAGAATTGTGACGCTCGGATAATTAAGCTACAGTAACCCTCTACTAATGTTGCCACGTCACCACGATTACTGTTGATAATCTCGCGATGGTTCGAAACCGATTCAAAGTCAAGCAAACCATAAAAGTTTTCAAATATTAAAACTAAAATGTTCTGCATGTGACACATAATCCCTAGGTAATGTTGGTGGAGAAACCACATTTTTATTAAATAATTTAATGCAATAATGTAATTAAAACAGTAGCTAAAACATTTAATTAAATGCCTTTTATAAATTATAAATTATTTAAACATTTTATTTAGGGGCCAAACTTTTAAGGCAGTGAGTTATTTAGAGATATTATTTTAGGAACTATTGTCCTATTTTACAAAACTAAAGAAACTAAAAGTAAAATAAAACAGAATAAAAGAAAATAGGAAAGGAAAAGAAAAACAAACAACAAAATCAAAAGGAGAAGGAACCCCCCCCTCTGCCGGGCCACGGCCCAGCTGGCCGAAACCAGTGAGGCCGGCCCACCCGGTGCCCCTGTATAACCCCACCCCACTAACCCTAGAGCCCACTACCCCCACGATCCCCACTCCCCACTCGATCCACTCCTCCCTCTCCCTCCCCATTCTGGATCGGGGCGCCCGACCCGCCGCCACGCCTTCGCCGTTTTCGCGCGCCGGCGCCACCCCGAGCTGCACCAGGTTGGGCAGAAGCCTTGTCACCCTCCCCTACATCGCCTACATGGACCAGCTCGAGCTCCTCACCCCTGCGTCAAGCTGTTCGCCGTCGTCTTCCACCTCGGACTCGGAGACCGCCGTCGTTGCTTCGTCGTCTCCGGCGCCTCCCTGTGCTTGCCGAGCCTTCCATGTGCTCCGATGTGAGCCCCTCCATCGATCCCCCTCTTCCTCCTTTCGTTTTCCTCGCCGTAGCGCCGCCCCACGAGCTCGCTTGCCCGCTGCCGAACCCGCTCGCGTTCACCATGCCCAGGCGCTTCGCCGTGCCCCGAATGCGCCGGCCAACACTCGGACGCGTCGGCTCCGCCGCGCCCGCGCCCAGCAACCCGAGTTCGTGCTTAGCGCCACCGGCCTGCGCTTCCCCTGGCCTCCCCTCGGACGCCGCTCGTGCCGGCTGCGCCCCTCACCTGCATCGCCCGGCGCCTGCCGCACCCCATCGCTGCTGCTGTGCCGCCCCGCCTCTGCCACTACTGCCGCGCCATGCCGCCAGCCGCATCCCCGCCTCCCCTCGGCACTGCGTCGCCGCCCTGTCGGGCGCACGCGCCCTTGCGCCGGTTAGCCGCGCTGGGTCGCTTCGGGGCTTCGTTGCCCCAGCGCCCGCTAACCCGCCCCGTTTCTTCCCCTGTGCCTATGACTAGTGGGGCCCAGCCCCAAAAATGAAATGATAAAAAAAGAATTTAAAATAATAATAATAATAAAATTAATTAATTAATTAACTTAACTTTATTAATTCTGATTAATTAAACTAAACAAAAAATTAAACTAATTAATCATGATTAGTTAGTCTAGTCAATGACGAACGGGACCCACATGTCATTTGACGAGTCAACTCCTCTGTTGACTGCTGACATCATGCTGATGTCAGCATGCACTGTTTGGATAATGCTGATTAAATTAATTAAATAAATCCTAAAAATGATTTAAATCTTTTAAAATTAATATAAAATAAACCGTAGCTTGGATGGAAAAACTTTGTACATGAAAGTTGCTCAGAACGACGAGACGAATCCGGATACGCAACCCGTTGTCCGCCACGCATCCCTAGCATACCGAACACGCAACTTCCCCCCCGGTTCATCTGTCCAAAAACGCGAAACACCAGGAATACTTTCCCGGATGTTTTCCCCCTTCACCGGTACCACCTCGTACCGCGTTAGGGCACACCTAGCATCACGCTTTGTCATGTCATGCATCGTCATGCATTTGTTTGCATTATATTTATTGTTTCTTCCCCCTCTTCTCTCGCTAGACACCGAGACCGACGCCGCTGCTACCCAGTACGACTATGGTGTTGACGACCACTCTCTCTTGCCAGAGCAACCAGGCAAGCCCCCCCTCTTGATCACCATATATCGCCTACTCTCCTCTATATGCTTGCATTAGAGTAGTGTAGCATGTTACTGCTTTCCGTTAATCCTATCCTGATGCATAGCCTGTCATTATTGCTACAACTGTTGATACCTTACCTGCAATCCTAAATGCTTAGTATAGGATGCTAGTTTATCATCAGTGGCCATACATTCTTGTCCGTCTGCCATGCTATACTATCAGGCCGTGATCACTCGGGAGTTGATCACGGGTATATACCTATACTTTATACATGATACATTGATGACTAAAGTCGGGTTGGCTCGAGGAGTACCCGCGAGTGATTCACGGATTGGGGGCTGAAAGGACCTTTATCCCGACGGCCCTTTGGGTGGATCGTTGTGGCGGAGCAACAGGGCAGGTTGAGACCACCTAGGAGAGAGGTGGGCCTGGCCCTGGTCGGCGTTCGCGGTGTCTTCAAGATAACACATTTAACGAGATCTTGGTATTTGATCTGATTCTTGCTACTGGCCTATACGCACTAACCATCTACGCGGGGACAATTATGGGCACTCGACGTCGTGGTATCAGTCGAAGCCTTTGTGACGTCAGCAATTGAGCGGCGCGCGCCGGGCTGGACTGCGTAACGCAACTTCCTTTGTAATGGAGGTTGCTAGGTCTGCTCACCGGCCGCGTTCACAATGTGCAGGTGTGCAAAGGGCGATGGGCCCAGACCCCTGCGCCATAGGATTTAGACCGGCATGCTGACCTCTCTATTGGGCCTAGGTAGGGCTGTGACGTGTTGATCTTCCGAGGCCGGGCATGACCCAGGAAAGTGTGTCCGGCCAAATGGGATCGAGCGTGTTGGGTTATGTGGTGCACCCCTGCAGGGAAGTTAATCTATTCGAATTGCTGTGATCTTCGGTAACATGACGACTTGGAGTTGTACATTGACCTTATGACAACTAGAACCGGATACTTAATAAAACACACCCTTCCAAGTGCCAGATACAACCGGTGATCGCTCTCTCACAGGGCGACGAGGGGAGGATCATCGGTTAGGATTATGCTATGCGATGATACTTGGAGGACTTCAGTCTACTCTCTTCTACATGCTGCAAGACGGAGGCTGCCAGAAGCGTAGTCTTCGATAGGACTAGCTTTCCCCCTCTTATTCTGGCATTCTGCAGTTCACTCCATCAATATGGCCCTTTACACATATACCCATGCATACATAGTGTAGCTCCTTGCTTGCGAGTACTTTGGATGAGTACTCACGGTTGCTTTCTCCCCCCTTTCCCCCCCTTTTCTTTTTTTCTGGTTGTCTCAACCAGATGCTGGAGTCCAGGATCCAGACGCCACCGTTGACGACGACTCCTACTACACCGGAGGTGCCTACTACTACGTGCAGCCCGCTGCCAACGACCAGGAGTAGTTTAGGAGGATCCCAGGCAGGAGGCCTACGCCTCTTTTGATCTGTACCCCAGTTTGTGCTAGCCTTCTTAAGGCAAACTTGTTTAACTTATGTCTGTACTCAGATATTGTTGCTTCCGCTGACTCGTCTATGATCGAGCTCTTGTATTCGAGCCCTCGAGGCCCCTGGCTTGTAATATGATGGTTGTATGACTTATTTTATTTTTAGAGTTGTGTTGTGATACCTTCCTGTGAGTCCCTGATCTTGATCGTACACGTTTGCGTGTATGATTAGTGTACGGTCAAATCGGGGGCGTCACAATTTACTACTCTCCACATAAGCAAATTTCTTCTCGTGAATAATAGTGGGAGCAAACTCAACAAAATAACTATCATGTGATTGAAAATTAAGATCAAGATGACAAGTTTCATGATTATCATTGTTCTTTAAAGCATACGTGTCATCACAATAATCATCAAAGATAGGAGGCATGCTTTCATCATAATAAATTTGCTCATCAAAACTTGGGGGACAAAAAATATCATCTTCATCAAACATAGCTTCCCCAAGCTTGTGGCTTTGCATATCATTAGCATCATGGATATTCAAGGAATTCATACTAACAACATTGCAATCATGCCCATCATTCAAATATTTAGTGCCAAACATTTTAATGCATTCTTCTTCTAACACTTTGGCACAATTTTCCTTTCCATCATACTCACGAAAGATATTAAAAAGATGAAGCGTATGAGGCAAACTCAATTCCATATTTTTTTGTGGTTTTCTTTTATAAACTAAACTAGTGATAAAACAAGAAACTAAAAGACTCGATTGCAAGATCTAAATATATACCTTCAAGCGCTAACCTCCCTGGCAACGGCGCCAGAAAAGAGCTTGATGTCTACTACACAACCTTCTTCTTGTAGACGTTGTTGGGCCTCCAAGTGCAGAGGTTTGTAGGACAGTAGCAAATTTCCCTCAAGTGGATGACCTAAGATTTATCAATCCGTAGGAGGCGTAGGATGAAGATGGTCTCTCTCAAGAAACCCTACAACCAAATAACAAAGAGTCTCTTGTGTCCCCAACACATCCAATACAATGGTAAATTGTATAGGTGCACTAGTTCGGCGAAGAGATGGTGATACAAGTGGTATATGGATAGTAGATAATAGTTTTTGTAATCTGAAAATATAAAAACAGCAAGGTAACTAATGATAAAAGTGAGCACAAATGGTATTGCAATGCGTTGAAACAAGGCCTAGGGTTCATACTTTCACTAGGGCAAGTTCTCTCAACAATAATAACATAATTGGATCACATAACTATCCCTCAACATGCAACAAAGAGTCACTCCAAAGTCACTAATAGCGGAGAACGAACGAATAGATTATGGTAGGGTACGAAACCACCTCAAAGTTATTCTTTCCAATCAATCCATTGGGCTATTCCTATAAGTGTCACAAACAGCCCTAGAGTTCGTAATAGAATAACACCTTAAGACACAAATCAACCAAAACCCTAATGTCACCTAGATACTCCAATGTCACCTCAAGTATCCGTTGGTATGATTATATGATATGCATCACACAATCTCATATTCATCTATTCAACCAACACATAGAACCTCAAAGAGTGCCCCAAAGTTTCTACCGAAGAATCACGACGAAAACGTGTGCCAACCCCTATGCATAGGTTCATGGATGGAACCCGCAAGTTGATCACCAAAACATACATCAAGTGAATCACGTGGTATCCCATTGTCACCATAGATACGCATGGCAAGACACACATCAAGTGTTCTCAAATCTTTAAATACTCAATCCGATAAGATAACTTCAAAGGGGAAACTCAATCCATTACAAGGGAGTAGAGGGGGGGAGAAAACATCATAAGATCCAACTATAATAGCAAAGCTCGCGATACATCAAGATCATATCACCTCAAGAACACGAGAGAGAGAGAGAGAGAGAGAGAGAGAGAGAGAGATCAAACACATAGCTACTGGTACATACCCTCAGACCCGAGGGAGAACTACTCCCTCCTCGTCATGGAGAGCACCGGGATGATTAAGATGGCCACCGGAGAGAGATTCCCCCTCCGGTAGGGTGCCGGAATGGGTCTAGATTGGCTTTCTGTGGCTACGGAGGCTTATGGCGGTGGAACTCACGATCTATTGTGTTCCCTGATCGTTTTAGGGTATATGGAGATATATAGGCGGAAGAAGTACGTTAGGGGAGCCACGAGGGGCCCATGAGTGATGAGGACATCAATACCATTGTTACACCCACAGCCCCTACTGTTACATATACTGGACCAATTACTAGAGCTCGCGCACGCCAATTAAATTACCAGGTACTTTCGTTTCTTCGTAATGATTCTAATGTTCATGAGATTATGATGCTGCCTAAATTGGATACATTTGTTTTGCTTACAAATGAAGGGCCTAGCTTGGAGAAGGATGAACATTGGAGCAAGAACACACATGGAGTTGATGGCATGCGCAAGGGGATCAAGAACGGAGTTACAAGGGATGATTTCAGGACTTTAAAGCCGCCATAAGGAGTGCATGAAGCCTTGGACGAAATATACAAGATGCCACTTCATAATATTCATCCATAGGCTATTCTAGGTGCTGCGTCACCTTATTAATGGGCCAGGCCCATGTAATTTCGAAATACTTAAGTATAGGCTATTTTTAGAGTCCGTATGTGTGGGGAAACAAGAGTTAGGGTTGGTTTCGGACCCCACCCTCAAGGGCCACGAAATTCCCCCCTCTTCCTCCATATATACAGCCCTTAGGGCGTCGTTTAGACTTTGGGTTTTGTTTAGATTAAAAGTTCGCCATAGCTGCAACTTCGCGTACTTCGTTTGTGTCCAACGACCAGACCAAGACATCACAGAACCCCGCCTTGATCAATAAAGCTTTCATCCTATATTTGCAATATCCCGATTGCAATCTCAGTTTCTTTCCTGTTCTTCGTTTGCTCGCAGGAAACACACCCTCGTGGTCAGGTTGATCGTGCTCCAGTGTGGTCAATAACCCTCGGAAGTTGGTTTAGCGATTGCTAAGGCACGACGTCTCGCACGTTCGTAGTCGGATCGTCAAGGTCGACTCCCACAGAAAATGATAGCCACCATCTCATCGAAACATCGGGACACCTTAGCCCCTATCAAGTGGTATCAGATTTCTAGGTTGCTCGGTGAGATTTTACAGTTTTTCGTAGATTAGATCGAGTCTGTTCTTCATACCTACAGTCCACGAAAAAGCCACAAAAAAATTAGGGTTAGTTCATCATATCCGAACCAATCTGAGCCTTTGCATAATCTTTTTAGGGTTTTTGCTTTGTTGAATTTGCGGTTGCATCGTCGTGTCAAGTTGCTGGTCTTAGAGTCTAGTCTTTTAGATTTTGGAGTTCTGGTCATAAGTTGCCATGCCGCCGCCGCACCATCATCATCGCCCATCTATCACTTTTGCTTATCCGCCACCGCTCTGAATCCATATCCATATACCACCACCAATCCGTATCCATATACCACCACCAATCTGTATCCATATACCACCACCGCTACCATATACCACCACCGCTACCATATACCACCACCGCTGCCATATACCACAACCATATATCCACCACCAATCCGAGTTCTTCTCATATTAGGTTTGTTCTTGAGATCAATGTAAATTCCGATTCGTGTTTCCTTGCCTGCGTAGGTCTCGGAAAAAAAGAGTCTGGAGACCCCTGGGCAGTTTTTAGGCCAAAATTTTCACGGGCAATTTTTTTCCCCTTTCCTATTTTTAGGCTTTTCTGAGTCTTTTGAGCCACGTGCCATCATAGTGATTTTTTGTCGCACTTTTTCGTTGTCGCTGCCCTGATTTCCGAAAAAAAAGTGAAAAAAAAAATCCGTGCCCATCCTATCAGTTTGACGAGGGAAGAGTTTTGAGACACTCGCCATTATAGTGATTTTTCGCAAAAAAAAGAGGAGCGCAAAAAAAAGGAGCGCAAAAAAAGGAGCGAAAAAAAAGAGTTCCAGAGTGTGCTTTTCCCTTATTTACGTGCAGCGCCGTGATTTTGTTAGTGTTCTAGGCTCGCGTCTCTAGCACGGTCTAGCCTAGGACCAGCACAGTACCGTTGTTGAGCGTTTATTCAACTTTGCATCTCTGAATTGAGTATTGCTGACCCTTTTTGTTACCATACTATCAGCCTTCCCAGCTCCACATACCTCTACATCGTGCGTTTGACTCTCCCTGGCAATCGCTCTATCCAAGCTTTTGAGAGTTTTGACTATAACGGTTGCCGATCACCGCCTGCTGCTGGATAAGAACTGGTAAGAATTTGAGATTTGCTTGACGGATTTGTGACACCCGCCACCACCACCACTTGTTACTAGTCTGTAGGATCATATTCTTGTGTGTTTCTATTGCTGCTAACCATGCCAGGATCACAAGCCGACGAGACTGACTGGGAGAACTTGATGAACAAGGAGCTTCATGATACGTTTCAGCAAATGATGAGTGGACAGGTGCAAGATGTGATAAACAGATTTGAAGAGGCCATGGAGAAGATAGATGGCATGGAGAAGACGTTTGAAACAAAGCTCGTTAACAAGTTTGCTGAATTGCTTTCGCGTTTTCCACCACCACCACCGGCTGCTCCTGCCGCACCTCTGCAACAACAGCAACAACACTGACTACCTCCACGTCAGGAAACAGCCCTCTGCCGAGCGAGCCGTGTCCCTCTTTAGTCGGGCCAAACTGCTGGTGCTGCTGTTGATACTTCTGTGGCTCCTACTGCTGATGTGGAGGAGGATGATTATGTGGGAGATTATGAGGATGAGGTTGATCAAAATCAGAACTACGTGCCACCACCAGCACAGCAACCACCAGGTCGTCCACATGCAAATAATGGCAATGGTAGGGCTCACCCTCAGGTACGAGATCATGACCATCTCCCTAAACTAAAATTGAATATTCCACCATTTGAGGGTAGATATGTTCCTGATATATATCTTACTTGGGAGTTAGAAACTGAACAACGATTTACATGTTTACAATATCCCGAGGAGAGACGTGTTCCTGCTGCTGTTTGTGCTTTCACTAGTTTTGCATGTGTTTGGTGGTCTGAGCATTGTAGATTATATCCTATTCCGGCTACTTGGGCTGCTTTGAAAACTGCTATGCGTACTCGTTGGGTTCCACCATATTATCAACGTGAATTACTTCAAAAATTGCAGCGCTTAAGACAGGGGAAAAATTATGTAGAAGAATATTATCAGGAATTACAAATCGGCATGATTAGATGTGGTATTGTTGAGGAGAATGAAGCTATGCTTGCACGTTTTATGGGTGGATTAAATAGAGAGATTCAGATGATTCTAGAGTATAAGGAGTATACTAATATCACTCGTTTATTCCATCTTGCTTGTAAAGCTGAACGTGAAGTGCAGGATCGACAGGCATTGGCGCGGACTAACTTTTCTGCAGGTCGACCTTCATCATGGACACCATGTGCATCACCTACTTCCACACGTTCTGCTACACCGGCGCCTCCGTCGGCTGCCACCTCCAACCGTGATACAATAAAGCAGGCACAATCACCACTATCTGCCAAGAGCACACCTTCTGGGCCTGCAAAGATCTCTTCTTCATCCATGGCATCAACAGGGCAAACACATGATATTATTTGTCGATGTTGCAAGGGTGGAGGTCATTATGTGAGAGAATGCCCATCTAAGCGTGTGATGATTGTTACTGAGGATGGTGGGTATGAGTCCGCTAGTGACTATGATGAGGAGACTTTGTCTCTTATTACACGTGACGAACACGGTGGAGACGATTCTGATCATGAGACGCAATACATGGTTCCTGAAGATGCTGACAGGTATGAATGTTTAGTTGCTCAACGTGTTTTGAGTGTGCAGGTTACACAATCTGAGCAAAATCAGAGGCATAATTTGTTCCATACAAAGGGAGTTGTGAAGGAACATTCTGTTCGCGTGATCATAGATGGAGGGAGCTGCAATAACTTGGCTAGCATGGAGATGGTGGAGAAGCTATCTCTCACCACAAGACCACATCCACATCCTTACTACATCCAATGGTTCAACAACAACGGCAAGGTTAAGGTAACACGTACTGTTCGTGTGCATTTTAGTATCTCTACATATGTTGATTATGTTGATTGTGATGTGGTACCTATACAAGCATGTTCCTTATTACTTGGTAGACCATGGCAATTTGATAAAAATTCTGTACACCATGGTAGAAACAATCAGTATACTCTTGTTCATAACGATAAAAATATTACTTTGCTTCCTATGACTCCTGATTCCATTTTGAAAGATGATATTAATAGAGCTAATAAAGCAAAACAGGAGACAAATAAGAGTGAAAATCAGATTGTGGCAAAAGAATTTGAGCACCAAATGAAGCCTAATAATAAACCATCTACTGTTGTTTCTGAAATTAAATTGAAAAGTGCATGTTTACTTGCCACCAAATCTGATATTGATGAGCTAGATTTTAGCAAATTTGTTTGCTATGCTTTTGTGTGCAAAGAGGCATTATTTTCATTCGAGGACGTGCCTTCCTCTTTGCCCCCTGCTGTCACTAACATTTTGCAGGAGTTCACTGACGTCTTTCCACAAGACGTGCCACCGGGATTACCACCTATTCGAGGGATTGAGCATCAAATTGACTTAATTCCCGGTGCTTCGCTACCCAACCGTGCACCATACCGTACCAATCCAGAGGAGACGAAGGAGATTATGCGTCAAGTACAAGAACTGCTCGACAAAGGGAATTGAAGTTGATAAAGCCAAGATTGAAGCTATTGAGAGTTGGCCGCAGCCCAAAACGGTCACATAAGTGAGGAGTTTCCTTGGCCTCACTGGTTTCTATAGGCGTTTTGTGAGAGATTTCAGCACCATTGCTGCACCTCTCAACGAGCTTACAAAGAAGGATGTGCCTTTTGTTTGGGATACCGCACAGGAAGAAGCCTTCACGGTATTGAAAGATAAGTTGACACATGCTCCTTTACTCCAAATTCCTAATTTCAATAAGACTTTTGAGCTTGTATGTGATGCTAGTGGAATTGGATTAGGAGGTGTGTTATTACAAGATGGAAAACCTGTTGCATACTTTTCTGAAAAATTGAGTGGGCCTAGTCTGAACTATTCTACTTATGATAAAGAATTATATGCTCTTGTTCGGACCTTAGAAACATGGCAACATTATTTATGGCCCAAGGAATTTGTTATACATTCTGATCATGAATCTTTGAAACACATTAAAAGTCAAGCAAAACTGAACCGTAGACATGCTAAATGGGTTGAATTCATTGAGACTTTCCCTTATGTCATTAAACACAAGAAGGGTAAAGAAAATGTTATTGCTGATGCCTTGTCTCGTTGTTATACTATGCTTTCACAACTTGACTTTAAAATATTTGGTTTGGAGACCATCAAAGATCAATATGTTCATGATGCTGGATTTAAAGATGTATTGCAGAATTGTAAGGAAGGGAGAACTTGGAACAAGTTCATTCTTAACGATGGATTTGTGTATTGTGCTAACAAGCTATGCATTCCAGCTAGCTCCGTTCGTCTTCTGTTGTTGCAGGAGGCGCATGGAGGAGGATTAATGGGACACTTTGGCGTCAAGAAGACGGAGGATATACTTGCTACACATTTCTTTTGGCCAAAGATGAGACGGGATGTTGAGCGTTTTGTTGCTCGCTGCACTACATGTCAAAGAGCTAAGTCACGACTCAATCCTCATGGTTTATATATGCCTTTGCCTGTACCTAGTGTTCCTTGGGAGGATATATCTATGGACTTTGTTTTAGGTTTACCTCGAACAAAGAAGGGGAGGGATAGCATATTTGTTGTCGTGGATAGGTTCTCGAAAATGACACACTTTATACCATGTCATAAAAGCGATGATGCTATTAATGTTGCTGATTTGTTCTTTCGTGAAATTGTTCGCTTACATGGTGTGCCAAATACTATTGTTTCAGATCGTGATACTAAATTTCTTAGCCACTTTTGGAGATGTTTATGGGCTAAGTTGGGGACTAAGCTGCTTTTTAGTACTACTTGTCACCCCCAAACTGATGGACAAACTGAGGTAGTCAATAGAACATTGTCTACTATGCTTAGGGCTGTTTTGAAGAATATCAAGAAAATGTGGGAAGAATGCTTGCCTCATATTGAATTTGCTTATAATCGTTCATTGCATTCTACTACTAAGATGTGCCCTTTTGAAATTGTGTATGGTTTCCTACCTCGTGCACCTATTGATTTGTTGCCTCTTCCATCTCCAGAGAAGGTTAATTTTGATGCTAAAGAATGTTCTGAATTGATTTTAAAAATGCATGAGTTAACTAAGGAAAACATTGAGCGTATGAATGCTAAATATAAACTTGCTGGAGATAAGGGTAGAAAACATGTTGTGTTTGCGCCTGGAGATCTTGTTTGGTTACATTTGCGTAAAGATAGATTTCCTAATCTGCGCAAATCAAAACTAATGCCACGTGTTGATGGTCCTTTTAAGGTGTTAGAGAAAATAAATGATAATGCATATAAACTTGAGCTACCTGTAGATTTTGGGGTTAGTCCCACTTTTAACATTGCAGATTTGAAGCCTTATTTGGGTGAGGAAGATGCGCTTCCGTCGAGGACGACTTCATTTCAAGAAGGGCAGGATGATGAGGACATCAATACCATTGTTACACCCACAGCCCCTACTGTTACATATACTGGACCAATTACTAGAGCTCGCGCACGCCAGTTAAATTACCAGGTACTTTCGTTTCTTCGTAATGATTCTAATGTTCATGAGATTATGATGCTGCCTAAATTGGATACATTTGTTTTGCTTACAGATGAAGGGCCTAGCTTGGAGAAGGATGAACATTGGAGCAAGAACACACATGGAGTTGATGGCATGCGCAAGGGGATCAAGAACGGAGTTACAAGTGATGATTTCAGGACTTTAAAGCCGCCATAAGGAGTGCATGAAGCCTTGGACGAAATATACAAGATGCCACTTCATAATATTCGTCCATAGGCTATTCTAGGTGCTGCGTCACCTTATTAATGGGCCAGGCCCATGTAATTTCGAAATACTTAAGTATAGGCTATTTTTAGAGTCCGTATGTGTGGGGAAACAAGAGTTAGGGTTGGTTTCGGACCCCACCCTCAAGGGCCACGAAATTGCCCCCTCTTCCTCCATATATACAGCCCTTAGGGCGTCGTTTAGACTTTGGGTTTTGTTTAGATTAAAAGTTCGCCATAGCTGCAACTTCGCGTACTTTGTTTGTGTCCAACGACCAGACCAAGACGTCACAGAACCCCGCCTTGATCAATAAAGCTTTCATCCTATATTCGCAATATCCCGATTGCAATCTCAGTTTCCTGCTTGTTCTTCGTTTGCTCGCAGGAAACAAACCCTCGTGGTCAGGTTGATCGTGCTCCGGCGTGGTAAATAACCCTCGGAAGTTGGTTTAGCGATTGCTAAGGCGCGACGTCTCGCACGTTCGTAGTCGGATCGGCAAGGTCGACTCCCACAGAAAACGATAGCCACCATCTCATCGAAACATCGGGACACCTTAGCCCCTATCAATGAGGATGGAGGGCGCGCCCCCTACCTAGTGGCTTCCTCAAAGCTTCCTTGACATGGACTCCAAGTCTCCCGGGTTGCTTTCCTTCCAAAAATAAGTTCCGTGAAGTTTCAGGTCAATTGGACTCCGTTTGATTTTCCTTTTCTGCCATACTCTAAAACAAAGAAAAAATAGAAACTAGCACTGGGCTCTAGGTTAATAGGTTAGTCCCCAAAATAATATAAAAGTGTATAATAAAGCCCATAAACATCCAAAACAGAAGATAATATAGCATGGAGCAATTAAAAATTATAGATACGTTGGAGACGTATCAACGATGCACAGTGAGTCCGAGTGAAGTAGACGCGTCCCGCGGATTGACGACACGCGGGGCGTCCATGTGGAGTAGACGCGTGGAGACGCGCGGGGCGTCGGGGCGATGTAGACGTGTGCCGCGGAGTGACGATGCGTGGGGCGTCTGAGTGAAGTAGACGCGTCCCGTAGAGTGACGATGTGCAGGGCGTCCGGGTGAAGTAGACGCGTCGCGACGCGCGGGGCCTCGGGGCGATGTAGACGCGTGCCGCGGAGCGACGATGTGCGAGGCGTCCGAGTGAAGTAGAAGCGTCCCGCGGAGTGACGATGCGCAGGGTGTTTGTGTGAAGTAGACTCGTCCAGCGGAGTGGCGACGCGCGGGGCGTCCGAGTAAAGTAGACGCGCGTGCCGTCAAATGATGATGCGCTGGGCGTCCGGATGAAGTAGAAGTGTCCCGTGTATTGACGATGTGCGGGGCATCCATGTGAGTGGACGCGTGGCGACGCGTGGGGCCTCGGGGTGATGTAGATGCGTGGCGCGGAGCGACGATGCGCGGGGCGTCCGAGTGAAGTAGACGCGTCCCACAGAGTTAAGATGCGCAGGGCGTCTGGGTGAAGTAGACGCGTCCAGTGGAGTGGTGACGTGCGGGGCGTTCGAGTAAAGTAGACGCGCGTGCCGTGAAATGATGATGCGCGGGGCGTCCGGATGAAGTAGAAGCGCGTGCCGCGGAGTGATGATGCGCGGGGCGAACGAGTCGGACAAGTTGATGATGATGCGAACAGCTTGGTCACCGTGTGCAGGGCGGCCGAGTGATGAGGTCATGTGCAGTCGAGCGATGACGCACGGGCGGCCGAGCGCCTACGATCCGGTTTGGTGTGAGTGAGCTAATTCCATCCGAGTGACCATGTCGACTGGTGAGATTTGATGCCGAGTGAATTATGCCGGTGGCAGTGTGCGCCCGCGTCGCGCCGGGCAGATGATACATGAGGGATGAGCCGCCGAGCGTCCGCAGAGGCTGTCCCTGAACCATCAACGTCGGAGGGAGAAGCTGTTGAGCATGGCGGCATGGCCAACTCCTGGTTTCCATGCCGCGTCGGGTTTGTGCCTCCAGCGCGGGAGACGCCGTCGTGTCCCGTGTGCGAGGGCGGAGACAGCTTCTGGTTGCATCGGTGTGCTGCTGCAGTCATCGGATGCAGCAGTGTGGGATGACTCCATCGTACATGTTATCGGCGAGCGATTGACGTTGGACCGAGTGGGAACACATGAATGATCAAGTGCCTGCATGTTAGTCGCCTGAACGTGTCCAAGAAAATGAGGTGTGCCTGAGTGTTGCATCTGTGCCAGCGTAGACTTGTGTTTGTCCGAGCGTACCAGAGTACGGGCCCGGAGTAGTGAGCGCCTGGGCCGGCTTGAAGTCAATGCAAGCTGCCTCTATGCTGGAGGCTGGCCAGGTGGATGTGGAAAAATGAATCAACGCACCTTGTTTGAATGGCCAATTAATGAGGCAGCCAATTAATCCGGCGTTGAAGATCAGCGCCCTTCCGTTTCCATTTTTTCTGCATGCAGTCAATTGATGGATGAAACAACCCACGTTATGCATGCACTTATGAGGCATTGATTCCTTGAATCCTGAACAGCCATCGGTTGTGGGTCGAGGCTGTTTCATAGGTTGACGCCGCAGCGCACCCCCACCATGGAGACCGTCCCCGGCGACCGGTGCCGGAGGAAGGAGCGATGCATGCCTATGCCGCGCCGGGCCCGCGCCTCCACTGCAGAGGTCATCGCTGAGCAGCCGTGAACTCGATGCTGGAGTCGACGACGTGGCGAACAGCGCTAGCGGTTGTGTGTGACGACACTGCCGGTCGTGCGTGACGACGATGAGGTGGACGGCACCGACGGCCGTGCATGATGACGATGTCGGCAGTCGTGCGTGACGACGATGAGGAGGACGGCCCCGGTGGCCACGTGCGGAGGCGCATTCGGCTCTCGGCTGCACCGAGGTCAGAGACGACGATGGGGCGGACGACACCGGCGGCAGTGCGTGATGACGACGCCGGTGGTCGAGCATGACCACGATGACGCAGGCGGCGCCGGTTACTGTGTGCGGAGGCACAGTTTGTTTCCTACTTTCACATCGTCAATCCTTGTTTGTGCTTGGAATTTGGATGGATGTGTGTTTCCCTTCTGTTTGTGATGTTTTGCTCGTCGTGAGGATGAACAGTAAAAAACGTGTTAAAACATGAAGATGCAACCGAATAGAGGGCACCAGCAGGAATCGATTTGCCGCCGGTGGTTGAAGAAATAACCATTTGCATCATGGCTCGATAGACGCCATGCCCCAAGGTGGGCGCCAACTGTCGTGGTAACGACTCTGATAATAAGAGAGGGGTAGGATAAAGGAGCATGATCTATCGAGATGCATATGGGTGACACGGTGGTTTTAGCGAGTTCGGGCCTCTCGCGGTGGAGATAACAGCCCTACATCCCGTGCTCCAGAGAGGCTTTGTTTTATCTTAGTATGTATCCAGAGATTACAATGAGAGGAGAACAGATCCCCGTAGTCCTGAGACTGATGGTGAAAGAGAGAGAGAGAGAGAGAGAGAGAGAGAGAGATGGAAGAAAAAAGAGCCCCCTAGTCTAGTGGTGGGGGTGGCTTATATAGAGTGCGCCACCCCTCACCTCCTATGATACAAAGTGGGGGCGTTAATGCCATAACTCAGCCTACTACTAAGATGATGCTTCGAGTGCCTTGTTGACTGCTGGTCTTCGCATATCCGAGTGAGATCAGGTGCTCCGAGTGGAATGACTTGGTCAAGCGGAGTGCTATGCTCTGAGAGGTTGTTGTCGTCCGAGTGACTTGATGGTCATCCCAGTGGATAGTATGTCTGTATGAAATTTATCTGGACCCACATATTGTGTGGACCCCATGCTTTATGATATTTCGACCCTTCGTGGGCCTACCTGTTATGTGTATCCCCAACACCCGCTGCTCCAATCAGCAACGCCCTAGTTTCCCGCCTCCACATTATGGCATGTGCCCTCCGCCTCCACCACCTATCCTCCTCGGGGCATGGAGGACACGTGGCAAGCGAACCGGAATCAAGAGGGTGACTGAAGCGACTGCATTCCACCCCGTGACCATGGAGCACGGGCACCTTGAAGGCCGCGACCCGAGTCCACCTAGTAAATGAGTCGTGCCCCAGTGTTTTCCTTCCTTTTATGGGGAAGGTGTGGGTCGCCTCTTTACCATTTACTACGATGTGATGCATGAGGGCAGAAACCGCCCCACGCATGACCCCCACGTCACGCACGACCCCCCCCCCCTCATCGCGCATTCAACGTGGGTCATGGGGAAGTGCGACGGGCGAGGGAGTTACAGCAGTACAACCAGGACCCGCATGCCCGCGCACCGTTTTGGGCCTGGCCCAACAACGCGTCGCGCTTATGTATGGCCCAGGCCCGGGGGCTCCTGTCGGTGCACAAATGGAGGGGTCCTGTTTTGTACCCCTTTACTTGTGTGCGGGTAGTTGGAGCCGTGCCTACAGCCACACCTAGCGGGGCAGAGGAAGGAAGCGAAGCCACAAGACCGCCAGAGCAACGGCAAGCCAGAAACATGAAGAGCAGAGGGGCGAGGTGGACTCCCCCGGCAAGGCCCTTGTCGGGGCGGCCTCCGCAGCCCCGGCAAGAACATTGCCGGGGCAACTTTCCCGACACCAGCAGAGCCGCCCCCCTTGAGCCCAAGAGTTCCAACACCATCAACCACTTTGGAACCGAGGCTCGGGAGGCACCTCCATGGTGGCATGCAGATCTTTGTGGAGACTAGAAGCACACAAGACTAGATGATGACCAGAAGACAACGATCATCAGCAAGATCCTTGCCAAGGATACCCATGAGACCCCCGGCAAGGCCCTTTCCGGGGATAACCACGATGTCGCGGCAAGACCCTTGCTGGGGCCCCGACAAGACTCTTGCCGAAAACATCCGAGGGGCCGTAGCGAGGCCCACATCTGCCAAGACTCCACTGCTGTTCCCATGCAGCTACCAGCCCACCAGCTAGGCGGGCGCCTGCATGGTGATGTGCAGCCTCTAGGCTGACTCGGCAAGCACCTGCGTGGTGGCATGCAGATCTTCATGATGACTCTGCCACCGCACCAACTCAGCAGCCAGCGTGGCGCTACACGCCTTGCTAGTTCAGACGCGCGTCGAAGCCAGGCGAGGCGGCGACAGCTGGGACGAGCTTCCTTACCGTCCCCGATAAAGCAAGGAGGGCACGTTGTCAGTGCATTAAATGCATTTGTCCTACGGTGCCAAGAGATAGACTCGATTACTGTATAGCTTTCCATATCATGTGCGCCACAGTGGTAGCCCCTTTGACTATAAAAGGAGGCCCGTGGCGTACTGAGAGAGGATTCAAATTTTTTGGACCCTACACGCCTTGTAGCTAGTCCAAGAACACTAGATAAAAAGGAACCAGCAGGAGTAGGGTATTATGCATCACTTGCGGCCCGAACCTGGATAATCCCCCCGCGTTAATCTCTCAATCCCGCTCTTTCCACAGCCCCGCGCCCGCCAACCGTAGCAAAAAGGGATTCCTCGTGATCCCGTAGGTGTCGTTTCCCCCGACAGTGTCCTTCATAAATGACAAAAGGGGCTCGATGGTGATGTAGAATGGCAAATTGTTGACAGCGAGCGAGAGGAGATCGGTTGCGAGGCCATGGATGAGACCGATGGTGGTTGAACCCGAGGGGTTTGGTGTGGGCCACTTAACCTGTGACATAGCCCGCCTCAGGTCGTCGCTGTCGATGACCTCGATGTCGTAGCCGACGGACGATACATGCCCGCATACTCTAGCCCACTGCTTGAGTGCCTGCCTCCAGTAATGGTCGCCGGCTTCCTCGGCAATGTCGGGTGAAGAGACCGCTATACACCTCTTTTGGGCCAGTCGATCCTCGAACTCCACGGGAAGCGTAGCCGAGCTTAGGCTGTGACACTCTGGAGTGGGGTGTGGGGATGGGGATCTGTGGGAAAGGGGGTGTTTGGCAGGCGTCATCTAAGAAAATCAGGGTGGCCTGGGTATGGAGATCAGTGGGTAAGCTACATGGGCAAACGGGCAGATGTTGACAATGGAGGCCTTGCGGCGGCGGCGACGACCTTGCTAGGGTTTCGAGCGAGCGAGGGGGTGTGTGTGTGCGCGCGCACGCCCGAGGAGGTTTTGGTGTGTGTGTGTGTGTGTGCGTGGAGGGGGCGTGGGGTGTTTGAGGAAATGACGCGGGTACTGAAAATTTTACTACGCGGGATTGAAATGTCGGGCTATTGAAAATTTTGATGATAGTGCATCACACACGGTGCGGAGATAACAACCGTGTGTTATGAAACAGAAAAACCCTCGATGCGGGCAAATATTTTCTAGGGATGAAGGCGCGATTGGGAACAAGAAACATCGCACACGGTCCGGAGATAACAACCGTGTGTTATGAAACAGAAAAACCCTTGAGGCGGGCAGATATTTTTGAGAGGGGGAGCCTCGTGGAGCCCAATGTACTATGCGGATGTGTGTGTGATAGGTGCACCGGCGTGGCACACGGTTAGTTTGAGTGAACCGTGTCTGTTGCGTCATCCGACTTATCTAATGTTCATAAATTTGGCGAAAAATGATGCGGGAGAGGGTTAGAACACAAACACACTTGCATGTGGACCAAATTTATGTAACAAAAGGGTGGTTTGGTTTTCAAATACCAAATGCAACTTCGATGTGGCACCTCTATCGCAAAGCGCACTGTATTGCTTGCCCCCACCCACCCCCCTCGTGTCGGCACGAAGGGAATCCTAAGCTATGAATGCATGCCCCCTCCCCCCCAACCGAGGTTCACCCTAGCAAAGTGCGAAGTAGCTAGCATCCCCCCTCCTCCCTCGTGTCGGCATGAAGGGAATCCTAAGCTATGAACGCATCCTCCCCAACCGAGGTTCATTCACCTAGCAAATTGAGAAGTAGCTAGCAGCCCCCCACCCCCCTCGTGTCGCCACGAAGGGAATCCTATGCTATGAGTTCACCTAGCAAAGTGCGAAGTAGCAACCCCCCCCCCCACACACACACACACTTTCAGTCGATGGGCCAGAGAGGCATATATCTCACCAACATGGATCGTAAAACGGACCAAGAATAATCCACATTGGTCGTACAATCTCTCTCTTGTTGTTGGTCAAAGTGATGGCCGTCCATACGACCCCGGAGATGGGCTAGATCACCAATAATCACGCAAGTAGCTAGTCCCCGAAGACAACCACTACATGCGTGTGGCCCAAACAATGCATGGAGAGGTGTGTTTTTGAGTAACAATGGAAGAACTTTGATGTGGCATCGTGATTTCGAACTAGAAATCCCCAGACTGAGTGAGGGTTAGGTTGACAATGCATATGTATGTTACACCACACTTCAAGCCAACGGCGGGGATTCATGCATATATGCGCTCAAACTTAATTAGGTCTGAATCTCACCATGACCTATACTATGATAACATGAACCAAATGAAGAATCCCCCATGGTAACCTATCTTGTTGTTGGTTAGGTGATCATGGATGCCCACGCGGGCCCATGAATATATAGACTTGTCACCGATTACCACGCGAGGGAGTGTACTGTTCGAAGGCAACCACTACATGCATATGTATGGAGGTGATGCATGCATGCATGTTTGAATACACAACATTGATGTGGCACGTGTGTCAAAAATCATACACTATCTCCCTACACAGAGCGAGATCGTTTCATGATGTGTCATTGTACTAGCCTCTTCGACTCGATGGGAGGGATTCATGCGTACACATGCATGTGTATGTGCTCAAGCTATATCATGCATGTCATCTCTCGTTGTCAGGCAAAAGTAGTGATGGACCAAGCGGGCCCACAAATGGAAAGCATCGATATCGCTGATAACCGCTTAAGTGGGTGCGAGAGGACAACCACCACCACTTTGCATGTGGGCCAAACATATATATGGTGAATACCCAAAATGCACAACTTTGATGTGCCGCATGCCTCAAAAACTGTAAACCATGCACCCACATAGAGCGAGGTTCATATCAAGCGTACTACATATGATGGTCCCCTTCCCCCCCTCTTCACCGCATACTATATGCTCCTGTCGTAATATATGTAACCCAAAAGAATCCTCATCGATGGTGAAATTAATTAACCTCTCCCGATGTAGGTCAAAGTGATGCATGCATGCATCGACGATGGCCTCGTGGGCCCATAGATGGAAGCGTCACACGTGAGTGTCCTAGCTGGTATATGCATGTGGCCCAAAAAGGTTTTGTGTGATGTTCGAATAACCAATTTCACAATTTTGATGTGGCACGTGCCTCGGAAACCAAAAAGTCCCGACACTGAGTGAGGTGTACTTGTTCACGGACGTGTACGTATAGTATATGTGCTAGTCCCCTCCCACCTCTTCGATGCGTACTATATACCACCATAACACAAACAAAAAAGATTCTACCTTGCTAGTCAATTTAACCTCACTGCCGGCTGTTTGTCAAAGTGATGGACGACGACCTCGCGGGCCCACGGAAAGCGTCACACGCGAGTATCGAGTGTCGTGTAGGACAACCATCGACTGCATGTGGCCAAAACATTTATGTATGACAGGTGATGTAGGGTGGAACCCTAGATGACCGATCTTTCACGAAAGGAGCGGATCCCAAAGAGAAGCACGAAGAACACGAGGGGGATTCACGAGGGAAAACACAAGAGAAACACTCAAACCAACAAGATTCGATTACACATGCGCTAGATCCTCGAAACACAAAGAGATACACGATGATCCAAGGTCAACAAAGGACGATACAAGTAACCGGTTCTTCTCCTAGAAGGAGGTCTTGATGGGTCCGCCCAAGAGGGGGTCTTGAATCCAAGTTGATCTTCTCCGAAGAGGGGCCGCGGTCTTTCTCAAGGAGTAGATCGGTATGGATGAGCGAAGCTCTATCTCGAAGTATGAGCTATCACAACGCTAACCCTAGAAAGTGTGCGGGATAGAGTATATATAGTCTAGGTAACGAAAGGGGTACACGGGCCTCGGCCCAAATGGCTGCGCGCAGGCAGGGCCAGAAGTTCCGGACTAGGCCGGAAGTTCCGGGCGCCGGAGGTTCCGGGGAGGTTCCGGCCTAACCAGAGAGTCGGCGCCGTGGAGCTGTGCTGGCTTCCGGGGACCAGAAGGTCTGGGCAGGTCGGAAGTTCCGGGCGCCGGAAGGTCCGGGGCGGGGTCCGGGCTAACCCGAGAGTTGGCATGCCTGGGCTTGTCAAGGTCATCGGCGGCCGGAAGCTCCGGGTCGGCCGGAAGGTCCAGGGGGCGGAAGTTCCGGGCTCTGGCCGGAAGTTCCAGGCTGTCCAGAGTGTTGACGTCTGCCCCTTCTTCTCCTCCGTCTTCTCGTCCATCTTCCTCTTCTTCTTGTCCTTGCTCCTTAGCTTCTCCATTGTACCTGAGTATGCACAAAGTATCCATATGAGGTAGTAGCCATGCCTCATGTGCATCCAAGTGGAATTGTGAGAGGAGAGATGTCACCTCGGTTTCAAGGGCTCTTGCACGTGATCGAGTCATGGGCCCGGTAGGCACTTGGTGAGACGATGGTAGGTCCATGGGGATGACCTTGGGATGCTCCATATCATCTCCCCTCCCTTGGGGAAGATCTGTCCTCGGATCAAAATCTTCATCACCATGGAAAGGAGAGAGATCTTTGACGTTGAAGATGTCGCTCATGTTGTACTTGTCGCATGGAAGGTCGATCTTGTAAGCGTTGTCGTTGTAGCGTGCAAGCACCTTGAAGGGTCCATCCGCTCGTGGGTGAAGCTTGGATTTGCGTTCTTGTGGGAAGCGGTCCTTGCGAAGGTGTAGCCACACTCGATCACCAATGTTGAAGACCATAGGTTGCTTGTTGAAGTTGAGCTTGGTCGCAAGGCGTTGAACTTGGCGCTCGATGGTGTTTCTTGTATCTTCATGCATCTTCTTGAGGAAGTTGGCTCGGGCACTTGCGTCCAAGTTTGTGCACTCTTGAAGAGGTAGAGGTAGAATGTCCAATGGGGACAATGGGTTGAAGCCATAGATGACCTCAAAGGGGGACTTGCCGGTAGTCGAATGTCTTGCTCGGTTGTAGGCGTACTCGGCGATGGGTAGACACTCCTCCCACTCCTCGATGTTCTTCTTGATGAGTACTCGAAGTAGAGCGGAGAGTGTGCGGTTTGTCACCTCCGTTTGGCCGTCGGTTTGAGGATGGTATGCCGTGGAGAAGAGTAGCTTGATTCCGAGCTTGGCGCATAGGGTCTTCCAAAAGTAGCTAAGGAACTTGACATCGCGGTCCGAGACGATAGTCTTTGGCACTCCATGAAGGCGCAAGATTTCCCTACAAAACAAATTTGCAATATGTGAAGCATCGTCTATCTTGTTGCAAGGAATGAAATGAGCCATTTTGGAGAAACGGTCCACGACAACAAAAACGGAATCCTTGCCATTTCGAGTTCTAGGTAAACCAAGCACAAAGTCCATGCTAATATATTCCCATGGTTGATATGGAATTGGAAGTGGCATATAGAGGCCATGAGATTGGGCTTTAGACTTAGCTTTGCGACATGTAGAACAACGGTTGGTGAAGCGATTGACGTCGCGATGCATCTTGGGCCAAAAGTAGTTCTTGGAGAGCGTAGAAAATGTCTTGTCGCGACCAAAGTGTCCCATTAAGCCTCCTCCATGAGATTCCTGCAAAAGCAACAAACGAAGCGAGGACTCGGGAATGCAAAGTTTGTTAGCTCTCATAAGGTATCCATCTTTGATGTAGTATCGATCCCAAGAAGTATGCATCAAACACTTGGCATAAGGAAAGGCAAAAGTTGTATCATGCTCATATAAGTCTTTGATATGATCGAAGCCAATTACATCTAACGCAAGTTGCATGACTAACATGCATATGCGGGAAAGAGCATCCGCTACGATGTTTTCTTTACCCTTGATGTACTTGATGACATAGGGAAAAGACTCAATGAATTCACTTCATTTAGCATGACACTTGTTCAACTTAGTTTGACCCTTGAGATACTTGAGGGTCTCATGATCGGTATGAATGATAAACTCATGGGGATGAAGGTAATGTTCCCATTCATGTAAAACGCGGACTAAAGCATATAGCTCTTTGTCATATATGGGATAGTTGAGTTGCGCTCCGGAAAGTTTCTCACTAAAGTAAGCTATGGGGCGCTTCTCTTGCGTTAACACACCTCCTATGCCATTACCGCTAGCATCACAATGAATCTCAAAAGGCTTGTCGAAGTTGGGTAAAGCAAGCACGGGAGCATGAGTAAGCAAATTCTTAAGCTCATTGAAAGCAATATCTTGAGATGGTCCCCAAACAAAACGCGCGTTCTTCTTGCTCAAAGCATGCAAAGGTGAAGCAATGGTGCTAAAATCCTTCACAAATCTACGGTAGAAACCGGCTAAACCAAGAAAACTACGCACTTGTTGCAAATTGGTTGGTTGGGGCCAAGTTTTAATAGCATTGATCTTGGACTCATCTACATGAACACCCTTAGAAGAGACAACAAATCCTAAGAAAACGAGCTTATCAACACCAAAAAGGCATTTCTCCATATTAGCATAGAGACGCTCTTTCCTAAGAGTTTGCAAAACGGTGCGGACATGGGTGACATGCTCTTGGATAGATTTGCTAAACACAAGAATGTCATCGAAGTAAACCACAACAAATATACCAATGTAAGGGCGAAAGACATGATTCATAAGGCGCATAAAAGTGCCCGGTGCTTCCGAGAGACCCATAGGCATGACTAACCACTCATACAAACCAAACTTGGTTTTGAATGCGGTTTTCCATTCGTCACCCTCTTGTATGCGGATTTGATAGTAACCACTCTTAAGATCAATTTTGGAAAATATAGTGGCACCGCTAAGTTCATCAAGCATATCATCAAGGCGTGGAATGGGGTACCTATAACGAACGGTGATAGCATTGATAGGTCTACAATCGGAGCACATGCGAAAGCTACCATCACGTTTTGGCACAAGAATGACCGGTACGGCACAAGGACTCAAACTTTCACGCACATGACCATGGTCGATTAGATGCTTTACTTGCCTTTGTATTTATTTGGTTTCTTCGGGGTTGACGCGGTATGGAGCTTTGTTGGCAAGCGGCGCTCCGGGGATGAGATCAATTCGGTGCTCAATGCCTCATAGTGGAGGTAGACCCGGAGGTAGCTCATCGGGGAAAACATCTTGGAATTCCTGCAATAGAGAAGATAACACCAAAGGTAGATCGTGAGAGTTGTTAGTTCGTGTGACCTTGTCCTTGCACAATAGGACATAGTGTAGGACACTTGATGGGTTCTCACACACTTCTCTCATCTCACGTTTTGTGGCAAAGAGAACTAAGTTTTTCTTCTCGCTCATCATGGAGTCACTCAATTTTGGCTTGTGGCGCTCACTCTCTTTTTGGTGGATCGCTCTCTCACTATTTTCTCCATGATGGGTGGCTTGCTTGTCGGCGATCACTTGGCTTGGAGACATAGGATGTAGCACGAACTCTTTCCCTTTCATCCTGAAGCTGTAGTGATTTGTACGCCCATTGTGAATGACACCTCGGTCAAATTGCCATGGCCGTCCAAGGAGGAGGTGGCAAACGGTCATCGAAAGGACATCACATTCCAATGTGTCTTCATAGGTGCCGATCTTGAAAGAGACTTGTACTCTATGCTCGACTTGTATGGTGCCGTTGTCACTTAGCCATTGAACCTTGTAGGGGTGAGGGTGCTTCATCTTGACCAATTGGAGTTTGGAGCATAGCTCTTCACTTGCTAGGTTGTGGCAACTACCTCCATCGATGATGACCTTGACGGAACATCCATTGATGCCGGCCTTTGTGTGAAAGATATGGCATCTTTGATCTTCGTCTTGTTGATGTTGAAGAGTCAAGACCTTGGAGACAACAAGAGCGGGGCTTGAATCTTCATCGCAAAAGAATTGGTCATCTTCATCTTCATTGTTCACTTGTCGCTGCATGGCCACTTGCTCAAGAGCTTCCAGTTCTCCTTCACTCATGGAGTCATAGGTTCCGTCGTCGTTGAGGATCATGGTGCGCTTGTTTGTGCACTCGAAGGACTTGTGGCCTTGGCCGCCGCATGTGAAGCATTTGATAGAACTTGTCTTGATGGTCTCATCGGGTGGAGTAGATGATGATGAAGCTTTCTTGAAGTTGCTTGTAGTAGGAGGACGACTTGAGCTTGTCGAAGCTTTCATGTAACTTGACTTGTCGCCGTTACCTGGAGAAGGCTTGGTTGAGGTAGAAGGTGTTGTAGTCGTCGAAGCTTGATTGTTGGAGATGCCATAGGACTTGGATGAGAACTTGGCATACTTGAAGTCGTCTTGTACTTGTCGTTCCACTTTGGTAGCTTGATGCACTAGCTCGATGAGGTTCGATTATGGTTGGAAGTCGGCGATCTTCTTGATGGGATGATCGAGTCCATTCAAGAAACGTGCCATAGTTTGCTCATCATTGCTACGTCTCGAGCTAGCGTTGGTTTTCCCCGAAGAGGAGGGGGTGATGCAGCACAGTAGCGTAAGTATTTCCCTCAGTTTTTGAGAACCAAGGTATCAATCCAGTAGGAGGTCACGCGCAAGTCCCTCGTACCTGCACAAAACGGTAGCAACTCGCAACCAATGCTTAGGGGTTGTCAATCCCTTCATGGTCACTTACGAGAGTGAGATCTGATAGAGATAATATTTTTGGTATTTTTGGTATAAAAATGCAAAGTGAAAAGTAAAAGCAAAACAAGTAAAATAAAGTAATGGAGATTGATATGATGAGAATAGACCCGGGGGCCATAGGTTTCACTAGTGGCTTCTCTCAAGAGCATAGATATTCTACGGTGGGTGAACAAATTACTATTGAGCAATTGATAGAATTTAGCATAGTTATGAGGTTATCTAGGTATGATCATGTATATAGGCATCACGTCCTTGACAAGTAGACCGACTCCTGCCTGCATCTACTACTATTACTCCACTCATCGACCGCTATCCAGCATGCATCTAGAGTATTAAGTTAAAAACAGAGTAACGCCTTAAGCAAGATGACATGATGTAGAGGAATAAATTCATGCAATATGATAAATACCCCATCTTGTTATCCTCGATGGCAACAATACAATACGTGCCTTGCAACTCTTTCTGTCACTGAGTAAGGACACCGCAAGATTGAACCCAAAGCTAAGCACTTCTCCCATTGCAAGAACTACCAATCTAGTTGGCCAAACCAAACGGATAATTCGAAGAGACTTGCAAAGATAACTCAATCATACATAAAAGAATTCAGAGAAGATTCAAATATTATTCATAGATAAGTTGGATCATAAACCCACAATTCATCGGTCTCAACAAACACACCGCAAAAAGAAGATTGCATCGAATAGATCTCCACGAGAGAGGGGGAGAACATTGTATTGAGATCCAAAAAGAGAGAAGAAGCCATCTAGCTACTAGCTATGGACCCGAAGGTCTGAAGTAAACTACTCACACTTCATCAGAAGGGCTATGGTGTTGATGTAGAAGCCCTCCGTGATGGATGCCCTCTCCGGCGGATCTCCGGAACAGGCCCCAAGATGGGATCTCGTGGATACAGGAAGTTGCGGCGGTGGAATTAGGTTTTTGGATCCCCCCTTGGTCTAATGGGGGTACGTAGGTATATATAGGAGGAAGGAGCATGTCGGTGGAGCTCCGAGGGGCCCACGAGGCAGGGGGCGCGCCCAGGGGGGGCGCGCCCTCCACCCTCGTGACCTCCCCGGAAACTTCTTGGAGTAGGGTCCAAGTCTCCTGGATCACGTTCGGTGAGAAGATCACGTTCCCGAAGGTTTCATTCCGTTTGGACTCCGTTTGATATTCTGTTTCCTCGAAATACTGAAATAGGCAAAAAACAGCAATTCTGGGCTGGGCCTCCGGTTAATAGGTTAGTCCCAAAAATAATATAAAAGTGGAAAATAAAGCCCAATATAGTCCAAAACAGTAGATAAAGTAGCATGGAGCAATCAAAAATTATAGATACGTTGGAGACGTATCAGGCATCCCCAAGCTTAATTCCTGCTCGTCCTCGAGTAGGTAAATGATAAAAAGAGAATTTTTGATGCGGAGTGATACTTTGGCATAATTTCAATGTAAATCTTCTTAATCATGGTATGAATATTCAGATCCGAAAGGTTCAAGACAAAAGTTCATATTGACATAAAAATGATAATACTTCAAGCATACTAATCAAACAATTATGTCATCTCAAAATAACATGGCCAAAGGAAGTTCATCCCTACAAAATCATATAGTTAGGCTATGCTTCATTTTCGTCACACAAAGATGTTCCCAACTTCTATACCCCCGATGACAAGCCAAGCAATTGTTTCATACTCAAATAATCTCAAACTTTTTCAACCTTCACGCAATACATGAGCGCGAGCCATGGACATAGCACTATGGGTGGTATAGAATATGATGATGGGGATTGTGTGGAGAAGACAAAAAAGGAGAAAGTCTCACATCAACGAGGCTAATCAATGAGCTATGGAGATGCCCATCAATTGATGTTAATGCAAGGAGTAGGGATTGCCATGCAACGGATGCACTAGAGCTAAGAATGCTCAACAAAAGAAAACTAGTGGGTGTGCATCCAACTTGCTTGCTCATGAAGACCTAGGGCATTTTGAGGAAGCCCATCGTTGGAATATACAAGCCAAGTTCTATAATGAAAAATTCCCACTAGTATGAACAAGACAACTTATGAGACTCACTATATGAAATCATGGTGCTACTTTGAAGCACAATATATGAGACTCACTACATGAAGAACAAGGTGCTACTTTGAAGCACAAGTGTGGAAAAAGAGATAGTAGCATTGCCCTTTTTATTTTCTCTTTTTTTTGGGCCTTTCTTTTTTTTCTTTTTGGCCTTTCTCTTTCTCTCTCTTTTGATTGGGCAATGCTCTAGTAATGATGATCATCACACTTCTATTGATTACAACATAATGATTACAACTCGATACTAGAACAAGATATGACTCTATATGAATGCCTCCGGCGGTGTACCGGGATGGTGCAATGAATCAAGAGTGACATGTATGAAAAATAATGCATGGTGGCTTTGCCACAAATACGATGTCAACTACAAGATCATGCAATGGCAATATGACAAAAGTAAAGCATGTCATGATGATGATGATGATGGAAGTTGCATGGCAATATATCTCGGAATGGCTATGGAAATGCCATGATAGGTAGGTATGGTGGCTGTTTTGAGGAAGATATAGGGAGGTTTATGTGTGAAAGAGCGTATCATATCACGGGGTTTGGATGCACCGGCGAAGTTTGCACCAACTCTCAATGTGAGAAAGGGCAATGCACGGTACCGAAGAGGCTAGCAAATGGCGGAAAGGTAAAAGTGCGTATAATCCATGGACTCAACATTAGTCAAAAGAACTCATATACTTATTGCAAAAATTTAGAAGTCATCAAAAATCAAGTACTACGCGCATGCTCCTAGGGGGATAGATTGGTAGGAAAAGACCATCGCTCGTCCCCGACCGCCACTCATAAGGATGCACAAGCCAGGTACACTTCATGCTTCAAATTTGTTACACAACTTTAACCATACGTGCATGCTACGGGACTTGCTAACTTCAACACAAGTATTTCTCAAATTCACAACTACTCAACTAGCACGACTATGATATTATCACCTCCATATCTCAAAACAATTATCAAGCATCAAACTTATCTTAGTATTCAACCCACTAAAAAGAAAGTTTCACATATCTTGAATACCAAGTATATTAACATTAAGCAAATTACCATGCTATTAACGACTCTCAAAATAATCTAAGTGAAGCATGAGAGATCAAGTTTCTTTAAAACAAACCACCACCATGCTCTAAAAGATCTAAGTGAAGCACTAGAGCAAAAATTATCACGCTCAAAAAGATATAAGTGAAGCACATAGAGTAAACTATCAAGCTCAAAAGATATAAGTGAAGCACATAGAGTATTCTAACAAATTTCAATTCATACATGGCTCTCTCAAAAGGTGTGTACAGCAAGGATGATTGTGGTAGACTAACAAGCAAAGACACAAATAATACAAGACGCTCCAAGCAAAACACATATCATGTGGTGAATAAAAATATAGCTCCAAGTAAATTACCGATGGAAGTGGACGAAAGAGGGGATGCCTTCCGGGGCATCCCCAAGCTTTGACTTTTTGGTGTCCTTGGATTATCTTGGGGGTGCCATGGGCATCCCCAAGCTTAGGCTCTTGCCACTCCTTGTTCCATAATCCATCAAAAGAATTCACCCAAAACTTGAAAACTTCACAACACAAAACTCAATAGAAATCTCGTGAGCTCCGTTAGAGAAAGAAAACAAAAGACTACTTTAAGGTACTGTAGTGAACTTGTTATTTATTTGTATTGGTGTTAAACCTACTGTATTCCAACTTCTCTATGGTTTATAAACTATTTTACTAGCCATAGATTCATCAAAATAAGCAAACAACACACGCAAAACAGAATCTGTCAAAAACAGAACAGTCTGTAGTAATCTGTTACTAACGCAAACTTCTGGAACCCAAAAAATTCTACCAAAATTAGAAGACCTGGGCAATTTGTTTATTGATCAGCAGCAATTGGAATCACTATTTTATCACGTTCTGGTGATTTTTGACAATTCGGGCACTGAGCGCAAAGATTCTGGAAATTACAGCAAGATCAAATAACTATCTTCCAAGAAGATCTAATAGGTTTAACTTGGCACAAACACTAATTAAAAGATAAAACCACATCTAAACAGAATCTAGATGGATTATTTATTCCTAAACAGAACCAAAAACAAAAAACACAAAATAAAATTGGGTTGCCTCCCAACAAGCGCTATCGTTTAACGCCCCTAGCTAGGCATAAAAGCAAGGATAGATCTAGGTATTGCCATCTTTGGTAGGCAATCCATAAGTGGCTCTCATGATAGATTCATATGGTAATTTTATTTTCTTTCTAGGAAAGTGTTCCATGCCCTTCTTTAAGGGAAATTGGAATTTAATATTCCCTTCCTTCATATCAATAATTGCACCAATCGTTCTAAGGAAAGGTCTACCAAGAATAATAGGACATGAAGGATTGCAATCTATATCAAGAACGATAAAATCTACGGGCACATAATTCCTATTTGCAACAATAAGAACATCATTAATTCTTCCCATAGGCTTTTTAATAGTGGAATCCGCAAGATGCAAGTTTAGAGAGCAATCATCAAAGTCACGGAAATCTAGCAAATCACACAAAGCTTTGGGGATAGTAGAGACACTAGCACCCAAATCACACAAAGCATGAAACTCATAATTTTTAATTTTAATCTTAATTGTAGGTTCCCACTCATCATGGAGTTTTCTAGGGATAGAAACTTTCAACTCAAGCTTTTCTTCATAAGATTGCATTAAGGCGTCAACAATGTGTTCGGTAAAGGCCTTATTTCGACTATAAGCATGAGGAGAATTTAACACGGATTGCAACAAGGAAATACAATCAATTAAAGAGAAATTTTCATAGTTAAATTCCTTGAGATCCAAAATAGTGGGTTTAGCAATATCTAGATTTTTATTTCTTTCAATCCCTTTTTATCAATTTCATCATCAGGATCTAAAAACTCAGAATTCTTAGAACGCCTTCTAGGTAAGGGAAGATCATAATCAGATTCATCAAGATTCATATTGCAAAACAAAGATTTAATAGGGGACACATCAATAACTTTCAGATCTTCATCTTGATTCTCATAGTTATTCGGTTTAGCGGCCATCTTATTGACTAAGGTGGCTTGCATATCGAAATTTCAGCGGTCATTTTTTCAAGATGAGCAATTTGGGCTCTTACACCATCAAATTCTTTGGACATATCATCGAGCTCTTTATTCATATAACTCATAACACTCTTTTGTTCCTTAAGCTCATTTCTAAAGAAATTATTATGCTCAAATTGCAAGACCATAAACTTCCTGACATTGTTTTCGATATCTTCTAGCCTTTTAAGGTGAAGATCACCAAAATTAGGTAAGGCCATCGTGACGAACAAGCAAACTAACACACGAGCAAACAAAAGGCAAAGGGAAAGAGAGGGCGAATAAAACGGCAAGGGTGAAGTGGGGGAGAGGAAAACGAGAGGCAAATGGCAAATAATGTAATGTGAGAGATAGAGATTGTGATGGTACTTGGTATGTTGACTTTTGCGTAGGCTTCCCCGGCAACGGCGCCAGAAATGGCTTGTTGACGGGAGAGTAAATCTTGACTTGACATGGCGTAGGCCTCCCCGGCAACGGCGCCAGAAATCCTTCTTGCTACGTCTCGAGCTAGCGTTGGTTTTCCCCGAAGAGGAGGGGGTGATGCAGCACAGTAGCGTAAGTATTTCCCTCAGTTTTTGAGAACCAAGGTATCAATCCAGTAGGAGGTCACGCGCAAGTCCCTCGTACCTACACAAAACGGTAGCAACTCGCAACCAACGCTTAGGGGTTGTCAATCCCTTCACGGTCACTTACGAGAGTGAGATCTGATAGAGATAATATTTTTGGTATTTTTGGTATAAAGATGCAAAGTGAAAAGTAAAAGCAAAACAAGTAAAATAAAGTAATGGAGATTGATATGATGAGAATAGACCCGGGGGCCATAGGTTTCACTAGTGGCTTCTCTCAAGAGCATAGATATTCTACGGTGGGTGAACAAATTACTGTTGAGCAATTGATAGAATTTAGCATAGTTATGAGGTTATCTAGGTATGATCATGTATATAGGCATCACGTCCGTGACAAGTAGACCGACTCCTGCCTGCATCTACTACTATTACTCCACTCATCGACCGCTATCCAGCATGCATCTAGAGTATTAAGTTAAAAACAGAGTAACGCCTTAAGCAAGATGACATGATGTAGAGGAATAAATTCATGCAATATGATAAATACCCCATCTTGTTATCCTCGATGGCAACAATACAATACGTGCCTTGCAACTCTTTCTGTCACTGAGTAAGGACACCGCAAGATTGAACCCAAAGCTAAGCACTTCTCCCATTGCAAGAACTACCAATCTAGTTGGCCAAACCAAACGGATAATTCGAAAAGACTTGCAAAGATAACTCAATCATACATAAAAGAATTCAGAGAAGATTCAAATATTATTCATAGATAAGTTGGATCATAAACCCACAATTCATCGGTCTCAACAAACACACTGCAAAAAGAAGATTACATCGAATAGATCTCCACGAGAGAGGGGGAGAACATTGTATTGAGATCCAAAAAGAGAGAAGAAGCCATCTAGCTACTAGCTATGGACCCGAAGGTCTGAAGTAAACTACTCACACTTCATCGGAAGGGCTATGGTGTTGATGTAGAAGCCCTCCGTGATGGATGCCCTCTCCAGCGGAGCTCCGGAACAGGCCCCAAGATGGGATCTCATGGATACAGGAAGTTGCGGCGGTGGAATTAGGTTTTTGGCTCCCCCCTTGGTCTAATGGGGGTACATAGGTATATATAGGAGGAAGGAGCACGTCAGTGGAGCTCCGAGGGGCCCACGAGGCAGGGGGCGCGCCCAGGGGGGGCGCGCCCAGGGGGCGCGCCCTCCACCCTCGTGACCTCCCCGGAAACTTCTTGGAGTAGGGTCCAAGTCTCCTGGATCACGTTCGGTGAGAAGATCACGTTCCCATAGGTTTCATTCCGTTTGGACTCCGTTTGATATTCTGTTTCATCGAAATACTGAAATAGGAAAAAACAGCAATTCTGGGCTGGGCCTCCGGTTAATAGGTTAGTCCCAAAAATAATATAAAAGTGGAAAATAAAGCCCAATATAGTCCAAAACAGTAGATAAAGTAGCATGGAGCAATCAAAAATTATAGATACGTTGGAGACGTATCAATCATCTTCCGTCACATTGTCTCTTATCATTGCAATCTCCATCTCCTTGTAGTACTCTTCAACGCTCTTGGTTCCTTGCTTGAGTTGTTGGAGTTTCTTGAAGAGGTCACGGTTGTAGTAGGTAGGCACGACGCGTGCTCTCATGACATCCTTCATTTGTGCCCAAGTAGTGATGGGTGGTTCACCTCTTGCCTCGCGGCGCTCAATGACTTGTTCCCACCAAATGAGGACATAGTCTTGGAACTCAAGGGATGCCATCGCGATCTTCTTCTCTTCTTCAAAATTGTACAAACGGAAGATCTTGTCAACTTTCAATGCCCATGAAAGGTATTCTTCGGGATCATTGCTTCCGTTGAACTTGGGCATGGTGAACTTGAGCTTGCCGTAGCTTTGCTCTTCATTGTGTTGGGGTCGGGGATGATGACGCCCATGTTGTAGATGATTGTTCAACTCATGATGCTCTTGACGAAGTTGGAAGTCTTCCTCATGTTGCGCTTGTCGAGGATTGGGTCCATTGTCTTCTTGTTCTCGATGGACGTGATGTTCTTGTCTCGCTTGAGGGGGAGCTTGTCTATCTTGATGAGGCGCTTGTCTATCTGGACGAGGAGCTTGTTGATGCACACGTCTTTGATACATTCTTTCTTGAGCTTCATCGCGAAGTGCTTCTTGATGTAGTCGAGCTTGTCAGCCTCGGTCGGCTACGGCACGACTTGATTCATGAAGGGCACATTGCGCTTCAAGTGCTTGAGCTTCACGTAGTTGTTGTTCTTGGCGTTCCGCCTCGGTGTCTTGTGCATCTTGATGTTGTCGCGCTCGCTCCTCTTGTTCGTGTTGACGTTGGCGTTGCCGTTCCCGAGCTAGCGCAAAGGCTTCTTCGGCTTGACATCGTCGATGTTCTTACGAGTCGGTGTCTCGAAGTGGATTGAGGTGTGCTTGACGCTCGCTGCGCGCGGCTTGACGGAGAGTGTTCGATGACGGTGTACTTGAACCGGAGATGGTGTCGTCGGAGTGTCGACTTGAACAACTCCTTCTTGAAGTGGAAGAAGAGCGGTTGAGCAACAAAACGCGAATCTTGTCCAACCTTGCGTCATTCTCTTGCTTGTGATCGTCGAGCTTGTTGTCAAAGTAGTCCCTTGTATGCTGCTCGAAAAGTCTTAAGTCGGCGGCAAGGTTGTCGATGTGTTCACTCATAGCTTGTTGCTCTTGATGCAAAGCACGTTGTGCACCAAAGAGGTGACTCTTGGTGACGAAGGAGTTCATGTCGTCGTCTTGCTCCATGAAGAGCGGGTGGGTAGAAGTACTTGGCCTATCCATCATTCCAAGACAAGTGTGAGTGGAAGAAAGGGAAGAACCAATATCAAATGTACCTTGACCGATGTTGACAATGGATCAAAGATGACTCCAATGTGTAACAAGGAAATAGCACAATTGGTACCAATTCTTGTCGGTTCTCACACCTACACAAGTAAAAGCTTTTGGTGGAGCTTGGTTAGGATGGTGGCACAAAATTTGATCTAATTGTAAGTGAGCTTCAATAATGTTGGAAAAGATTCACAAGATGCAATGTAACAAGTAGACCAAGCATATAAGGTACACGGAAACACACACGCAAAAAGATAAGATGGGGTTGTGCAACCAAGGGTGAACCAAAATGTGGAATCCACGAAAATGCTCTTGTTGCACAACACTAGAGAGATGCTAGCACGATTGCACGATAGGCGGATACAAGAACTTGTGCACAACCTACTTAGCAAAAATGCAACGACTTCTATCCCAAATATGTTTTATGCAAGGTGTTGCTATGATATATCCAAGATGACCGAGTATGACAATCTTAATGTTGTATGATGCTATGGTTCTTGCTTAAAAGCTCTTTGCTTATCTTTCCTCTTTGCTTAAAAGCTTGTTTGGCTCTTTGATGTTTGAGCTCTTTTCTCATGCAATGCTTGATGAACCAATATAGCAAGTGAGTATGCGATGACAACTTTGTGACACAAGAGATGATACCAAAAGATGCAACACGATGATGGTATGTATGCTATGGGAAGTATGATCACTAATGTGCACAAGTCTTGTTGCCGGCAATACTCAATGGCTAGTCTCGATGGGTAAGCAACGCAAAGGAGTAAGGCTATGATGGCTATCAATGTAATGGCAAGAGTGCTATGTCCAATACCAAAATGAGGTTACTGGTCTTGCTTCCGGTGTGGTGTCAAAATGGTGGCACGAATACCAAACCATAGTCGAGGAGGTCGTGGTTGATGACTGGTGTTGATGACGCGTCCGTGGCGACAATGAGCGGTGGTGATGTCGATGTCAAACCGTACCTAGATAGCCGAAACACAAAAGGATACGGTACCGCAACTCAAATTCTCAAACCTCAAAGTAGCAAAAGTGTCGGAGAGCGTCCAAAAATAGTTGGGTTATGCGGAATGGTGGAGGTATGCGGAAGTATATATGGTATATGGTGAGCACCGGAACAAAATTTGGTGGAATTTTTGGGTGGAGATGGTAGTGCAAACTGTCTGTCGAAGCCGGAAGTTTCGGGCAAGACGGAGGGTTCGGGGTCCGAAGGTTCCGGGGAGGCCGGAAGGTCCGTGGGACGGAATGTCCGGGCTGGACCGGAAGTTCCGGGCAAGACGGAGGGTTCGGGGTCCGGAGGTTCCGGGGAGGCCGGAAGGTCCGTGGGCCGGAATGTCCGGGCTGGACCGGAAGTTCCGGGGGTCGGCATTCTGCCAAGAACAGGGACTTAGGGTTCGTGGATTTGGGCGGAAAAACTTGGGGAAAAGCCCAGATCCGAAGGGGAAGAAGAAGAAATTGGAGGAAAATAAGGTGGGGAGGCTAGATCTATGAGCCACACACAAACTTCACAGATCAAAACCAACAAAATCTCAGCACACGAACAAATCACAAAAAAAAATTGGGGCTATTTTTGGTGGGGATTTTCGGATTAGGACGAAAAACAACAAAATTAGGCTAGAAACACAATGGGGAGGCTCAAAAATCGTGATCAACCTTGCTCATGATACCAAGATGATGTAGGGTGGAACCCTAGATGGCCGATCTTTCACGAAAGGAGCGGATCCCAAAGAGAAGCACGAAGAACACGAGGGGGATTCACGAGGGAAAACACAAGAGAAACACTCAAACCAACAAGATTCGATTACACATGCGCTAGATCCTCGAAACACAAAGAGATACACGATGATCCAAGGTCAACAAAGGACGATACAAGTAACCGGTTCTTCTCCTAGAAGGAGGTCTTGATGGGGCCGCCCAAGAGGGGGTCTTGAATCCAAGTTGATCTTCTCCCCGAAGAGGGGCCACGGTCTCTCTCGAGGAGTAGATCGGTATGGATGAGCGAAGCTCTATATCGAAGTATGAGCTATCACAACGGTAACCCTAGAAAGTGTGCGGGATAGAGTATATATAGTCTAGGTAACGAAAGGGGTACACGGGCCTCAACCCAAGTGGCTGCGCGCAGGCAGGGCCGGAAGTTCCGGACTAGGCCTGAAGTTCCGGGCGCCGAGGTTCCGGGGAGGTTCCGACCTAACCAGAGAGTCGGCGCGGTGGAGCTGTGCTGGCTTCCGGGGGCCGGAAGGTCCGGGCAGGCCGGAAGTTCCGGGCGCCGGAAGGTCCGGGGCGGGCTAACCCGAGAGTTGGCACGCCTGGGCTTGTCGAGGTCATCGGCGGCCGGAAGCTCCGGGTCGGCCGGAAGGTCCGGGGGCCGGAAGTTCCGGGCTCTGGCTGGAAGTTCCGGGCTGTGCGTCTGCCCCTTCTTCTCCTCTGTCTTCTCGTCCATCTTCCTATTCTTCTTTTCCTTGCTCCTTAGCTTCTCCATTATACCTGAGTATGCACAAGGTATCCATATGAGGTAGTAGCCATGCTTCATGTGCATCGAAGTGGAATTGTGAGAGGAGAGATGTCACCTCGGTTTCAAGGGCTCTTGCACGTGATCGAGTCATGGGCCCGGTAGGCACTTGGTGAGATGATGGTAGGTCCATGGGGATGACCTTGGGATGCTCCGCATCAACAGGGTTGTGTAATGTTTTAAATAACAAGTTCACGACTCTGATGTGGCACCGGCCTGCCTAATAAAACGGCCAACCCACACGGTGGCTCACAACTCGTAGTGTACTACGAGCCACCCGCCACCCCCAGACGCACACACCCACACACACACCACGAATCTACCGCAACTACGATGCATGTTAAATTAATTATCCCGCGGTGAACATACATGTTACCTAATGAGGGACGTTTTAATTTCAAAAAATCACAGAGATCATTAAGATGTTTTAGTACATTGATTGATTGATTTTCTACGGGTATAATGTGCAAAAATCAAATTTGAGCTACATGCACACGTGACAGTGCACCTAAATGGATTGCAAAAACACATGTGTCTCACTGGGTGCATATTTACTCCTCGTGCAACAAATTTCAAACATTGAGAATCTTGATTTCTAAATTCTAGTACATCCAAAACTTATTTGAAGTTCATGAAACTTATCGTGTCGTCATATGGACACCAATACAAAGTGGCATTGTACTTTTTTGGTCAAATTTGAGACCATTTTTTATGTAATCTTTATCTAATTACAGACGGGAGATTATTAATAATTGGGAACCAATATCCCAAATGGATTATTTATTCGAACTGTGAGCGTTAGACCAATAATGGATAAGTGCCATGCTTCGGTTAAGCAATAAAGTGGCAACATTAATAATCCAAATAGAAAAACAATATATGTGCCGCCGCGAAACCCGTGTGGCGTGCGAGCAGGCGTGAGTTGAAGGGACGCGTCCGCCGCACAGGCAGACGAGGAGGCGTGTGTGCAGGTGTGTGAATTAACGGAGGCGTGCTCGCTGCGCAGTGTCATCGGGAGGCGTGCGAGTAGCTGTGTGAAACTTTGGTAGGCATGTCAGCAGTCCGGTGCGTAGGCTCACCGAGAGGCGAACCATCAGTTTGACCGATGCCCTCCTCTCTCCCACAACTCCCACTACTCCATATTAATGGTGCGCCCGAGCGGCCGCACCCCCCATCCTCGCTACGCACACACAATCCTCTCTCTCCGCTTGCATCCTCGACGCCGCTCTCAGTCCTCAAAGCCGGCAGTGTATGAGGATGCCGCCGAAGTGCCTCATCGGAGGGAGTGGCGACGTCGGAGCTGCTAAAGCACCGGAGCACGGCGTGGAGATAGAGACAGAGGTTTCCGTCACCACCGGCGAGTTATTGCTGCACCCTGATGTCGTCGACGGTGTCGAGATTCCATAGCCGGAGGCGGAGTTCCATACCGACTCTGGCGACCACTCCGGCGATGACTCCGACGACCACTCCGGTGACGACCCTGACGATGACGGACAGCTGGTTAGTCATTTATACCCATTTATGTGTCAAATAGATCATAGGGTTTCTCTGGTTACTCCTGCCTCCCCCTTTTTGGAATAGAAATCCTATGGTTATGTTCTCCCAATCCACGAAATCTGAGTAAGTTTCGTTAGATCCGTGCAGTGTATTGATTGTTTGAATGGTACATGTGATAAGTGATTAGTTGTTTCATCTGTGCAAATGATTTCTGCTAGTAATCCGACTAGGGTTAGTGTTCGTGCTAATAATTCCTAGACAGGGCTTGACAATTGATTTTCAATGACCTACATATGTTTGTGACATTATTTTCTTCAAGATTTGTCTGTACATAGACGACTGCGCTTAAAAATCAAACCATAGTCTCTGGATATGTATAAATAAATAGCCATAAATTCATAATCCTACTTCACGGCATGTAATCATTGATTTGATGCCAAATTTGTTTTACTATTTGTATAGGTGCTTTCTGACGATGTGGACAGCGAGGATGAAGATGTCTAGAGGAGGTACAATAGGCAAATCCTGAGGGAGCTTTATGCAGGAATGCATAACAGGCATATTAGGACCTGGAACGGCAGTTATGGATGCCCATTTTGCAACCAGAAGCTTCATGACGCGTATCTAAGTGTTCTGGTACATGCAAGAGGACGGGCCGTTGGCTCCTTCAAGCAGAAGTATTCTAGCAGGGTGGCGCACGGTGCGTACGCCAAGTACCTAGAGAAGCTTCAGGATCGTGCCGGCCTGTGAGATGAGATGTGGGATGGATGGAACTATATATGTACGCTTGAGTATGCTTAATACTGTTGAACTATGTACTGCCTATGGTTGAACTATGCTTATCTATGTGTACGCTTATTATTTATGTCTGAGTATGTTAAATATTTTGCCAAATTTTGGTAAAAATTACAACAGGGGACCAATAAACTAGGACTGAGGTAGTACGTCAATCACACACGGTTGCCAAATTGGAACCGTGTGCAATAACTTTCATTTTTCCTATTGCGTCAATCGCACACGGTCGCTCTAGCAAACCGTCACCCCCAAAATTCTTTGTGGGACAGAAAACCCTCACCATCCAATTCAAAAAAGAAAAAGAAAAACCTCACCATCCTCGCGTCACAAAAACCCTCACCCCGCCCGCCACCCCCTCGGCCCCTCCGGTACGTTCCCCATTCACACCTGCACAAGCTCCTCTGTGTCTATGCCATGGCACCGCCTATCGCGGCGGTAAACACTTAGCTTGACGCCTGCCGCCGCCGCAAGGAATCTGGCAAAGCCCACCGCATTTCACCACTTCCGATTGCCGCCACCTATCACCATCGACTTTATCGACGCTGCTCGCGGTCGACCTAGCTCCGCTCAGTTGGGGAATCTTCCATACTGAGGGTTCTTTCTCATGGATGACAAGGTAACTAGTTTACCGAGATATTATCTCATCTCTTATCCCAGTTCATCTGCCTCCTTTAATCACCCAGTGGAAATTGCCGTGAATTCATTTTTATTCAAGCTGATTTGAGGGTTTTCTTTCATTCATAGAATGTACAGTGCCCCGACACTTTAGGACTTTGCGACCGCTGCCAGAGATTCCATCTCTCCGTACCAGATAACTTGAGCACGTGCGCGGTATGTTCAATCTCACCCTAAATCGGTTGGCATGGCCTACTTTCCTAAACATATTCTAAATATTGCTACATTTGGATAAAAGGTGCCACATGCACCATATACGTCAAAGGGGATTTTTTCCCCTCTTCTTTCTATATTAGGCAAATTAATGATGTATTATTCTTTCGATTACTCTCATTTTTCCATGACATCATGTTTACCCTATCTGTTTAATCATAGATTTTTGTCCTTCGATTTCAACTGTTGTATAGTTCTTCCAATTTGGGCCCATATTTGCATGTTACCTTATTTTCTTTAACAATCCTACCATTTTTTGTAGAACATCCCTCGCTATGCAACAGATTATGTAGTGCACAATTTTTCCCTTTACATACATCAAGGCTCCACGGATGTCATACTGCACACAAACCATGTTTTTACAATCGTTGCTACTGTAAGACTTGATGAACGTGGTGACTCCTATTTTGGCACTGGCTTTTGGAATGAAATTGCAAAGTTTTATGTACTGAAAGCTGGCACTAAAATTGCACTTCACATAAAAGGGCCTGGTCATGAGATATATGCTAACTTCCCCGACAAAATCATATGTTCAGACTTTGTTCGAAGTAAGTTTTCTTTTCAACTATCTGCATATGTTGACTTACCCCGCAATATCAAATGAATTGTGTAGTACTTAAGCAACCAATTGGTATTCCCTTTTCTCACTATATTCCTACCTGATAACTTCTAGTTACCAAGACACTTTTCTATTGCCATGTTTTAACTAAATATTCCATGTACTCCCATTTCTATCAGAAAGCACCGCTGACAAGGAGACTTCAGAGGTGGAGAACGGGGCTGCCAACAAGCGGAGGCGGGGCGAGCTAGAACCGCAAGTGACTCTAGCAGGCCTAGACTTAATCAGCAGCCTCCCTGATGATATGTTGAGAGTCATCATCTCCCTCCTCCCAATCAAATATGGGGCATGTACAACCCTCCTTTCCTGGCGGTGGCGCCCCCTATGGAACTCTAGCCCTCTCGACCTCATCGACACCCATGAGCTCTGCCATGGCTATCGTAAAAGCTTGGATGCGTTCACCAAGATCCTCGATGGTCACCTTGGCCCAACCAAAGGCCTTAGAATGGGCAAGCTCCGTTCCAACGGCAAGGACCGAGCCAAGATTGACGACTAGTTCCGATCCCCCGCCCTAGATCAGCTCGAGGAGCTCACTTTTGATGATGGGAATATGCGGTCGCTGCCAACATCCGCACTCCGCCTCACGCCCACGCTGCGCGTCACCAAGTTCAGGAACTGCCATTTCCCGCCCCTTAATGAGGCGCCCGCTCTTATTCTACCACGACTGAAGCACCTCAAGCTCGTCACCGTCTGCCTCTCAAAGGGTGACATGGAGCGCCTGCTCCGTGGCTATACTGCACTCGAGTACCTTCGTCTTCAGGCGATCAATGGGTTGAGTACCTTCCACATCACCTCCATGACTCTCCGGACTATTTATGTGTGTTGCTGGTGCGGCAAGAAGACATCACAAGATGTGTACGACAGTATGGTCATCTAGGACACACCTGCACTTGAGAGATACTTGTAGTTGATCAAGAGGGTCCAACAAGAATCAATGTCATTTCTGCATCGAAATTGACGGTGGTGGGCTACTTGTCTGACAAATGCTCCGAACTTGTTATTGGATCCACACCCGTTCAAGTACAACAGTCGCCTTCTAAATCTCCTTCCACAAATTCACATTATTTCTAATTTTGAATATGTTTGTTCGTCTGTCATTCAGAAAATGATTCCGACAAGCTTAACCCCAAAACTACACACAGTGAAGGTCGTGGCACTAGAATCTATCGAGCCCGACCTGGAGTAAGTTGTCAGTTTCCTGAGATGCTTTCCGTGCCTGGAGAAGCTATATATCGAGGTGATGTTCCTTTCCTGTTAAATGTTAACCATAAGGGAGTTCAATTTGTGACACCTTTTTCCATGTTTACAATGACAATGTACTACGATTTCTGAAGTTTCTTTTGGACGATTTCAGTACATACATGCCCCCCCCCATATTGGTTGCTTGATCCATATGGTTACAATCAATAAGCATTTCTCCTATGGATTCATCTGTACTAGTTTTCTTAGGGAACTTTTCATCCACTCCAAACTCTTGTGAAGAAGGCTACATTTTTCTAGAATGTAATCAAATGCCCATGTTAATCATGTCAGATCGAAGATGGCATGTTAGTGCATTTTACAAATCCTGCAAACCAAATAGCTAGGCCTGTAGTAATGTTCAAAACTGCATGTAGGCACTAACACGTTTTCTTCTTTTGCAGATAAGATTAGGCCCAGTGGTGGATAATGTGATACAATATAACAATCACGTCGAATGCCTAGATCTGCATCTCTTAGAAATTACTTTCAACTCCTACCGAGGGACCTTACCGGAGATTATATTCGCCAGGTTCTTTGTTCTCAGAGCACGGGTACTAAAGGAAAGGAGGTTTGCCCTACATTTATTTCGCAAAAATGAATGGTTTGTTGATCAGCGCCGGCGCCTGCGGCAGAATGGAGTAGGCTCCAAAAATGATAAATTTAATTTTGGAACTTCAGATGACACAGTAATCGAAAGTCATCGTGTCAACCCCATACATGACTTCTCAGTGGCTGACTCCTTTGCAAAAAATGTGAGGTTTCAAAGCCAGACTTAGAAGCGGTGATATTAGTTTGAATCTCTCTGATATCCATGTTCAGCGGATCAGCGCGAGCGTTTGCAACTGATGAGCTGAATTTCATTTCTAATATCAGTTTGAACCTTGTAATATTCGAATTTGAGCCATATAACTTTGGAATTTGAACCTTGTAACATTTCGAGCTTTTGTGGTACAATCGTTGAAATGCATCATATGAGACTTGTATATTTCTAGCACTATTTTGACCTTAATATGCAATGGTCTTAGATTTTATTAACCATTCTCGAATCAGTTTACCTTGTCGATCTCACAGCACATGATCTGTATAGCTAACTCGACTGCGATCTTCGACATTATTGCACACAGTTGGTTTCTTCCACTCTGTGCACTGTAGAGCGCAGAATTAATTATCACACTCGACTGTCCATCATCACCCTTCTGTGTGACTTTGACCTCATCACCCAAGGGTAAACTTATGACCGAAGTCATTCCACACACTTCGTTTTTACAAAGTTTTTTGCCAATAAACGCCCATGATTAGTCCCTCTTCTAGCCGACGCGTGTCCAAACTAGTCGGACAGGAAGCTTGTGCGGTAAACAGCACGGTAGCACGGGAATAGGCTCATCGACGATACATTTGGCGCCTCTTCGAGCCCATGCGTGCGGTGCGGTGTTGTCAAGCATGCACGGGAATCCTCCGCTATGAACGTCATGACAAGATGTGACGATTACAGGCCAGCCGGCCCCCATTTATTACGGCGGCCATTTAACCTCCCCTTGTCTCTCTTCAACCTTTTGATCGTGCCCCATCATTGCAAGAAGCACACCACCACGAGAAATTCTTAGAGGGTATCCTGCGTGGCTCCAATGGCGCTCTGAGCGGCTGCCGACGACGATAAACAGTTCACCATGCGTGCTGTGGTGGACACCCACAGAAGGTTCATGGACCTCTCAGTGGTGTACACCAATGATCCGGTGTGGGTGGAGCACTCCATCCACATCATGGAGCTGTTGCTTGCCGCGGAGAAGTACAAGGTGGTCGGGTTCGACCTTGAGTACACTCGCGCTCGTGCCGGGTCTCGTCCCAAGGTCGCCGTCGCCCAGATGTACGTGCGCCACCACATCCTCGTCTACCACTACTGCCTAGCCACAAGGCCTTGCAAGCATTTCACCAGGTTTGTCAACAGCCCCCACTACATGTTCGCTATGGTTGACATCACCAATGATGTAAAGGCGCTCGAGAATTCGGGCATCGCCTGCTAGAATCTTATCGACATCCAGGGCCAATACAAGATCTGGGGCAGCAAGGAGCATGAGAAGGACTCACTGGTTCACCTCGCCGAGGCCATCATCGACCCCTACTACAGAGACACGAAGGATTCGTGCATCAAGCAAAAGCGTGCCTGGCACTCGGCCTGGATGGAGAAACTCGACAAAGCTCACGCCGTGTACGCGGCCAAGGAGGCGTACATGAGCTACTACATGTACAGGCGGATCGTTGACATGAGGAAGTGTCTCCTTCCCCAAAACGGCCATGGATCCAGCCAGAAGCGGAGCAATGGCAAGCGTCGTCGCAACAATAAGTAGATGATTAGATCCTCGTTTCTCCTACTTTAGTATGCATGTAATTGCTTTCTTTGGTGTGTGGAAATGTTATATGTGTAGTCACTTGTGTAATTGTATGCTTAATTTGGTATGCAATGCTGTCATTTTAAGTATATATGTTGATGCTCTGTAGACAGAGCGTAGATGTTGTGCGGACAAACAAAATCACATCGCACACGGACTAAACAATGGAACCCGTCAGTGATGTTTTCATCAATCACTCACAATTGTATACCAGCAATCATTTTCTCACGATACACACGGCTTGTTAGCGGTAATCGTCTGTGTTGTTATCGGTCTTTGCACACATTTCCAATTACAGACCTGTTTGCCTCGTATCACACACATCTTGTTCATTTGAACCGTTTCTGTTCTCATGTCTCAACACAAACAGTTCATCCGAGTGAACCGCATGTCGTATATCGCACACACCTTTGATCTGGCTGACCATTTCTTTTGTGTTGCCTAATCACAAACAGTTCACCCAAGTGAACCATATGTTGTACATCGCACACACCTTCATCTGTCTGCCCGTTTCTTTTGTTCTTCCTCATCGCAAATGGTTAATTGAACGAAACTGTATGCCCTCAATCGCACACACAACTAAAATCTGAACCGTGTTTGATGCATCCTCCATCACAAATGTTTTGCACCTTTTTTGACAGTTTTTTTACACCACCGTTTGCGATTATGGCATCGCACACAGTTTCGTCGAAGGATCTCTGATCATAGTTTCGTGTTAGCAGCATCCTGCAGTAGTGCGTGCCAAATGATGGCCCCTTAGCTATCTGGGGGCTCGACACTACATCGATGGATGACATGTGTCGTGATGCGGTTGAGCGGTGGAGTCCTGGCAGGGACGTAGACCGTCATCAGCCCCGGCAACCCTTGCCGGGGAAGTCTTGGGACTTGTTCTCGAGGTGGTCTCGACCTGACCAGGCTCGCCTACCCAACAAGGAAGATTTCTTCTTGGCAATGTCTTGTTGTCTTGGCTTGTCTTGGTCTTCTTGATCCGCCCTTTGATTTCTCAAAGAGCTTGTTCTCAGGCTTGGTTCTTGTCTAACATGCTTGATGTAGCTTGCTTCCTTGCTATCGTGCCTGTGTACAGTCTGGGAAACACACGCGAAGGTTTGTTGCACCGACAGGAGCCTCGGGGACTGGTCCAAACATGTTGCTGAGCATCGTTGGGGTAGGCCCTATCAGGTACACATGCAGGGGTCTTGTACTAGTATTCTTTCTTCCTTGATATTTTCCTTGCTTCTTCATTAACATGTGCTTGAGTCAGTTTCCGTGTTTTTCTGTGCGTCGTGCGAGACGTCATGGCGAAAATTTACGCCATGACTTGTGGGTCACCCACGTCCCACGTTCACAGGGCGGTAACTACCATCCCACTAACTCCCATGCCTCTGCCGCTCCGCCACGTATGATGTATGCATTGCGCAGGGTTGGTGGTGGATATGGAGGGCACGTGAGTGAGCACCGAGGTAGAAAGTCAGGCCCCATGGATAGGCGCAGGATGTCGGTCTTGATTCTGGGCGCCGATAGTGGTGCAAAGGAGCCGAATTGGTGGGTCGGTGCGGTTGCCCCCTGGGTGAGGGGCCAACCCCCAGCCTTGTTTGCCTATAAAGGGGACGTGGGCGAGGTGCCGGCTCACTCGTATCTCTTCTACCTTCCTTCTGATATTGTCTCTTCGCCATGGTGAGGGGGAGAGGACATAGTGGCGCTCCACTGGTGGCGACGAGGGCTACTGATCAACAGTGGCTCCCTCCTCATGTTCGGGATGCGAAGGTGGAGCCCATCGTGACAGGAGGCGAGAGAGGACGGGGATGTGGCCGCCGTGGTGCTCGGGGTCGAGGAGGACGGGGCGGCGCTCTGATTGCACCCTCTCCGGCCGCTCAGGACCCGAATAAAGGCCACGTCGGGAACCAGCCGTTGGAGTTTATCGTCAAGCTGCACGAGCCCCTGCGCAGTCGTCTTCGGCTCCCTACCCCATTTGCGAGGGTAATGGAGGTCGAGCAGCCGCCGTGGTTGAGGCTGCACATGAGGGGTTGCTGCAACGATAGCATGAGGGCGGACGTTGAGTTCCCCGCTCCTCATGTCATGCTCCTCCTGCATGGCTAGAAGACATTCGTCCATGCCCATAGCTTGGCGGCTGGGCACGTTCTCCATTTCAAGTTAATGGATGCCGCCCTGCTCTCCGTCAAAGTCTTTGGACGCTCGGGTGCTCACTTGGGGTGCTGCATCGAGAGCTCGACTGACGACGAAGGCTCCTCCTCGAGCGATAGCGATGAGGAGTACAGTGACGGCGATGACGATGGCGCTAATGGGGAGGATGACAGCTCCAACTCAGGCTGAACACTAGCCGCACCATCACCGTCAGCGGGAGGCCGGCGTCACCACCATCTGCACCTGCATCTCCTCCCCGGCAAGGTGATTTGCTAGGGTGTTGGGTATGGATGGTGCCTCCGGCTCCTCCAGCAGTCTTCCAGCTGAGCTCTGACAGGCTTCCCCGTGGACTCCGGCTTCAATCGCCATTCTGTGTCCTGCTGACCCTGGTGGCGGTGACCAGGGGATCGCCTAGCCACTCTCCTTGCCCATCACCTTCGTCCGCGCCCTCCCAATCTTGTCAGGCTTCTCCTTGCAGCCCTTGACGGGGTCAGGCTGGGCTTCTGCCCAGGTGCTCCTTTTGCCCTCTTCACCTCCCACTATAGTTCCTAGGAGGAGAAGGACAAGAAAGGGATTACGGGGAACTTATCTTTTTTCAATCTAAAATATGTAGGCACCTGCCAAACTTTAGTTTCAAATATGTAATCTCTTTTATCCATGTTTGCACTCTGTAAGATTTGTACATGTTTACCTGCATATTAATGAAAAAGGGTGGTCTTGCCGGGTACTTGTGCATGTATTAAATCCATGTAGAGGTGGAATGCCTCTATACGTTTAAGTAAATAAGTTTTCTCTGGCAAGCTACCCTGTCGGTGCCTTCCGTTCGTTGCCACGTGGCCTGGCCTGCCGGGCTCGGAACTATGGAAGGAAACCCGCTCCTCGTCAGACCATCTCTGTCAAAAGCCACTACAACCATCTTGACTAAAGCAATGTTCGGGTCAAGGGATGGGAGCACAGATGCTTTGAAAGCAATGAGGTTTCTCTATGCACAAGGTTTTCCTCTTCCAGAGACAAGTATGGATAAACAGGAATTTATCTGTTTGGCTTGCCGGGGATCGGTATTTAGGCTTGCTTCCGTTTCTTCCTTTCGGGATCGAGTCCATGGCAACAGTGCTCCAGTAAGTGTAGAGGAAAGCAAGGTGATCATATGACCTCATCTACATGCTCATCATATGTAGCAACATATGACCTCATCTACATGATCATGACATGCTCATTCTATGCTATGCATGCATGCAAGTTGTCGCGGGATATCCATGACCACCTATGGGACCAGGAGGTCCCTTGCTGGTTCGGCAGGGGGACATCACATTGCACAAAGAGCAGACTAGCGTGCGGCAGCACGGCAGAGAGCACATAAGCAATTTACCCAGGTTTGGGCCGCCGTGAGGCATAAAACCCTACTCCCGCTTTGCTGGATTGATGGTAGAATGTGGATAACGCAATGCAGTACACTTGCCTGGCAGGGGTCGCCGTATAGCAGTGGCGACTACGCAGTGCGGGTTCCTCAACTTTCCAACCCCTCCTACGGGTGCCATGGGCCTCCTTTTATAGATTAAGGGGTCACCACAATGGCAAAGTGGTCATTATCCACTAATATGATAGCAAATAGTGCTATCATACCTAACTCTGTGGGCTGACAGGGTGCATTAAATGCACTATTTAGTGTCACATCACTGGTTGCCCGGCAAGGCTTGTCGGGCTATCTCGCCAGCTCCGCGCTTGTTCGATTGACATGTCATAGGACGGGTGTCATCTGTATGTTCCTTCTGTAGGAAATGGCCTCCATGTGGAGAATGGCTGCCACTTAATCACCTTGCGGCTTGACACCACACTAATTGATGACATGGGTCGCGCTTGAGTGGTTGGTGGGGTGGTTTCACCCCCGGGAGCCCCGGCAGGCCCTGCCGGGGCGCCTTGGTTGCTTGCTTCTCGCGGTGGCCCTACCCCTTGCCTGGCTCGCCTTCCCGGCAAGGGAGGCCCTTCTCTTGCCGATATACTGCTCCTCTGGCTTAATCTTGATCCCTCTGAGTTGCATGTTAGTTCTTCGAATCTCTTGGTCCTTCAATCTCTGACTCCAAATGATGCTTCAATTCTGCTCTTGTGCCTGTGCACAGTCTAGGCAATGGACCCAGGGTCTGTTGCACCGACAGAAGCCCCCGGGCCTGCCCCGAACGAGTTGTCGAGCGTCATCAGGGTAGGCCCTAAGAAGTGCACATGCAGGGTTGCTAAAGGGGTTGGCCCCTTGAGATTTCCATTGCTGCTTCATTAGCCTTGATTTCAGCTTAGTTTTTGGGTTCCCCACGCATGGCTCATAACGCTGCGGGGGAACTTTGATCGTGGCTTGTGAATTCGCCTCACCCCACGATCACGGGGCAGAAACCGCCATCCCACTTTCCCCCCGTCCCGCATGCACCGGCCACGTGCTGCACATGCATTGGGCGTGGTAGGTGGTGGATGTGGAGGGCACGGGGAGGAGTGCCATGGTTGAAAATCGAATGTCGATGGTTGGAGTAGAGGGTCGGACTTGATTCCCAAAGTTGCCGAGGGTGCAGAGAGGCCGTATTGGAGGAGCAGGGTGGCCATCTTCAGCACGAGAGGCCAGCCCCTTGCCTTGTCCCCACTATAAAAAGAGACAAAGGCAGAACCCCTATGCACATACCTCTCCTTCTCCGCAATTCTTCTCCCTTAGCCATGGTGAGAGGGCGAGGGCGTAGTAGTGTCCCAGCAGCGGCGGCGAGGGCTTCCACTCGGCAGCATATCCCTCCTCCTCTGGAACCCGAGGTGGCGGAGCCCGCCGCGAGAGGAGGAAGGAGGGGGCGAGGCCGAGGCCGCTGTGGTGCTCGAGAGGAAGAGGGTGGGGGAGCTCTCTGGTTTGGAGGAAGCGGACGATGTGCCTTGCCCAAGTTGGGGCCTGGGGCTCGGCACCAAGGACTAGCGGCACCTCCTCGGCTACGGGAGCAACAACCTCATTCACGGGGTCCATTGGCCCGGCTAGAGGGGGTGGTCCGGCAAGCTGTGAGGAGTTGTTTCCGACAGGGTCTCTACTGGGAGCGGATGGCTCGATCAGGAGAGGCTTACCATAGTCCAACTTTCTCCTTTTCTGGGCCATTGTGGTTGGTGCTACGGAGGGTTGATATAGACGGATAACAAAAGTTCCTGGTTCCACAGGAAGCTTCTGCGCAGCACACTTTGACAGGTGATCAGCTATGTTGTTTTCCGCACGTGGTACACGCTCTGTTTGCAACCCGTCAAAGTGCTCCTCCAATCTTCTCACTTCCTTGACGTATGCTTCCATCAATGGGCTTTGATAATCCTTGTTGACTTGTCTCACCACAAGATGCGAATCTCCTCATATGATCAACTTATTGATTCCCAATTCTACTGCAATTCTGAGACCGACAAGGAGCCCTTCATACTCAGTTGTATTGTTGGTGGCTTCTTCCTGGGCAAAGTGCATCTGGACGACGTACTTCAAGTGCTCCCCAGAGGGGCAGCAAGAAGCACGCCAACCCCTGCACACTGTAGGGAAAAAACACCATCAAAATACATAATCCATTCTTGGGGTGATTCCTTGCTGGGCATAGCTGTCTCTGTCACTTCCTCATCAAGGGTTGGCGTCCCTTCTGCAATAAACTCTGCCAGTGCCCTGCTCTGAATGGTTGATGTGCTCTCAAACTTCAAACCAAAGATGGATAACTCCAAAGCCCACACCACTATTATGTCGGTAGCCTCAGAGTTTCAAGGTATCCTTTGCAATGGAAAACTAGTAACAACCGTGATCTCATGGGCTTGGAAGTAATGGCGCAGTTTCCTTGAGGCCATAATGAGACCAAAAATCAACTTTTGCATGCCAGAGTGATACGTCTCCAACGTATCTATAATTTTTGATTGTTCCATGCTATTATATTATCTGTTTTGGATGTTTAATGGGCTTTAATATACCTTTTTATATTATTTTTGGGACTAACCTACTAACCAAAGTCCCGGTGCAAATTGTTGTTTTTTTGCCTATTTCAGTGTTTCGCAGAAAAGGAATATCAAACGGAATCTAAATGGAATGAAACCTTCGTGAGAGTTATTTTTGGAACAAACATGATCCAGGAGACCTGGAGTGGACGTCAAGAAATAAGTGAGGATGCCACGAGGCAGGAGGGCGCGCCCCCCGCCCTCGTGGGCCCTCGCAGCTCCACCGACCTACTTCTTCCTCCTATATATACCCATATACCCTGAAAACATCTAGGAGCACCATGAAACCCTATTTCCACCGCCGCAACCTTCTATACTCGTGAGATCCCATCTTGGGGCCTTTTCCGGTGCTCCGCCGGAGGGGGAATCGATCACCGAGGGCTTCTACATCAACACCATAGCCTCTCCGATGATGTGTGAGTAGTTTACCACATACCTTCAGGTCCATAGTTATTAGCTAGATGGCTTCTTCTCTCTCTTTGGATCTCAATACAAAGTTCTCCTTGATTCTCTTGGAGATCTATTCGATGTAATTCTTTTTGCGGTGTGTTTGTCAAGATCCAATGAATTGTGGGTTTATGATCAAGATTATCTATGAATAATATTTGATTCTTCTCTGAATTCTTTTATGCATGATTTAAAATCTTTGCAAGTCTCTTCGAATTATCAGTTTGGTTTGGCCTACTAGATTGATCTTTCTTGCAATGGGAGAAGTGCTTAGCTTTGGGTTCAATCTTATGGTGTCCTTTCCCAGTGATAGTAGGGGCAGCAAGGCACGTATTGCATTATTGCCGTCGAGGATAAAAAGATGGGGTTTATATCATATTGCTTGAGTTTATCCCCCTACATCATGTCATCTTGCCTAATGCGTTACTCTGTTCTTATGAACTTAATACTCTAGATGCATACTGGATAGCGGTTGATGTGTGGAGTAATAGTAGTAGATGCAGAATCATTTCGGTCTACTTGTCGCGAACATGATGCCTATATACATGATCATGCCTAGATATTCTCATAACTATGAGCTTTTCTATCAATTGCTCGACAGTAATTTGTTCACCCACCGTAGAATTTGCTATCTTGAGAGAAGCCACTAGTGAAACCTATGGCCCCCGGGTCTATCTTCCATCATATTATTTTCATATCTACTTGCTATTTCTATCGTAGTTTATTTTGCAATCTTTATTTTCCAATCTATACAACAAAAATACCAAAAATATTTATCTTATTATCTCTATCAGATCTCACTTTCGTAAGTGACCGTGAAGGGATTGACAACCCCTTTACCATGTTGGTTGCGAGGTTCTTGTTTGTTTGTGCAGGTACTAGGCGACTTGCGTGCTACCTCCTACTGGATTGATACCTTGGTTCTCAAAACTGAGGGAAATGCTTACGCTACTTTGCTGCATCACCCTTTCCTCTTCAAGGGAAAACCAAGGCATGCCCAAGAGGTAGCAAGCAGGATTTATGGCGCTGTTGCTGGGGAGGTTGCACCAAGTCAAGTCAAGATTTGATCTCCCAGCAACTAGTCATTTCTGGCGTCGTCTACACACAAGTCAAGACATACCAAGTACCCATCACAAACTATTATCCCTCGCATTACATTATTTGCCATTTGCCTCTCGCTTTCCTCTCCCCCACTTCACCCTTGTTGTTTTAGTTGCCCTCTTTTCCGCTCGCCTCTTTTCCATTCGTCTCTTTTTGTTTGCTTCTTGTGTGCTTGTTTGTTGGATTTCTTGTCATGATGGCTCAAGACAATACTAAATTGTGTGACTTTTCCAATACCAACAATAATAATTTTCTTAGTACTCCGATTGCTCCTCTTACTGATGCTGAATCTTGTGAAATTAATACTGCTTTGCTGAACCTTGTTATGAAAGATCCGTTTTCTGGCCTTCCTAGTGAAGATGCCGCTACCCATCTAAACAACTTTGTTGATTTATGTGATATGCAAAAGAAGAAAGATGTGGATAATGATATTGTTAAATTGAAGCTATTTCCATTTTCGCTTAGAGATCGTGCTAAAACTTGGTTTTCGTCTGTGCCTAAAAATAGGATTGATTCATGGAATAAGTGCAAAGATGCTTTTATCTCTAAGTATTTTCTCCTGCTAAGATCATCTCTCTTAGAAACGATATTATGAATTTTAAGCAACTTGATCATGAGCATGTCGCACAAGCTTGGGAGAGGATGAAATTAATGATACATAATTGCCCTACACATGGTTTGAATTTATGGATGATTATACAAAATTTTATGCCGAATTGAATTTTGCTTCTAGAAATCTTTTGGATTCGGACGTGGGAGGCACTTTTATGGAAATCACTTTAGGAGAAGCTACTAAACTCCTAGATAATATTATGGTTAATTATTCTCAATGGCACACCGAAAGATCTACTAGTAAAAAGGTTCATGCTATAGAAGAAATTAATGTTTTGAGTGGAAAGATGGATGAACTTATGAAATTGTTTGCTAATAAGTGTGTTTCTTCTGATCCTAATGATATGCCTTTGTCTACTTTGATTGAGAATAATAATGAATCTATGGATGTGAATTTTGTTGGTAGGAACAATTTTGGTAACAACGCGTATAGAGGAAACTTTAATCCTAGGTTGTTTCCTAGTAATTCCTCTAATAATTATGGTAATTCCTACAATAACTCTTATGGAAATTTTAAGATGCCCTCTGATTTTGAGACTAGTGTTAAAGAATTTATGATTTTGCAAAAGAATTTCAATGCTTTGCTTGAAGAAAAATTGCCTAAGATTGATGAGTTGGCTACGAACGTGGATAGAATTTCTCTTAATGTTGATTCTTTGAAACTTAGATATATTCCACTTAAGAATGATATCAATGAGTCTCTCAAATCCATGAGAATTTCCATTCACGAGTGCAAAGAAAGAACCGCTAGGATGCATGCTAAAAAAGATTGCTTTATAAAAGCGTGTTCTTCTAGTTATCACGATAATAAGGATGAAGATCTAAAAGTTATTGATGTGTCTCCTATTAAATCTTTGTTTTGCAATATGAATCTTGATAATGATGGGACTGGAGATGAGTCAACTTTAGTTAAAAGGCGTCTCAATGATTCGGCGTTTTTAGGTCTTGATTCAAAAATTGGTAAAAGTGGGATTGAAGAGGTCAAAACTTTACATATAAATGAACCCACTATTTTGGATTTCAAGGAATTTAATTATGATAATTGCTCTTTAATAGATTGTATTTCCTTGTTGCAATAATTGCTAAATTCTCCTCATGCTTATGATCAAAATAAAGCTTTTACCAAACATATCATTGATGCCTTAATGCAATCCTATGAAGAAAAGCTTGAATTAGAAGTTTATATCCCTAGAAAACTTTATGATGAGTGGGAACCTACTATTAAAATTAAAATTAAAGATCATGAATGATGTGCTTTATGTGATTTGGGTGCTACTATTTCCACGATTCCAAAAACTTTGTGTGATGTGTTAGGTTTCCGTGACTTTGATGATTGTTCTTTAAATTTGCATCTTGCAGATTCCACCATTAAGAAACCTATGGGAAGGATTTGTGATGGTGTTATTTTTGAAAATAGGAATTATGTGCCCGTAGATTTCATTGTTCTTGATATAGATTGCAATCCCACTTGTCCTATTATTCTTGGTAGACCTTTCCTTAGAACAATTGGTGCAATTATTGATATGAAAGAAGGAAATGTTAGATCTAATTTCCATTAAGGAAGGGCATGGAACACTTCCATAGAAAGAAAATTAAATTACCTTATGAATCTATTATGAGAGCCACTTATGGATTGCATACCAAAGATGACAATACCTAGATCTATTCTTGTTTTTATGCCTAGCTAGGGGCGTTAAACGATAGCGCTTGTTGGGAGGCAATCCAATTTTATTTTTGTTTCTTGTTTTTTGTTCCTGTTTAGTAATAAATAATTCACCTAGATTATGTTTAGATGTGGTTTTATGTTTTTGATAAGTGTTTGTGCCAAGTAGAACCTTTGGGAAGACTTGGGGGAAGTCTTTGTGATCTTGCTGTAAAAAACAGAAACTTTAGCGCTCACGAGATTGCTGCCATTTTTTACTGTAGAGTGCGATTAGGTTTATTATTTTTGCAGATGATTAATAGGTAAATTCCTCGCGTCCACCAATTTATTGCAGGATTTTTGGGGTTACAGAAGTATTCGAAACCTACAGATTACTACAGACTGTTCTGTTTTTGACAGATTCTGTTTTTCGTGTGTTGTTTGCTTATTTTGATGAATCTATGGCTAGTATCGGGGGTATGAACCATAGGGAAGTTCGAATAAAGTAGTTTTAACACCCATATAAATAAATAATTAGTTCATTACAGTACCTTGAAGTGGTGGTTTGTTTTCTTATACTAACGGAGCTCATGAGATTTTCTTTGAGTTTTGTGTTGTGAAGTTTTCAAGTTTTGGGTAAAGATTTGATGGATTTTGGAATAAGGAGTGGCAAGAGCCTAAGCTTAGGGATGACCAAGGAAACCCAAGGTAAAATACAAGGACAGCCAAAAGCCTAAGCTTGGGGATGCCCCGGAAGGCATCCCCTCTTTTGTCTTCGTCCATCGATAACTTTACTTGAGGCTATATTTTTATTCACCACATGATATGTGTTTTGCTTGGAGCGTCTTGTATGATTTGAGTCTTTGCTTTTTAGTTTACCACAATCATACTTGTTGTACACACCTTTTGGAGACACACACATGAATCGGAATTTATTAGAATAGTCTATGTGCTTCACTTATATCTTTTGAGCTAGATAATTTTGCTCTAGTGCTTCACTTATATCCTTTAAGAGCATGGTGGTGGTTTTATTTTATAAAAATTATTGATCTCTCATACTTCACTTATATCATTTTGAGAGTCTTTTAGAACAACATGGTAATTTGCTTTGGTTATAAAATTAGTCCTAATATGATAGGCATCCAAGATGGGTATAAGAAAAACTTTCATAAAAAGTGCATTGAATACTATGAGAAGTTTGATACTTGATGATTGTTTTGAGATATGAAGATGGTGATATTAGAGTCATGCTAGTTGAGTAGTTGTGAATTTGAGAAATACTTGTTCTAATGTTTGTGATTCCCGTAGCATGCACGTATGGTGAACTGTTATGTGATGAAGTCGGAGCATGATTTATTTATTGATTGTCTTCCTTATGAGTGGCGGTCGGGGACGAGCAATGGTCTTTTCCTACCAATCTATCCCCCTAGGATCATGCGCGTAGTACTTTGTTTCGATAACTAATAGATTTTTGCAATAAGTATGTGAGTTCTTTATGACTAATGTTGATTCCATGGATTAAACGCACTCTCACCCTTCCACCATTGCTAGCCTCTCTAATACCACGCACCTTTCACCGGTATCATACACCCACCATATACCTTCCTCAAAACAGCCACCATACCTACCTATTATGGCATTTCCATAGCCATTCCGAGATATATTGCCATGCAACTTTCCACTGTTCTGTTTGTTATGACACGCTTCATCATTGTCATATTGCTTTGCATGATCATGTAGTTGACATCGTATTAGTGGAAAAGCCACCTTTATAATTCTTTCATACATGTCACTCTTGATTCATTGCATATCCCGATACACCGCCGGAGGCATTCACATAGTCAAATTTTGTTCTAGTATCGAGTTGTAATTTTTGAGTTGTAAGTAAATAAAAGTGTGATGATCATCATTACTAGAGCATTGTCCCATGTGAGGAAAGGATGATGGAGACTATGACTCCCCCACAAGCCAGGATGAGACTCCGGACGAAAAAAAGAGAAAATGAGAGAAAAATAGAGAAGGGACAATGTTACTATCCTTTTACCACACTTGTGCTTCAAAGTAGCACCATGATCTTCATGATAGAGAGTCTCCTATGTTGTCACTTTCATAAACTAGTGGGAATTTTTCATTATAGAACTTGGCTTGTATATTCCAATGATGGGCTTCCTCAAAATGCCCTAGGTCTTCGTGAGCAAGCGAGTTGGATGCACACCCACTTAGTTTCTTTTTGAGCTTTCATATACTTATAGCTCTAGTGCATCCGTTGCATGGCAATCCCTACTCACTCACATTGATATCTATTGATGGGAATCTCCATAGCCCGTTGATAGGCGTAGTTGATGTGAGACAATCTTCTCCTTTTTGTCTTCTCCACAACCACCATTCTATTCCACATATAGTGCTATGTCCATCGCTCACGCTCATATATTGCGTGAAGATTGAAAAAGTTTGAGAACATCAAAAGTATGAAACAATTGCTTGGCTTGTCATCGTGGTTGTGCATGATTAAATATTTTGTGTGATGAAGATAGAGCATAGCCAGACTATATGATTTTGTAGGGATAACTTTCTTTAGCCATGTTATTTTGAGAAGACATGATTGCTTTGTTAGTATGCTTGAAGTATTATTATTTTTATATCAATACTAAACTTTTGTCTTGAATCTTTTGGATCTGAACATTCATGCCAAAATAAAGAAAATTACATTGAGAATTATGCTTTGTAGCATTCCACATCAAAATTTCTGTTTTTATCATTTACCTACTCGAGGACGAGCAGGAATTAAGCTTGGGATGCTTGATACGTCTCCAATGTATCTATAATTTTTTATTGTTCCATGCTATTATATTATCTGTTTTGGATGTTTAATGGGCTTTAATATTCCTTTTTATATTATTTTTGGGACTAACCTACTAACCAAAGGCCCAGTGCAAATTCCCGTTTTTTGCCTATTTCAGTGTTTTGCAGAAAAGGAATATCAAACGGAATCCAAACGGAATGAAACCTTTGGGAGAGTTATTTTTGGAACAAACGTGATCCAGGAGACTTGGAGTGGACATCAAGAAAGAAGCGAGGAGGACACGAGGCAGGAGGGCGTGCCCCAGGGGGGTGGGCACGCCCCCCACCCTCGTGGGCCCCTCGTAGCTCCACCGACCTACTTCTTCCTCCTATATATACCCATATACCCTGAAAACATCCAGGAGCACCACGAAACCCTATTTCCACCGCTGCAACCTTCTGTACCCGTGAGATCCCATCTTGGGGCCTTTTCCAGCGCTCCGCCGGAGGGGGAATCGATCACGGAGGGCTTCTACATCAACACCATAGCATCTTCGATGATGTGTGAGTAGTTTACCATAGACCTTCGGGTCCATAGTTATTAGCTAGATGGCTTCTTCTCTCTCTTTGGATCTCAATACAAAGTTCTCCTCGATTCTCTTGGAGATCTATTCAATGTAATTCTTTTTGCGGTGTGTTTGTCGAGATCCGATGAATTGTGGGTTTATGATCAAGATTATCTATGAACAAAATTTGATTCTTCTCTGAATTCTTTTATTTATGTTTTAATATCTTTGCAAGTCTCTTCGAATTATCAGTTTGGTTTGGCCTACTAGATTGATCTTTCTTGCAATGGGAGAAGTGCTTAGCTTTGGGTTCAATCTTGTGGTGTCCTTTCCCAGTGACAGCAGGGGCAGCAAAGCACATATTGTATTGTTGCCATCAAGGATAAAAAGATGGGGTTTATATCATATTGCTTGAGTTTATCCCTCTACATCATGTCATCTTGCCTAATGCGTTACTCTGTTCTTATGAACTTAATACTCTAGATGCATGCTGGATAGCGGTCGATGTGTGGAGTAATAGTAGTAGATGCAAAATCGTTTCGGTCTACTTGTCGCGGACGTGATGCCTATATACATGATCATGCCTAGATATTCTCATAACTATGCGCTTTTCTATCAATTGCTCGACAGTAATTTGTTCACCCATCGTAGAATTTGCTATCTTGAGAGAAGCCACTAGTGAAACCTATGGCCCCGGGCCTATCTTCCATCATATTATTTTCATATCTACTTGTTATTTCTATCGTAGTTTATTTTGCAATCTTTATTTTCCAATCTATACAACAAAAATACCAAAAATATTTATCTTATTATCTCTATCAGATCTCACTTCCGTAAGTGATCGTGAAGGGATTCACAACCCCTTTATCATGTTGGTTGCGAGGTTCTTGTTTGTTTGTGCAGGTACTAGGCGACTTTCATGCTACCTCCTACTAGATTGATACCTTGGTTCTCAAGACTGAGGGAAATACTTGCGCTACTTTGTTGCATCACCCTTTCCTTTTCAAGGGAAAACCAACGCATGCTCAAGAGGTACAAGGAGCTGACGAAGTACACTGAGCATTGCACCACCTTCTTCCTTGCCGCGTCCCTAGGGTTGTTCTCATTGTCGTGCTCACTGCTGCTCTGATCCTTTTCTGACTCTGCCGTTATCTATCCACTTTCTGCCTCATCCACTTCTTGTTGTGCTACGAAGGCCGCACTGACCACTTGGTTGGTTGCCGCCAAGTATAGCAACAACGGCTCTTGGGGTTTATGTGCAACCAAGGTAGGCACAGACGACGCGTAGGCCTTCAACTCCTGCAGAGCTCCATCTGCTTCTGGGGTCCACTTCATAGGCCCTGCCTTCTTCAAAATTTTGAAGAACAGCAGGGCACGCTCAGCAGACTTGGAAATGAATCTACTTAGCGCGGCAATGCATCTCGTCAAGCGTCTCACATCCTTAACTGTCCTTGGTGCTTGGATTTGCTCGATGGCGTCGGCCGCACCGTCGCCTGGCTCCTGATGGCGCCAGCGGCGGTGATAGTGGTGGTGTTGCGTCCACGTAGTTGTGGGCCGACCGTCTGGGTAGCGGGATCGCGCGGCGGTGGTGCTCGAGGGTCAGCAGCTCCGCCGAGCGCAGCAGTTTGGTCGAATCATCCGAGAGGCCGTAGTCGCTCCTGCGGTGGGGGCGGCCAGAGGGCAATGGCTCACCCCCACCGAGCGCCATTGTTGCGGTTGTACCCGTCAGTGGGGGGAGAGGGTGCAGGCGAAGCGACCCCCTCGCCCACACCTTGCAGAGCATGACCGTCGAGGTGTTGTTGATGCAGTTCTCCTCCGACATCTCCAGCCCCCGTGTTGGCTGCAGGGGGAGTGGCGATGGCGCCACCTGCTCCAACCACGCCGGCAGCAGCGTTCACGTCTTCGCTCGCCTCCGCATCCTCTGGACGGATGGGCCGAAGGACCGGACTTCTTCTTCTTAGGCGCCATGGTCGAGGGCGACGTCGATGACGAAGATGGTGATGAAGATGACGTGTTGCGCACACTTTCAGGTTCGCGCAAGCGAGCCCCCTACCTGGCGCGCCAAAGATGTCACGGGATATCCACGGCCACCTGTGGGACTAGGAGGTCCCTTGCTGGTTCAGTAGGGGGACATCGCGTTGCACAAAGAGCAGATCAGTGTGCGGCAGCACGGCAGAGAGCACACAAGCAATTTACATAGGTTCGGGCCGCCATGCGACGTAAAACCCTACTTCTGATATGGTGAATTGATGGTGGGATGTGGATAATGCAACGCAGTACACTTGCCCGGCAGGGGTCGTTGCATGGCAGCGGCAACTACGAGTGCCATGGGCCTCCTTTTATAGATTAAGGGGTCACCACAATGGCAAAGTGGTCATTATCCACTAATATGATAGCAAATATTGCTATCATACCTAACTCTGCGAGCTGACAGGGTGCATTAAATGCACTGCTTAGTGTCACATCACTGGTTGCCCGGCAAGGCTTGTCGGGCTATCTCGCCAGCTCCGCGCTTGTTCTATTACCACGTCGTAGGATGGGTGTCATATGTATATTCCTTCTGTAGGAAACGGCCGCCATGTGGCGAATGGTTGCCACTTAATCACCTTGCGGTTTGACACCGCACTGATTGACGACATGGGTCGTGCTTGAGTGGTTGGTGGGGTGGTTTCACCCTCGCGAGCCCAGGCAGGCCCTGCCGGGGCGCCTTGGTTGCTTGCTTCTGGTGGTGGCCCTGCCCCTTGCCGTGCTCGCACGCCCGGCAAGGAAGGCCCTTCTCTTGCCGATATACTGCTCCTCTGGCTTGATCTTGATCCCTCTGAGCTTCATGTTGGTTCTTCGAATCTCTTGGTTCATCAATCTCTGACTCCAGCTGATGCTTCAATTCTGCTCTTGTGCATGTGCACGGTCTGGGCAATGGACCCAGGGTCTATTGCACCGACACAAGTTTTAGGGGGGCAGCTCTTCGTTTATTTATCAGTTGCTCAGGGTCTGCGCCTGGCTTTGTACAAAGGGTTACATGCAACATTGGCAAGGCTTGTACAAAAGGGCAGCTGCCGGGCAGGGCCCGATAGCCGCACCTTACGGGTAGAACTTACGAAGATGCTCAATATTCCATGAGTTTTGCAATTAAATGTCATCTCCGGTCTCCAGACGGATTGCGCCGGGTCTAGTGACTCGTACTACCCGGTAAGGGCCTTCCCACTTTGGCGTCAACTTGTTTGTGCCCTTGGCGGACTGAACACGCCTAAGGACAAGGTCGCCTTCCTCAAGGCTCCGGGCATGAACCCTGCGGCTATGATAGCGGCACAGGGCTTGTTGATAGCGTGCAGCACGTGTAGCAGCCCGGAGACGGTTCTCCTCAAGGAGCACGGCATCGTCATGCTGGTGCCGCTCTTGCTCTACTTCATCGTAGGCAAATACTCGAGGTGACCCGTATATGAGTTCCATGGGAATCACTGCTTCAGCCCCATAGACTAGGGAGAAGGGAGTCTGGCTAGTAGCTCGATTTGGTGTCGTATAGAGGGACCAAAGAACCACCGGTAGCTCGTCAATCTAGCGCCTGCCGCACTTCTATAGCTTGTTAAAAGTTCTTGTCTTGAGTCCTCACAGCACTTCAGCATTCGCCCTCACAGCTTGTCCATTGCTTCTGGGATGGGTGGCAGAGGTGAATGAAACTTTGCTTCCGAGGGCTTGAACATATTGCATGAAGGCGCGGCTTGTGAACTGGGTGTCGTTATCAGTGATGACTCTGGCGGGTACTCCGAAGCGGCACACCAATCCTTTCAAGAACTTGATAGTTGATTGTGCGGTCACCTTCCTCACGGGCTCCACTTCTGGCCACTTTGTAAACTTGTCGATTGCCACATACAAGAATTCAAAGCCCTCAGTAGCATGGGGGAAGGGGCCCAGGATGTCGAGCCATTGGACCGAAAAGGGCCATGACAAAGGGGTCGTCTGGAGAGCTTGGGCAGGATGATGGATATTCTTGGAGTGGAACTGGGAGGCTTCACAGCTGGTGACTAGCTCAACTGCGTCTTGGAGGGCCGTGGGCCAATAGAAACCTTACCAAAAAGCTTTTCCAACCAAGGCTCTTGACCCAATATGGGAGTTGTACATGCCCTTGTGTATCTCTGCCAATAGTTCCTTTCCCTCTTCCCAGCAAATGCACTTCAATTTCACTCCATTGGCCCTCCTTCTATACAGCGTGTCATCGACAAACTGATACATACTGGCCCTCTAGGCTATTCTTTCAGCTTCCTCTTGCACTTGGAGAAGTTCTCCTGTTTGGAGGAAATGGACTATGTGTCGTGCCCAAGTTGGAGCCTAGGGCTCGGCAACAAGGATCAACAACACCTCCTCGTTTGTGGGAGTGCATGTCTAAACTGCAAGAACTGATAGTTCGGCAGGAGGGTGCTTCTCATCAGACGAAGTGGAGTTGTTGCCGCCAGCCTCTCTTCCAGGAGCTTCAGGAAGCTCCGCCGGGAGAGGCTTGGCGGAGTCCAGTTTCCTCCTCTTTCTGACCTTTGTCGTTGGGGATATTAAGGGTTGAGTTAGGTGGAGAACAAAGGTCCTTGGTTCCACAGGAAGCTTTTGCGCAACATGTTTTGACAGATGATCAACAATGTTGTTTTCCGCACGTGGTATGTGCTCTATTTGCAATCCGTCAAAACGCTCCTCCAATTTTCTCACTTCCTCTATGTATGCCTCCATCAATGGACTATGGTAATCCTTGTTTACTTGTCTCACCTCTAGCTGTGAATCTCCACAAATGATTAACTTCTTAATTCCCAACTCTGTTGCGATTCTGAGCCCGACGAGGAGTCCTTCATATTCTGTAGTGTTATTGGTAGCTTTCTCTCATGGAAAATGCATTTGGACCATGTACTTGAGGTGCTCTCATGTAGGTGCGACAAGGAGCACGCCAGCTCCCGCAACCTGTAGTGAAAAGGAACCGTCAAAGTACATGATCCATTCTTGGGGCGCTTCCTTTCTGGGGATAACTGTTTTCGGCGTGTCTTCATCTAGAATGGGTATCCATTCTGTAATGAATTCCTCCAGTGCTCTGCTATGAATGGTTGACCTGCTCTCAAACTTCAAACCAAAGCTTGATAACTCCAAAGCTCATTCCACTATTCTGCCAGTGGCTTCCGGGTTCCTCAGTATGCGTTGCAAAGGGAAGCGGGTGACAACTGTGATCTCATGGGCTTGGAAGTAGTGGTGCAGTTTCCTTGAGGCCGTAATGAGGCCAAAAAATCAACTTTTGCACGCCAGAGTACCTTGATCTAGCCCCTATAATAGGGAGATGACAAAGTATATCGGCCGCTGCACCACCTTCTTCCTTGCCGCGGTCTTGGAATCATCTCTGTCATTCTGATGTTCTTTTTCTTGATCTGCACTGGGTCCTGCCGGGATAGGTTCATTTCCTTCTTCGGAGGGGACAGTAGCTGCAGCTGCTTCCTCATCTACTTCGTGCTGCGCCACCAATGCTGCACTAACCACTTGATTGGTTGCCGCTAAGTATAGCAGCAACGGCTCTTGTGGTTTAGGAGTAACCAAGGTGGGAGTAGAGGAAAGATAGGCCTTCAAGTCTCACAGCGCTGCTTCTGCTTCCGGGGTCCACTTCATTGGCCCTGCCTTCTTCAAAATTTTGAAGAACGATAAGGCATGCTCAGAATACTTGGAAATGAACCTACTCAGCAAGGCAACACATTTGGTCAAGCGCCTCACGTCCTTGACTGTCTTGGGTGCTTGAATCTGTTCACTTGCTCTAATCTTGTCGGGGTTGGCCTCTATCCCTCGGTGAGACATGAAAAAGCCAAGTAGCTTGCCATAGGGAACACCAAATACACACTTCTCTCAATTCAGCTTCAAGTTGACTCTATGCAGATTTGCAAAGGTTTCTTCTAGATCTTGGATGAGTGTTGATCTTTCCTTGGTCTTGGCCACTATGGCATCCATATAAGCTTCGATATTCCTATGCAACTGAGACTCAAAACCAATTTGCAGTACTCTCGCAAAGGTAGACCTGGCGCTCTTTAACCCGAAGGGCATCCATACAAAGCAGTACATGCCACTTGGAGTTATGAACGTGTTCTTCTCCTCGTCTTCCTTGGACATGAATATCTGGTGATACCCGGAGTAAGCATCCAAGAAGGAAAGAAGATCACACCCAGAAGTGGAGTCCATGATCTGATCGATGTGCGGCAAGGGGAACGGGTCCTTCGGGCATGCTTTATTTAGATCTGTGAAATCTATGCAAAGCCTCCATTTCCCATTCGCCTTGCGCACTACCACTGGGTTTGCCAACCATGTTGGGTGCATTACACCTCTGACCAAACCAGCTGCTTTGAGTTTCTTGATCTCCTCGGCAATGAACTGTTGCCGCTCCAGAGCTTGTTTTCTGACCTTTTGCTTGACGGGTCGGGCGTGCAGGCAGACAGCAAGGTGGTGCTTGATTACCTCCCTAGGAACACCGGGGATGTCGGATGGTTGCCAAGCAAACACATTGACATTCGCCCGCAGGAAGGAAACGAGCGTGCTTTCCAATTTGTCGTCAAGGGTGGAGCTGATGGTGAACGTACCATCAGCGCCTCCCAGCCCTGTCGGGACCTTCTACACAGCAGGTGCAAGAACCTTTGATCTTTTGCTAGTGGAGCATTCTGATAGATCATCGATGGGTGCAGCACACTCCGGAGAGGTGCGCTTCCCGGATTCCTTGCTGGTATCCTTGCTAGCTTTCTTCCCTTTCTTATTTTCCTTGGCGGGAGTTGCTGCTTCCACGGCCTTGGCACCGACTACATCTCGGTACATCTTATCCACGCATATGATGGCATCCTTCTTGTCTGACGGAATGGAAATGACGCCCATCGGCCCTGGCATCTTCAGTGTGTTGTAGGCATAGTGGGTTGCCGCCATGAATTTTGCCAGGGCTGGACGACCAAGGATTCCATTGTAGGGCAGGGGAGATCAACCACGTCGAACACAATTTTCTCAGTCCAGTAGTTCAATTTGCCCCCAAACGTTACCGACAAGGTAACCTTCCCCTTTGGACGACTCCTGTCGGGGTTGATCCCTTGGAACATGCCAGTAACCTTGAGCTCTTCATCTGATATCTGCAGCCTGGTGATCACCTTAGGGGAAATCAGATTCAACCCGACCCCGTCGTCAACCAACATATTTGTGACTTTGAGATTGCGGATTATTGGCGAGACCAACAACGGCAAGCACCCTACCACGGTGGTGCGGTCAGGGTGATCCTCTTTGTCAATGATGATGGGTGTGCGAGACCACTTGAGTGGTTTCCGGGAATCTGCCGCTGGCTCCACAACATTGACCTCACGTGCCCACTGTTTAAGTTGGCGGTGAGAGGAGTGCGAAGATGCACCTCCATCAACGCACGGGGCGTCCGTGGCTTTCTGAAACTCTTGCTCACCAGTTTCCTATTCATCCCCTTCATCACTTTCCTCATCACCTTCCTTCTTCTCACGGCCTTTAGAAGGTTTCCCTTGATGCTGAGGGACCTTGCCGGGGCGACCTCCTCTGCCACCTCGGCCCTTCCCGCCAATGCCTTCTTGGTCTCTCTCTTTGTCACACTTCTCGTACTCGGCTTTCTACTTCTTGACGAGCTGATCAACTTGAGGACACTCTTGGAGATCATGGCCCTTGGTCTGATGGATCTTCTAGTATGGGCCGCTAGCCTTCTCGGCCGCCACTGCTTCCCAGTAGCCAGTGCACACAGCAACTTCCTTGCCGGGAGCTTCGATCTTGGCCTTCTTGCCGGTACTAGGAGTGCTTGAGCCTTCCACAACCAATACTGCCTTCTCCTTGCGCTTCTTGTTCTTCTTCTTCTGGTTGATTGCATCATCGTCATCTTATGAGTCAGCTTTGATGCCATACTCTTCTTCGGGGAGTCGCCCCCCCCTCCTCTATGCGGGCACACTTATCTGCTAGGGTGTACAGCTCATTCAAGGTCTTGGGCAACCGGACGTTCATCTTGGAACGTATCCTCCTATTGTGCATGTTGGACTGGAAAAACACGGCAATCACAGCTACCGGGTGGATGTCTGGAATGATTCTGTGCACCCGGCTAAACCTCTGCATGTACTTCTGCAAGCTCTCCCATTCCTTTTGTGGGAGGAGTTGTAGATCATTGGGCCATCCTGGTTCTTGATGGCCACCCGTGAAGGCGCCAACAAACTCGTTGCACAGGTCAACCCATGATAAAATGGAGTTCTCTGGAAGGTGCATCAGCCATGACCTCACATTTGGCTTGAGTGCCAAAGGGAAGTAATTGGCGAACACCTTCTCATCTCTTCCCCCGGCGGAATGAACAATGATGGTGTAGATGCTCAAGAATTCTGTCGGGTTCAGTCTTCCGTCATACTTCTCTGGTATTTCTGGCTTGAAAACGCAGGCAGATGGCCAGCAGACTTGCCGCAACTCGCGAGTGAAGGCGGGGCACCCAACCTCGAAAGGTAAGTACCCGCCCTCAGTGGGCGCGGGTTCGTCGACGTCTAGGAAATTGCGCCTGTCGGACTAGCGGCGAGTTTCACGGCATTGCTCTATGGTGACGCGCGCGTCCTCCCCCCTCCCCGCCACCGATCCTCCAGGACTTGTTGTTGGTCTCGACGGGCTCGAGGGCCAAATGAAGCCATCGACACCTCATCAGGCTCTCGGTCGCGTGGTACTGGCTGCAGCCTCTATGCTAGCTACCGTGGAAGGGACTGCACCGTCGGAGGGACCCCTTCCATACGGTCAGTAGCTCCGGCCGTTGTTTCCGCTGGCAGGTGTCGTGGTGGACCTACCTGCTGTGATCCTCCCACCTCAGTGAAGCCAATCAAACTTTGGATGGTGGCTCTCCACTCATCCATTTGATCGGCTGCTGACAGGAATCTCAACAGGAGCTAGGCTCGCGCCATGGCTTCCGAAGCAGTGCTTAGCATTGACGATGATGCAGACCATGATGTTGCCCGGCTTTCGACGGGGCCGGTGGTGGCGGCTCTGCGCTCTCGCCGCCGCGAGCCGGTCGCCATGGTGGCATGACGACGAGAGGGATGTGCCTGGGGATTGATGACCACATTCGGCGCTTCGTCTTGATTATCTTGCCCTGGTGAAGGCGCGCGTCCCATAGCCACGCCCATGGCAGGGACAGCTAGGGAATTGCGATTCACGCCAGAGCGAGCGCCATCACTGCGGTTGTGTCCTTCAGCGAGGTGGAGAGGCGGAGACTGAATATTCTCCACACCCGCGCCTTGCGGAATGTGAGCGCAGGGGTGTTGCTGGCGCTGCCCTCCTCCGGCGTTTTCTGCTCCTACCTTGGTGATACGTCCATTTTGCATCATGCTTTTATATCAATATTTATTGCATTATGGGCTGTTATTACACATTGTGTCACAATACTTATGCTTTTTCTCTCTTATTTTACAAGGTTTACATGAAGAGGGGGAATGCCGGCAGCTGGAATTCTGGGCTGGAAAAGGAGCAAATATTAGAGACCTATTATGCACATCTCCAAAAGTCCTGAAACTCCATGGGAATTATTTTCAGAATATATAAAAAATATTGGGCGAAAGAAGTACCAGAGGGGGGCCACCCACCGTCCACGAGGGTGGGGGCGCGCCACCCTGCCTCGTGGGCCCCCTGGTGGCCCTCTGATGCCCATCTTTGGCTATGTGGAGTCTTTCGTCGAGGAAAAAATCATAAGCAAGCTCACGGGACGAAACTTCGCCGCCACAAGGCGGAACCTTGGCGGAACCAATCTAGGGCTTCGGCGGAGCTGTTCTGCCGGGGAAACTTCCCTCCGGGAGGGGGAAATCACAACCATCGTCATCACCAACGATCCTCTCATCGGGAGGTGATGAGGACATCAATACAATTGTTACACCCACATCCCCTGCTGCTATACATACTGGACCAATTACTAGAGCTCGTGCACGCCAACTAAATTACCAGGTACTTTCGTTTCTTGGTAATGATTCTAATGTTCATGAGAATATGATGCTGCCTAAATTGGATACATTTGTTTTGCTTACAAATGAAGGGCCTAGCTTGGAGAAGGATGAACATTGGAGCAAGAACAAGCATGGAGATGATGGCATGCGCAAGGGAAACAAGAACGGAGTTACAAGTGATGATTTCAGGACTTTGAAGCCACCATAATGGGTGCATGAAGCCTTGGACGAAATATACAAGATGCCACTTCATAAATTTCGTCCCGAGGCTATTTTAGGTGTTGCGTCACCTTATTATTGGGCCAGGCCCATGTAATTTCGAAATACATAAGTATAGGCTATTTTTAGAGTCCGTATGTGTGGGGAAACAAGAGATAGGGTTGATTTCGGACCCCTCCACCAAGGGCCACGAAATTCCCCCCCTCTTCCTCCATATATACAGCCCTTAGGGCATCGTTTAGACTTTGGGATTTGTTTAGTTAAAAGTTAGCCATTGCAACTTCGTGTACTTCGTTTGTGTCCAACGACCAGACCAAGACCGCTTACGGATCCCCACCTTTATCAATACTTCATATATACTCGCAATATTCAGATTGCAATCTCAGTTTCTTGCTTGTTCTTCGTTTGCTCGCAGGAAACAGACCCTCGTGGTCAGGTTGATCGTGCTCTGGCGTGGTCAATAACCTCTCGGAGTTGGTTTAGCGATTTCTAAGGCGCGACGTCCTCGCACGTTCATAGTCGGATCGTCAAAGTCGACTTCCACCAAAGCGATATCCATCATCTCATCGAAAGACGGGACACATTTGCCTCTATCAAGTGGTATCAGATTTCCAGGTTGCTCGGTGAGATTTTACAGTTTTTCGTAGTTTAGATCGAGTCTGTTCTTCATACCTACAGTCCACGAAAAAGCCACAAAAAAAATTAGGGTTAGTTCATCATATCCGAACCAATCTGAGCCTTTGCATAATCTTTTTAGGGTTTTGCTTTGTTGAATTTGCGGTTGCATCGTCGTGTCTAGTTGCTGGTCTTAGAGTCTAGTCTTTTAGAGTTTCGAGTTCTGGTCATAAGTTGTCACGCCGCCGCCGCACCATCATCATCACCCCTGCGATCTACCACCACCGCTTATCCGCCACCGCTTCGAATCCGTATCCATATACCACCACAGCTGTCATATACCACCACCGCTGCCATCTACCACCATATATCCACCACCAATCCGAGTTCTTGTCATATTAGGTTTGTTTTCGAGATCCATCTAGATTCCGATTCGTGTTTCCTTGCCGGAGTAGGTTTCGGAAAAAAAAAGAGTCAGGTAGCCACGCTCCGTTTAGGCCCAAAATTTTTCGAAAACGCATTTTTCGAAAAAATTTCTGGCTATCCTATTTTTAGGTGTTTCTGAGTGTTTTGAGACAGGTGCCATTATAGGAAGTTTTTTTTGACCCGTTTCCAGTTTTTGGGTCCGGGCAGTCAAAAAAAAAGGAAAAATTGGTCAAAAAAAATTTCGTGCCCATCCTGTCAGTTTGAGCTAAGAAGAGTTTTGAGACACTCGCCATTATAGTGATTTTTCGCAAAAAAAAAAGCAGCGCAAAAAAAAAGAGCGAAAACATTCCAGAGTGTGCTTTTCCCTTGTTTACATGCCGCGCCGTGATTTTGTTAGTGTTCTAGGCTCGCGTCTCTAGCACAGTCTAGCCTAGGACCTGCACAGTACCGTCGTTGAGCGTTTATTCAACTTTGCATCTCTGAATTGATTATTGCTGACCCTTTTTGCTACCATATTATAAGCCTTCCCAGCTCCACATACATCTACGTCGTGCGTTTGACTCTCCCTGGTAATCGCTCTATCCAAGCTTTGAGAGTTTTTGACTACAATGGTTGCCGATCACCACCTGCTGCTGGGTAAGAACTGGTAAGAATTTGAGATTTGCTTGACGGATTTGTGACACCCACCACCACCACTTGTTCGTAGTCTGTAGGATCATATTCTTGTGTGTTTCTATTGCTGCTAACCATGCCAGGATCACAAGCCGACGAGATTGACTGGGAGAATTTATCGAACAAGGAGCTTCATGATAAGTTTCAGCAAATGATGACTGAACAGGTGCAAGATGTGCTGAACAATTTTGAAGAGGCCATGGAGAAGATCACTGGCTTTGAGAAGACGTTCGAAACAAAGCTCGATAACAAGTTTAATGAATTGCTCGCGCGTCTTCCACCACCACCACCCGCTGCAGCTAACGCACCTCTCCAACAACAACAACAACAACAACGACTACCTCCACGTCGCGAAGCAGACCTCCGCCGAGCAAGCCGTGTTCCTCTTGCGTTTGGCCAAACTGTTGGTGCTGCTGTTGATACTTCTGTGGCTCCTGCTGCTGATGCGGAGGAGGATGATTATGTGGGAGACTATGAGGATGAGGTTGATCAAAATCAACACTACGTGCAGCCACCTGTACCACCACCAGCAGGTCGACCTCAGGTATATATTCGTAATGGTAGGCCTGCACCACCACCTCAGGTACGAGATGATGTCCATATTCCTAAACTGAAATTGAATATTCCACCATTTGAGGGTAGATATGTTCCTGATATATATCTTACTTGGGAGTTAGAAACTGAACAACGATTTACATGTTTACAATATCCTGAGGAGAGACGAGTTGCTGCTGCCGTTTGTGCTTTCACTAGTTTTGCATGTGTATGGTGGTCTGAACATTGTAGATTATATCCTATTCCAACTACTTGGGCTGCTTTGAAAACTGCTATGCGTACGCGTTGGGTTCCACCATATTATCAACGTGAATTGCTTCAAAAATTGCAGCGTTTAAGACAAGGGAAAAATTCTGTAGAAGAATATTATCAGGAATTACAAACTGGCATGATTAGATGTGGTATTGTTGAGGAGAATGAAGCTATGCTTGCACGTTTTCTGGGTGGATTAAATAGAGAGATTCAGACCATTCTAGACTATAAGGAGTATACTAATATCACTCGTTTATTCCATCTTGCTTGTAAAGCTGAACGTGAAGTGCAGGATCGACAAGCATTGGGGCGAACTAACTTTTCTGCAGGCCGACCTTCATCATGGACACCACGTGCATCTTCTACTTCAACTGCACCAGCACCTCCATCCGGTGCCACCTCCAGCCGTGATACCAGAAAACAGGCACAACCACCATTATCTGCCAAGAGCGCACCTGCGGGGCCTGCACAGCGTTCTTCTTCTTCCATGGCATCAACAGGGCACACAAGTGATATTATTTGTCGTCGTTGTAAGGGAGGAGGTCATTATGCGAGAGAATGCAAATCTCCGCGTGTGATGATTGCTACCGCGGATGGTGGATATGAGTCCGCTAGTGACTATGATGAGGAGACTTTGGCTCTTATTACACGTGAAGAACATGGTGGAGATGATTCTGATCATGAGACGCAATACATGGCTCCTGAAGACGCTGACAGGTATGAATGTTTAGTTGCTCAACGTGTTTTGAGTGTGCAGGTCACACAAGCTGAGCAAAATCAGAGGCACAATTTGTTCCATACCAAGGGAGTTGTGAAGGAACGTTCTGTGCGCGTCATCATAGACGGAGGGAGCTGCAACAACTTGGCTAGCATGGAGATGGTGGAGAAGCTTTCTCTCACCACAAGACCACATCCACATCCTTACTACATCCAATGGTTCAACAACAGCGGCAAGGTTAAGGTAACACGTACTGTTCGTGTGCATTTTAGTATCTCTACATATGCTGATTATGTTGATTGTGATGTGGTACCTATGCAAGCATGTTCCTTATTACTTGGTAGACCATGGCAATTTGATAAAAATTCTGTACACCATGGTAGAAACAATCACTATACTCTTGTTCATAAGGATAAAAATATTACTTTGCTTCCTATGACTCCTGATTCCATTTTGAAAGATGATATTAATAGAGCTAATAAAGCACAACAGGAGAAGAATAAGAGTGAAAATCAGATTGTGGCAAAAGAATTTGAGCAACAAATGAAGCCTAATAATAAACCATCTAGTGTTGCTTCTGAAATTAAATTGAAAAGTGCATGTTTATTTGCCACCAAATCTGATATTGATGAGCTAGATTTCAGCAAATCTGTTTGCTATGCTTTTGTGTGCAAAGAGGCATTATTTTCATTCGAGGACGTGCCTTCCTCTTTGCCTCCTGCTGTCACTAACATTTTGCAGGAGTTCGCTGACGTTTTTCCACAAGACGTGCCACCGGGATTACCGCCTATTCGAGGGATTGAGCATCAGATTGACTTAATTCCCGGTGCTTCACTGCCAAACCGTGCACCATACCGTACCAATCCAGAGGAGACGAAGGAGATTATGCGTCAAGTACAAGAGCTTCTCGACAAAGGTTATATACGCGAATCCCTTAGTCCTTGTGCTGTTCCTATTATTCTAGTGCCGAAAAAGGATGGTACATCACGTATGTGTGTTGATTGTAGAGGCATTAATAATATTACTATTCGTTATCATCATCCTATTCCTAGGCTAGATGATATGCTTGATGAATTGAGTGGCTCTACAATATTCTCCAAAGTTGATTTGCGTAGTGGCTACCATCAAATTCGTATGAAATTGGGAGATGAATGGAAAACAGCATTTAAAACTAAGTTTGGATTATATGAGTGGTTAGTCATGCCTTTTGGGTTAACTAATGCACCTAGTACTTTCATGAGATTAATGAACGAAGTTTTACGTGCTTTCATTGGACGATTTGTGGTAGTTTACTTTGATGACATATTGATTTATAGCAGATCTTTGGAGGAACATTTGGAACATTTACGTGCTGTTTTTATTGCTCTACGTGATGCACGTTTGTTTGGTAACCTTGGGAAGTGCACCTTTTGCACCGACCGAGTATCTTTTCTTGGCTATGTTGTTACTCCACAAGGAATTGAAGTTGATAAAGCCAAGATTGAAGCTATTGAGAGTTGGCCGCAGCCCAAAACGGTCACACAAGTGAGGAGTTTTCTTGGCCTCGCTGGATTCTATAGGCGTTTCGTGAGAGATTTCAGCACCATTGCTGCACCTCTCAATGAGCTTACAAAGAAAGATGTGCCTTTTCTTTGGGGTACCGCACAGGAAGAAGCCTTCACGGTATTGAAAGATAAGTTGACACATGCTCCTTTACTCCAACTTCCTGATTTTAATAAGACTTTTGAGCTTGAATATGATGCTAGTAGAATTGGATTAGGAGGTGTGTTATTACAAGATGGCAAACCTGTTGCATACTTTTCTGAAAAATTGAGTGGGCCTAGTCTGAATTATTCTACTTATGATAAAGAATTATATGCTCTTGTTCGGACTTTAGAAACATGGCAACATTATTTATGGCCCAAAGAATTTGTTATACATTCTGATCATGAATCATTGAAACATATTAAAAGTCAAGCTAAACTGAATCGTAGACATGCTAAATGGGTTGAATTCATTGAGACTTTCCCTTATGTCATTAAACACAAGAAGGGAAAAGAAAATGTTATTGCTGATGCTTTGTCTCATCGCTATACTATGCTTTCACAACTTGACTTCAAAATATTTGGTTTGGAGACCATCAAAGATCAATATGTGCATGATGCTGATTTTAAAGATGTAATGCATAATTGTAAAGAAGGAAGAATGTGGAACAAGTTTGTTGTTAACGATGGATTTGTGTTTCGTGCTAACAAGCTATGCATTCCAGCTAGCTCCGTTCGTCTTTTGTTGTTGCAGGAGGCGCATGGAGGAGGATTAATGGGACACTTTGGCGTGAAGAAGACGGAGGACGTACTTGCTACACATTTCTTTTGGCCAAAGATGAGACGGGATGTTGAGCGTTTTATTGCTCGCTGCACTACATGTCAAAAAGCTAAGTCACGCCTCAATCCTCATGGTTTATATATGCCTTTGCCTGTACCTAGTGTTCCTTCGGGAGGATATATCTATGGACTTTGTTTTAGGTTTACCTCGAACAAAGAAGGGGAGGGATGGCATATTTGTTGTCGTGGATAGATTCTCGAAAATGGCACACTTTATACCATGTCATAAAAGCGATGATGCTGTTAATGTTGCTGATTTGTTCTTTCGTGAAATTATTCGCTTGCATGGTGTGCCAAATACTATTGTTTCAGATCGTGATACTAAATTTCTTAGCCACTTTTGGAGATGTTTATGGGCTAAGTTGGGGACTAAACTGCTTTTTAGTACTACTTGTCACCCCCAAACTGATGGACAAACTGAAGTAGTCAATAGAACGTTGTCTACTATGCTTAGGGCTGTTTTGAAGAATAATAAGAAAATGTGGGAGGAATGCTTGCCTCATATTGAATTTGCTTATAATCGTTCATTGCATTCTACTACTAAGATGTGCCCTTTTGAAGTTGTGTATGGTTTCCTACCTCGTGCACCTATTGATTTGTTGCCTCTTCCATCTTCGGAGAAGGTTAATTTTGATGCTAAACAACGTGCTGAATTGATTTTAAAAATGCATGAGTTAACTAAGGAAAACATTGAGCGCATGAATGCTAAATATAAACTTGCTGGAGATAAGGGTAGAAAACATGTTGTGTTTGCACCTGGAGATCTTGTTTGGTTACATTTGCGTAAGGATAGATTTCCTGATTTGCACAAATCAAAGTTAATGCCACGTGCTGATGGTCCCTTTAAGGTGTTAGAGAAAATAAATGATAATGCATATAAACTTGAGCTGCCTGCAGATTTTGGGGTTAGTCCCACTTTTAACATTGCAGATTTGAAGCCTTATTTGGGTGAGGAAGATGAACTTCCGTCGAGGACGACTTCATTTCAAGAAGGGGAGGATGATGAGGACATCAATACAATTGTTACACCCACATCCCCTGCTGCTATACATACTGGACCAATTACTAGAGCTCGTGCACGCCAACTAAATTACCAGGTACTTTCGTTTCTTGGTAATGATTCTAATGTTCATGAGAATATGATGCTGCCTAAATTGGATACATTTGTTTTGCTTACAAATGAAGGGCCTAGCTTGGAGAAGGATGAACATTGGAGCAAGAACAAGCATGGAGATGATGGCATGCGCAAGGGAAACAAGAACGGAGTTACAAGTGATGATTTCAGGACTTTGAAGCCACCATAATGGGTGCATGAAGCCTTGGACGAAATATACAAGATGCCACTTCATAAATTTCGTCCCGAGGCTATTTTAGGTGCTGCGTCACCTTATTATTGGGCCAGGCCCATGTAATTTCGAAATACATAAGTATAGGCTATTTTTAGAGTCCGTATGTGTGGGGAAAACAAGAGATAGGGTTGATTTCGGACCCCTCCACCAAGGGCCACGAAATTCCCCCCCTCTTCCTCCATATATACAGCCCTTAGGGCATCGTTTAGACTTTGGGATTTGTTTAGTTAAAAGTTAGCCATTGCAACTTCGTGTACTTCGTTTGTGTCCAACGACCAGACCAAGACCGCTTACAGATCCCCACCTTTATCAATACTTCATATATACTCGCAATATTCAGATTGCAATCTCAGTTTCTTGCTTGTTCTTCGTTTGCTCGCAGGAACAGACCCTCGTGGTCAGGTTGATCGTGCTCCGGCGTGGTCAATAACCTCTCGGAGTTGGTTTAGCGATTTCTAAGGCGCGACGTCCTCGCACGTTCGTAGTCGGATCGTCAAAGTCGACTTCCACCAAAGCGATATCCATCATCTCATCGAAAGACGGGACACCTTTGCCTCTATCAGGAGGGGGTCAATCTCCATCAACATCTTCACCAGCAACATCTCATCTCAAACCCTAGTTCATCTCTTGTATCCAATCTTTGTATCCGAACCTCAGATTGGTACATGTGGGTTGCTAGTAGTGTTGATTACTCCTTGTAGTTGATGCTAGTTGGTTTACTTGGTGGAAGATCATATGTTCAGATACATTATGCATATTAATACCCCTCTGATTGTGAACATGAATATGCTTTGTGAGTAGTTATGTTTGTTCCTGAGGACATGGGAGAAGTCTTGCTATAAGTAGTCATGTGAATTTGGTACTTGTTTGATATTTTGATGAGATGTATGTTGTCTTTCCTCTAGTGGTGTCATGTGAACGTCGACTACATGACAATTCACCATTGTTTGGGCCTAAAGGAGGGCATTGGGAAGTAATAAGTAGATGATGGGTTGCTAGAGTGACAGAAGCTTAAACCCTAGTTTATGCGTTGCTTCGTAAGGGGCTGATTTCGATCCACATGTTTCATGATATGGTTAGGTTTACCTTAATACTTCTGTTGTAGTTGTGGATGCTTACAATAGGGGTCAATCATAAGTGGGATGCTTGTCCAAGGAAGGACAGTACCCAAGCACCGGTCCACCCACAAATCAAATTATCAAAGTACCGAACGCGAATCATATGAGCGTGATGAAAACTAGCTTGATGATAATTCCCATGTGTCCTCGGGAGCGCTTTCCTTTATATAAGAGTTTGTCCAGGCTTGTCCTTTGCTACTAAAAGGATTGGGCTATCTTGCTGCACCTTATTTACTTTTATTACTTGTTACTCGTTACAAATTACCTTATCACAAAACTATCTGTTACCGATAATTTCTGTGCTTGTAGGGAATACCTTGCTAAAAACCGCTTATCATTTCCTTCTGCTCCTCATTGGGTTAGACACTCTTACTTGTCGAAAAGGCTATGATAGATCCCCAACACTTGTGGGTCATCACTTGGCCGTCGAGGGAACGATGACAGCACTGCCTGTGCCGGTCATGTTCCCCGTGGCGGCCGCGTCCCCCGACGCCACCGTAGTCCCCACAGTAACAGTGGCTACATGTGAGGGGGTCATCGAGGTGGAGGGGTGAGCTGTCGCGCCGGGCTTCTTCTTGGGCGCCATGGATTATGAAGCAACTGATGGAGACAATGATGATGAGGATCGACGCGCTGCTTACGACCTCAGGTTCGCGCAAGCGTTCCCCTACCTGGCGTGCCAAAGATGTCGTGGCAGAACATGATCACCTATGGGGCCATCGATCCCTTGTGGTTCGGCAATGGGGAAGGGCGCATTGCACAAAGAGCAGAGGCCGTGGAACAGCATGACAGTGGTGACGCTGGCGATTTTTACCCAGGTTTGGGCCGGCGTGAGGTGTAAAACCATACTCATGCTTTGGTGGATTGATGGGAGGACTGTGGTGAAGGCACAGTGCCCAAGCCTGGCAAGGTCGCCTCAGGACGAGAGCAGCTACGGACATATGAGTGTATAGGGGTCCGAACCTTTCTAAGGTTGCCACGTCCCTCCTTTTATAGGTCAAGGGGTTACCACAATGGCAAAACAGTCATTATCTAGTGATTAGATAGCCAACAATGCTATCATACCGAACTCTGCAGACGGGACAAGGTGCATTAAATGCACCGCTTAGTGTCACATCGTGGGTGTAGCCCGGAAAGCCTTGCCGCACTGTTTTAGCCATCTCTCTCATGTCTGCTTGACACGCCTCTAGACGGGTGTCACATGGAGATAATCTTCCTTCCAAGTGGCTACCACACGCCAAATGATGGACACTTAGATATCTGGGGGCTCGACACCGCATCGATGGATGACATGCTTGTGATGCGGTGGAGCGGTGGAGTCCTAGCGGGGACGCAGACCATCAGTAGCCCTGGCAACCCTTGCCGGGGAAGTCTTGGGACTTGTTCTCGAGGTAGCCTCGACCTGACCAGTCTCGCCTACTCGGCAAGGGAGGTTTCTTCTTGGTGATGTCTTGGCCTGTCTTGGTCTTCTTGATCTGCCCTTTGATTTCTCAAATAGCTTCTTCTCAGGCTTGGTTCTTGGCTAGCATGCTTGATGTAGCTTGCTTCCTTGATGTCGTGCCTATGTACAGTCTGGGCAACACACGCGAAGGTTTGTTGCATCGACACCTTTGTGTGCGAAACGGCATACGCTGCCCCCCCTCTTGATTTTTTTACAAAGCAAGCATAGAACTATATGAGTGTCGTGTTAAAATTTGGAATTATTTCAAGTTCGTTTGCCCCTTTTTATGCATTAATTGAGTTTCTGCGCATTTGACATGAATAATTCAAATATGAACTACAAGCACATGCTCCAGTGCACCAAGGTTGGTTGAAAAATCACATGTGTGTCCTTGGGTAAATTTCTAGGTCCCATGCAAGAAATGGGAATGATTCAAGCATCTGGGTGTCGTGGCTCAGCCAGTAACATTGAGAAACTAGGTTGTTTAAATTCCTGTAAATTCAAAAGTCACCTGAAAATCATGAAACTTGGCATGGTGTCATTTCATGGCACCAACATGTTGTGTGATACGTCTCCAATGTATCTATAATTTTTGATTGTTCCATGCAATTATATTATCAACCTTGGATGTTTTATATGCATTAATATGCTATTTTATATGATTTTGGACTAACCTATTAACCTAGAGCCCGGTGCTATTTTCTGTTTTTTCCTTGTTTTAGAGTATCGCAGAAAAGGAAAATCAAACGGAGTCCAATTGACCTGAAACTTCATGGAACTTATTTTTGGACCAGAAGAAGCCCACGGAGTATCGGAGATGGACCAGAAGAGTCCCGGGCTGCCCACAATGGTGGGGGCGCGCCCACCCCCCGGGGCACACACCCCTGCCTCGTGGACAACCCGGAGATCCACCGACGTACTTCTTCCTCCTATATATATCCATATACCCTAAAAACTTCGGAGAACACAATAGATTGGGAGTTCCGCCGCCAGAAGCCTCCGTAGCCACCGAAAACCAATCTAGACCCGTTCCGGCACCCTGCCGGAGGGGGAATCCCTCTTCGGTGGCCATCTTCATCATCTCGGTGCTCTCCATGACGAGGAGGGAGTAGTTCTCCCTCGGGGATGAGGATATGTACCAGTAGCTATGTGTTTGATCTCTCTCTCTCTCTCTCGTGTTCTTGAGGTGATACGATCTTGATGTATCACGAGCTTTGCTATTATAGTTGGATCTTATGATGTTTCTCCCCCTCTACTCTCTTGTGATGAATTGAGTTTTCCCTTTCAAGTTGTCTTATCGGATTGAGTCTTTAAGGATTTGAGAACACTTGATGTATGTCTTGCATGTGCTTATCTGCGGTGACAATGGGATATCACGTGATCCACTTGATGTATGTTTTGGTGATCAACTTACGGGTTCCGCCCATGAACCTATGCATAGGGGTTGGCACACGTTTTCGTCTTGACTCTCCGGTAGAAACTTTGGGGCACTCTTTGAAGTTCTTTGTGTTGGTTGAATAGATGAATCTGAGATTGTGTGATGCATATCGTATAATCATACCCACGGATACTTGAGGTGACATTGGAGTATCTAGGTGACATTAGGGTTTTGGTTGATTTGTGTCTTAAGGTCTTATTCTAGTACGAACTCTATGATAGATTGAACGGAAAGAATAGCTTCGTGTTATTTTACTACGGACTCTTGAATAGATCGATCAGAAAGGATAACTTTGAGGTGGTTTCGTACCCTACCATAATCTCTTCGTTTGTTCTCCGCTATTAGTGACTTTGGAGTGACTCTTGGTTGCATGTTGAGGGATAGTTATATGATCCAATTATGTTATTATTGTTGAGAGAACTTGCACTAGTGAAAGTATGAACCCTAGGCCTTGTTTCAACACATTGCAATACCATTTGTGCTCACTTTTATCATTAGTTACCTTGCTGTTTTTGTATTTTCAGATTACAAAAACCTATATCTACTATCCATATTGCACTTGTATCACCATCTCTTCGCCGAACTAGTGCACCTATACAATTTACCATTGTATTGGGTGTGTTGGGGACACAAGAGACTCTTTGTTATTTGGTTGCAGGGTTGTTTGAGAGAGACCATCTTCATCCTACGCCCTCCCACGGATTGATAAACCTTAGGTCATCCACTTGAGGGAAATTTGCTATTGTCCTACAAACCTCTGCACTTGGAGGCCCAACAACGTCTACAAGAAGAAGGTTGCTTCACTTATATCTTTTGAGCCATATAGTTTTTGCTCTAGTGCTTCACTTATATCTTTTAGAGCACAGCCGTGGTTTTATTTTATAGAAATAATTGATCTCTCATGCTTCACTTATATTATTTTGAGAGTCTTTTAGAACAACATGGCAATAATAAAAACTTTCTTATAAGTGCATTGAATACTATGAGAAGCTTGATACTTGATAATTGTTTTGAGATATGGAGATGGTGATATTAGAGTCATGCTAGTTGAGTAGTTGTGAATTTGAGAAATACTTGTGTTGAAGTTTGTGATTCCCGTAGCATGCACGTATGAGTTATGTGATGAAGTTGGAGCATGATGTATTTATTGATTGTCTTCCTTATGAGTGGCAGTCGGGGACGAGCGATGGTCTTTTCCTACCAATCTACCCCCCTAGGAGCATGTGCGTAATACTTTGTTTCGATAACTAACAGATTTTTGCAATAAGTACGTGAGTTCTTTATGACTAATGTTGAGTCCATGGATTATACGCACTCTCACCCTTCCACCATTGCTAGCCTCTCTAGTATCGCACAACTTTCGCCGGTACCATATACCTTCCTCAAAACAGCCACCATACCTATTATTGCTAGCCTCTCTAGTATCGCACAACTTTCACCGGTACCATAAACCCACCATATATCTTCCTCAAAACAGCCACCATACCTACCTATTATGGCATTTCCATAGCCATTCCGAGATGTATTGCCATGCAACTTTCCATCATTCCATTATTATGACACGCTTCATCATTGTCATATTGCTTGCATGATCATGTAGTTGATATGTATTTATGGCAAAGCCACCGTTCATAATTCTTCATACATGTCACTCATGCATCATTGCACATCCCGGTACACCGCTGGAGGCATTCACATAGAGTCATATTTTGTTCTAAGTATTGAGTTGTAATTATTGAGTTGTAAGTAAATAAATGTGATGATCATCATTATTAGAGCATTGTCCCAAGTGAGGAAAGGATGATGGAGACTATGATTCCCCCACAAGTCGGGATGAGACCCCGGACGAAAAAAAGAAAGAGAAAGGCCATAAAAAAGGAAGGCCCAAAAAATAAAATAAAAATAAAAATGAGAGAAAAAGAGAGAAGGGACAATGTTACTATCCTTTTTCCACACTTGTGCTTCAAAGTAGCACAATGTTCTTCATATAGAGAGTCTCCTATGATATCACTTTCATATACTAGTGGGAATTTTTCATTATAGAACTTGGCTTGTATATTCCAATGATGGGCTTCCTCAAAATGCCCTAGGTCTTCGTGAGCAAGCAAGTTGGATGCACACCCACTTAGTTTCTTTTGTTGAGCTTTCATATACTTATAACTCTAGTGCATCCGTTGCATGGCAATCCCTACTCACTCACATTGATATCTATTGATGGGCATCTCCATAGCCCATTGATACGCCTAGTTGATGTGAGACTACCTTCTCCCTTTTTTGTCTTCTCCACAACCACCATTCTATTCCACCATAGTGCTATATCCATGGCTCACGCTCATATATTGCGTGAAGATTGAAAAGGTTTGAGAACACCAAAAGTATGAAAAAATTGCTTGGCTTATCATCGGGGTTGTGCATGATTTAAATATTTTGTGTGGTGAAGATAGAGCATAGCCAAACTGTATGATTTTGTGGGGACAACTTTGTTTGGCCATGTTATTTTTAGAAGACATGATTACTTTGTTAGTATGCTTGAAGTATTATTATTTTTATGTCAATATTAAACTTTTGTCTTGAATCTTATGGATCTGAATATTCTTTCCACAATAAAGAAAATTACATGGATAAATATGATAGGTAGCATACCACATCAAAAATTATGTTTTATCATTTACCTACTCGAGGACGAGCAGGAATTAAGCTTGGGGATGCTGATACGTCTCCAACGTATCTATAATTTTTATTGTTCCATGCTATTATATTATCAACCTTGGATGTTTTATATGCATTAATATGCTATTTTATATGATTTTTGGGACTAACCTATTAACCTAGAGCCCAGTGCCAATTTCTGTTTTTTTTCATGTTTTAGAGTATCGCAGAAAAGGAAAATCAAACAGAGTCCAATTGACCTGAAACTTCACGAAACTTATTTTTGGACCAGAAGAAGCCCACGGAGTATCGGAGATGGACCAGAAGAGTCCCGGGCTGCCCACGAGGATGGGGGCACGCCCAACCCCCTTTGGCGTCCCCCCTGCCTCGTGGACAGCCCGGAGATCCACCGACGTACTTCTTCCTCCTATATATATATCCATATACCCTAAAAACTTCGGAGAACACAATAGATCGGGAGTTCCGCCGCCAGAAGCCTCCGTAGCCACCGAAAACCAAACTAGACCCGTTCCGGCACCCTGCCGGAGGGGGAATCCCTCTCCGGTGGCCATCTTCATCATCCCGGTGCTCTCCATGACGAGGAGGGAGTAGTTCTCTCTCGGGGCTGAGGGTATGTACTAGTAGCTATGTGTTTGATCTATCTCTCTCGTGTTCTTGAGGTGATACGATCTTGATGTATCGCGAGCTTTGCTATTATAGTTGGATCTTATGATGTTTCTCCCCCTCTACTCTCTTGTGATGAATTGAGTTTTCCCTTTGAAGTTGTCTTATCGGATTGAGTCTTTAAGGATTTGAGAACACTTGATGTTTGTCTTGCATGTGCTTATCTGTGGTGACAATGGGATATCACGTGATCCACTTGGTGTATGTTTTGGTGATCAACTTGCGGGTTCCTCCCATGAACCTATGCATAGGGGTTGGCACACATTTTCATCTTGACTCTCCGGTAGAAACTTTGGGGCACTCTTTGAAGTTCTTTGTGTTGGTTGAATAGATGAATCTGAGATTGTGTGATGCATATCCTATAATCATACCCACGGATACTTGAGGTGACATTGGAGTATCTAGTGACATTAGGGTTTTGGTTGATTTGTGTCTTAAGGTGTTATTCTAGTACGAACTCTATGATAGATTGAACGGAAAGAATAGCTCCGTGTTATTTTACTACATACTCTTGAATAGATCGATCAGAAAGGATAACTTTGAGGTGGTTTCGTACCCTACCATAATCTCTTCGTTTGTTCTCCGCTATTAGTGACTTTGGAGTGACTCTTGGTTGCATGTTGAGGGATAGTTATATGATCCAATTATATTATTATTGTTGAGAGAACTTGCACTAGTGAAAGTATGAACCCTAGGCCTTGTTTCAACACATTGCAATACCGTTTGTGCTCACTTTTATCATTAGTTACCTTGCTGTTTTTATATTTTCAGATTAGAAAAACCTATATCTACTATCCATATTGCACTTGTATCACCATCTCTTCGCCGAACTAGTGCACCTATATAATTTACCATTGTATTGGGTGTGTTGGGGACACAAGAGACTCTTTGTTATTTGGTTGCAGGGTTGTTTGAGAGAGACCATCTTCATCCTACGCCTCCCACGGACTGATAAACCTTAGGTCATCCACTTGAGGGAAATTTGCTACTGTCCTACAAACCTCTTCACTTGGAGGCCCAACAACGTCTACAAGAATAAGGTTGTGTAGTAGACATCACTGTGGTAAAAAAATTCATCGAATTGGGACACGTTTTGGTATAAGCTTCTTGCAAACCGAAGCTTCTCTCAAGAAGACTCGTGGTTCCGAGAGGGAACATGTCACCTTTGTCTGCGAAATGATATACACTGTCTCCCCCCCTTGATTTTTTACAGAGGCAACATAGAACTATATGAGTGTCGTGTTAAAATTTGGAATTATTTCGGGTTCGTTTGGCTTTTTTATACATTAATTGAGTTTCTGGGCATTTAATGTGCATAATTCGAATTTGAACTACAAGAACATGCTCGAATGCACCAAAGTTGGTTGAAAAATCACATGTGTGTCCTTGGGTGAATTTCTAGGTCCCATGCAAGAAATAGGGATGAAATTCAAACATCTGGGCGTCGTGGCTCGGCCAAAAATATTGAGAAACTTGGTATTTTAGTTCCTGCAAATCCAAAACACGCATGAAAATAATGAAACTTGGCATGGTGTCATGACATGTCACCAACATGTTGTGGTAAATTTTTTGGCCGAATTAGGACAAGCTTTGGTATAAGCTTCATGCAAAACGGAGCTTCTCTCAAGAAGGCTCGTGGTTCCGAGAGGCAACGTATCACCTCCATGTGCGAAACGACATACACTGCCTTCTCCCGCCTTGATTTTTTTACACAGGTAGCTTAGACCAATAGGAGTTTCGTGCTAAATTTTGGAATTATTCTGGGTTTGTTTGGCCTTTTTATAAATTAATTGAGTTTCCAGTCATTTAATGCACATAATTCAAATTTGAACTACAAGCACATGCTCCAGTGTGCCAAAGTTAGTTGAAAAATCATTTATGTGTACTTGGGTGAATTTTTAGGTCCCATGCAAGAAATGGAAATGAAATACAAACATCTGGGCGTCTTGGCTTGGCCAGAAACATTGAGAAACTTGGTTTTAAAATTCCCGTAAATCCAAAACTCGCCTGAAAATCATGAAACTTGGCATGGTGTCATGACATGGCACCAACATGTTGTGGTAAATTTTTTGTTCGATTTGCGAAGATGCACACATTAACAAAACGAAGCTTCTCTCAAGAAGGCTCGTGCTTCCGAGAGGCAACGTATCACCTCCGTGTGCGAAACGACATACACTGCCTTCTCCCGCCTTGATTTTTTTACACAGGTAGCTTAGACCAATAGGAGTTTCGTGCTAAATTTTGGAATTATTCTGGGTTTGTTTGGCCTTTTTATAGATTAATTGAGTTTCCAGTCATTTAATGCACATAATTCAAATTTGAACTACAAGCACATGTCCAGTGTGCCAAAGTTAGTTGAAAAATCATTTATGTGTACTTGGGTGAATTTTTAGGTCCCATGCAAGAAATGGAAATGAAATACAAACATCTGGGCATCTTGGCTTGGCCGGAAACATCAAGAAACTTGGTTTTAAAATTCCCGTAAATCCAAAACTCGCCTGAAAATCATGAAACTTGGCATGGTGTCATGACATGGCACCAACATATTGTGGTAAATTTTTTGTTCGATTTGCGAAGACGCACACATTAACAATGAACAAAGTCATTTTGGAACAAGTGTTATCACTTTACAATTGGAAACACAAGATTATTGAAATCATGGGCGTTCTACTTACCATTTACGTGCCGCCACACGTCCAATTTTTTTATTGGCTAGGGGTGCCATGCAGGGTAGCTATTTGAGTATGGAAGGCATGCGATCAGACCCCTGCACGTGCTTATCAGGAGGAGAGCCCTTTGACCTCTACCCATCGCCCACCTCTCTCCCAACGTCTCCACTAATGGCGCCCGAGCCCCTGTTTAATAGCGTGGCTATGTCTCATTCAACTGAGATTTAAGAGAAAAAAAAGGAAGTCTAAAAAGAAAGTTTTGCACGGATCTTGATGTAAGATCCGACGGACCTATACAGCATCGACTGCGACTTATAGCAAGACTGATGAATATAAGGACGATGACAGTGGATAATAATTGTCTTACATATTTAGGAGGATAATTAAAAAAGCAACATGTGGCAACGCCCGGAATACACAAAGGGCAAAAGAAGAAGGAAGACGTAGACAACGATCTGGCTCGCTGATCTCTACATTCTTGATGCGTTGCTGCAGGCCGCGGAGACTAGTTCTCGCGGTGAGCGGTGATGAGCTCTTTCGTGTGCTCAAGACGCTGCTTGAGAGCATCCACGATTTCCTCCACCAACCTTTGGCGCTCGATGCGGAGCATCGTGATACATCTCCAACGATCTATAATTTTTGATTGTTCCATGCTATTATATTGTCCATCTTGGATGTTTTATATACATTTATATGCTATTTTATATGATTTTTGGGACTAACCTATTAACCTAGAGCCCAGTGCCAGTTTTTGTTTTTCCTTGTTTTTGAGTTTCCCAGAAAAGGAATTTCGAACAGAGTCCAATTGACCTGAAAATTTACGGAGAATATTTTTGGAAAATATAAAAAATATTGGAATAAAAAGTTATCGGAGAGGAGTCCCGAGGCCACCATAAGGGTGGAGGGCGCGTGGCCCGTCCTTTTCGTCGCCTCGTGGGCCCCCCTGACTTGTTCCCGGCGCCAACACCTCTTATAAATCCCAAAAACTTCAGAACAAAACCTAGATCGGGAGTTCCGCCGCCGCAAGCCTCTGTAGCCATGAAAGACCAATCGGAAGCCTGTTCTGGCGCCCTCCTGGAGGGGGCAAACCATTATCGGTGCCCATCTTCATCATCCCGGCGCTCTTCGTGACGAGGAGGGAGTAGTTCACCCTCGGGGCTGAGGGTATGTACCAGTAGCTATGTGTTTGATCTCTCTCTCTCTCGTATTCTTTATTTGGCACGATCTTGATGTACCGCGAGCTTTGCTATTATAGTTGGATCTTATGATGCTTCTCCCCCTCTACCTTCTTGTAATGGATTGACTTTTCCCTTTGAAGTTATCTTATCGGATTGAGTTTTTAAGGATTTGAGAACACTTGATGTATGTTTTGGTGATCAACTTGCGGGTTCTGTGACCTTGTGAACTTACGCATAGGGGTTGGCACACTTTTTCGTCTTGACTCCCCGGTAGAAACTTTGAGGCACTCTTTGAAGTTCTTTGTGTTGGTTTGAATAGATGAATCTCAGATTGTGTGATGCATATCGTATAATCAAACCCGCGGATACTTGTGGTGACATTGGAGTATCTAGGTGACATTAGGGTTTTGGTTGATGTGTGTCTTAAGGTGTTATTTTAGTACGAACTCTAGGGCTGTTTGTGACACTTATTGGAATAGCCCAATAGATCGATCAGAAAGAATAACTTTGAGGTGGTTTCATACCCTACAATAATCTCTTCATTTATTCTCCGCTATTAGTGACTTTGGAGTGACTCTTTGTTGCACGTTGAGGGATTGTTATATGATCTAATTATGTTATCATTGTCGAGAGAACTTGCACTAGTGAAAGTATGAACCCTAAGCCTTGTTTCTAAGCATTGCAATACCATTTTTGCTCACTTTTATTATTAGCTACATTGCTATTTTTATATTTTCAGATTACAAAAATCTAACCATCCATATTACACTTGTATCACCATCTCTTCACTGAACTAGTGCACCTATACAATTTACCATTATATTAGGTGTGTTGGGGACACAAGAGACTCTTTATCATTTGGTTGCAAGATTGTTTGGGAGAGACCATCTTCATCCTACGCCTCCCACGGATTGATAAACCTTAGGTCATCCACTTGAGGGAAATTTGCTAATGTCCTACAAAACTCTGCGCTTGGAGGCCCAACACGAGTCTACAAGAAGAAGGTTGCATAGTAGACATCACATCACATTCTCGTCAATAAGTTTCTTGACAATGACGCCGATCCTCTTCAACAAGGTAGTGGTATCCTCATGCTGCTTCGTCGTTCTGACAATCTTCTCCCTTAGCAGACCCCGCTCGGTGTCGAGCTTCGCCTTGTCCTCCCCTAGTCCCCGGATGACTCTGGTAGCATTTTTAAACGAGGCATTCATCTTGTCCTGCAACTTCATCCAGTCGGAGATCCGACCCATTAGGTCATCGAGCATAGCGCGCATGCGCCTGTGAGAGTCCTCGTCTGCCCACGAGACATTTTCCCAGGCCACCGCGGCACGGGAGGACATCTCTGCTGCATTCGCAGCGCGGCGGGACATCTTTGCTGCTTCCGTGCCGCGACCGGACCAGTCTGCCGCAGCGGGACCTCTGTGCGGCTATGGCGGCACATCGGGACATGTCGTCTGCTTTCGCGGCGAGGCAGGACATCTCTCGTTCTTGCGCTTCCATGCTCGCCTGTCCCTGGTAGTAATCTCTTGACCCAGAACTCAGGCGGGCCATGGCAGACACAATGGAACGATGATGAATGACTTGTTTGTTTTTTTGGATGAGGAATTGAGGAGAAATGTGCAGTCATCTTGGAGTAGGTAGTATTTATAACCGAGTACTAATACGCTCCTAAGGGGAAATCATTTAGGTTTTGATCGGTATGAACAAATTTGCAATTAAATATAGTGTGGTAGTAATTTGGATTGTACGGGACGCGTGCTCAAAATTTATTGACGGTTCTATAATATCTAAGTGCGACACTATTCCCGGATGGCGTAACGTGGCGTTTGCACCATAGGGTGCACCGCAATAGGCGATGTCAGCCCACGTCTTGTTCCATCAACCGTGCGCACTCGTTATTACTATCACACACGCTTCTTTTGATTAGAATGTGTGCCTGTATAGCGCACACACGTTGATCTGTCTAACTGTTTATGTTTGTTGTGGCTAATCGCAAACAGTTCATCCGTGTGAAGTGTATGCCGTCAATCATAGATACCTTGATCTTGCTAACCATTTCTGTTGTGTTGCCTAATCGCAAACAGTTCATCCGTCTGAAGTGTATGCCCACAATCGCAGAGACCTTGATTTGGTTGTCCGTTTCTGTTGTAGTGCCTAATCACAAATAGTTAATCTGAGTTAACTGTATATCGTATATCGCACACACCTTCATCTGGCTGCCTGTTTCCGTTCTTCTGCTTCATCGCAAATAGTTCATTAAACTGAACTGTATGCCCCACATCACACACAACTAAAATCTAAACCGTGTTTGATGTATCCGCCACTGCAAATGTTTTGCATCTTTTTGACATTTTTTATATCACCGTTTGCGATCAATGCATCGCACACAGTTTCATCTAAGGGTCTCTGATTGTAGTGTTGCGTTAGCAGCATCCTATAGTAGTGTTAGTGAATACATGAACTCCTCAAACTACGGTAATCACTTGAAAGAATCCTAATTATTGTCACCTTGGGGTATGAGAATCATAACTCATAATAGGTGTCTACAACTTGCAAGATAGGATCAAGAACACAAATATATTCATGAAAACATAATAGGTTCATATCTGAAATCATGGCACTCGGGTCCTAGTGACAAGTATTAAGCATAACAAAGTCATAGCAACATCAATCTCAAAACATAATGGATACTAGGGATCAAGCCCTATCAAATCTGACAACGATTACATAACAAATCTCATCCAAATCCAATCTACCTCCGTATCCTACAGAAGAATTACTCACACATGGATGTGAGCATCATGAAATTGTTGATGGAGAAGGGTTGGTGATGACAACGACAAATCCCTCTCTTCGGAGCAAGAAACCCATAAGAAGCTGATACGTCTCCAATGTATCTATAATTTTTGATTGTTCCATGCTATTATATATTCTGTTTTGGATGTTTAATGGGCTTATTTATACACTTCTATATTACTTTTGGGACTAACCTATTAACCGGAGGTCCAGCCCAATTTGCTGTTTTTTTGCCTATTTTAGTGTTTCACAGAAAAGGAATATCAAATGGAGCCCAAACAGAATGAAACCTTCTGGAGCGTGATTTTTGGAACAAACATGATCCAGAGGACTTGGAGTGGACATCAAGCAACCAACGAGGAGGCCACGAGGCAGGGGGCGCACCCTCCCCCCTCGTGGCTCCACCGACCTACTTCTTCCTCCTATATATACCTACGTACCCTGAAAACATCCAGGAGCACCACGAAACCGTATTTCCACCGCCGCAACCTTCTGTACCCAAGAGATCCCATCTTGGGGCCTTTTCCGGAGCTCCGCCGGAGGGGGCATTGATCACGGAGGGCCTCTACATCAACTCCATGGGCCCTCTGGTGATGTGTGAGTAGTTTACTTCAGACCCTCAGGTCCATAGTTATTAGCTAGATGGATTCTTCTCACTCTTTGGATCTCAATACAAATTTCTCCTTGATTCTCTTGGAGATCTATTCGATGTAATCTTCTTTTGCAGTGTGTTTGCCGAGATCTGATGAATTGTGGGTTTATGATCAAGACTATCTATGAACAATATTTGAATCTTCTCTGAATTCTTTTATGTATGATTGGTTATCTTTGCAATTCTCTTCGAATTATCAGTTTGGTTTGGCCTACTAGATTGATCTTTCTTGCAATGGGAGAAGTGCTTAGCTTTGGGTTCAATCTTGCGGTGCTCGATCCCAGTGACAAAAAGGGAAACGACACGTATTCTATTGTTGACATCGAGGATAAAAAGATGGGGTTTATATCATATTGCATGAGTTTATCCCTCTACATCATGTCATCTTGCTTAAGGCGTTACTCCGTTCTTATGAACTTAATACTCTAGATGCATGATGGATAGCGGTCGATGTGTGGAGTAATAGTAGTAGATGCAGGCAGGAGTCGGTCTACTTGTCATGGACGTGATGCCTATATACATGATCATACCTAGATATTCTTATAATTATTCGCTTTTCTATCAATTGCTCGAGAGTAATTTGTTCACCCATCGTAATACTTATGCTATCTTGAGAGAAGCCACTAGTGAAACCTATGCCCCCCGGGTTTTATTTTCATCATACAAGTTTCCAATCTATTTTATTTTGCAATCTTTACTTTCAATCTACATCATAAAAATACCAAAAATATTTATCTTATTATTATTATCTCTATCGATCTCACTCTTGCAAGTGGCCGTGAAGGCATTGACAACCCCTTTATCGCATTGATTGCGAGGTTCTTATTTCTTTGTGTAGGTACGCGGTGACTCGCGCATGGTCTCCTACTGGATTGATACCTTAGTTCTCAAAAACTGAGGGAAATACTTATGCTGCTTTGTTGCATCACCCTTTCCTATTCAAGGGAAAACCAACACATGCTCAAGAGGTAGCAGAAGCCTTTAGTCCGAAACAAGTTGGGGTAGACTAGAGGTGAAACCCTTAAGATCTTGCAACCAACTCATGGTTCTGGCACATGCATAGCAAGCTTCCACGCACCCCTGTCCATGGTTAGTTCTTTGGTGATACTCCAATCCTTCAGATCTCTTTTTACGGACTCCTCCCATGTCAAATTCGGTCTACCCCGACCTCTCTTGACATTATCTGCATGCTTTTGTCGTCCGCTATGCACCACAGCTTCTGGAGCCTACGCTGAATATGCCAAAATCATCTCAGATGATGTTGGACAAGCTTCTTCGGAGCAAGAAACGAACTCCATATTAGGTCTCCAGATGAAGAACATGAGGTGGCGACATCTCTGTATCATAAAACGTGATGATTTTTTTTGTGTTTTTGCACATATATGGGAATTTATGGCGATGGAATCATCAGAAGGCGCTGGACAGGAGGCCCGCACAGCCAGGTGGCACGCCCTGGGGGGTAACGAGCCACCAGCCCGTGTGGCGGCCCGGTGGCCCCCTCTATCACTTCTCACTCCATAATTCATTATATAATCCAAAGTAAGTCTCCAACTATCCCCACCCAATTTTGTTTTTTATTTCTATAGAAAACAACATCATGATAGTTTGCTGAAAACAACGTTAGTCCGGATTAGTTTCACTCAAATCATAGAAATTAGAGGCCAAAACAATAGCAAAAGTGTTTGGAAAAGTAGATTAGTTGGAGACGTATCATGACATGGCAAAATTATGAATATTTTCGCCATGACAAAATGTGTATTAGTTATATGGCAAAAATAGGATTCAAGACATTGCAAGAGGTATAGAAAGATTGTTGCCATGCAAAAACATTTAACAAATTGTGTATTGCAATGATATTTGGCCATGGCAAAAGTCTCATCAGCAAAATTTGTATTCGTAATGGCAAAAATTGCATGGTGACATGGCAAATGTTATGAAGATTTTTGCGATGGCAAAATGTGTATTGGCGAGATGGTAAAATGGGATTCAAGGCATTGCAAGAGGATTAAAATATTGTTGCCATGCAAAATGAATTACCAAATTGTGTATTGCAGTGATATTTTGCCATGGCAAAAAAGTGTATTCGTAACATGGCAAAAACTGAATTCTAGACATTGCAAAAGTTTTAAGATTGTTGCCATTGCAACAGATTGAAAAAGATATAAATTGCAATATATTTACCATGTGCAAAAGCATTTTAAAAATTTGCCCATAAAATGGCGGCTTTCTAACGCATGACAAAATTACAAATATTTGTACAAATCACATGGAAAAAGTTTATGATATTTTCTGTTCTAGGCCATGGCATCTTTACATACATGGCAATTTCTAGAATTTTTTTGATTCATGAATCATGGCAAAACTAGAGTTTTAATGTGATGGTCACATGGCAAATGTATGAAAAAATTGCGATCTATATCGTGGCAAAATGTAGAGAAAAGACATATTGCAAGTGACGAAGGCAAAAATTATACTGGACACATGGAAAATTTAGCATGATTTGTTTTGTTTTTCCACAAAACACAAAATCATGGCAAATTTGCCATGTGAACACAATTTAGGTTGCCATTGTGTTAAATAGAACCTTAATTAGACAAAATTCAGTACATGTACATAACCAGAAAAATCGGGTGGCTCAATCACTCTGAAAGAATATGTGCTACAAATAACATCTCACGAGGCCGAATCGGCGATACACAGACCATACAAGGAGTCGTTGCCGATGAAGCTCGCACACTAGGTGTGGCAGCGGGCGGCGCAACGGCTGGGGAAGACAGTTACCGACGTCTGCCACTGGAACGTGGTGGAGAAGGTTGATCTAGAGGATAGCTGGTGGGGCGCAGCGTTCCCGGCAACAGACTGTGGCGGGAAGCACCGGATCAAAGCTCCATGGTGGCGTGTGTACGAGATAGAGAGAAGGTGAGAGAGCAGGTGGAGCAATGATAAGAAAGCAGAGGAGGCATAGCGCCACCACGACGGCGACAACAATCGAGCGCCGCCCTCGAGCTGCTTCTCTCCATGTCGTTCGCCGTCAATAATTTCTCCTTCGAAATCTTGCTGCCGCCGGGTGTGGAGATGCGGAAGGAGGAGGGGAAAGAAAGAAGATGAGTGCAGCAAGGCCTCACCAATGAGCTGCGGCTGCTCCATATGTCCATCAGGAGGCTTGGTGCGGCGACGGAGGAAATCCATCAACGAGCAGCTCGTCTCTCCCTCTATGCGAGGATGGCGACAAAAAATGGAACGGAAATGATAGTGTCAAGGGGGGAGTGGATAAGGTGGCGGTTGACTTGTCGTGAACGCGCGTTCGCGCGGACGCGTCCCTACGACATACGAACTGGAAACATGACCTAGCAACCAAATGTGCTTCAATATCCGTGCAAATAATCTGACGGCAATCAATGTGTTAGCCCTAGAAACCTAAAAGTCCGACGCCAGATTTTTATCATTTTCGGTAATTAATGAAGCATGTGGGCCTTCATGATCCTTGCTAGTGTTCATTAAAAGGAAGACAATGTAGGAGTATATTCAAATCTTCATTAGCATCATCTCTGCACCAAGACTTGTGCTAGCTGTTAATGTCTCAAATTTTGTTGAACCCAACTGTCTTTTTCTTCCGTCCCAACATTTTACGTGCATCGTATGAACAGTTGCAGATTCTCTTCTCATGAGATGAAAAAAAATAATATCTGAACCGCCAAAGAAATATCTGCCACCATGCTTGGCGGGTAAATTGGTGACTTGTCCAAATCCCCAGCCCTCATAATAATTCAGAAAAAAAAGATACTTGTGGAAACTAAAGGAGAGAGAGAAAAGAATCAGCCAGAATGAGCATGAGGCCAAAACAAAGAAAGGAAAGAGCAATTCTCTTCTCTGGTTGCTTGTTGGGCACCCCCAACCAAGCGACTCCTCTTCTCCCTTCTTATCTCCTTCTCCTTGGAGGAGAAACAAACAGGGCCGCGCTCCTTTCTCTCCCTCTCTCGGTCTCTCATCGCAGGTGAGTAGTTCATCCTCGTGGCTTCCCTCTCTCGATTTCCTCGCTCTTGGTTCCGGTAATCGCTTGTTCTTGGGCGAGGGCTTGATTCTTCAACGCCAATATTTCATCTTTGGAGTGATTATTGGTCATGAAGCCCCTGGGATGTTCTCTTCCCCTTTGTTTTTAGTTCTTATATTCTGGTTAAGGTTGCCCTGGGCGATCTCGCGGCAGCATTAGTTGATTGATGCGGCAGAAAGTTCAAGTGCGCCAGCGATCCTTATCTTTAAACGGACGGGCGAACCGACGGAAATGTTCTTTTCTTCCGCTTGACACTACTCCAACAACAACAAAGCCTTTCAATCCCAAATAAGTTGGTGTAGGCTAGTGTTTTGTGGGTGCAATAGCTACCTTCCACGCACCCTGTCCAATCTTTGGTGATATTTCAGTCCTTTAGATCTTTCATTACGGACTTCTCTCGTGTCAAGTTTGGTCTATCCTTATCTTTCTTGATATTATCAGCATGCCTTAACCATTCGTCATGCACTGACGCTTCTGGAGGCCTGCATTGTATATGCCCAAGCCCTTTCAGACGATGTTGGACAAGATTGACAATACTCCAATCTAGCGATTTTTTTCCTGAGGCAGCCCCTTATTTTGCCAAAGATGCCTTACAAAAGAGCAACTCTAGCAGTGTTGCCATATTGGCAGCCTCCATATCACATATGGAGCAATATGAGGCTGCCGAGCCAAGTGCACACATAGAATCAGCATAAGAGCTTCCTTCATATCATGGGACCCATTCGTCAGTGGGACATATTTTTTTCCCAATCTCTGATACATATATATTCAGTTAAACCTGAGCATGGCGACGAGGGCTTGGATGGCCAGTAGCACGACAGCGAGGGCTTTACAACGGGGTACCGATTGCGACTGTGATTTGGTCGTTGGCGACCCGTTTCCAGTACTGATTTCAGCTTCAGGGTGTCAGTTCCGATGGCGGCAACTCGATTCCGATGGCGATGCTCAAAATCTCCATAGATTCCCCGCTTCTTAAAATTTCAAACATCGTCGTCGATTTCATTCCTCCACGCTTCTCGCCGTAGAGTCGTCGATTTCTTCCCATCTGGTGGAAAAATTATGCTAACCATTTTTGGGACACATATGGTGATCCTTGTGGAAATCCTTATGTGTCTCCCAAAATGGCTGACATAAATTTTACCACCACTTCTCCTCCGAGAACAGCACCTAGTCCGCCGGCTGTTATAGTGGAGGTTGTGATCGGCGAGAAGGGGAGTGGAGGCTGCGGGGCTTTTCATAGCTGCAAGCTGCGACAGTGGAAAAAATTGCGGTAAAATTGCCATGAGCCAGCGCGGGAGGTTGAGGAGGGAGGTGAAACTTCCCTCCCGCATGAGCGGATGGCACGTGCTCCAAACCAACGTCCCCAGCCTAGTCATATTGACGGTTATTATGCCAATTGGCCCGATACTGCTAGAGTTGCTTTAAGAGTATGGAACGGAGGCCATCATCTAACATCATCTCCCCCTCCCCCTCCGTCGCCCCCGCGCGGGAGACCGTGGGGTCCCAACCTTCCGCCGCTGGGCCCCTCCTTCCTGCTCTCCCCTCCCTCGCCGTCGGTGGTCGGCGCCGGGCTAAGCCCGCGCGTGCGATGGAGGCGGCGGAGGCATCGCCCTCTCACCCCGGGCTAGGGATGCGTGAGATCCCCGATCTCAAGGATGAGGCCCCGATCTATGGCAGCGACGCCGATCTAGTCCAGGGCTGTCTCCATGAGCGCGGAGGATGAGGCCCCGATATATGGCAGCGACGCCGATCTGGTCCAGGGCGGTCTTATAACGCCCTCGATGCGGCTATATCTCCCACGTGTCGAAGCACGACTTAGAGGCATAACCGCATTGAAAGCAATGTCGCAAGAGAGGTAATCTTCACACAACCCATGTAATACATAAGGGAAAGAGATACATAGTTGGCTTACAATCGCCACTTCACACTGGATAGATGGCAAAACATATAACAAAACACATGTAGAGCTCAAGGGCATATCATGCACACAATAATCATGGCAAAAATGAAAAATATCTAAATGGAGCAGCAGATCTGACAATTATCTCAACTAGCATACTTCTAACAAAATTTCGGGCATTAAAATGAACTCAAATGAAAATGATGCAATGGAATGAAATGATGTACTCTCTGAGACGAACATTTTGATATGCTATATGCCCAAAACGGAGCTACGGATGCGGAGTTACGACATGATGAATATGGGCATATGAAACATGGAAATCTCGGGGACTTAGTGAAATTATACCTCCGCGAAAAAGTTAACGCGGGATGAGGATATCCGGGATGGGGTGGATCCGGTTCGGGATGGCGCCGTTTGGTTCATCTCCCGGTGGATCTCATCCACCGGGGCGGATCTGGATCTGCACACTTCTCGAGGTGGCGCCGGGCTCTCGCCGGAGAATTGCCGGAACAGGGCGCCGGAGTTTGGGGAGGAGCTGTAGCCGGAGTTCGCCGGAGGCGGCGGGCGAGACCGGAGGGTGCGGCGACCGGCGCGGGTGGCGCTGTGGCCGGCGGCGAGCGCAGCGGCGAGGGGCGAGGGACGGCGAGGTGCCTCGGGTGGCGCGCGGCGCGAAGGAAGGCGGCGGCGAAGCAAGCTGGCGGCCGGTGGAAGGAGCCGCGGCTCGGGCGGGAGGAGAGCCGGGCGTGGGCGGCGGTGTAGAGATGGGCCGGGCGGGCCGGCCTTGGGCCCACAGGGCCGCGGCGGCGCGGGGGAAGAGAGAGGAGGGCGCGGGCGACACATGGCGGCGGCGGATTCGCTGGAGTCGGCGGCGGAGCCGAGGTGGCGTCCTCTGATTGGTGGAGGTGAGGTGGCCGGCGGAGCGGACATGTCCGGGCGGCGCGTGGACGCGTCTGGCGGCGCGAGGGGAAGGATTAGGGTTTCGTCTGCGCGAGAATTTCGGAGGGAGACACATATTTATAGGTAGAGGGAGCTAGGGGAGTCCAAATGAGGTGCGGTTTGCGGCCATGCGATCGTGATCGAACGACCGAGATGATGGAGCAGGTTTAGGTGGGTTTTAGGCCACTTTGGAAGGGTGTTGGGCTGCAACACACACGAGGCCTTTTTGGTCCCTCGGTTAACCGAGGGAGCATCAAACGAAGTCCAAATGGTACGAAACTTGACAGGCGGTCTACCGGTAGTAAACTAAGGCCGCTTGGCAAGTCTTGGTCCAAACCGGAAATGTTTAATCCCCACACACGAGAAAAAGGTAGAAATGACCACCGGAGGAGAACGGAGCGCCGGATTGCAAAACGGATAACGGAAAAAATGCTCGGATGCATGAGACGAACATGTATGCAAATGAAATGCACATGATGACATGATATGCAATGCATGACATGCAAGCAATGACAAGGCAACAACAGCCAATAACTGGACGACACCTGACACATTGGTCTCGGGGCATTACAACACTCCACCACTACGAGAGGATCTCGTCCCGAGATCTAGAATGGCACCGGAGGGAAAACGGAAGAGAAAGAGAAGAGGTAAAACTAAGTTGCTCCTTTGCCAAACGAGTGAAACTAAAGAACCCTGAAAAAGATTAAGCCATATCCAGAAAAGAATACAGCGGAGATGACGAAGCTGAGAACACTCCGTTAGAAAAGAGGAACAAGGAAGAACAACTTCGAGCAGCACTCCGATTGAAAAGAAAAGAAATTGAATAAGAACTTGGTAAGATGAGAGGATACTTGATGAAATCAACAACACACTACCTCCGTAACTATTGAATGAATGGGGCAAGGGAGTAAGAAAGATCTCGGACAGCACTCCGGTTCAAAAGAGATGAAAAAAAACTAGATAACATGAAAGAGCTTGAGAAAAGGGACACAATACTCCGGTTAAAAGGATAAGCACGATCAAAACATGGTCCTGACAATCCGAGAAGATGGGTTGAGGAGAGCAACATCACAATGTCTCCGGAACGAAGGGAAACAAGATCTTGAGAGAGCACGGTTACAACAAATGCTAGAACGGAGTTATTGAAAACCAACAACGAAAAGAATAAGCTTGATATGGTCTTATAGAATACATCTCAAATTATGAGGTGACAACCTGCCACTCACGGGAAGAAGAATTGAATTGATATGGACAAGGAGACGAGAAAGTATTTCACCGGAAGGATAAAGAAGAGCTTGGGTCAAATATAAACACCATGATAGCAACAATCCTCAGGGAAGGCTTTAGGTGAAATATAACCCTATATAACTCCAATGAAGAGATTGATGGACTTAAAATACCTCATTCTTAACAATATGTGAATCATGAAGGATGAGCTCAAATTATCAAGAATGACATAATACCACCTCCAAAGATACGGTAGAAAGAAATCGCACTCACGAATGCAAGATGAAGAATGCTAGAGCTCCTCTGAAAAGAATCTCGATGAACACTTCGAGAAGGAATCAAATCCTTGATGAACCATCATGTAGAACCTCCATGAAGAACTCCGGTAGTAAAAGAAATGATCAATCGAAATGGAGGATGAAAAGAATAAGATTGAAGCCTTGCAATGATTTAAATGGATCTCGCGATGAAATAATTGAGAGAACTTGGAACTCCGGGAAAGAAAGAAGAGCACTTGAAACCCAGAATAAGTATGATGAACCACTCCGGAAAAACAGGAATTGAACAAACTCGATGAAACAAGAATAAGAATTATATTATGCTCGTCCTTCATCAATTAAATTGATGACAAACAATGCATTTGGCACCCTACTTATTCTCGTAGAAAGGATTAAGAGAGATATAGCGCAAACTTGAGAAGGTATTGAACGAATCACCGGAAGGGTTGAAACAACGAATAAATTGATATGGTGACCAAGGAAGAGAACTCTTGAACGGACCACCGTAAGAATTGAAAATGATCGAAGTAGGGGTGCATCACCGGTAAGAATTAGCAAATGAACGAAGGTGCTTGAGAAAAACTAGATACATGAGAACGAAGAGATCAAGAACTGATTAGAGGATATTTGATTGATGCACCGGCAAGATAGGAGAATGATAACTGACAGCTGAGAATGAATAAACCTGAATTGATGGACTCCGGATAACAAACTGAGAAGACTCTTGAATTGCTCTGGATAGGTGAAAAAAATTCTCACGATCAAAACAATTACGAGAGGATGGCAACAAGCTAGAATCACGAATCTTGAAGAGAGTGGAGCAAGATTAAAGAGAAACTCTTCTTCGGTCTTCAAAATCCGAGAATGACGACGAGAAACATCACCAAGAATTATTTAGACACTCCGGAAGAATCAAAACGAAGAGGTTGAGCCAACGATGAAAAGAATTGTGAAAGATCTAGGAGATGGCATTTGACTGATGATAACTCATTCTTACGTCAAACTTTAAAAGGAATTTAGGATAGCTCCGGGAAAATAAGAAGAGTCAGGTAAGATCCTGGGAAAAGACCTGTGGGTTAGGGCCCACTCAAAAGAAACACCGTTGAAATGATTTAAAAGAGAGGTTGCACCGGTTGAATTAAATGACTTGAATGAGATAACATCCTCGAAAGATCTTGAAAGAATCTTGAATGACAAGACGAGCCTTTTTAGAAAATTTGAGCATGCCGGAATAAATGAATAGCGAGAAGTGAATTATTATGAAGTACACCGGTATGAGAAGGCATTGAAATGAGGAAAAAGGGTAAGGTTAACAAAGCTTGACTTGAAACCACCGGAGAAGATAAAAGAAACGAAGAATGATGAACTAGAAGCTTCGTTAGAACCTTCATGAGAATCACCGGATAAGAATTTTGACAGGAAAGGATGGAGAGACTTCACAAGAATGAAAGATACTTGATTAAGACATCTGAGTCCTTAAAGAAACAAAGGGAGGGAGGATGGGAAAAACAAAGGCAACTTGGAGACGGATGAAACAAACAACGTTGAGAAGAAAACCTGAAGTGGCGATTCATGTATTGTGTGAAGTGGCGATTGTAAGCCAACTATGTATCTCTTTCCCTTATGTATTACATGGGTTGTGTGAAGATTACCTCTCTTGCGACATTGCTTTCAATGCGGTTATGCCTCTAAGTCGTGCTTCGACACGTGGGAGATATAGCCGCATCGAGGGCGTTATACGTCTCCATGAGCGCGGCAGCGTGGCGGCCAGCCGGTTCTTAGGGGCGGTCGTGGCAGCAGCCTGGCGATGCTCTGCCTGATCTGGGGCGGAGGCTGCTGGATCCGGGGCGACGGCCCCTAGGTTGGCCTCCTCGTCCGAGCGCGGCGGGGCAGGTGGGCTGCCGGGGATCGGATTGGGCGGCCGGTGTTCCTCCGGCGGTTTCCGCGGCGTCAGATCTGGTGGTTCCCCTCCCTCCTGTTGCCTTTCTTGTCGTCCCGCTGGTTTGCGGCTGTAGGCTCCGGTGATGGTGAGCCCTGGTGGTGTACCTTGGGTCCGGGGGAAACCTTGGCCGGTTTGACTGTTCCAGTGGCGGCGGTGTCCATGGGCATCGCTTTCCTTCATAAAGGCGCGGCCCAATCTACCCACCCTGATCTCATGCCGGGTGAAAACCTACAATCCTCTTCGGTTTTGGCGGCAGTGGCGCTTCACGTCGTGACCTTCCTGAAGGTGTCGTCAGGGGTCTTGGGGCTTGGTTGGGAGTGCAGAGGAATTGCAAGTGGAGGGGATGGGACCAGTGGCAGCAGGTGGTGTTCGCGAAGGAGGTGTGGCGTTGCATCTGACACGTCGACAATGGCGGTTCCCAGCGGCATGGAGCAGCGGGGTTTCGCTGCTGGGCGTGTGTTGATGGACGAGCGCAGGATGGCGGCGTTGTCTCGCGTCGTGGCGGCGTCGACGACAGCTAGACCGGGCAAGGTTGATGCGTCAGTACAGCTCTGAAGATGGATTGGTGGCAGTTGGCGGCGGCGGCCACTGAGTGTGCGCCGGACCGGTGGGTGCTCCATACCCGGCAGGTGGCTTGGTTGGAGCCTCAGGTCTTAGATGTTAGGTTTGGCTGCGAGGTCTATTTGGTATTAGGCTCAGACTATCAGCATCCCTTCATCAATTGGAGTAGCGACAGATTTTGCCTAGACGGTGGCTTCAGTCTTACTGATGTATTACTTTGTAAGATCTTTTGTGAATAATTAATAAAGTGGCTGCATGCATCGCCCAAATGCAGAGGCCGGGGGTCTTCCTCCTTTTCCAAGAAAAAAAAGTATGGAACGGTGGACTAGTATTTTCATTTACAGTGCAAAATAAAGTCCATGATGAAGTGCACGTCTTATTTTATTTCTTCCACTAGGGGTGTGAGGCAGAAAGGGAGTGTGGTTTAGGGTTTTAGGAAAGAACAACAGCCGCCACTTGAAAAAAATTTGAGTCCCCTCGCCTCTGGCTGCCATCTTGGCCTCAGAGTTTTGTGGCTGCCATCTTGGCATTGAGAGATGGCGGGACCTCAGCTCCTTCGTTTTGTGGTCTTCGTTAGGGTCTCTCTAGTGGTGGATGTGGTGTTTTTGTGAATAAAGGTACCGTGGTTCTTTCTCTATCGTGGCGGTGCCATGTGATGAGTTTATGTTATTGATTTGTGTTGTTTTTGTTGGCTTTCTTTCTAGAGTCGGATCCCTTCTTTGACGTTTTGGCAAAGATCTTGCAATTCGAAAACCTGCACCTTTTTTTAGATTGACAACCTGCACTTCTAGGGGATCATCCAGGCCCAAATCCATTCATAACTTACGGCTTCCTATCATCTTTGATGATCGACTCAAGGGGCTTCCAAAAGCATTTATTGGCAATCAAGCTTGTGCGGGTAAACGAGTGGCAGTGTCGCTGCTCCGGTCCAATTGCAGTATCTTTAATAAAACCTTGACTATAGTTCATCTTGCAAAGACTGATACCACGGAGAAGATGTCTCTTAAGAGATTACATTATAATTCTTAGTTGTAGGTGTTACTGTGTAGTTTCTTGGACTTTGGATCCAGAGGATTGTACCTGTGATGGTTGTCGAGTATGAATGAAGTTACATGTGTTTCTCAAAAACAAAAGAAAAAAAGACTTAGGGACGCAAGACGAAGAGGTTAAAGCTAAATAAACATTGACTTGTATCGTTGTTGTACTAAAGTATTTCTATTGTGTTTTTCTCTGAGCATTCAGCTTACTTCTCTTTGAGGATCAAGTATCTAGAATGGTTTCTAACTACTTCTATGCTAACATCTTGCACAGGTTTGGGACAACTTACTTTTGACCATGGCAGGGACCTTAGTCCTGCCGGTTGCTCTTGAGACAACTTTTGCAGGCCGTACAGGCGGTCGGCACTGCAAGTCTCATGGAACCAGGAGGACTCCCTCAATGTTGGCAATGTCATTGAACCGTCCTGTAAGGATGGCAGCATTTGTCGGTCTGAGATCGGTACATAGCTTCTCAGCCGTGCGCTCGTCCAACTTCAGGTCAACAGTTGCATCTTACAGATTCTCTAGACGGGGAAGGCGTGCTTCTTTTGTAACCAGAGCAATGTTCGAGAGGTTTACTGAGAAAGCTATAAAGGTCATAATGCTTGCGCAAGAGGAAGCGAGGCGCCTGGGCCACAACTTTGTCGGAACCGAGCAAGTTCTATTGGGTCTGGTTGGAGAAGGCACTGGTATTGCGGCAAAGGTGCTTAAGTCCATGGGTATAAATCTGAAGGATGCCCGTGTGGAAGTGGAGAAGATCATTGGGAGGGGCAATGGTTTTGTTGCTGTCGAAATACCATTCACACCACGTGCAAAACGTGTTTTAGAGCTTTCATTGGAGGAAGCTCGGCAGCTAGGTATGTCAGTCAAGAGGTCTTTCTATAGTTTGATCCATTTTATTTTATTTCTATGGTTCCTAGGTTACTGCCAGACAAACTGAAACCTAACAAAGGGATAGTTACATCTCTGTTACTGGAACGATTGATGCCTTTTTCTTAGCTAGCTATCAGTTACTCTCTCTGTAAACAAATATAAGAGCGTTTAGATTACTATTTTAGTCATCTAAATGCTTTTATATTTCTTTACGGAGGGAGTACAACTTAAAAGTTTTCAGCAACCAAAACATGAATTCGTTCCATCACTAAGTGTTCCAAGTTGAACTAGCGGCAATTGATATCACTAGGGTTGAATTTGTGACTGATAATGCATATTTGATTATGGTGACCATCGCTCTTTCCATTATGCTTCCATCCAGGATGATTGAAGCGGAGGTAAAGCATGTTCTCTTCACACTTCTAATTGCTACTGCGCTTTTTCATGTTCCTCACCAACTATAAGTCTAAATTTTATCCGTTGGCCGGTTCGCCCACACAATTGGCTAGCTACCTGACTACTTTCATGTAACACCCACAATGCGGCTATATCTCCCACGTGTCGGGGCACGACTTAGAGGCATAGCCGCATGGTAGGCATGTCGCAAGAGGGGTAATCTTTACATATCTCATGTACTGAATAAGAAAGAGATAAAGAGTTGGCTTACAGTTGCCACTTCACACAATATATACATATTCATACATCATCCAAGGTACAAACAAATGTCCGACTACGGAATCAAAATAAAAGAAGACAACTCCAAATGCTAGATCCCCGATCGTCCCAACTGGGCTCCACTACTGATCAACAGGAAACGAAACAAAACAACGATCAAGATCTTCATTGAGCTCCCACTTGAGCTGGGTTGCTTCACCTGCACTGGTATCATCGGCACCTGCAACTATTTGGAAGTATCTGTGAGCCACGAGGACTCAGCAATCTCACACCCGCGAGATCAAGACTATTTAAGCTTATGGGTAGGAAAGGGTAGTGAGGTGGAGCTGCGGCAAGCACTAGCATATATAGTGGCTACCATACGCAAATAAGAGCGAGAAGAGAAGCAACGCACGGTCGAGAAACTACAAGTGATCAAGAAGTGATCCTGAAACTACTTACATTCAAGCATAACACAAGAACCGTGTTCACTTCCCGAACTCCGCCGAGAAGAGATCATCACGGCTACACACGCGATTGGTTCATTTTAATTAAGTTATAAGTGTCAAGTTTTCTACAACTGGATATTAACAAATTCTCATCTGCCCATAACCGCGGGCATGGCTTTCGAAAGTTCAAACCCTGCAGGGGTGTCCCAACTTAGCCCATCACAAGCTCTCACGGTCAACGAAGGATATTCCTTCTCCCAGGAAGACCTGATCAGACTCGGAATCCCGGTTACAAGACATTTCGACAATGGTAAAACAAGACCAGCAAAGCCACCCGATGTGCCGACAAATCTCGATAGGAGTCGCACGTATCTCGTTCTCAGGGCACACCGGATGGGCAAGACGTCGGGTTGGCATAGACCCTGGTTGCCCAGGGGGCGCCGGACATCGCCCAGTTTGAACCAACACTCGGAGGAGCACTGGCCCGGGGGTTCAAAATAAAAATGACCCTCGAGTCTGCAGAACCCAAGGGAAAAAGGCTTAGGTGGCAAATGGTAACACCGGAAACAACCATCGCATAAGCAACCCGAAGAAGCAACACCGGAAAGAAGCAAACAACATAGTAAACAACCATCGCATAAGCATGGCATGATGCACAACCAAGTATGATGCATGTCCGGTTTAATGAGGCATGGCATGGCAAAGTGCACAAACAATACTAACACCACATTCAAGTTATTTAGTTCGATCTCGTTTATGTACCCAACAATATTAAATGTTGATTAACATGGCAAGAGGTGAAGCATGAGTAAAATACACCGCTAGGCATTTTAAATGAGGCCGGAAACATCAAACAACAATTCCGGTAAATCCCCATATGCATTTAGCAAACAACAATTTAAATGAGGCCGCAAACAACAATTTAAACATTCTTGGTGTTGTTATCATGATGCGGATGACATACGCAAGTTTATGCAAGTTTTATGAAAATATTGATAAGAGCATTATGAAGCATTTGTCACCGTGGTGGAAAGAAAGGGTGCCACGGCGACGAATCCGAAAATGATGCCACGGCAACATGTCGGTTCCGGTAGCTCATGGAGATACTGGTGCAAAAGGAAAAGTGACGGAAGCGTGTCAAAAGATGGTGGGGTGGTCCCGGTAACCGGGTGTCCCACGAGACGACGGTATGGCAACAGGGAACATGCAAGAAACACGTCGGACACGGTGCACACGCGAGCATTTCATACAACACACAACATTCGTTCACGCGCGTCGTCTCGGTGGTTATACCTTTGAAGCGTGCATTTCGGGCGGAACGAGTTCGTAGTGGAAGTAGTCGTTCACGGGTCGTCGAGGGAAGTAGTGGTTCACGTTCGCTTTGGGAGAGGTACTTGACGAATCCAAGGTTTCCGGGGGCGACGGTAGTAGAACTTCGCGAATCCGAGTTCTTCGGAGGTCGTCATCGAACTTGGTCAAATACACGATGTGGGTAGACGTTCACTCGACGGCCTTCGACGACGGTAGTTGTACACGGGTCTTCGGCCACGGAAGTAGTCGTACACGTTTTCGTAGAGGTTCGGGGTCAACGACACGGAACTTGACGTCCACGGGGTCTTTGCGGGTCGACGGTAGTGGTTCACGTTTTGTAGCCGGTCGAGTCATCGGTGGAGGAACTTGGCGGTCCATGTAGTCGAACTTGGTGCATCCGAATGGTACTGGGTGAATCCCCGTAGTCGAACTTGGTGGCCTTGACGAACCGAAGTGGTAGTAGGCAAAAAAACACGGTCACGGTAGTCCCCGGAGATGTAGTCTCGTGTGCGGAACTTGACGGGTCAGGAGACCTCGGGAAGGAAGAAGCTCGGTTCATGCCAAGGTCTCGGAGGGGCCAGCCATGGCGTTCCTGATAGGCGGGCAGGGCAGCGCAGACTTCTGGAGGACCATGGGCGCGCGAGGAGGCAAGATGGTGTGGCGGCAGCGCAGGAACGGCGGCTCCGGCGTGGGGCTGCCGGGATCTCGTCGGAGACATGGCCAGAGGCGGGCGGCGCGGCTTCCTAAGGAGCCTAGGGTGGCCATGTAGGAGAGGGAGGCGCAGGCAGGAGGAGGCGTTGAGGCGGACGGGTGAGGCGACGGCCACGGCGGCGCTGGCCGCCGGCATCAGGCCGTGTGGCCCGTGGGCAAGCAGCGAGGGCGAGGAGGCAGCCCCAGGCACGGGGAGGCAGCAAGGCGCTGGGTCGCGCGTGGGGTGGCCTTCCTGATGGAGCTCGGCGGCGGCATGGGATGCGCGGCGGCGAGGGTAACTCGCGGTGGTGGCGGCAAGGGGATCGAGGACGAGGAGCTCCTCTCCTGGGTGTGGCGGCGCTGTGTGGGAATGAGGGAGAGGACGAGGGGATCGGGGAGATGGGGGTTGCGAGGGAGATGGGGATCGGGCGTGCGGTTCCCTGGTGACGGCGCTAGGAGGAGGCAGGGGAAGTTGGGGATCGATCAGATGGGCTCTCCCCCTGGCGCTAGGGTTACGGGGGAGTGGGCCTTGGGCCAAATTGGGCTGCGGGCTCCCTTCTCTCTTTCTCTCTTCTCTTTTTATTTTCTTAGCAGAAAACAATTAAGGAGAAGAAAAGGAAAGAGGAAGGTTAGGGAAAGAATTTGAGTACGCAGATAAATTTCCCGGACTCGCAAAAATACGAGGAATTTGACAAAAATGGCCTGAGGATTTTTAGAGGAAGTAAAATCCACACGCGTTGGATTTAACTCGGCAAGTTTGAATTTTGAAACCCATTCGAATGAACTCCAAATGGGTTGAAATTATAGGAGGTGACCCTACACAATAGATGTGATTTATGGGCAGATTTGGGACATTAATGGAGAAAGTAAAATTGCAACCCAATTTGCAATTTAACTTAAAAGGTCGAAAAGAAAGGATAGGAGGTTGAGTCGGGTAAGGGAAGAGTTGAAGAGTAGTGCAATTGTGTTATGGGTGATTCCAAGTTAACGGAATATTTTATAATAGCTCCCTAAATATTAGGAGGATATGTTATGAAGAGAACTCACCATGTGAATTCCCTCGATTTAAATGGATCAAAGATCCATGCCATTTATTTAGTTGAGTTAAAAAAAAGACATGATGGCATGATGACATGATGCAATGCACATGATGCAATGATGAATGCAACAAGCAAAAAAAAAATCACACAATGAATCTCGGAAACCCTGGAAGGCATCTGAAGCTCCGGTCTTGGGGCATCACATTTCAGTTACAACTTAAAAGTATTTTTGTTTTGAGAAAATCTGAAAGCCTTTCGTCTCGATAGATACAAGAGGTTATTTACAAGCCTATGACTAGGCCTATGACAAGCACAACAACTCAACAAGCACCACACCCCTATGAGCTATCTTCTGCCCATAGTGACGCTTGGAGCTAGCCTCTCCCGCTGTAGCCCGTAACTATGCTTCTGCAGGATGGTATTGGGCAGCAAGGTGATGCAGGGCCTCTCCCTGTTGAGGATGGCAGCATTTTGCTGCTTCTAAAATCCACCAACTATGAGCATTAGGCATGGCGTAGTGCAGTCAACGGCCAGTTACTGAGTCGCCACCAGCCAACGAAGTTGTCTCCAGCTATCAGTAAACATACAAGTCTTGGACAATCTGTAGGATTTGCCATTGGTTAAGTGATCCAGGCTGATCCAGCTGGAACAGACACCACAATGACTGTGACTCATAATTTAATTTTTGCTACAGCAGCCATTCTATGAATTCACACTCTCCTCATTCCCATTATGCTGTTTTCTGAAGGGATTGTAGTTGAACTCACCAACATATGCTTTAGTGCATCGTATTATGTTGACACTTGCACTTGCTAAAGTGCTATTTCATCGTTCTTCTACATGAACTAAAAGTCTAAATTTTAAATTTATAAGGGGATACATGGATGTACTTTTATCATGCACTTCATTATTTTGGTTTCCCAATATATAGTTTTTCAATAATGGACATCCTTGTATTCCTTATGTGAATTCTTCCCTCTGTTTTCATGATGTGGTTGGTAGAAACTAGGGTTCTACCGGGTCTAGGGCGGAGATTGTAAGGGAAGGAGGGGGCTGGACGTGGGCGATCTCGCGGTCGCCGGCGGCTAGGCGCCGTCGTGCGCGAGGGAAGAGGCGTTGGCGTTGGCAGGAGGCGGCTAGGGTTAGGTCTCCTGGCTCCCTTCGGGAAGCCGAGCAAATAATGATTGCTTCTTGCTTAATCTCAAAACGGGTCCTTACATGAGTTTATATAATCCTCCTAATGATATAATTGGGCTAAGCCCCTAACACGATAAGATAACTGGGTCGGGCCCCTATGTGCCTGGCTGTAATATATGCCGCTCATAACATTTCTCCCCGCCTGCACAAACAGCTCATCCTCGAGCTGGAAGGCGGGAAAGCGCTTTGCGGAACTCCTCGAGGTGAACAGCCGTCACCAAACACCTTCGCGGCAACTGGGGCGTGCAGGTCGCCGAGCCCGGCGGCGGCGGCTTCCTCCTCCATGTAGTCCGCAACCTCCAGGTAGAAGAGACGCGAGTAGACGTGGCCGGGCACGTAGGGCTCGTCTCAGTTGAAGCACAACCCTTGGCGGCGACGCTCGAGCAGCTCGGCCGAGGTGAGCCGGCGGAACGGGCGCGCCGCGGTCGCGGCGAGGGGTGCCGCGGAAGCCTGAGCAGGCCAACCTTGCGCGGGAACATCCGGCCAGGGTGGCGACCCAGCGGCCCTGTACGGTGATGCCTGCTGGATGGCCACCGCGTGACGCTCGAACGCGCGTGCGTAATACATGGCCGTCTGAAGGTCCTGGGGTCCCTGCAGTTCCACGTCCACGTGGATATGATCTGGCAGACCGCCAACAAAGAGCTTGGCCCGCTGGCGAGACGTCACGTCGGGCGCGTGGCACGCCAGGGCCTGAAAGCGGTCGGTGAAGTCCTGCACCCTAGAGGTGAAGGGGAGGCGGCCCAACTCCGCCAGCCGGCTCCCGCATATCGGCGTCCGAAGCGAAGGAGGCAGAGCTCGCGAGAACGCTCCCATGGGGGCATGCCGCCCTCGTCCTGCTCGAGGGCGTAGTACCACGTCTGTGCGGCACCCGGAGGTGATAAGAGAGCCAGGTGCGGTCCGACACGAGCATCCGTTGCCCTCGGAAGAACTGCTCGCATTGGTTGAGCCAGTTGAGGGGGTCCTCGGTGCCGTCGTAGGTGGCGAAGTCGAGCTTGGCGAAGCGCGGCGGGGTCGGAGTCGGACCCCCGTGGGCGTGCGGCTCGGCGGTACGGGGCAGCGAAGAGAATGATGCCGGGTTGGTGGGCACCGGGGGTCCCCCGTGAAACGGCGGTCCCGCGCGGCCAGCGTAGGCACCCGCGGAGCCGGAGGGCCCGCCGTACTGCAGGGTGGGCGCCGGCTGTTCCCCGGCCATAGTGTAGGCCGGCTGTGGCGTCGACCCGGCCAACCAGGCCAGAAGCGGTGACGGTGAGGGTGGGAACCGGATCTGCTGGATCGGAACACCCGCCGGCATGGTCGTCGCCAGCCCGATGCTGAGCGGCGGGGGTGCCTGGGGCTGCAGTGGCTGCTGCATGGGCGTGACGGACGCGGCGGGATGAAGCTGCAGCTACTGCTGCATGTGGGCGACGGGCGTGGCGGGAGCCGCGAGGGCCGTCGATGGCCACTGCGGCTAGATGGGGGTGCTGGCGGGGGGCGGCTGCAGCGGCAGCGGCTGCTGCATGGGGGGCGTCATGAGAACCGGCGACAGCCACTGCGGGGTGGTGGCGGGCGGCGGCTGCAGCGGCCCAGCGAACGCCGCGGAGGCTGCCGAGTGCGGCGAGTAACACGGCAGGGCCGGCGGACTGGTGGCGGCAGCCGGCAGCGGGGGTGGCGGAGGCCTGTAGGGGCTGGCCAAGTACAGCCGGATCTCCTGGACCGCTGCAACGAGAGCGTGAAGGACCCCGGTGACCTCCTCCGGGGTGTAGATGGCGGTGGAGGGCACTGGCAGCTGGGCGGTGGGGGCGCTGGAGGTGGGGACCAGTGGCGCGGGTGGGGAGGACAGCGGCGCGGTGGAGAGGGCCAGCGGCGCGGTGGAGAGGATTGGTGGCACGGTGGTGATGTGGGCAGTGGTGGGGTGGGCGGTGGTGCAGACATGATCGGAACCGAGCTATCTAATACCAAATTGGTAGAAACTAGGGTTCTACCGGGTCTAGGGCGGAGATTGTAGGGGAAGGAGGGGGCTGGATGTGGGCGATCTCGCGGTCGCTGGCGGCTGGGCGCCGTCGTGCGCGAGGGAAGAGGTGGTGGCGTTGGCAGGAGGCGGCTAGGGTTAGGTCTGCCGGCTCCCTTCGGGAAGCCGAGCAAATAATGATTGCTTCTTGCTTAATCTTAAAACGGGTCCTTACATGAGTTTATATAATTGGGCTAAGCCCCTAACACGATAAGATAACTGGGCCAGGCCCCTAACCGCCTGGCTGTAATATATGCCGCTCATAACAGTGGTGCATCTGTTTTGTCATTACATTTGAACAAACTGCTTAGAAGGTTCCTGTTTACTGGAGCTGATACCCTCATCTTTCCAGGACACAACTATATTGGGTCCGAGCACTTGCTTCTTGGATTGCTTCGTGAGGGGGAAGGGGTGGCAGCTCGCGTACTTGAGTCTCTTGGTGCTGACCCCAGCAATATTCGTACCCAGGTAAGCTATATCTGAGATTGCGGTCTCTTTGAAAAGCAAGTCTTTTTTTCTTCCTTTTATCTTGTTTTCACAAATGTTATGCATCTATAGGTTGTCCGGATGATTGGTGAGACAACAGAAGCTGTTGGTGCTGGAGTTGGGGGAGGGAGCAGTGGTAACAAGATGCCGACACTTGAGGAGTATGGGACTAATTTAACAAAATTAGCCGAGGAGGTAATATTTTCATTTTACTACGACAGAATAGGTGCTAGTTCAGGCCTCTAATTGTTAAGTCCAATAATATCTGTAGGGAAAGCTAGATCCTGTTGTTGGGAGGGAACCACAGATTGAACGCGTCGTACAAATTTTGGGCAGAAGAACCAAGAACAATCCCTGCTTAATTGGAGAACCGGGTGTTGGGAAAACAGCTATTGCAGAAGGGCTTGCTCAACGCATTTCTAGTGGCGATGTGCCTGAGACGATAGAGGGGAAGAAGGTATACCTTGGTGCTTTAATGCAGTTGTATACCTTGTTGCAATTCTTATATGTTGATCCTAATATTTGCTCTGTTAATTGATTCTGGCATTCCTGTGAAGTGTTCACCCAGTAGATTAGGTGTATGGCTCTCATTGTATTTCTACTACGTTTGATTACTGCCTTGTGTTTGGTTTATCCATGCTGTTCTGCTTGAGCTTGTACCTTACTATGACAAATCATATTTTTCTTTTAGTGGAAAACATAATTTTCGAGCAAGTGTATATCCAATTTCTTTAATTATCTATGCTGATGCACAGACTTACAAGCAAAATTGCAGAACTTGTGTGCACGTCTTTTGGACAAATAATAAGGGTAACATGTGCAATTAACTCCACTGGCTGGTGTATGCAATCAACCCCACTGGCTAGTGTATGCAATCAACTCCACTGGCTGGTTCATAGAGCTAAGAGGAAATGATAGAAAAGACTTACCAGCATGGTTTAACTCCTTCATTTAAGCACATGCCTTAGTTGTATTCTCTTCTTTTGGGCATAATGCCTTGTCATAGCTAGATAGTAGATGGTCTTTTTTAAGTTATGTATATTCATACAAACTACAATTTCCTTTTAATCACAGTAGGGAAACCTACTGTTTTCTTCACACACAAAAAACCGTATGAAATCAGCTTCACAATTGGTTAATGACACAAAGGAAAATTATAAATAATTATGTGTTCAAAAATTACTTACGTGCGATATCTGTTATGTGTGCAAATTAGGGGCCATAGTCCCAACTTCCAAGGTCCATGCCCCGCAATCTGCACCAGTCAGATGTGGACCTTTTGAGACTACGATCCTTATTTGTACTATACTTCATACTTGTCACTTTTTGTGTGTGTGTGTGTTCCTGCATTGTTTTGAAAAGATTGGAAGGAAATGATCATCTTCGAAACCATTTACTACAGGTCATTACCCTTGATATGGGACTTCTTGTTGCTGGTACGAAATACCGTGGAGAATTTGAAGAACGGTTGAAGAAACTGATGGAAGAAATCAAACAGAGCGATGAGATAATTCTCTTCATCGATGAAGTTCACACCCTCATAGGAGCAGGAGCCGCCGAAGGTGCTATTGATGCTGCTAATATTTTAAAGCCAGCTTTAGCAAGAGGAGAACTACAGGTATGTCGATGAGATTACTTGGCACCGTATTGGGACACAGGGCTAACAATCTGCTTTCTTATGCTAAACATTTCTAGTGCCTGGTATTATTCCATCAAGCTGAATCTGTAGTTTCTTTTGCTTTTACTGAACCTTTTTTACAACTAACCTTCTCAGTGTATTGGAGCCACCACGCTTGATGAATACAGGAAGCATGTTGAGAAAGATCCAGCATTAGAAAGACGTTTCCAGCCAGTAAAGGTACCGGAACCATCAGTTGATGAGACCATAGAAATTCTCAGAGGGCTCCGGGAGCGATATGAGATCCATCATAAACTTCGTTACACTGATGATTCTTTGATTGCAGCTGCTAAGCTATCTTATCAATATATCAGGTATGTGAACTATGAGATAGAGTCTATCACCTTAGCTGGTCATGCTAATATTACAATACAACTTACCAAGTAGTTTATGATACAAAATGAACCTGTGCTGCAACCAAAATGTGGCTGAGATTCCGAATTAAAAGGTCAAATTTTTGTTGACAGTTAATAGCTTAACATAACCATCAGAGTCTACAACATCAATACTTAGAAAACCAAATGAGGAGCATATATGCTCTGTAATGTGATGTATGATATTCTCAGGCTTCAAAAACATTGCAGAGAAAAATTATACTATGTTTCTTGTCCGAATCTCATATACAACTTGGCTGCTATCCTGTATCCTTTTAATATCTGGCGAATTGTTTTGTTTGCAGTGATCGTTTCCTCCCAGATAAAGCAATTGATTTGATTGATGAAGCAGGTTCACGTGTTAGGCTTCGACATGCCCAGGTAGAGAATGTGTTTAAATGTTGGCCTTTTCTATTTTCTGCATGCCCCGCACAAAATCTAAACAGAATCACTTATGTAGGTTCCTGAGGAAGCCAGAGAGCTTGACAAGGAGCTTAAGCAAATAACGAAAGATAAAAATGAAGCTGTCCGTGGCCAGGATTTTGAGAAGGTATCAGCCTACGGTGGACTACTATATTTTGAATTCTCTTAATGCTGATAGAGCAACCCAACTGTTTAAAAACTTCATGTGGGATGTTAATCCACCATATTTAACTTGTTTAGAGTGTTCATTGATATAATTGGAAGATGACATGTAATTTCATAGTATGATCTAGGCGTTCTTGTCGGTGCGGTCGGTCTCAGTTGATGATAAAAAATGTTTGTCATACTTCTGACATTAAATAGTTATCACTGCAAGTAAATTATTACTAGTGTCCTTGAACCTGCCTTTTCTCTAGCATAAAAACCGCACTAGTGTATGTTTATTCTATTCATGTGGGTTGATGATCTCAACTTTCTGGATGCCAACCACCATATATCTGCACTTTCTTTGATATAGATGCTAACTAATAGTTGCTATTAATATATTCCCTTTATCGAAAAAAAACTAATGGTTGCTGTGCCTGTTGCAATGTTATGCCATTAGGCTGGAGAGTTGCGAGATCGTGAAATGGAATTGAAGGCCCAGATAACAGCCTTGATTGACAAGAGCAAGGAGATGAACAAAGCAGAGACTGAGTCGGGAGAGACGGGGCCGATGGTGCATGAATCAGATATCCAGCACATTGTGTCATCATGGACTGGTATTCCAGTGGAGAAAGTCTCGACTGACGAATCTGATAAACTTCTTAAGATGGAAGAGACATTGCATAAGCGTGTCATCGGCCAAGACGAGGCTGTGAAAGCAATAAGTCGGTCTGTTCGCCGTGCTCGTGTGGGCCTCAAGAGCCCCAACAGACCAATTGCGAGCTTCATTTTTGCAGGTCCCACTGGTGTTGGGAAATCAGAGCTTGCAAAGACTCTGGCATCATATTACTTCGGCTCTGAAGAAGCCATGATCCGGCTGGATATGAGTGAGTTCATGGAGAGGCACACTGTGTCCAAGTTGATCGGTTCACCACCAGGCTATGTGGGATACACTGAAGGTGGGCAGCTGACGGAGGCGGTTCGACGGCGGCCATACAGCGTTGTGCTTTTTGATGAGATTGAGAAGGCACATCCGGATGTGTTCAACATGATGCTCCAGATCCTGGAAGACGGAAGGTTAACCGACAGCAAGGGGAGAACAGTGGACTTCAAGAACACGCTCCTGATAATGACATCAAATGTTGGGAGCAGCGTGATTGAGAAGGGGGGGAGGAAGATCGGGTTCGACCTCGACTCGGACGAGAAGGACAGCAGCTATGGCAGGATCAAGAGCTTGGTGATCGAGGAGATGAAGCAGTACTTCCGACCAGAGTTTCTCAACCGTCTGGACGAGATGATCGTCTTCAGACAGCTGACCAAGCTGGAAGTCAAAGAGATCGCGGACATAATGCTGCAGGAGGTTTTCACCAGGCTCAAGACCAAGGACATCAACCTGCAGGTGACGGAGAAGTTCAAGGAGCGGGTCGTGGACGAAGGGTACAACCCTAGCTACGGAGCGCGGCCGCTGAGGAGGGCCATCATGAGGCTCCTGGAGGACAGCCTCGCGGAGAAGATTTTGGGCGGGGAGGTCAAGGAGGGCGACTCTGTCATCGTTGATGTGGACCCGGAGGGGAAAGTCATTGTGCTGAATGGCGAGAGCGGACTGCCGGAGCTTCCAACCCCGGCGGTCGCTGTTTAGTTGTTGGTACTGTATAGAATACGTAGAAGATTGTTAAGCATATATATACAATACAGCGTTTTCATTTCCTTCCAGCACATATCTCTTCATAGGTGCGGCAGTCAGGTCAGGTGTATATAATTCTATAACTGTATGTATAAAATATACAGTAATATGCATATATAATTTAAGGGGAAAGGAAACATTGCTGGCTTTGGCTCTTGATTGATCCACTCAAGTGCATTGCTCCTGAGCAGTTCAGACACTGATTCCTGCTCGAGTTTTTCTTTTTCTTTTTTGTGAAATACTCCCTCTGTGTCAAAACACCCTTATATTAAGGGACGGAGGGAGTAGGCACCAGTGATGTTCTTGGAAACCGCTTCTTGCGTGGAATCCAGGTGCTTCAAATAGGGTGCATTTGCTCTTATCCTCTCTACAGTTTTTTGTATTGTAAACTGCGTAAAGATGGGAGTAAATCAAATTTTTTATATAGGGGTCCTGCATAGTCTAAATAATTATTCCATTTTTCAATCCGGGTCGGGCTATTTTGGGCCCGGTGTAGGATCGAAAGTATGTTTGAGGAGGAGGGGTTGATTAGACTATTCACCAAATAAAAATCTAGCATTTTCTCAATTTTAAGTCTTGGTAGATTTTATCAACTTAACACAAGTCAAGCAATCAACCTACACATGCAATTCTAAGAGTATAGCATCGAAATGTAAATCATTGCATATAAAGGTAAAGGAGAGGAGTTTGGAGGGAGCAAACACAATGTAGACACTGAGATTTTTGGCGTGGTTCCGATAGGTGATGCTATCATACATCCATGTTGATGGAGACTTCAACCCACGAAGGGTAACGGTTGCGCGAGTCCATGGAGGGCTCCACCCATGAAGGGTCCACGGAAAAGTAACATTGTCTATCCCACCATGGCCATCACCCACGAAGGACTTGCCTCATTTGGGGTAGATTTTGACGAAGTAGGCGATCTCCTTGCCCTTACAAACTCCTTGGTTCAACTCCACAATCTTGACGGAGGCTCTCAAATGACACCTAATCAATCTAGGAGACACCACTCTCCAAAAGGTAATAGATGGTGTGTTGATGATGAACTCCTTACTCTTGTGCTTCAAATGATAGTCTCCCCAACACTCAACTCTCTCATAGATTTGTATATGGTGGAAAAAAGATTTGAGTGGAAAACAACTTGGGGGAGGCTAGATATCAAGATTCTTGTGGTTGGATTGGAATGTCTTGGTCTCAACACATGAGTAGGTGGTTCTCTCTCAGAAAATGAATGCTGGAAGTGTAGGCATGTTCTGATAGTCTCTTTAATGGAGAGGAGGGTGGAGGGGTATATATAGCCTCCACACAAAATCTAACAGTTACACACCATTTACCAAACTCGATGGGACCAAATACTGAAACTTGGTCAGACCGATATGGTTCAAAATGTGAACATTAGGCTTTTCGGTAGGACCGACAAGATCAACTCGGTGGGACCGATGCGTTAGGGTTAGGGCATAACTTGATCTCGGTTTGACCGATTACTTCAACTCGGTGAGACCGATTTCAGTAATAAGCAAACAGAGAGTTGGTCAGGCAAACTCGGTGGGACCGATCGCTCATTTCGGTGAGACCGAAACGTTACGAAAAGGAAGCAGAGAGTTTGCATTGCGAACTCGGTGGGACCGATCGCTCATCTCGGTGTTGGGGTGTAGTAATTTTAAAGAAAAATTCCTACGCACACGCAAGATCATGGTGATGCATAGCAACGAGAGGGGAGAGTATATCTACGTACCCTCGTAGACCGAAAGCGGAAGCGTTTATCAACGCGGTTGATGTAGTCGTACACCTTCACGATCCGTTCCGACCAAGTACCGAACGTACGGCACCTCCGTGTTCAGCACACGTTCAGCTCGATGACGTCCTCACCTTCTTGATCTAGCAAGATGGGCGAAGTAGTATATAAATTCCGGCAGCACAACGACGTGGTGACGGTGTTGGTGAAGAACAATCTCCACAGGGTTTCGCCTAAGCACTACGAAAACTATTACGGAGGATAAACTAGAGGGGACGGGCACACGGCTTGGTGTTTCTTGATGTGTCTTGGGTACTAGCCCTGCCCCTCTATTTTATATGTTGAGCCTTGGGGTCGAAACTTGGAGTAAAAGCCTCCACAAAGTCGGTTTCACCCGAAAGGCAAGAGTCCTTCTCGGACTCCAGGGCCAGACGCCAGGGCTCCCAGCGTCTGGACCCAGATGCCAGGGACCCTGGCGTCTGGCCCCTGGATTCTGCAAAACTTCCATTTGCGCTTTCCAAAAACCTTGTGGTCTATCCCCTTTGGCCCAAATAAAGTGTTCTCGTACCCAAACATTTCGAGAAACATCCGGAATCCCTTCCGGCGAATTCCGGAACCCTTCCGGAGACCAAACACTATTATCCCATATATCAATATTTATCTCCGGGCCATTCTGGAGTTCCTCGTCATGTCCGTGATCTTATCCGGAACTCCGAACAACATTCGGTTACCAACATACATAACTCATAAATACTATATCGCCAACGAACGTTAAGCGTGCAGACCCTACGGGTTCGAGAACTATGTAGACATGACCAAGACACTTCTCTAGTCAATAACTAATATCGGAACATGGATGCCCATATTGGTTCCTACATATTCTATAAAGATCTTTATCGGTTGAACCGCATAACAACATATGTTGTTCCCTTTGTCATTGGTATGTTACTTGCCCGAGATTCAATCGTCGGTATCTCAATACCTAGTTTAATCTCGTTATCGGCAAGTCTCTTTACTCGTTCTGTAATGCATCATCCTGCAACTAACTCATTAGTTATATTGCTTGCAAGGCTTATAGTGATGTGCATTACCGAGAGGGCCCAGAGATACCTCTCCGACAATCGGAGTGACAAATCCTATTCTCGATCTATGCCAACTCAACGAACACCATCGGAGACACCTGTAGAGCACCTTTATAATCACCCAGTTACGTTGTGACGTTTGGTAGCACACAAAGTGTTCTTCCGGCAATCGGGAGTTGCATAATCGCATAGTCATAGGAACATGTATAAGTCATGAAGAAAGCAATAGCAGTAAACTAAACGATCAAGTGCTAAGCTAACGGAATGGGTCATGTCAATCACATCATTCTCCTAATGATGTGATACCATTAATCAAATGACAACTCATGTCTATGGTTAGGAAACTCAACCATCCTTGATCAACGAGCTAGTCAAGTAGAGGCATACTAGTGACACTATGTTGTCTATGTATTCACACATGTATTATATTTGCGGTTAATACAATTCTATCATGAATAATAAACATTTATCATGATGTGAGGAAATAAATAATAACTTTATTATTGCCTCTAGGGCATATTTTCTTCAGTCTCCCACTGGCACTAGAGTCAATAATCTAGATTACACAGTAATGATTCTAACACCCATGGAGTCTTGGTGCTGATCATGTTTTGCTCGTGGAAGAGGCTTAGTCAACAGGCCTGCAACATTCAGATCCGTATGTATCTTGCAAATCTCTATGTCTCCCACCTGGACTTGACCCCGGATGGAATTGAAGCATCTCTTGATGTGCTTGGTTCACTTGTGAAATCTGGATTCCTTTGCCAAGGCAATTGCACCAGTATTGTCACAAAAGATTTTCATTGGACCCGATGCACTAGGTATGACACCTATATCGGATATGAACTCCTTCATCTAGACTCCTTCATTTGCTGCTTCTGAAGCAGCTATGTACTCCGCTTCACACGTAGATCCTGCCACGACGCTTTGTTTAGAACTGCTCCAACTAACAGCTCCACCGTTCAATATAAACACGTATTCAGTTTGCGATTTAGAATCATCCGGATGAGTGTCAAATCTTGCATCGACGTAACCATTTACGACGAGCTCTTTGTCACCTCCATAAATGAGAAACATATCCTTAGTCCTTTTCAGGTATTTTAGGATGTTCTTGACCGCTGTACAGTGATCCACTCCTGGATTACTTTGGTACCTCCCTGCTAAACTAATAGCAAGGCACACATCAGGTCTGGTACACAGCATTGCGTACATGATAGAGTCTATGGCTGAAGCATAGGGAACAATTTTCATTTTCTCTCTATCTTCTGCAGTGGTCGGGCATTAAGTCTTACTCAACTTCACACCTTGTAACACAGGCAAGAACCCTTTCTTTGCTTGATCCATTTTGAACTTCTTCAAAACTTTATCAAGGTATGTGCTTTGTGAAAGTCCAATTAAGCGTCTTGATCTATCTCTATAGATCTTGATGCCCAATATATAAGCAGCTTCTCCAAGGTCTTTCATTGAAAGACTCTTATTCAAGTATCCTTTTATGCTATCCAGAAATTCTATATCATTTCCAATCAACAATATGTCATCCACATATAATATTAGAAATGCTACAGAGCTCCCACTCACTTTCTTGTAAATACAGGCTTCTCCAAAAGTCTGTATAAAACCATATGCTTTGATCACACTATCAAAACGTTTATTCCAACTCCGAGAGGCTTGCACCAGTCCATAAATGGATCGCTGGAGCTTGCACACTTTGGATCGACAAAACCTTCTGGTTGCATCATATACAACTCTTCTTCCAGAAATCCATTCAGGAATGCAGTTTTGACATCCATTTGCCAAATTTCATAATTATAAAACGCGACAATTGCTAACATGATTCGGACAGACTTAAGCATCGCTACGGGTGAGAAAGTCTCATCATAGTCAACCCTTGAACTTGTCGAAAACCTTTCACAACAAGTCGAGCTTTGTAGACAGTAACATTACCGTCAGCCTCAGTCTTTTTCTTGAAGATCCATTTATTCTCGATGGCTTGCCGATTATCGGGCAAGTCAACCAAAGTCCACACTTTGTGTCTCATACATGGATCCCATCTCAGATTTCATGGCCTCAAGCCATTTTGTGGAATCTGGGCTCACCATCGCTTCTTCATAGTTCGTAGGTTCATCATGGTCAAGTAACATGACTTCCAGAACAGGATTACCATACCACTCTGGTGCGGATCTTACTCTGGTTGACCTACGAGGTTGGGTAGTAACTTGATATGAAGTTTCATGATCATCATTAGCTTCCTCACTAATTGGTGTAGGTGTCACAGGAATCGGTTTCTGTGATGAACTACTTTCCAATAAGGGAGCAGGTACAGTTACCTCATCAAGTTCTACTTTCCTCCCACTCACTTCTTTCGAGAGAAGCTCCTTCTCTAGAAAGGATTCATTCTTAGCAACGAATGTCTTGCCTTCGGATCTGTGATAGAAGGTGTACCCAACAGTCTCTTTGGGTATCCTATGAAGACACATTTCTCCGATTTGGGTTTGAGCTTACCAGGTTGAAGCTTTTTCACATAAGCATCACAACCCCAAACTTTAAGAAACAACAACTTTGGTTTCTTGCCAAACCACAGTTCATAAGGCGTCGTCTCAACGGATTTCAATGGTGCCCTATTTAACGTGAATGCAGCCGTCTGTAAAGCATAACCCCAAAATGATAGCGGTAAATCAGTAAGAGACATCATAGATCGTACCATATCCAGTAAAGTACGATTACGACGTTCGGATACACCATTACGCTGTGGTGTTCCAGGTGGCGTGAGTTGCGAAACTATTCCGCATTGTTTCAAATGTAGACCAAACTCGTAACTCAAATATTCTCCTCCACGATCAGATCGTAGAAACTTTATTTTCTTTTGCGATGATTTCCACTTCACTCTAAAATTCTTGGAACTTTTCAAATGTTTTAGACTTATGTTTCATTAAGTAGATATACCCATATCTGCTCAAATCATCTATGAAGGTGAGAAAATAACGATACCCGCCGCAAGCCTCAATATTCATCGGACCAGATACATCAGTATGTATGATTTCCAATAAATCTGTCGCTCGCTCCATTGTTCCGGAGAACGGCGTTTTAGTCATCTTGCCCATGAGGCATGGTTCGCAAGTACCAAGTGATTCATAATCAAGTGATTCCAGAAGTCCATCAGTATGGAGTTTCTTCATGCGTTTTACACCAATATGACCCAAACGGTAGTGCCACAAATAAGTTGCACTATCATTAGCAACTTTGCATCTTTTGGCTTCAACATTATGAATATGTGTATCACTACTATCGAGATTCAACACAAATAGACCACTCTTCAAGGGTGCATGACCATAAAAGATATTACTCATATAAATAGAACAACCATTATTCTCAGATTTAAATGAATAACCGTCTCGCATCAAAAAAGATCCAGATATAATGTTCATGCTTAACGCTGGCACCAAATAACAATTATTTAGGTATAAAATTAATCCCGAAGGTAGATGTAGAGGTAGCGTGCCGACGACGATCACATCGACTTTGGAACCATTTCCCACGCGCATCGTCTGTTGGGGAACGTTGCAGAAAACAAAAAATTTCCTACGGTTTCACCAAGATCCATCTATGAGTTCATCTAGCAATGAGTGATTGGATTGCATCTACATACCTTTGTAGATCACGCGCGGAAGCGTTCAAAGAACGGGGATGAGGAAGACGTACTCGACGTGATCCAAATCACCGGAGATCCTAGCGCCGAACGGACGGCACCTCCGTGTTCAACACATGTACAGTCAGCGTGACGTCTCCTCCTTCTTGATCCAGCAAGGGGGGAGGAGAGGTTGATGAAGATCCAGCAGCACGACGGCGTGGTGGTGGATGCAGGGCGTCACAGTAGCAGGGCTTCGCCGTATACTGCGAGAGAGAGAGGTGTAGCAGGGGAGAGGGAGGCGCCAAGACTCAAGGTATGGCTGCTCCCTCCCTCCCCCCTTTATATAGGCTCCCCTAGGGGGGGGCCGGCCCTAGGAGATGGGATCTCCTAGGGGGGCGGCGGCCAAGGGTGGAGTAGCCCCCAAGGCAAGGTGGGGCGCCCCCCCACCCCTAGGGTTCCAACCCTAGGCGCATGGGGTGGGCCTAGGGGGGCGCACCAGCCCACTATGGGCTGGTTCCCCTCCCCACTTTGGCCCATGGGGCCCTCCGGGATGGGTGGCCCCACCCGGTGGACCCCCGGGACCCTTCCGGTGGTCCCGGTACAATACCGGTGACCCCGAAACTCTCCCGATGGCCGAAACTGCACTTCCTATATATAATTCTTCACCTCCGGACCATTCCGGAACTCCTCGTGACGTCCAGGATCTCATCCGGGACTCCGAACAACTTTCGGGTTACTGCATATTCATATCTCTACAACCCTAGCGTCACCGAACCTTAAGTGTGTAGACCCTACGGGTTCGGGAGACATGTAGACATGACCGAGACGGCTCTCCGGTCAATAACCAACAGCGGGATCTAGATACCCATGTTGGCTCCCACATGCTCCTCGATGATCTCATCGGATGAACCACGATGTCGAGGATTCAAGCAACCCCGTATACAATTCCCTTTGTCAATCGGTATGTTACTTGCCCGAGATTCGATCGTCGGTATCCCAATACCTCGTTCAATCTCGTTACCGGCAAGTCACTTTACTCGTACCGTAATGCATGATCCCGTGACCAGACACTTGGTCACTTTGAGCTCATTATGATGATGCATTACCGAGTGGGCCCAGAGATACCTCTCCGTCATACGGAGTGACAAATCCCAGTCTTGATCCGTGTCAACCCAACAGACACTTTCGGAGATACCCGTAGTATACCTTTATAGTCACCCAGTTACGTTGTGACGTTTGGTATACCCAGAGCACTCCTACGGTATCCGGGAGTTACACGATCTCATGGTCTAAGGAAAAGATACTTGACATTGGAATAACTCTAGCAAACGAACCATACGATCTTGTGCTATGTTTAGGATTGGGTCTTGTCCATCACATCATTCTCCTAATGATGTGATCCCGTTATCAATGACATCCCATGTCCATAGTCAGGAAACCATGACTATCTGTTGATCAACGAGCTAGTCAACTAGAGGCTTACTAGGGACATGTTGGTGTCTATGTATTCACACATGTATTACGATTTCCGGATAACACAATTATAGCATGAATAAAAGACAATTATCATGAACAAGGAAATATAATAATAATCCTTTTATTATTGCCTCTAGGGCATATTTCCAACAGTCTCCCACTTGCACTAGAGTCAATAATCTAGTTACATTGTGATGAATCGAACACCCATGGAATTCTAGTGTTGATCATGTTTTGCTCTAGGGAGAGGTTTAGTCAACGGATCTGCTACATTCAGGTCCGTATGTACTTTACAAATATCTATGTCTCCATCTTGAACATTTTCACGAATGGAGTTGAAGCGACGCTTGATGTGCCTTGTCTTCTTGTGAAACCTGGGCTCCTTGGCAAGAGCAATAGCTCCAGTGTTGTCACAAAAGAGCTTGATCGGCCCCGACGCATTGGGTATGACTCCTAGGTCGGTGATGAACTCCTTCATCCAAATTGCTTCATGCGCTGCCTCCGAGGCTGCCATGTACTCCGCTTCACATGTAGATCCCGCCACGATGCTCTGCTTGCAACTGCACCAGCTTACTGCCCCACCATTCAAAATATACACGTATCCGGTTTGTGACTTAGAGTCATCCAGATCTGTGTCGAAGCTAGCGTCGACGTAACCTTTTACGACGAGCTCTTCGTCACCTCCATAAACGAGAAACATTTCCTTAGTCCTTTTCAGGTACTTCAGGATATTCTTGACCGCTGTCCAGTGTTCCTTGCCGGGATTACTTTGGTACCTTCCTACCAAACTCACGGCAAGGTTTACATCAGGTCTGGTACACAGCATGGCATACATAATAGAACCTATGGCTGAGGCATAGGGGATGACACTCATCTCTTCTATATCTTCTGCCGTGGTCGGACATTGAGCTGAGCTCAATTTCACACCTTGCAACACAGGCAAGAACCCCTTCTTAGACTGATCCATATTGAACTTCTTCAATATCTTATCAAGGTATGTGCTTTGTGAAAGACCTATGAGGCGTCTTGATCTATCTCTGTAGATCTTGATGCCTAATATATAAGCAGCTTCTCCAAGGTCCTTCATTGAAAAACTCTTATTCAAGTAGGCCTTAATGCTGTCCAAAAGCTCTATATCATTTCCCATCAAAAGTATGTCATCTACATATAATATGAGAAATGCTACAGAGCTCCCACTCACTTTCTTGTAAACGCAGGCTTCTCCATAAGTCTGCATAAACCCAAACGCTTTGATCATCTCATCAAAGCGAATGTTCCAACTCCGAGATGCTTGCACCAGCCCATAAATCGAGCGTTGGAGCTTGCACACCTTGTCAGCATACTTAGGATCGACAAAACCTTCCGGCTGCATCATATACAATTCTTCCTTAAGGAAACCATTAAGGAATGCCGTTTTGACGTCCATTTGCCATATTTCATAATCATAGAATGCGGCAATTGCTAACATGATTCGGACGGACTTCAGCTTCGCTACCGGTGAGAAAGTCTCATCGTAGTCAACCCCTTGAACTTGTCGATAACCCTTAGCGACAAGCCGAGCTTTATAGATGGTCACATTACCATCCGCGTCTGTCTTCTTCTTAAAGATCCATTTATTTTCTATGGCTCGCCGCTCTACGGGCAAGTCAGTCAAAGTCCATACTTCGTTTTCATACATGGATCCTATCTCGGATTTCATGGCTTCCAGCCATTTGTCGGAATCCGGGCCCGCCATCGCTTCTTCATAGTTCGAAGGTTCACCGTTGTCTAACAACATGATTTCCAAGACAGGGTTGCCGTACCAATCTGGTGCGGAACGTGTCCTTGTGGACCTTCGAATTTCAGTAGGAGCTTGATCAGAAGTATCTTGATCATCATCATTAACTTCCTCTCTAGTCGGTGCAGGCACCTCAGGAACATTTTCTTGAGTTGCGCCATTTTCCGGTTCAAGAGGTAATACTTCATCAAGTTCTACTTTCCTCCCACTTACTTCTTTCGAGAGAAACTCCTTCTCTAGAAAGGATCCATTCTTGGCAACAAAGATCTTGCCTTCGGATCTGAGGTAGAAGGTATACCCAATAGTTTCTTTAGGGTATCCTATGAAGACGCATTTTTCCGACTTGGGTTCGAGCTTTTCAGGTTGAAGTTTCTTGACATAAGCATCGCATCCCCAAACTTTTAGAAACGACAGCTTAGGTTTCTTCCCAAACCATAATTCATACGGTGTCGTCTCAACGGATTTCGACGGAGCCCTATTTAAAGTGAATGCGGCAGTCTCTAAAGCATAGCCCCAAAAAGATAGCGGTAAATCGGTAAGAGACATCATAGATCGCACCATATCTAATAGAGTGCGATTACGACGTTCGGACACACCATTACGCTGAGGTGTTCCAGGCGGCGTGAGTTGTGAAACTATTCCACATTTTCTTAAGTGTGTGCCAAACTCGTGACTCAAGTATTCTCCTCCACGATCTGATCGCAGGAACTTGATTTTCCTGTCACGTTGATTCTCAACCTCACTCTGAAATTCCTTGAACTTTTCAAAGGTCTCAGACTTGTGTTTCATTAAGTAGACATACCCATATCTACTCAAGTCATCAGTGAGGGTGAGAACATAACGATAGCCACCGCGAGCCTCAACACTCATTGGACCGCACACATCAGTATGTATGATTTCCAATAAGTTGGTTGCTCGCTCCATTGTTCCTGAGAACGGAGTCTTGGTCATTTTACCCATGAGGCATGGTTCGCACGTGTCAAATGATTCGTAATCAAGAGACTCTAAAAGTCCATCAGCATGGAGCTTCTTCATGCGTTTGACACCTATGTGACCAAGGCGGCAGTGCCACAAGTATGTGGGACTATCATTATCAATCTTACATCTTTTGGTACTCACACTATGAACATGTGTAGCATTACGCTCGAGATTCATTAAGAATAAACCATTCACCATCGGAGCATGACCATAAAACATATCTCTCATATAAATAGAACAACCATTATTCTCGGATTTAAATGAGTAGCCATCTCGAATTAAACGAGATCCTGATACAATGTTCATGCTCAAAGCTGGCACTAAATAACAATTATTAAGGTTTAAAACTAATCCTGAAGGTAAATGTAGAGGTAGCGTGCCGACGGCGATCACATTGACCTTGGAACCATTCCCGACGCGCATCGTCACCTCGTCCTTCGCCAGTCTCCGCTTATTCCGCAGCTCCTGTTTTGAGTTACAAATGTGAGCAACCGCACCGGTATCAAATACCCAGGAGCTACTACGAGTACTGGTAAGGTACACATCAATTACATGTATATCACATATACCTTTCGTGATGCCGGCCTTCTTGTCCGCTAAGTATTTGGGGCAGTTCCGCTTCCAGTGACCACTTCCCTTGCAATAAAAGCACTCAGTCTCGGGCTTGGGTCCATTCTTTGGCTTCTTCCCGGCAGCTTGCTTGCCGGGCGCGGCAACTCCCTTGCCGTCCTTCTTGAAGGCTTTCTTACCCTTGCCCTTCTTGAACTTAGTGGTTTTATTCACCATCAACACTTGATGTTCCTTTTTGACTTCTACCTCTGCTGATTTCAGCATTGCAAATACTTCAGGAATGGTCTTTTCCATCCCCTGCATATTGAAGTTCATCACAAAGCTCTTGTAGCTCGGTGGAAGCGACTGAAGGATTCTGTCAATGACCGCGTCATCCGGGAGATTAACTCCCAGCTGAGTCAAGCGGTTATGCAACCCAGACATAGTGAGTATGTGCTCACTGACAGAACTGTTTTCCTCCATCTTACAGCTGAAGAACTTGTCGGAGACTTGATATCTCTCGACCCGGGCATGAGCTTGGAAAACCATTTTCAGCTCTTCGAACATCTCATATGCTCCGTGTCTCTCAAAACGCTTTTGGAGCCCCGGCTCTAAGCTGTAAAGCATGCCGCACTGAACGAGGGAGTAGTCATCGGTACGTGCCTGCCAAGCGTTCATAACGTCTTGTTCTGCAGGGAGAACAGGTGCGTCACCTAGCGGTGCTTGTAGGACATAATCTTTCTTGGCAGCTATGAGGATGATCCTCAGGTTCCGGACCCAGTCCGTGTAGTTGCTGCCATCGTCTTTCAGCTTGGTTTTCTCTAGGAACGCGTTGAAGTTGAGGACTACGTTGGCCATTTGATCTACAAGACATATTGTAAAAATTTAGACTAAGTTCATGATAATTAAGTTCATCTAATCAAATTATTCAATGAACTCCCACTTAGATAGACATCCCTCCAGTAATCTAAGTATAACATGATCCGAGTTAACTAGGCCGTGTCCGATCATCACGTGAGACGGACTAGTCAACATCGGTGAACATCTTCATGTTGATCGTATCTTCTATACGACTCATGCTCGACCTTTCGGTCTTCTGTGTTCCGAGGCCATGTCTGTACATGCTAGGCTCGTCAAGTCAACCTAAGTGTTTGCATGTGTAAATCTGTCTTACACCCGTTGTATGTGAACGTTGGAATCTAACACCCGATCATCACGTGGTGCTTCGAAACAACGAACTGTCGCAACGGTGCACAGTTAGGGGGAACACTTTCTTGAAATTATTATGAGGGATCATCTTATTTACTACCGTCGTTCTAAGTAAACAAGATGCAGAAACATGATAAACATCACATGCAATCAAATAATAAAAGTGACATGATATGGCCAATATCACATAGCTCCTTTGATCTCCATCTTGGGGCTCCATGATCATCTTGTCACCAGCATGACACCATGATCTCCATCATCATGATCTCCATCATCGTGTCTCCATAAAGTTGCTCGCCAACTATTACTTCTACTACTATGGCTAACACGTTTAGCAATAAAGTAAAGTAATTTACATGGCGTTTCTCAATGACACGCAGGTCATACAAAAAATAAAGACAACTCCTATGGCTCCTGCCGGTTGTCATACTCATCGACATGCAAGTCGTGATTCCTATTACAATAGCATGAACATCTCATACATCACATATATATCATTCATCATTCATCACAACTTTGGCCATATCATATCACAAAGCACTTGCTGCAAAAACAAGTTAGACGTCCTCTAATTGTTGTTGCAAGTTTTACGTGGCTGAAATAGGGTTCTAGCAAGAACGTTTTCTTACCTACGTGAAAGCCACAACGTGATTTGTCAACTTCTATTTACCCTTCATAAGGACCCTTTTCATCAAATCCGCTCCAACTAAAGTGGGAGAGACAGACACCCGCCAGCCACCTTATGCAACTAGTGCATGTCAGTCGGTGGAACCGGTCTCACGTAAGCGTACGTGTAAGGTTGGTCCGGGCCGCTTCATCCCACAATACCGTTGAAGCAAAATAAGACTAGTAGCGGCAAGAAAGTTGACAACATCTACGCCCACAACAAATTGTGTTCTACTCGTGCAAAAGGAACTACGCATAGACCTAGCTCATGATGCCACTGTTGGGGAACGTTGCAGAAAACAAAAATTTCCTACGGTTTCACCAAGATCCATCTATGAGTTCATCTAGCAACGAGTGATTGGATTGCATCTACATACCTTTGTAGATCACGCGCGGAAGCGTTCAAAGAACGGGGATGAGGAAGACGTACTCGACGTGATCCAAATCACCGGAGATCCTAGCGCCGAACGGACGGCACCTCCGTGTTCAACACACGTACGGTCAGCGTGACGTCTCCTCCTTCTTGATCCAGCAAGGGGGGAGGAGAGGTTGATGAAGATCCAGCAGCACGACGGCGTGGTGGTGGATGCAGGGCGTCACAGTAGCAGGGCTTCGCCGTATACTGCGGGAGAGAGAGGTGTAGCAGGGGAGAGGGAGGCGCCAAGACTCAAGGTATGGCTGCCCCCTCCCTCCCCCCTTTATATAGGCTCCCCTAGGGGGGGCGCCGGCCCTAGGAGATGGGATCTCCTAGGGGGGCGGCGGCCAAGGGTGGAGTAGCCCCCAAGGCAAGGTGGGGCGCCCCCCCACCCCTAGGGTTCCAACCCTAGGCGCATGGGGTGGGCCTAGGGGGGCGCACCAGCCCACTATGGGCTGGTTCCCCTCCCCACTTTGGCCCATGGGGCCCTCCGGGATGGGTGGCCCCACCCGGTGGACCCCCGGGACCCTTCCGGTGGTCCCGGTACAATACCGGTGACCCCGAAACTCTCCCGGTGGCCGAAACTGCACTTCCTATATATAATTCTTCACCTCCGGACCATTCCGGAACTCCTCGTGACGTCCAGGATCTCATCCGGGACTCCGAACAACTTTCGGGTTACTGCATATTCATATCTCTACAACCCTAGCGTCACCGAACCTTAAGTGTGTAGACCCTACGGGTTCGGGAGACATGTAGACATGACCGAGACGGCTCTCCGGTCAATAACCAACAGCGGGATCTGGATACCCATGTTGGCTCCCACATGCTCCTCGATGATCTCATCGGATGAACCACAATGTCGAGTATTCAAGCAACCCCGTATACAATTCCCTTTGTCAATCGGTACGTTACTTGCCCGAGATTTGATCGTCGGTATCCCAATACCTCGTTCAATCTCGTTACCGGCAAGTCACTTTACTCGTACCGTAATGCATGATCCCGTGACCAGACACTTGGTCACTTTGAGCTCATTATGATGATGCATTACCGAGTGGGCCCAGAGATACCTCTCCGTCATACGGAGTGACAAATCCCAGTCTTGATCCGTGTCAACCCAACAGACACTTTCGGAGATACCCGTAGTATACCTTTATAGTCACCCAGTTACGTTGTGACGTTTGGTATACCCAGAGCACTCCTACGGTATCCGGGAGTTACACGATCTCATGGTCTAAGGAAAAGATACTTGACATTGGAATAACTCTAGCAAACGAACCATACGATCTTGTGCTATGTTTAGGATTGGGTCTTGTCCATCACATCATTCTCCTAATGATGTGATCCCGTTATCAATGACATCCCCATGTCCATAGTCAGGAAACCATGACTATCTGTTGATCAACGAGCTAGTCAACTAGAGGCTTACTAGGGACATGTTGGTGTCTGTGTATTCACACATGTATTACAATTTCCGGATAACACAATTATAGCATGAATAAAAGACAATTATCATGAACAAGGAAATATAATAATAATCCTTTTATTATTGCCTCTAGGTCATATTTCCAACATCATCACCTCGTCCTTAGCTAGTCTTCGCTTAATCTGTAGTCCCTGTTTCGAGTTGCAAATATTAGCAACAGAACCAGTATCAAATACCCAGGTGCTACTGCGAGCTCTAGTAAGGTACACATCAATAACATGTATATCACATATACCTTTGTTCACCTTGCCATCCTTCTTATCCGCCAAATACTTGGGGCAGTTCCGCTTCCAGTGACCAGTCTATTTGTAGTAGAAGCACTCAGTCTCTGGCTTAGGTCCAAACTTGGGTTTCTTCTCCTGAGCATCAACTTGCTTGCCGTTCTTTTTGAATTTAACCTTCTTCTTCCCTTTACCCTTTTTCTTGAAACTGGTGGTCTTGTTAACCATCAACACTTGATGCTCCTTCTTGATTTCTACCTCCGCCGCTTTTAGCATAGCGAAGAGCTCGGGAATCGTCTTATCCATCCCTTGCATATTATAGTTCATCACGAAGCTCTTGTAGCTTGGTGGCAGTGATTGAAGAACTCTGTCAATGACACTATCAACAGGAAGATTAACTCCTAGTTGAGTCAAGTGGTTATGGTACCCAGACATTTTGAGTATATGTTCACTGACAGAACTATTCTCCTCCATCTTGCAGTTGTAGAACTTATTGGAGACTTCATATCTCTCAGTCCGGGCATTTGCTTGAAATATTAACTTCAACTCCTGGAACATCTCATATGCTCCATGACGTTCAAAATGTCGTTGAAGTCCCGGTTCTAAGCCGTAAAGCATAGAACACTGAACTATCGAGTAGTCACCAGCTTTGCTCTACCAGACGTTCTTAACGTCGTCAGTAGCATCTGCAGCAGGCCTGGTACCCAGTGGTGCTTCCAGGACATAATTCTTCTGTGCAACAATGAGGATAATCCTCAAGTTACGAATCCAATCCGTGTAATTGCTACCATCATCTTTCAACTTTGCTTTCTCAAGGAACGCATTAAAATTCAACGGAACAACAACACGGGCCATCTATCTACAATAACATAGACAAGCAAAATACTATCAGGTACTAAGTTCATGATAAAATTTAAGTTCAGTTAATCATATTACTTAAGAACTCCCACTTAGATAGACATCCCTCTAATCATCTAAGTGATCACGTGATCCATATCAACTAAACCATGACCGATCATCACGTGAGATGGAGTAGTTTTTGATACGTCCATTTTGCATCATACTTTTATATTGATATTTATTGCATTATGGACTATTATTACACATTATGTCACAATACTTATGCCTTTTCTCTCTTATTTTACAAGGTTTACATGAAGAGGGGGAATGCCGGCAGCTGGGTTTCTGGGCTGGAAAAGGAGCAAATATTAGAGACCTATTCTGCACAACTCCAAAAGTCCTGAAACTTCATGGAAGTTCTTTCCAGAATATATAAAACATACTGAGCGAAGAAAGTTCCAGAGGGGGGCCACACCCTGGCCACGAGGGTGGGGGGCGCGCCCTACCCCCCGGCCGCGCCCCTGCCTCGTGGGCCCCCTGGTGGCCCTCCGATGCCCATCTTCTGCTATATGAGATATTTCGTCTGAGAAAAAATAATAAGCAAGATTTCGGGAAGAAACTCCGCCACCACGAGGCGGAACCTTGGCGGAACCAATCTAGGGCTCCGGTGGAGCTGTTCTGCCGAGGAAACTTCCCTCTGGGAGGGGGAAATCATCACCATCGTCATCATCAACGATCCTCTCATCGGGAGGGGGTCAATCTCCATCAACATCTTCACCAGCACCATCTTATCTCAAACCCTAGTTCATCTCTTGTATCCAATCTTTGTATCCAAACCTCAGATTGGTACCTGTGGGTTGCTAGTAGTGTTGATTACTCCTTGTAGTTGATGCTAGTTGGTTTACTTGGTGGAAGATCATATGTTCAGATCCAATATGCATATTAATACCCCTCTGATTATGAACATGAATATGCTTTGTGAGTAGTTACGTTTGTTCCTGAGGACATGGGAGAAGTCTTGCTATTAGTAGTCATGTGAATTTGGTATTCGTTCGATATTTTGATGAGATGTATGTTGTCATCCCTCTAGTGGTGTCATGTGAACGTCGACTACATGACACTTCACCATTGTTTGGGCCTAGAGGGAGGCATTGGGAAGTAATAAGTAGATGATGGGCTGCTAGAGTGACAGAAGCTTAAACCCTAGTTTATGCGTTGCTTCGTAAGGGGCTGATTTGGATCCATATGTTTCATGCTATGGTTAGGTTTACCTTAATACTCCTGTTGTAGTTGCGGATGCTTGCAATAGGGGTTAATCATAAGTGGGATGCTTTTCCAAGTAAGGACAGTGCCCAAGCACCGGTCCACCCACATATCAAATTATCAAAGTACCGAACACGAATCATATGATCGTGATGAAAACTAGCTTGACGATAATTCCCATGTGTCCTCGGGAGCGCTTTTCTTCATATAAGAGTTTGTCCAGGCTTTACTTTGCTACAAAAAGGATTGGGCCATCTTGCTGCACCTTATTTACTTTTATTACTTGCTACTTGTTACCAATTACCTTATCACAAAACTATCTGTTACCGATAATTTCAGTGCTTGCAGAGAATACCTTACTGAAAACTGCTTATCATTTCCTTCTGCTCCTCGTTGGGTTCGACACTCTTACTTATCGAAAAGGCCACAATAGATCCCCTACACTTGTGGGTCATCAGTTTTCAACGGTGAACATCTCTATGTTGATCATATCTACTATATGATTCACACCCGACCTTTTGGTCTCAGTGTTTCGAGGCCATATCTGCATATGTTAGGCTCGTTAAGTTTAACCCGAGTATTCTGCGTGTGTAAAACAGTCTTACACCCGTTGTAGATGAACATTGAGCTTATCACACCCGATCATCACGTGGTGTCTCGGCACGACGAACTTTGGCAACGGTGCATACTCAGGGAGAACACTTTTACCTTGAAATTTAGTGAGATATCATCTTATAATGCTACCGTCAAAAAAAGCAAAATAAGATGCATAAAGGATAATCATCACATGCAATCAATATAAGTGATATGATATGGCCATCATCATCTTGTGCCTTTGATCTCCATCTCCAAAGCACCGTCATGATCACCATCGTCACCGGCGCGACACCTTGATATCCATCGTAGCATCATTGTCGTCTCGCCATCTATTGCTTCTACGACTATCGCTACCGCTTAGTGATAAAGTAAAGCAATTACAGGGCGATTGCATTGCATACAATAAAGCGACAACCATATGGCTCCTGCTAGTTGCCGATAACTCCATTACAAAACATGATCATCTCATACAATAAATATAGCATCATGTTTTGACCATATCACATCACAACATGCCCTGCAAAAACAAGTTAGACGTCCTCTACTTTGTTGTTGCAAGTTTTACGTGGCTGCTACGGGCTGAGCAAGAACCGTTCTTACCTATGCATCAAAACCGCAACGATAGTTCGTCAAGTTAGTGTTATTTTAACCTTCTCAAGGACCGGGCGTAGTCACACTTGGTTCAACTAAAGTTGGAGAAACTGACACCCGCCAGCCACCTGTGTGCAAAGCACGTCAGTAGAACTAGTCTCGCGTAAGCGTACGCGTAATGTCGGTCCAGGCCGCTTCATCCAACAATACCGTCGAACTAAAGTATGGCATATTGGTAAGCAGTATGACTTGTATCACCCACAACTCACTTGTGTTCTACTCGTGCATATAACATCTACGCATAAACCTGGCTCTGATACCACTATTGGGGAACGTAGTAATTTCAAAAAAAATTCCTACGCACACGCAAGATCATGGTGATGCATAGCAACGAGAGGGGAGAGTATGTCTACGTACCCTCGTAGACCTAAAGCGGAAGCGTTTATCAACGCGGTTGATGTAGTCGTACACCTTCACGATCCGTCCCGATCAAGTACCGAATGTACGGCACCTCCGCGTTCAGCACACGTTCACTACGAAAACTATTACGAAGGATAAACTAGAGGGGACGGGCACACGGCTTGGTGTTTCTTGATGTGTCTTGGGTGCTAGCCCTGCCCCTCTATTTATATGTTGAGCCTTGGGGTTGAAACTTGGAGTAAAAGCCTCCACAAAGTCGGTTTCACCCGAAAGGCAAGAGTCCTTCTTGGACTCCAGGGCCAGACACCAGGGTTCCCGGCGTCTGGGCCCAGACGCCAGGGACCCTAGCGTCTGGCCCCTGGACTCCGCAAAACTTCCTTTTGTCCTTTCCAAAAACCTTGTGGGCTTTCCCCTTTGGCCCAAATAAAGTGTTCTCGTGCCCAAACATTTTGGGAAACATCCGGAACCCCTTCCGGTGAATTCCGGAACCCTTCCGGAGACCAAACACTATTATCCCATATATCAAACTTTATCTCTGAACCATTCTAGAGTTCCTCGTCATGTCCGTGATCTTATCCGGAACTCTGAACAACATTCGGTTACCAACATACATAACTCATAAATACTATATCGTTAACGAACATTAAGCATGCGGACCCTACGGGTTCGAGAACTATGTAGACATGACCGAGACACTTCTCTCGTCAATAACCAATAGCGGAACCTGGATGCCCATATTGTCTCCTACATATTCTACGAAGATCTTTATCGGTCAAACCGCATAACAATATATGTTGTTCCCTTTGTCATCGGTATGTTACTTGCCCGAGATTTGATCGTCGGTATCTCAATACCTAGTTCAATCTCGTTACCGGCAAGTCTCTTTACTCGTTCCGTAATGCATCATCCCGTAACTAACTCATTAGTCACATTGCTTGCAAGGCTTGTAGTGATGTGCATTACCGAGAGGGCCCAGAGATACCTCTCCGACAATCAGAGTGACAAATCCTAATCTCAATCTATGCCAACTCAACAAGTACCATCGGAGACACCTGTAGAGCACCTTTATAATCACCCAGTTACGTTGTGACATTTGGTAGCACACAAAGTGTTCCTCCGGTAATCGGGAGTTGCATAATCTCATAGTCATAGGAACATGTATAAGTCATGAAGAAAGCAATAGCAGTAAACTAAAACGATCAAGTGTTAAGCTAACGGAATGGGTCAAGTCAATCACATCATTCTCCTAATGATGTGATCCCGTTTATCAAATGACAACTCATGTCTATGGTTAGGAAACATAACCATCTTTGATCAACGAGCTAGTCAAGTAGAGGCATACTAGTGACACTATGTTTGTCTATGTATTCACACATGTATTATGTTTCCGGTTAATACAATTCTAGCATGAATAATAAACATTTATCATGATATGAGGAAATAAATAATAACTTTATTATTGCCTCTAGGGCATATTTCCTTCACTCGGTTGGATCGAAACTTTACGAATGGAAACAGAGAGTTTGCAATCCCATCTTGGTGAGACCGAGATCCCTATCGGTGAGACCGAACTGATTAGGGTTTCTGGCTATGGCTGTGTCAAGTGAACTCGGTGGCGCCGGATGGATCAAATCGGTGGGCCGAGTTTGACTTTAGGTTTAGTACATATGTGGAAATGAGAAAGTGGTTGAGGGCTTTTGGAGCATATCACTAAGCATTTTGAGCAAGCAAGCCATTAAGCAACACCTCATCCCCTTTTAATAGTATTGGCTTTTCCTATGGACTCAGTGTGATCTTGGATCACTAAAATTAAAATATAGAGTCTTGAGCTTTTGCCAATATGTGTCCTTAGCATTTTGAGGGGTCCACATCTCTAGTCCATGCCATGCCAATCATTGAACTTTCTGCAATGATTATCTTGAAAGAATATTAGTTCAATGAGCTATATGTTGTTATGAATTACCAAAACCACCCAGGGATTAGTTGCACTTTAAATCTCTCCCTTTTTGGTAATTGATGACAACATATAGATCAAAGCTTCGAAAAATGATAATAAGAATGAAATACATCTTCGCTTTGAGAAGTATGTGATAAGTAAGAGCGCCCCCTAAATCTGTGCATTATGTAAAATTTGTTTTTGAATGCAAATGTACAACCGATTAGGATTATGGGTTACTCTTACATGTCACATACATCTCGGTGGAGTGCTCCAAATGATAAATTATGGAATATACACTCATCAACAAGACAAAGTGTGAATGATCATACATAAAAGATATAGAATATCATCATCCAAGCACAAACATTAAAGTATGATATGATCAAGCACATGACCATACAAGTATCTCACACACACATAAATAGAGTATCATCCAAACAAGCAATCAAATAACTAGCAAAAGAGAGACAAAAAGAAGCAAACACTACAAAAAAATACACTTCTGTGATGATACGTGTTTGTCACAGTAGGTCACTTTTTTTGTCATGCATGTACATCCATGACAAATTTATGACAGAATCAAGATAGTCATACCTGTGCTGTCGTAGAAGTGTTCCATGACATTACCAAAATTATCATCACGGAAGTGTCCACTTGCATGATGATAAATCGCGTGTCACAGAAGTGCTTTCGTCAAGGGTGACCGGCACGTGGCATCCACCGTAACGGAACGCCGTTAAGCTATCGGGTCGAGTTTTGGATCTGATAACCCATTAACAGCCCCGACCAATGGGGATTTTCCACGTGTAAAATCATCATTGGCTGGAGGAAACACATGTAGGCTCATCGTTGGGACAGATGTCAACCACTCATTGGACGGAAGGCGCCTATGATACGTCGACACGTGGCACGACCCAACAGAGGCCCATTCCTGTGAAAAGGCCGGCCCGTTTGACTTAGTCAAAAGCTGGCGGGCCGGCCCATGGAAAGCCTGTTAACGGCCTGTTCGAATATAGCCCATTTACAGCCCGCTAACCCAAGGCCCGTTACACCCTATCCGAATTAGGCCCAGTAGCGTCATCTGGGCCATCCAATATGATTCCAGCCCGTTTTCACTTCTGGCCCATGTATGGCCCATGACGTCTTTTGGCCCAGATGAGGCCCTATGTAACTCTTGGCCTACTAACGGCCCGTGGTGAAACTGGGCCGTAATGAACAGTGTATCACTCTACACCCATTAACGGCCCATGGTGAAACTGGCCCGTAATGAACAGTGTATCACTTTATACCCATTAACGGCCCATTATTCCGTTGGGCCGTTTCCAGCCCATGTTATCTTTCGGCCTTCTCAGAGCCCATTTATTCTTGGGCTCATTTCTAGCATTCGTTTACTTATGGCCCGTTACTGTCATTTTCTGCTTGTGGGCCAAATTCAGCCCGTGGTTATAGTCGGCCCGTTTGTGGTCCGTTAATACGTTGGGCCGATTTCATAGCATCATCAAATACGGCCTATTAATGATGGCCCGTTATGGTCGGCCCATGAACGGACGATTCCAACTCTAGCCCATTTATGGCCATAATGCAGTCTGTTTGGCCCATGTTTGGCCAATCGATAATACGGCCCGTATAAGGCCCATTGATAATACGACCCGCAGAAGGCCCATTGTTTCTACGGCCCGTAGAAGGCCCATTGTTTCTACGGCCCGTAGAAGGCCCACTGTTTCTACGGCCAGTAGGAGGCCCAGTGTCACTACAGTAAATATTAGCCCATGGTTATTGTGGCCTAGTTTTAAAAAATAGGTTATTGCAGCCACTAGCTAACCGTGGAAAAAGAACTGCAATGACTACAAGCAAACAAATAAACAAGACAACAAGGAAATAAATAAGCAAGCAACTAACGCTAGGCTATCACGGCTATTACACATATTACATCCACTAGGCATCAAAGTTCGCCACCAGTGCAAATATAGGGAACAAAGCAACATATCATATACACTGGTTGTCAAAGTTGGCGACCAGCGCAAATAAACGCCGCAGCAAAACAAATCCAGAACTGAAACCACTTCAGAAGATCTCAAGAAACAATATCCTGGGTACCCATAATGCTGGCAAGATGCTTAGCAAGCTTATTAACTTTATCTTGTTTGGCGCTTAAATCCTCCAGCGCTTGCTGTTACACCAGAAAATATGCATCTGAATTCTGCAGGGACTTCCTTAGTCCTTCAGCTTCCTGTCGCAGCACATCTGATCGATGTCTTTCAACTTGAAGTTGAGACTCAAGAAAATGAACTGATTCAGGCAGCTAGTTTGGAGAGCTTGTGCCAGCAGTAGTGGCCAGTAACTCGAACACTACATCAAGACAGGACTTTTGGGTTCCCTCACCATCGTCAAGATAGTTTTTATCAGCTTTCTTGGAGACCAACAGGGATGTCTCACTATCTTGAACCTTATCTACATTACTTCCTTTACCATTGGATAACGCGGTACTGTTCTCCAATATTTTGTCCGCATTCTAAAAGAGAAACAAGTAGACACATCACATGTTTACCATGTTGTATATGAAACTCATTTTGGTAAATGAGTTCAGTAGTAAAGTGGACATGATAACAACATGAAACAAACATATATCTATGTACCATGGTCACTTTATGGTCTATACCATTCTAGTTTTTGTTGCCAAATCAAGATAGAGACACAGTTCAAATAATATTTGTTCAAGACAAAGCAGAATAGACATAATATAAGTGTGGGTAACTATAGAGCAATAACAACACTTGTAATGTGCATGACATGAGAACTGTTTATTCAATTGAAACTAAAATCAACATAGAGCAGGTTACAACAGCAAACCAGTTAAAGAAACAGGTTTAAAACATACCTGTTGCGCCATTGGAGTTTCAATTCCATCCTTCAAATTTGAAAATAGTTGGTATGAGTAAATACAGTCATGCAAGAGCAAATGAGTATGAACCATAGCTACAGAACCTGACCTGAGAACAAATCTTCTTCTCCTTTAAGCGTTGAGTTGGGATTTGGAGTGGTGGTCCTCGTGCTTTGGGCACTGCAACTCCCTTACTAACTGCTCGTGTTTGGGTGCTCTGTGGTGGAGACGGTGCTGTGTCAACTGGAACTGGGTTACTATCTGTCGGGGTTGGGGTTAGAAGGGGTGTAGCTGGTTCTCTGTCCAACTGGGTAGGGGTACAATCTGCGAGAGTCTGGGTTATGTGTGGTGGATCTGGTCCTTGGGCAAGTACAACCGTGGTTCTATCTGCATCAACTGGTAGCACTATCTTTTCTGAAGACCGTGTTGTTACTCCCTTAGATACTGCCATCACGCTCTCCAATTCAAATGGCTGATAAACAAGAAAAGTAATTGAAAGTATAGACATTGTATGATAGACAGGTGCAATGGATAGTGGGGAATAAAAGAGGGCATGAAATAATTCATATTTATGTTGTCTAACCAAACAGGATAGCATGACACAATTTCACATATATGATGGCTAACTAAACAGGATAGCATGACACAATTTCATATTATGATGGCTAACTAAAAAAGATGGAAAGACATAGTTCAAAATATGAGACTATGTAAACAGGATGACATGACATAACTATATAATGTGTTTATTAAATAGGTTGGCATGCCATAATTCACATACATTCACGGATAGAATGCCATAATTCAAAATATAATGACTGTAAACACTAAACAGGATGAGATGATATAACTATATGATGTCTTTATTAAATGGGTTGCCATGCCATAATTCAGATAGATGATGTGTATGTACTATGTAAACATGATGGCATGATATAATTCAAATATATGATTTATATAGTAAGCAAGTAAGCAGATGGCAATCCATATATGATGTAAAAACTAAGCAATGCAAGACAACATGCATGACATGGGTAATATAACCCTGCCAAGTTTCAGCATAGACCTCAGGGGGTCCTCCCAATTTCATATTATGATGGCTAACTAAAAAAGATGGAAAGACATAGTTCAAAATATGAGACTATGTAAACAGGATGACATGACATAACTATATAATGTGTTTATTAAATAGGCTGGCATGCCATAATTCACATACATTCACGGATAGAATGCCATAATTCAAAATATGATGACTGTAAACACTAAACAGGATGAGATGATATAACCATATGATGTCTTTATTAAATGGGTTGCCATGCCATAATTCAGATAGATGATGTGTATGTACTATGTAAACATGATGGCATGATATAATTCAAATATATGATTTATATAGTAAGCAAGTAAGCAGATGGCAATCCATATATGATGTAAAAACTAAGCAATGCAAGACAACATGCATGACATGGGTAATATAACCCTGCCAAGTTTGGGGTCCTCCCAATTCGCCCCCCCTTTCCTATTCCTATTCAGAGTAGGAAGGGAAGAGGGGGAAGGGGGAATCCTATTCCATTTTCCCTTTCCTCCTTCCCCTTTTCTACTCCAATTTTTCCATCCCATATGGGAGGGGTGCACCAGCCCCTGAGGGGATGGTCTGTCCCCCTCTTGTCCCATTAAGGTCCATATAGTTGCTGGGGGATGCCCGGAACCCCTTCTGGTGACCCGATATGCACCAGGTACCCCTGGAACACTTCCGGTGTCTGAATATCATCATCCAATATATGAATCTTTACCTATTGACCATTTCGAGACTCCTCGTCATGTCCGTGATCTCATCCGGGACTCCAAAAAAAATTCGGTCACGAAATCACATAACTCATATAATACAAAATCATCATCGAATGTTAAGCGTGCGCACCCTATGGGTTCGAGAACTATGTAGACATGACCGAGACACCTCTCCAGTCAATAACCAACAGCGGAACCTAGATGCTCATATTGGTTCCCACATATTCTACGAAGATCTTTATCGGTCGTACCGTAATGACAACATACATTATTCCCTTTGTCATCGGTATGTTACTTGCCCGAGATTCGATCGTTAGTATCTCCATACCTAGTTCAATCTCGTTACCGGCAAGTCTCTTTACTCGTTCTTTAATGCATCGTCCCGCAACTAACTTATTAGTCACATTGCTTGCAAGGCTTATTATGATGTGCATTACCGAGAGGGCCCAGAGATACCTCTCTGATACTCAGAGTGAGAAATCCTAATCTCGATCTATGCCAACCCAACAAACACCTTCGGAGATACCTGTAGAGCATCTTTATAATCACCCAGTTACCTTGTGCCGTTTGATAGCACACAAGGTATTCCTTTGGTATCCGGGAGTTGCATAATCTCATAGTCAAAGGAATATGTATATGACATGAAGAAAGCAATAGCAATAAAACTTAACGATCATTATGCTAAGCTAACGGATGGGTCTTGTCCATCACATCATTCTCCTAATGATGTGACCCCGTTCATCAAATGACAACACATGTCTATGGTTAGCAAACTTAACCATCTTTGATTAATGAGCTAGTCTAGTAGAGGCTTACTAGGGACACAATGTTTTGTCTATGTATCCACACATGTATCAAGTTTCCTGTTAATACAATTCTAGCATGAATAATAAACATTTATCATGATATAAGGAAATATAAAATAACAACTTTATTATTGCCTCTAGGGCATATTTCCTTCAGTCTGAGTCAATAATCTAGTTGACATCGCCATGTGCTTTAACACCAATAGTTCACATCTTTATGTGATTAATACCCATAGTTCACATCGCCATGTGACCAACACCCAAAGGGTTTACTAGAGTCAATAATATAGTCCACATTGCTATGTGATTAACACCCAAAGAGTACTAAGGTGTGATCATGTTTTTCTTGTGAGAGAAGTTTAGTCAACGGGTCTACCACATTCAGATCCATATGTATTTCACAAATTTTCTATGTCTACAATGCTCTGCATGGAGCTACTCAAGCTAATTGTTCCCACTTTCAATATGTATCCAGATCGAGACTCAGAGTCATCTGGATCAGTGTCAAAGCTTGGATCGCCGTAACTCTTTACGATGAACTCTATATCTTTATCACCTCCATAACCGAGAAATATTTCCTTGGTCCTCTTAGGTAACTAAGGATAACTTTGACCGCTGTCCAGTAATCCACTCCTGGAGCACTATCGTAACCCCTTGCTAAACTCATGGTAAGGTACACCATAGGTCTGGTATACAACATAACATAATTTATAGAACCTATGGCTAAGGCATAGGGAATGACTTTCATTCTCTCTATATTTTGCCGTGGTCGGGTTTTGAGTCTTACTCAACTTCACACCTTGTAACACAAGTAAGAACCCTATCTTTGACTGATCCATTTTGAACTCCTTCAAAATCTTGTCAAGGTATGTGCTTTGTGGAAGTCCTATCAAGCATCTTGATCTATCTCTATAGATCTTGATGCTCAATATATAAGCTTCACCGTGGTCTTTTATTGAAAAAATCTTATTCAAGTATCCTTTTATGCTATCCAGAAATTCTATATCATTCCCGATCAACAATATGTCATCCACATATAATATCAGAAATGCTACAGAGCTCCCACTCACTTTCTTGTAAATACAAGCTTCTCTGAAAGTCTGTATAAAATCATATGCTTTGATCACCTCATCAAAGCGTATATTGTAACTCCGAGATGCTTGCACCAGTCCATAAATGGGTCGCTGGAGCTTGCACACTTTGTTAGCACCTATAGGATCGACAAAATCTTCTGGTTGCATCATATACAACTCTTCTTTAAGATATCCATTAAGGAATGCAGTTTTGACATCCATTTGCTAGATTTCATAAAATGCGGCAATTGCTAACATGATTCAGACATACTTAAGCGTCACTGCGAGTGAGAAAATCTCATCATAGTCAACACCTTGAACTTGTCAAAAACAGTTTTTGCGACAAGTCGAGCTTTGTAGATAGTAACGCTATCATCAGCGTCTATCTTCCTCTTGAATTTCCATTTATTCTCAATGGCTTGCCGATTATCAGGCAAGTCCACCAAAGTCCACACTTTGTTCTCATACATGGATCCTATCTCAGATTTCATGGCCTGAATCCATTTATCGGAAACTGGGCTCATCATTGCTTCCTCATAGTTCGTAGGTTCATCATGGTCTAGTAACATGACTTCCAGAATAGGATTACCATACCACTCTGGTGCGGAACATGCTCTGGTTGACCTACGAGGTTCGGTAGTAACTTCATCTAAAGTTTCATGATCATTATCATTAGCTTCCTCTCTAGTTGGTGTAGGCATCACTGGAACTGATTTCTGTGATGAGCTACTTTCCAATTTGAGAGAAGGTACAATTACCTCATCAGGTTCTACTTTCCTCCCACTCACTTCTTTCGAGAGAAACTCCTTCTCTAGAAAGGATCCATTCTTATCAACAAAAATCTTACCTTTGGATCTGTGATAGAAGGTGTACCTAACAGTTTCTTTTGGGTATCCTATGAAGACAGATTTCTTCGATTTGGGTTCGAGCTTATCAGTTTGAAACCTTTTCACATAAGCATCGCAACCCCAAACTTTAAGAAACGACATCTTTGGTTTCTTGCAAAACCATAGTTCATACGGTGTCGTCTCAACGGATTTAGACGGTGTCCTATTTAATGTGGATGCAGCTGTCTCTAATGCATAACCCCAAAACGATAGTGGTAAATTGGTAAGAGACATCATAGATCGCACCATATCTAATAAATTATGGTTACGATGTTCGGACACACCATTACGCTGTGGTGTTCCAGGTAGCATGAGTTGTGAAACTATTCAACATTGTTTTAAATGAAGGCCAAACTCGTAACTCAAATATTCGCCTCCATGATCATACCGTAGAAACTTTATTTTCTTGTTACGATGATTCTCCACTCAACTCTAAAATCTTTGAACTTTTTCAAATGTTTCAGACTTGTGTTTCATTAAGTAGATATACCCAAATCTACTCAAATCATCTGTGAAGGTCAGAGAATAACGATACCTGCCGCGAGCCTCAACACTCATCGGACCACATACATCGGTGTGTATTATTTCCAATAAGTCAGTGGCTCGCTCTATTGTTCCGGAGAACGGAGTTTTAGTCATCATGCCCATGAGGCATGGTTTGCAAGCATCAAATGATTCATAATCAAGTGATTCGAAAAGTCCATCCGCATGGAGTTTCTTCATGCGCTTTACACCATTATGATATAAAAGGCAGTGCCACAAATATGTTGCACTATGTTTATCAACTTTGCATCTTTTGGCATCAATATTATGAATATGTGTATCACTACGATCGATGTTCAATAAACCATTTACACTAGGTGTATGACCATAGAAGGTTTTATTCATGTAAACAAAACAATAATTATTCTCTGACTTAAATGAATAACCGTATTTGCAATAAACATGATTCAATCATATTCATGCTCAATGAGAACACCAAATAACATTTATTTAGGTTCAACACAAATCCCAAAGGTAGAGGGAGTGTGCGATGGTGATCTTATGAACCTTGGAATCACTTCCAACACACATCGTCACCTCGCCCTCAACTAGTCTTTGTTCATTTTGCAACTCCTGTTTTGAGTTACTAATCTTAGCAACTGAAACGATATCAAATACCCTCGGGTTACTATGAACACTAGCAAAGTACACATGAATAACATGTATATCAAATATACCTTTGTTCACTTTGCCATCCTTCTTATCCGCCAAGTATTTGGTGTAGTTTCGCTTCCAGTGACCATTCCCTTTGCAGTAGAAGCACTCAGTTTCAGGCTCAGGTCTAGCTTTGGGTTTCTTCATGGGAGTGGCAACTTGCTTGTCATTCTTGTTGAAGTTTCCTTTCTTTTCCTTTGCCCTTTTTCTTGAAACTAGTGGTCTTATCAACCATCAACACTTGATGCTTTTTCTTGATTTCTATCTTCGCTGATTTCAGTATCGCGAAGAGCTCGGGAATCGTTTTCGTCACCCCTTGCATATTATAGTTCATCATGAAGTTCTAGTAGCTTGGTGATAGTGACTAGAGAACTCTGTCAATCACTATATTATCTGGAAGATTAACTCCCACTTGATTCAAGCGATTGTACTACCCAGACATTCTGAATACATGCTCACTGGCTGAGCCATTCTCCTCCATCTTGTAGGCAAAGTACTTGTCAGAGGTCTCAAACCTCTCAACACGGGCATGAGTCTGAAATACCAATTTCAAATCTTGGAACATCTCATATGCTCCGTGGCGCTCAATGTTGGAAATATGCCCTAGAGGCAATAATAAATTGGTTATTATTATATTTCCTTGTCCATGATAATCGTTTATTATCCATGCTAGAATTGTATTGATAGGAAACTCAGATACATGTGTGGATACATAGACAACACCATGTCCCTAGTAAGCCTCTAGTTGACTAGCTCGTTGATCAATAGATGGTTACGGTTTCCTGACCATGGACATTGGATGTCGTTGATAACGGGATCACATCATTAGGAGAATGATGTGATGGACAAGACCCAATCCTAAGCCTAGCACAAAGATCGTGTAGTTCGTATGCTCAAGCTTTTCTAATGTCAAGTATCATTTCCTTAGACCATGAGATTGTGCAACTCCTGGATACCGTAGGAGTGCTTTGGGTGTGCCAAACGTCACAACGTAACTGGGTGGCTATAAAGGTACACTACAGGTATCTCCGAAAGTGTTTGTTGGGTTGGCACGAATCGAGACTGGGATTTGTCACTCCGTGTAAACGGAGAGGTATCTCTGGGCCCACTCGGTAGGACATCATCATAATGTGCACAATGTGATCAAGGAGTTGATCACGAGATGATGTGTTACGGAACGAGTAAAAGAGACTTGCCGGTAACGAGATTGAACCAGGTATTGGGATACCGACGATCGAATCTCGGGCAAGTATCGTACCGCTAGACAAAGGGAATTGTATACGGGATTGATTAAGTCCTTGACATCGTGGTTCATCCGATGAGATCATCATGGAGCATGTGGGAGCCAACATGGGTATCTAGATCCCGCTGTTGGTCATTGACCGGAGAGTTGTCTCGGCCATGTCTACATGACTCCCGAACCCGTAGGGTCTACACACTTAAGGTTCGATGACGCTAGGGTTATAGGGAAAGTATGTACACGGTTACCGAATGTTTTTCAGAGTCTTGGATGAGATTCCGGACGTCACGAGGAGTTCCGGAATGGTCCGGAGGTAAAGATTGATATATAGGAAGTATGGTTTTGGCCACCGGAAGTGTTCCGGGCATCACCGGTAGTGTACCGGGACCACCGGAGGGGTCCACCGGGAGGGGCCACGGGCCCCGGAGGCATACATGGGCCAAGTGTGAGAAGGGACCGGCCCCTAGGTGGGCTGGGGCGCCTCCCCACCAAGGCCCATGCGCCTAGAGAGGAGAGGGGGCAAATCCTAAGGGCAGATGAGCCCTAAGGCCCATGCCTGGTGCGCCTCCCTCCCCCCCCACTTGGCCGCCACCCCAGATGGGGATTGTGGCTGCCGCCACCCCTAGGGTGGAAACCCTAGGTGGGGGCGCAACCCTCCCTCTCCCCCTATATATAGTGGAGGCAAAGGGGCAGCCCAACACATGAAGTCCTTCCCCTGTTGGCGCAGCCCTACCCCTCTTCCTCCTCGTCTCTCGTAGTGCTTGGCGAAGCCCTGCCAGAGTCCCGCGCTCCTCCACCACCACCACATCGTCGTGCTGCTGCTGGATGGAGTCTTCCCCAACCTATCCTTCTCCCCTTGCTGGATCAAGGCGTAGGAGACGTCACCGGGCTGTACGTGTGTTGAACGCTGAGGTGCCGTCCGTTCGGCACTAGGATCATCGGTGATTTGGATCATGACGAGTACGACTCCATCAACCCCGTTCACTTGAACGCTTCCGCTTAGCAATCTACAAGGGTATGTAGATGCACTCTCTTTCCCCTCGTTGCTAGATTACTCCATAGATTGATCTTGGTGATGCGTAGAAAATTTTAAATTCTGCTACGATCCCCAACAGTGGCATCATGAGCTAGGTCTATGCGTAGTTTCTATGCACGAGTAGAACACAAGTTGTTGTGGGCGTCGATTTCGTCAATTTGCTTGCCGTTACTAGTATTATCTTGATCCGGCGGCATCGTGGGATGAAGCGGCCCGGACCAACCTTACACGTACTCTTACGTGAGACTGGTTCCACCGACTGACATGCACTAGTTGCATAAGGTGGCTAGCGGGTGTCTGTCTCTCCCACTTTAGTCGGATCGGATTCGATGAAAAGGGTCCTTATGAAGGGTAAATATAAATTGGCATATCACGTTGTGGTTTTGGCGTAGGTAAGAAACGTTCTTGCTAGAAACCTATAGCAGCCACGTAAAAACTTGCAACAACAATTAGAGGACGTCTAACTTGTTTTTGCAGCATGTGCCGTGTGATGTGATATGGCCAAAAGGATGTGATGAATGATATATGTGATGTATGATATTGATCATGTTCTTGTAATAGGAATCACGACTTGCATGTCGATGAGTATGACAACCGGCAGGAGCCATAGGAGTTGTCTTAATTTATTTATGACCTGCATGTCAACTTAAACGTCATGTAATTACTTTACTTTATTGCTAAAGCGTTAGCCATAGTAGTAGAAGTAATAGATGACGAGAAAACTTCAAGAAGACACGATGATGGAGATCATGATGATGGAGATCATGGTGTCATGCTGGTGACAATGATGATCATGGAGCCCCAAAGATGGAGATCAAAAGGAGCAAAATGATATTGGCCATATCATGTCACTATTTGATTGCATGTGATGTTTATCATGTTTTACATCTTATTTGCTTAGAACGACGGTAGCTTAAATAAGATGATCCCTCACTAAAATTTCAAGAAAAGTGTTCCCCCTAACTGTGCACCGTTGCGAAGGTTCATTGTTTCGAAGCACCACGTGATGATCGGGTGTGATAGATTCTAACGTTCGAATACAACGGGTGTAAGCCAGATTTACACACGCAATACACTTAGGTTGACTTGGCGAGCCTAGCATGTACAGACATGGCCTTGGAACACGTAAGACCGAAAGGTCGAGCATGAGTCATATAGAAGATACGATCAAGATGAGATGTTTACCGATGTTGACTAGTCTGTCTCACGTGATGATCGGACACGACCTAGTTGACTCGGATCATGTTTCACTTAGATGACTAGAGGGATGTCTATCTGAGTGGGAGTTCATTAAATAATTTGATTAGATGAACTTAATTATCATGAACATAGTCTAAATTGTCTTTGCAAATATGTTGTAGATAAATAGGTCACGTTGTAGCTCCCTGTTTCAATACGTTCCTAGAGAAAGACCAAGTTGAAAGATATTGTAAGCAATGATGCGGACTGGGTCCGTAGTCCGAGGAGTGTCCTCACTGCTACATAGAAGGCTTACGTCTTTGATGCACCGCTCGATGTGCGAACCCCTACAACGTCGTCTGTGGATGTTGTGAACACCTGACAGACACATCCTGATGACTACTTGATAGTTTAGTGCACCATACTTTACGGCTTAGAATCGGGATTCCAATGACGTTTTGAACGCCAAAGAACATATGAGATGTTCCAAGAGCTGAAATTGGGATTTCAGGCTCATGCCCGTGTTGAGAGTTGTGAGACCTCTGACAAGTTCTTTTGCCAACAAGATGGAGGAGAATAGCTCAACTAGTGAGCATGTGCTCAGAATGTCTGGGTGCTACAATCACTTAAATCAAGTGGGAGTTAAACTTCCAGATAAGATAGTGATTGATAGAGTTCTCTAGCCACTATCACTAAGCTACTAGATCTTCGTGATGAACTATGACATGCAAGGGATGGAATTGATCCCGGAGCTGTTTGCGGTGCTTAAGACCGCAAAAGGTAGAAATCAAGAAGGAGCATCAAGTGTTGATGGTTTAACAAGACCACTGGTTTCAAGAAGGGCAAGGGCTAGAAGGGAAACTTCATGGATGGCAAACCAGTTGCCGCTCCAGTGAAGGAACCCAAGGTTGAACCCAAACCCGAGACTAAGTGCTTCTATTGTAAGGGGAACGGTCACTGGTAGCGGAATTACCCCAAATGCATGGTAGATAAGAAGGCTGGCAACTTCAACAAAGTAAATACGTGTTATTAATGTGTACCTCACTAGTACTCCTGGTAGCACCGGGGTATTGGATACCGGTTCAGTTACTATTATTGGTAACTTGAAGCAAAAGCTACGGACTAAACGGAGACTGGCTAAGGGCGAGGTGACGATGTGTGTTGGAAGTGTTTCCAAAGTTGATGAGATCACCATCGCACGCTCCATCTGCCTTCGGGATTAGTATTGAACCTAGATAAATGTTATCAGGTGTCTACATTGAGCATGAATATGATTAGATCATGTTCATTGCAATACGGTCATTCATTTAAGTTAGAGAATAATGGTTATTCTGTTTACATGAATGATACCTTTCATGGTCATGCACCCTATGTGAATGGTTCATTGAATCTCGGTCGTGGTAATACACATGTTCACGCCAAAAGATGTAGAGTTAATAATGATAGTACCACTTTCTCGTGGCACTGCCGCTTAGGTCATATTGGCGTAAGATGCATGAAGAAACTCCATGTCGATGGATGTTTGGAGTCACTTGATTTTGAATCGCTTGACACATGCGAGCCATGCCTCATGGGCAGGATGACTAAGACCCCGTTTTCAGGTACAATGAAACGGGCAAGTGACTTGTTGGAAATCATGCATGCTGATGCGTGTGATCCAATGAGAATTGAAGCGTGCGGTGGATATCGCTATTTTCTCATCTTCACTGACGATTTGAGTAGATATAGGTATATTTACTTAATGAAGCACAAGTCTGAAACATTTGAAAAGTTCAAGCGATTTCAGAGTGAAGTTAAGAATCATCATAACAAAAAAGATCATGTTCCTATGATCTGATTAAAAGGGGATTTTCTGAGTTATGAGTTTGGCAATCACTTAAGACATTGTGGAATTGTTTCACAGTTGAAGCCACCTGGAACACCACAAGGTAATGGTGTGTCCGGACGTCGTAATCGAACCCTATGAGATATGGTGCGATCTATGATGTCTCTTACCAATCTACCGTTTTCATTTTGAGGTTATGCGTTAGAGACAACTGCATTCACTTTAGACAGGACACCATTTAAGTTCGTTGAGACGACGTCGTATGAACATTGGTTTGGCAAGAAACCAGAGTTGTCGTTTCTTAATGTTTGGGGCTGCGATGCTTAAGGCTTCAGCCGGAGAAGCTCGAACCCAAAGCGGACAAACACATCTTCATAGGATACCCAAAGGTGACAGTTGGGTATACCTTCTATCTCAGATCCGAGCGCAAATTGTTTGTCGCTAAGAACATGTCCTTTCTCGAGAAGGAGTTTCTCTCGAAAGAATTGAGTGGAAGGAAGATAGAACTTAATGAGGTTGTCGAACCTTTATTTCAACCAGAGAGTAATGCAACACAGAAAGATGTTTTCTGTGGAGCCTACATCTGTTGAATAGAAAGTGAATGATAGTGATCATAAAGCTTCGGATCAAGTTGCTATCGAACCTCGTAGGTCAACAAGGAATGTACTACTCCTAAGTGGTATGGTAATCCTGTCTTAGATATCATGTTGTTAGACAACAATGAACCTACGAGCTATGGAGAAGCGATGGTGGGCCCGTATTCCGACAAATGGTTAGAAGCCATGAAATCCGAGATAGGATCCATATATCAGAACAAAGTATGGACTTTGGTGGACTTGACCGATGATCGACAAGCCATTGAGATAAATGGGTCTTTAAGAAGAAGACGGATGTGGGAAGTAATGTTACCGTCTATGAAGCTCGACTTGTGGGAAAGATTCTTTTCACAAGTTCAAGGAGTTGACTACGATGAGAATTTCTCACCCGTATCGATGCTTAAGTTCGTCAGAATCATGTTAGCATAAGCTATATTTTTCGATTATGAAATCTTATAGATGGATGTCAAAACAAGTTTTCTTACCAGTTTTTGTAAGAAAAGTTGTATGTGATACAATAGAAGGTTTTGTCGATCCTAAGGATGCTAAAAGGTATGCTGGCTCCAGCAATCCTTCTATGGACTAGAGCAAGCATCTCGGAATCGGAATATATGTTTTGATGGAGTGATCAAAGCTTTTAGGTTTATACAATGTTTGCTAGAAACTTGTATTTACAAGAAAGTGAGTGGGAGCACTACAACATTTCTGATAAGTATATGTGGATGACATATTATTGATCTGAAATAATTTCTGAAAAGCATAAACGGTTTGTTTGAAGAGTGATTTTCAAAGGAAGACCTGGATAAAGCTGCTTACATATTGGGCATCAAGATCTATAGAGATAGATCAAGACGCCTGATGATACTTTCAAAGAACGCACACCTTGACATGTTTTTGAAGGAGTTCAAAATAGATCAGTCAAAGAAGGGGTTCTTACCTGAGTTGTAAGGTGTGAAGTTGAGTAAGACTCAAAGCTTGACCACGGCAGAAGAAAGAGGAAGGACGAAGGTCGTCCCCTATGCTTTTGTCATAGGCTCTATACGGTATGCCATGCTGAAGTACCGCACCTGATGTGTGCCTTGCCACATGTCTGGCAAGAGGGGACAAAGGTGATCTAGGAATGGATCACCAGATAGCGGTCAAAATTATCCTTAGAGGAATAAGGAAATGTTTCTCGGTTATGGAGGTGATAAAGAGTTCGACGTAAAGAGTTACGTCGATGCAAGCTTAACACCTATCCGGATAGCTCTGAGTAGAGATACCGGATACGTATAATGGAGCAATAATTTGGAATAGCTCCAAGTGGAACGTGGTAGCAGCATCTACGATACATAAAGTTTTGCGAAATACATAGGGATCTGAATATGGCAAGACCCGTTGACTACAACCTCTCTCACAAGCATAACATGATCAAACCCAGAACTCATTGAGTGTTAATCACATAGTGATGTGAACTAGATTATTGAGTCTAGTAAACTCTTTGGATGTTGGTCACAAGGCGATGTGACCTGTGAGTGTTAATCACATGGCGATGTGAACTAGATTATTGACTCTAGTGCAAGTGGGAGACTGTTGGAAATATGCCCTAGAGGCAATAATAAATTGGTTATTATTATATTTCCTTGTTCATGATAATCGTTTATTATCCATGCTAGAATTGTATTGATAGGAAACTCAGATACATGTGTGGATACATAGACAACACCATGTCCCTAGTAAGCCTCTAGTTGACTAGCTCGTTGATCAATAGATGGTTACGGTTTCCTGACCATGGACATTGGATGTCGTTGATAACGGGATCACATCATTAGAAGAATGATGTGATGGACAAGACCCAATCCTAAGCCTAGCACAAAGATCGTGTAGTTCGTATGCTAAAGCTTTTCTAATGTCAAGTATCATTTCCTTAGACCATGAGATTGTGCAACTCCCGGATACCGTAGGAGTGCTTTGGGTGTGCCAAACGTCACAACGTAACTGGGTGGCTATAAAGGTACACTACAGGTATCTCCGAAAGTGTCTGTTGGGTTGGCACGAATCGAGACTGGGATTTGTCACTCCGTGTAAACAGAGAGGTATCTCTGGGCCCACTCGGTAGGACATCATCATAATGTGCACAATGTGATCAAGGAGTTGATCACGAGATGATGTGTTACGGAACGAGTAAAGTAGACTTGCCGGTAACGAGATTGAACCAGGTATCGGGATACCGACGACCGAATCTGGGGCAAGTATCGTACCGCTAGACAAAGGGAATTGTATACGGGATTGATTAAGTCCTTGACATCATGGTTCATCCGATGAGATCATCATGGAGCATGTGGGAGCCAACATGGGTATCCAGATCCCGCTGTTGGTTATTGACCGGAGATTTGTCTCGGCCATGTCTGCATGACTCCCGTACCCGTAAGGTCTACACACTTAAGGTTCGATGACGCTAGGGTTATAGGGAAAGTATGTACGCGGTTACCGAATGTTTTTTGGAGTCCTGGATGAGATCCCGGACGTCACGAGGAGTTCCGGAATGGTCCGGAGGTAAATATTGATATATAGGAAGTATGGTTTTGGCCACCGGAAGTGTTCCGGGCATCACCGGTAGTGTACCGGGACCACCGGAGGGGTCCGGGGGTCCACCGGGAGGGGCCACGGGCCCCGGAGGCATACATGGGCCAAGTGTGAGAAGGGACCAGCCCCTAGGTGGGCTGGGGCGCCTCCCCACCAAGGCCCATGCGCCTAGAGAGGAGAGGGGGCAAACCCGAAGGGCAGATGGGCCCTAAGGCCCATGCCTGGTGCGCCTCCCTCTCCCCCCCACTTGGCCGCCACCCCTAGGGTGGAAACCCTAGGTGGGGGCGCAGCCCTCCCTCTCCCCCTATATATAGTGGAGGCAAAGGGGCAGCCCAACACATGAAGTCCTTCCCCTGTTGGCGCAGCCCTACCCCTCTTCCTCCTCGTCTCTCGTAGTGCTTGGCGAAGCCCTGCTGGAGTCCCGCGCTCCTCCACCACCACCACGCCGTCGTGCTGCTGCTGGATGGAGTCTTCCCCAACCTCTCCTTCTCCCCTTGCTGGATCAAGGCGTAGGAGACGTCACCGGGCTGTATGTGTGTTGAACACAGAGGTGCCGTCCGTTCGGCACTAGGATCATTGGTGATTTGGATCACGAAAAGTATGACTCCATCAACCCCGTTCACTTGAACGCTTCCGCTTAGCGATCTACAAGGGTATGTAGATGCACTCTCCTTCCCCTCGTTGCTAGATTACTCCATAGATTGATCTTGGTGATGCGTAGAAAATTTTAAATTCTGCTACGATCCCCAACACTCAAAACATTTTTGAAGTCCCGGTTCTAAGCCGTAAAGCATGGTGCACTAAACTATCAAGCAGTCATCATACTGAGCTTGTCAACCGTTCATAACGTGTGCATTATCTCCTGTAATAGGTCTGTCACCTAGCGGTTCATCAAGTACATAATTCTTCTGTGCAGCAACGAGGATAATCCTCAGATCATGAACCCAGTCCGCATCATTGCTACTATCATCTTTGAACTTAGTTTTCTCTAGGAATATATCAAAATAAAACAGGGGAGCTATACACGAGCTATTGATCTATAACATAGATATGCAAATACCATTAGGACTAAGTTCATGATAAATTAAGTTCAATTAATCATATTACTTAAGAACTCCCACTTAGATAGACATCCCTCGAGTCATCTAAATGATCATGTGATCCATATCAACTAAACCATGTCCGATCATCACGTGAGATGGAGTAGTTTTCAATGGTGAACATCTCTATGTTGATCATATCTACTATATGATTCACGTTCGACCTTTCGGTCTCCAGTGTTCTGAGGCCATGTCTGTACATGCTAGGCTCGTCAAGTTTAACCAGAGTATTCCGCATGTGCAAAACTGTCTTGCACCCATTGTATGTGAACGTAGAGCTTATCACACCCGATCATCACATGGTGTCTCAGCACAACGAACTGTCGCAATGGTGCATACTCAGGGAGAACACTTATACCTTGAAATTTTAGTGAGGGATCATCTTATAATGCTAGCGCCGAACTAAGCAAAATAAGATGCATAAAAGATAAGCATCACATGCAATCAAAATATGTGACATTATATGGCCATCATCATCTTGTGCCTTTGATCTCCATCTCCAAAGCATCGTCATGATCTCCACCGTCATCGGCTTGACATCTTGATCTCCATCATAGCATCATGGTCGTCTTGCCAACTATTGCTTCTACAACTATCGCTAACGCATAGTGATAAAGTAAAGCAATTACATGGCGATTGCATTTCATACAATAAAGCGGCAACCATAAGGCCCCTACCAGTTGCTGATAACTTCTACAAAACATGATCATCTCATACAACAACGTATATCACATCATGTCTTGATCATATCACATCACAACATGCCGTGCAAAAACAAGTTAGACGTCATCTACCTTGTTGCAAGTTTTATGTGGCTGCTACGGGCTTCTAGCAAGAACTATTCTTACCTACGCGTAGAAACCACAACGGTGATTTATCAAGTTTGCTGTTTTAACCTTCAAGAAGGATCGGCCGCATTCAAAGTCGATTCAACTAAAGTTGGAGAAACAGACACCCGCCAGCCACCTTTATGAAAAACTAGTTGCATGTCTGTCGGTGGAACCGGTCTCATGAACGTGGTCATGTAGGGTTGGTCTAGGCCGCTTCATCCAACAATACCGCCGAATCAAAATAAGATATTGGTGGTAAGCAGTATGATGATCACCGCCCACAACTCTTTGTGTTGTACTCGTGCATATCATCTATGCATAGACTTGGCTCAGATTCCACTGTTGGGGAACGTAGCATGCAATTTTAAAAAAATTCCTATGATCGCGCAAGATCTATCTAGGAAATGCATAGCAACGAGTGGGGGAGAGTGTGTCCATGTACCCTCGTAGACCGAAAGCGGAAGCATTTGATAACACAGTTGATGTAGTCGAACTTCTTCTCGTTCCGACCGATCAAGCACCGAACGTACGACACCTCCGAGTTCTGCAAACGTTCTGCTCGATGACGTCCCTCGAACTCTTGATCCAGCAAAGTGTCGTGGGAGAGTTCCGTCAACACGACGGCGTGGTGACGGTGATGGTGAAATGATCCGTGCAGGCTTCGCCTAAGCACTACGAAGATATGACCGGAGGCATTAACTGTGGAGGCATTAACAATTGTTGGTGTGTGTTCTAGCTGTGCCCCCCTTCATATATATAGGTTGGAGGGGAGGAGAGGCAGACAAGGGGGCGCCCCAAGTACGAGGAATCCTACTTGGGGTCTGTAACACCCCGGATGTAACTTTCCCAATTTGTACTCCAACTCTTGCCATTTCCGGCGTTAAGTTAATTTATTTTCTTGGGTTCGGGTCTTTGTCTCCGTGTGTTGTTATCGTTGTCATGCATCTCATATCATGTCATCATGTGCATTGCATTTGCATACGTGTTCGTCTCATGCATTCGAGCATTTTCCCCGTTGTCCATTTTGCATTCCGGCGCTTTGTTCTCCTCCGGTGGTCATTTCTACCTTTCTTTCGTGTGTGGGGATTAAACATTTCCGGATTGGACCGAGACTTGCCAAGCGGCCTTGGTTTACTACCGGTAGACCGCCTGTCAAGTTTCGTATCATTTGGACTTCATTTGATACTCCAACGGTTAACCGAGGGACCGAAAAGGCCTCGTGTGTGTTGCAACCCAACACCCCTCCAATTTGGCCCAAAACCCACCAAAACCCTCTCCATCATCTAGATCGTTCGATCACGATCGCGTGGCCGAAAACCGCACCTCATTTGGACTCTCCTAGCTCCCTCTATGCCTATAAATAGGTCTCTCCCCGAAAATCCGGATCCCCCCTCGTCCTCAAACCCTAAAAATCGCCTCCGTGCTGGCCGGACACGTCCGTCCGGCCCGGACGCTTCCGCCGCCGCCAACCGGGAGCTGCCATGTGGCGCCCCCGGACCACTTCGCTGCCTCAGCCGCGCGCGGCCCGCTCGGGCCCGTCCCCGGCCCCCACGGGCCCAGCCGCCGCCACCCGCCTCCTCGCGCCGCGGCCGCCCGACCCCGCCCGGCCGAAGCCAGCCGCCGCCTCCACGCTGCTCGCTGCCACCGGCCGCTCCCCGCCGTGCTCGCCGCCGCCGCACCGCCTCCCGCGGCCACCATCGCCGCCCGGGCCCGCGCCCCTCGCCGCCCCTCCGTCCCGCGCCCGACCGCGCCTCCTCGGGCCGCGCCTCGTCGCCGGCGCCCCAGCTCCGGCTTCCCCAACTCTGGCCGGCGAACTCCGGTGAACAGTGCCCAGACCGCGCCTCGGATTCCGTGCAAACCCTAGATCCGGAGGTTAAAAATTCATCTAAGTCCCCGAGATTTCAGATCCATATGCTCATGTTCATGGCCTCGTAACTTTGCATTCGTAGCTCCGATTTGGGCATATAGCATATCAAAATGTTCATCTCAGAGAGTACATCATTTCATTCCATTGCATCATTTTCATGTGAGTTCATCTTGAAGCCCGAAATGCTGTTAGAAGAGGGATACTTGAGTTAATTGTCAGATCTGCTACTCTATTTAGCTTTTTGTCATTTTTGCCATGATTATTGTGTGCATGATATGCCCTGATGCTCTATATATGTTTTGTTAAGGGTTTTGTCATCTTTCCAGAGGGGCAACCCATGTATTTTTTGATGTGTGTGGTGACTAGCACAAGCTTGCAAAGTGGTGCACTTGTTAATTCCGATTTCAGGGACTTAGAATTTCCACTAAGTCCTTGATCTATTTATCTCATGATGCCATATGTTCATGTTGTTTCCTAGATATCTGTTCCTCTTTTGAGGATGATCAGCAAGGATGTTTTGTTATTATTGTAGATCTCTATCCATCCATGTCTTTGTTTGTAATTATGGAGCACCCTAGCTTGATTCAATCAAGCTCTACTTTTGCTACTTTGTGATCTGGGCAGATTGTAAACTTGTTTGCAATTTTGCCGATGATGTTGTAGTTGATCCGTGCATGTATGCTATTGTTCTTGCCATGTATAGCTTGCATTTTGTGTAATCTTGATGGGTGTATGCATAGATTATCATGACTTGCACCGTAGTGAGTGCATCGAGCTCGTAAACATGCCTACTTGATATCTGTTTTCAGCATGCTCCAGTTTTCCCTAAGTCTGAAAACTGATTATGTTTTTGCTATGTTCACATGCTTGCAATTGTATTTTCTGATCCCTTTTGGCTCAAGGTCACTAAGGGACTTTTGTTAAGCTCTTTGAGTATCTCCATGCCATGCTTTACTTTGCCATGTTCAGGTCCTGTAGCATGTAGTTTTGTTGCTCCGAAGAGAGCTACCTGATCTGAAATTGCAGACAAGTGTTAATTTCACTAAGTCTGAAATCTGTTTGCCATATGCATTTTTTGCCATGCTTGTTTGAACCTGTTAATGGATGAATTGGCCGTAGCTCAGTGCTAGACTTTTGTTAAGCATCTTGAAGGCATCCCTGCCATGTATTTTGTTGTCATGTTTGGGTGCTGTAGCATGTTCATCTCATTGCATTTAGATGCCTACTTGCTGTAAATTGCAGACCCGTGTCATATTTGAATCGCTTGTCCAGGTTCATGCATTCCTTGTCACATCTTGCATATGCATCCCGCATCGCATCCCGCATAGCATATCATCTTTGCATCATATCGTTTGTTCCTTGCACGTGGTTGATTGTGTCCTTGTTGCTTGTTTGTCTTGTTTGGGTAGAGCCGGGAGACGAGTTCGCTAACGAGGAGCCCGTTGAGTTTGCTTTCGAGGATCCAGTCAACTCTGACAACTGTGCAGGCAAGACGATCATACCCTCGAAATCACTACTATATTTGCTATGCTAGATTGCTCGCTCTTTTGCTATGCCAATGCTACGATGCCTACCACTTGCTTTCAGGCCTCCCAAATTGCCATGTCAAACCTCTAACCCACCATGTCCTAGCAAACCGTTGTTTGGCTATGTTACCGCTTTGCTCAGCCCCTCTTATAGCGTTGCTAGTTGTAGGTGAAGATTGGAGGCTCTTTCTTGTTGGAACATTTATTTACTTGTTGGGATATCATTATATTGCTATGTTATCTTAATGCATCTATATACTTGGTAAAGGGTGGAAGGCTCGGCCTCTCGCCTAGTGTTTTGTTCCACTCTTGCCACCCTAGTTTCCGTCATATCGGTGTTATGTTCCCGGATTTTGCGTTCCTTATGCGGTTGGGTTATAATGGGAACCCCTTGATAGTTCGCCTTGATTAAAGCTTTTCCAGCAATGCCCAACCTTGGTTTTACCATTTGCCACCTAGCCTTTTCTTTCCCTTGGGTACTGCAGACTCTAGGGTCATCTTTATTTTAATCCCCCCGGGCCAGTGCTCCTCTGAGTGTTGGTCCAAACTGTCAGCCGCCGGTGGCTACCAGGGGCAACTCTGGGCTGGCCTACCGGAAGTTTAGATAATCTGAGTGTGCCCTGAGAAAGAGATATGTGCAGCTCCTATCAGGATTTGTCGGCACATTCGAGTGGTGTTGCTGGTCTTGTTTTAACCTATCGAAGTGTCTTGAGTAACCGAGATACCGAGTCTGATCGGAACGTCTTGGGAGGAGGTCTATTCCTTCATTGACCGTGAGAGCTTGTCATGGGCTAAGTTGGAACTCCCCTGCAGGGATTTGAACTTTCGAAATCCGTGCCTGCGGTTATGGGCAGATGGGAATTTGTTAATGTCCGGTTGTAGATAACTTGAACCTTAACTTGATTAAAATGAATCAACTGAGTGTGTTACCGTGATGGCCTCTTCTTGGCGGAGTTCGGGAAGTGGACACGGTGTTGGAGTAATGTTTGCGTAGGTTGCTCTCTAGTTTCTCGCTCGCGCTTTGCCTCCTCTTCTCGCTCTCTTTTGCGAATAAGTTAGCCACCATATTTGCTAGTCGCTTGCTGCAACTCCACATATTTTACCTTGCCTTACCTATAAGCTTAAATAGTCTTGATCGCGAGGGTGCGAGATTGCTGAGTCCCTGTGGCTCACATATTACTATTACACCAGATGCAGGGCCTGATGATTCCGCTCCAGGAGACGCGCCCGAGCTCAAGTGGGAGTTCGACGAGGACTCTCAATTTTACTATGTTTCCTTTCCTGATGATCAGTAGTGGTGCCCAGTTGGGGGTGATTGGGACCGTGTCGCATGTTGGGTTATCTTTTATTTTGGCGCCGTAGTCGGGCCATGAGTGTTTGGGTGATGTAATGTTATTTATATACTTGATTGACGTGGCGAGTGTAAGCCAACTATGTTATCTCCCCTTTTATTATCATATTACATGGGATGTTGTGAAGATTGCCTAACTTGCGACATATGCCTTCAATGCGATTATGTCTCTAAGTCGTGCCTCGACACGTGGGAGCTATAGTCGCATCGAGGGTGTTACAAGTTGGTAATCAGAGCCTTCCCTGACCTTAGGAGCCCCATTGCTTGATCGTTTTTAGCAGCCGAGTTGTGTCTAGAAAAATGTTTTGAGTCATTTAGGAATTATATATCGGAGAGTTTAGGAATTCTTTTTACTTCCCAGTCTCCTCATCACTCTGGTAAGGCATCCTGACGTAGAGTTTTGACTCTTCTCTTCTCAAATTTCACTAAAAAAATTTTTAGGATCACGCGGGTATCTTGGAATCGTTCCGATGGTTTTATGATGAGAACATTGTCTTGGTGCCTCCTGTCAGGGGTTTTGTGGACGTGTCCCGGGGAGTTGAGCTCTGAGGTGTTATCTTCATAATTTTATCGTTGCAGTTCTGGAATACCTGAGTTTAGTACGCTGACATAGAAAATCTCTTTTATGCAGTTCGTTGGTGATATAACCTCGACGCCACCCAGTACTGGGGCGGGAGTTCGGGAGTATCGCCATAACTTGTATAACGGATACTTTTCGAAGGTTGAGGTAGATGGTTTCCGAAGTTTTCTTGGTTATGTGTTGAAGGATGGATACAGCTAGATGTAGGATTTGCTAGTTTGGGTGAGATATTATGCTTCCCCTGTATCCCCAACACCTGATTGCATAACCGGAAAGGTTCGGGAGTTTCATAGGTGGGAATTCTAGTAGCTCTAGTTCTTCTTCCACGGATATTGGTTTGAGATTGGGATTTCTTACCGATTATTCGTTCTTGATCCGTACCTTGTTGATTTATTTCTCTACCTTAATTCTAAGTGGCTTCTCAATTTATGGATATGTGACCATTTCAAGAGGAATGCATTCGTTCATCTTGTTCGGATGTGAAGACTATATGTTGCAACTTTCATTCCATTGGATTCAGCTTCAATATGTGTCTATCAATGTGCTAATGGACGTCAACCTCTTCAGGATGGCTCCTCCAACGCGCACGACTCCGAATCCTGATCCGCCACCACCTCCCCCTCCTCCGGAGGCATGGCAAGCTGTGATGGCCGCAACCAATGCAAACACACAGTTGATCATGCAAATTCTTCAAGAGCGCAATCAAGGCAACTATCAGAATCACTTTGCTACACTCAACCAGTTTCTTGCTAACGGGCCAAAGACTTTCAACAATTGTGTTGAGGCAACCGATGCTGACGATTGGCTTGTGGATCTGTGCAAGCATTTCGAGTGCAGTAACGTCAAGCCTGAGGACTTTGTCAAGTTCGCTTCCTTCCAACTCAAAGATCAAGCTGCAGAATGGTTCTAGCAGTACAAGGACTCCAGAGGTGGATGTGTTATCACTTGGGATGAATTTCGTCAAGATTTCCGAGCTCATCATATTCCCCAGAGCGTGGTTGAAAGCAAGCGTGAGGAATTCCGCAACCTGAAGCAAGGTTCTTTGTCTGTCTATGACTACAACAAGTTGTTCCAGAAGCTCGCCCGCTTTGCTAAGTAGGACGTCCCTGATGAGAAGAGCATGATATACCAGTTCAGGGGTGGTCTCAGAGAAGAAATTCAGCTAGCTCTTGTTCTCTTCGAGCCCTTGAGATACAATGAGTTCTACAACATGGCATTGAAGCAAGAGGCTGCTCAGTTGAGGCGTGATGCTTCCAAGAAGCGAGTCAGAGATGTTACTCCTTCCTCTACTCAAGTGGCCAAGCAGCAGAAGTATTGGCTTCCTCCTCCTCTGTCCCGTCAGCCGTATCAGCAGAAGAGCAAAGGTGGCAGTGGTTCTTCCCACCCACCCAACCCTGGCTTTCAGAACAAGACTTCATCTCAAGCTCCAAGATCGAGTGCTCCGTATCAACGTCCGCTTTTAGAGGTCACGTGCAACAAGTGCCAACAGAAGGGTCACTATGCCAACAAGTGTTTCAACCAGAGGCGCCTTCCTCCTCCTCCTCCTGTCAGATCGGCAAGTACAGCTGTGGTCAAGCATAACCCCAAGTATGCTAAGGTCAATATGGTGAATGCAGCTCAGGCAGAGGATTCATCAGATGTCATCATGGGTAACCTTCCTGTTAACGATGTTCCTGCAAAAGTTCTTTTTGACACTGGTGCATCGCATTGCTTTATCTCGAGACCTTTTGCATCTAAGCATGGGTGGTTTTCTCAAGTTATGCATAAGCCATTAGCAGTTGTCTCTCCGGGGAAATGTTTGCTCGCTAACTACGAGGTTCCGGATATTTCTATCTCGATGGGTGATTTCAAGTTTCTGGCTTCTCCAATGATCCTTGGTAACTCGGATATTGATCTTATTCTTGGAATGGATTGGCTTTCTAAGCACAAGGTGCATCTTGATTGTGCAGCCAGGCAGATTCAATTGACTCATTCGTCTAAGGATGTAATTGTCTTTGCCGCCCGTGATGATACTATCCGTCTGTTTTCTCTCAATGAGAAGGGAGAACTCGATGCCATCTCCCAAATTCCAGTCGTTTGCGAATATCAAGACGTCTTTCCAGAAGAGCTTCCAGGAATGCCTCCGCACCGGCCAGTTGAATTCGTTATTGATCTTGAGCCCGGCACGGAACCTATGTGCAAGCGTCCTTACAAGCTCGGACCTGAAGAGTTGAAGGAGCTGAAGAAGCAACTCGATATTCAAGAGAAAATGGGTCTCATCCGGCCTAGTTCTTCTCCGTGGGGTTGTGGTGTTCTTTTTGTGAAGAAGAAGGATGGAACGGACCGACTTTGTGTTGATTACCGTCCATTGAACAAGAAGACCATCAAGAACAAATACCCACTTCCCAACATCAACGAGCTGTTCGAACAACTCAAAGGTGCCCAAGTATTCTCCAAGCTTGATCTCCGTATGGGTTATCATCAGATTCGAATCCGTGAGCAAGATATTCCCAAGACGGCTTTCAGGACAAGCTTTGGTTCATATGAATACACTGTCATGTCTTTTGGCCTTGTCAACGCTCCTCCGACGTTCTCTCGCATGATGAACTTCATCTTCAATGCCTACACCAATGACTTCGTTTTGGTCTATCTCGACGACATTCTCGTTTTCTCGAAGAACAAGGAAGATCATGCCAAGCACTTGGGTTTGGTTCTCGATAAGTTGAGGGAACATCAGTTCTACGCCAAGTTCTCCAAGTGTGAATTTTAGCTCGATGAGGTTCTTTATCTTGGTCATATCATCTCTGCCTAGGGCATTGCCGTGAATCCTGAGAAGGTGTCTGCAATTGTGAATTGGGAACCTCCTCAGAACGTGAAGCAACTCCGTAGCTTCCTCGGTCTCGCAAGCTATTGCAGAAGATTCGTTGAAAACTTTTCTAAGATCGCGAAGCCTCTCTCAAACCTTCTTCAGAAGCACGTCAAGTACGTTTGGTCTCTGGAATGTGACATTGCTTTCAACACTTTGAAGGAGAAATTGATCACTGCTCCAGTTCTGACTCCGCCTGATGAATCCAAGCCGTACGAGGTCTTTTGTGATGCCTCTCTCCAAGGTCTTGGCGCAATATTGATGCAAGAGAAGAAAGTTGTTGCTTATACCTCTCACCAGTTGAAGCCTAATGAGAAGAACTACCCCACTCATGATCTTGAGTTGGCGGCAGTTGTGCATGGTCTGTTGACTTGGAGACATCTCTTATTGGGAAGAAAAGTGGACATTTTCACTGATCACAAGAGTCTCAAGTACATCTTCACTCAACCTAATCTCAACCTCAGGCAAACTCGATGGGTCGAAATGATTCAAGAGTATAATCCGAGTATCGAGTATACTCCAGGCAAGGCCAATGTGATTGCTGACGCATTGAGCAGAAAGGCTTATTGCAACAGTCTGATTCTTAAGCCTTATCAACCCGAGCTTTGTGAAGCTTTCCGCAAACTTAACCTGCAAGTTGTTCCTCAAGGTTTCCTCGCCAACCTTCAAGTCTCTCCTACCTTGGAAGACCAGATTCGCCAAGCCCAGCTTCTTGATGCTATGGTGAAAAAGGTGAAGATCGGGATTGCCAAGAGTCAACCCAAGTACAAGTGCTACCGCCTTGATGACAAGGACACTCTCTTCTTCGAGGATCGTATTGTTGTACCCAAAGGTGACCTCCGTAAAGTGATCATGAATGAGGCTCACAATTCTCTCCTCTCCATTCACCCCGGGAGCACGAAGATGTATCAGGACCTTAAGAAAGCTTATTGGTGGACTCGAATGAAGCGCGAGATTGCTCAATTCGTGAATGAATGTGATGTCTGCAGAAGAGTGAAGGCAGAACACCAAAGGCCAGCTAGTCTCCTCCAACCTCTTGCAATTCCAGAATGGAAGTTTGACCACATTGAGATGGACTTTGTGACTGGGTTCCCAAAGTCCAAGCGTGGCAATGATGCAATATTCGTTGTCATCGACAAACTCACCAAAGTGGCTCACTTTCTGCCTATCAAAGAGTCGATCACTGCAGCTCAATTGGCGGAACTCTATACCTCTCGTATTGTCTCTCTGCACGGTATTCCACAAGTGATCTCTTCAGACCGTGGCAGCATCTTTACATCCAAGTTTTGGGATTATTTTCAGAAGGCCATGGGCACAAACATCCGCTTCAGCATAGCTTTCCATCCTCAAACTAGCGGTCAAGTCGAGCGTGTCAACCAGATTCTTGAAGATATGCTCAGGGCTTGTGTGATCTCCTTCGGCATGAAGTGGGAGGATTGTCTTCCTTATGCTGAATTCTCCTACAACAACAGTTTTAAAGCAAGTTCGGGCAAGGCCCCATTTGAAATTCTGTATGGCAGGAAGTGCTGTACCCCTCTCAACTGGTCTAAAACCGGTGAACGTCAGCTTTTGGGTAATGACTTAATCAAAGAGGCAGAGGAAATGTGCAAAGTCATTCGTGATAACCTCAAAACAGCCCAGTCCCGCCAGAAGAGCTACTATGATAGTAAGCACCGTGATTTGGCTTTCGAGATCGGAGATCATGTTTACCTCCGCGTCTCTCCTATGAAAGGTACTCGTCGCTTCGGTATCAAAGGGAAGCTTGCCCCTAGATACGTGGGACCTTTCAAGATTGTCAGCAAGAGAGGCGACCTCGCCTATCAACTCGAGCTTCCTTCAAACTTTGCAAATGTTCATGACGTGTTCCATGTCTCTCAGCGTCGTAAGTTCTTCAAGACTCCTGACCGCACCATCAACTTCGAGGACATTGAGCTCCAAGAAGATCTCTCTTATCGTGAGCACCCAGTTGCTATTCTTGAAGAGACTGAACGCAAGACTCGCAATAAGTCAATCAAATTTCTCAAAGTCAAGTGGTCACACCATTCCGACCGTGAAGCTACCTGGGAACGCGAGGATCACCTCTGTTCTGAGTACCCAGCGTTCTTTCAGTCCTAGATCTCGGGACGAGATCCTTTCGTAGTGGTGGAGTGTTGTAACACCCCGGATGTAACTTTCCCAATTTGTACTCCAACTCTTGCCATTTCCGGCGTTAAGTTAATTTATTTTCTCGGGTTCGGGTCTTTGTCTCCGTGTGTTGTTATCGTTGTCATGCATCTCATATCATGTCATCATGTGCATTGCATTTGCATACGTGTTCGTCTCATGCATTCGAGCATTTTCCCCGTTGTCTGTTTTGCATTCCGGCGCTTTGTTCTCCTCCGGTGGTCATTTCTACCTTTCTTTCGTGTGTGGGGATTAAACATTTCCGGATTGGACCGAGACTTGCCAAGCGGCCTTGGTTTACTACCGGTAGACCGCCTGTCAAGCGGCCTTGGTTTACTACCAGGGTGGATGGAGAGGAGAGAGTTATGAGCCTCGTTCATGATCACCTTACGGAGTTCACCTTTGGGCACAACAATTCGATCCTCGAAGAAGAGAGTGTCCTTGTCATCAAGTCGGAAGCACTTGTACTTGGACTGACTCTTTGCAATACCAATCTTCACCTTTTTCACCATAGCATCAAGAAGTTGGGCTTGGCGAATCTGGTCTTCTAAGGTAGGAGAGACTTGAAGGTTAGAGAGGAAACCTTGAGGAACAACTTGCAGATTCAGTTTGCGGAAAGCTTCACAAAGCTCGGGTTGATAATGCTTGAGAATCAGACTGTTGCAATATGCTTTTCTGCTCAAAGCGTCAGCAATCACATTAGCCTTGCCTGGAGTATACTCGATACTCGGATTGTACTCTTGAATCATTTCGACCCATCGAGTCTGCCTGAGGTTGAGATTAGGCTGAGTGAAGATGTACTTGAGACTCTTGTGATCAGTGAAAATATCCACTTTCCTTCCCAATAGAAGATGTCTCCAAGTCAACAAAGCGTGCACAACTGCCGCCAACTCGAGATCATGAGTGGGGTAGTTCTTCTCGTTAGGTTTCAACTAGCGAGAGGTATAAGCAACAACTTTCTTCTCTTGCATCAGTACAGCACCGAGACCTTGGAGAGAGGCATCACAAAAGACCTCGTACGGCTTGGTTTCATCAGGCGGAGTCAGAACTGGAGCAGTGATCAATTTATCTTTCAAAGTGTTGAAAGCAATATCACACTCCGGAGACCAAACGTACTTGACGTGCTTCTGAAGAAGATTTGAGAGAGGCTTGGCGATCTTAGAAAAGTTTTCAACGAATCTTCTGCAATAGCTTGCGAGACCGAGGAAACTGCGGAGTTGCTTCACGTTCTGAGGAGGTTCCCAATTCACAATTGCAGACACCTTCTCAGGATTCACGGAAATGCCCTTGGCAGAGATGATATGACCAAGATAAAGAACCTCATCGAGCCAAAATTCACACTTGGAGAACTTGGCGTAGAACTGATGTTCTCTGAGCTTGTCAAGTACCAAACGCAAGTGCCTGGCATGATCTTCCTTGTTCTTCGAGAAAACCAGAATGTCGTCGAGATAGACCAAAACGAATTCATTGGTGAAGGGGTTGAAGATGAAGTTCATCATGCGAGAGAACGTCGGAGGAGCATTGGCGAGGCCAAAAGACATGACGGTGTATTCATATGAACCAAAGCTTGTTCTAAACGCCGTCTTGGGAATATCTTGCTCACGAATACAAATCTGATGATAACCCATACGTAGATCAAGCTTGGAGAATACTTGAGCACCCTTGAGTTGTTCGAACAGCTCATTGATGTTGGGAAGTGGGTATTTGTTCTTGATGGTCTTCTTGTTTACTGGACGGTAATCAACACAAAGTCGACTCGATCCATCCTTCTTCTTCACAAAAAGAACACCACAACCCCACGGAGAAGTACTAGGCCGAATGAGACCCAATCTTTCTTGCTCATCGAGTTGTTTCTTCAACTCCTTCAACTCTTCGGGGCCGAGCTTGTAGGGACGTTTGCACACAGGTTCTGTGCCAGGCTCAAGTTCAATAACGAATTCAACTGGCCGGTTTGGAGGCATCCCTGGAAGTTCTTCTGGAAAGACGTCTTGATATTCGCAAACAACCGGAATCTGCGAAATAGCATCCAATTCACCCTTCTCATTGAGAGAAAACAACCGGATGGAATTATCCCGAGCGGCAAAGACAATGACATCCTCAGACGAATGAGTCAGTTGAATCTGCCTGGCTGCACAATCAAGCTGAGCTTTATGCTTAGAGAGCTAGTCCATCCCGAGAATAAGATCGATATCCGAGTTGCCAAGAACCATTGGAGAAGCAAGAAACTTGAAATCACCCAACAAGATTGAAATATCCGGCACCTCCATACTGGAACTTAGTCGCTTAGCTGGAGAGACGACTTGCATAGCTCTAGGTAATGCCCTAGTGCTAAAATTGTTCTCCGATGCAAATGGAAATGACATGAAGGAATGCGATGCACCAGAGTCAAAAAGAACTTTTGCAGGAATATCATTAACAGGAAGGTTACCCATGATGACATCTGAAGAATCCTCAGCCTGAGCTGCATTCAGCATATTGACCTTGGCGTTCTTGGGATTGTGCTTGACCACAGCTGTACTTGCCGATCTGACAGGAGGAGGAGGAGGAAGACGCCTCTGGTTGGTACACTTGTTAGCATAGTGACCCTTCTGTTGACACTTGTTGCACGTGACCTCTGAAAGCGGACGGTGATACGGAGCACTCGATCTTGGTGCTTGAGACGAAGCCTTGTTCTGAAAGCCTGGGTTGGGTGGGTGGGAGAAACCACTGCCACCTTTACTCTTCTGCTGAAACGGCTGACGGAACGGAGGAGGAGGAAGCCAATACTTCTGCTGCTTGATCACTTGAGTAGAGGAAGAAGGAGTAACATCTCTGGCATGCTTCCTGGAAGCATCACATCTCATCTGAGCAGCCTCTTGCTTCAGTGCCATGTTGTAGAACTCATTGTATCTCAACGGCTCAAAGAGGACAAGAGCGAGCTGAATTTCCTCACGAAGACCACCCCTGAACTGATAGATCATGCTCTTCTCATCAGGAACATCCTGCTTGGCAAAACGGGCGAGCTTCTGGAACAACTTGTTGTAGTCATAGACAGACAAAGAGCCTTGCTTCAGATTGCGGAATTCCTGACGCTTACTCTCAACCACACTTTGAGGGATGTGATGAGCGCGGAAATCTTGACGGAAATCGTCCCAAGTGATAACACGTCCACCTCTGGAATCCTTGTACTGCTGGAACCACTCTGCAGCCTGATCTTTGAGCTGGAAAGAAGCGAACTTGACGAAATCTTCAGGCCTGACGTTGCTGCATTCAAAATGCTTGCCCAGATCCACTAGCCAATCGTCAGCGTCGGTAGCCTCAACACAACCACTGAACGTCTTTGGGCCATTAGCAAGGAACTGGTTCAGAGTAGCAAAGTGGTGCTGATTATGGCCTTGATTCCCTTGACTGCCTTGATTGCGCTCTTGGAGAATTTGCATGATCAACTGTGTGTTTGCATTAGTAGCGGCCATCACAGCTTGCCATGCTTCCGGAGGAGGCGGAGGTGGAGGCGGATTAGGATTCGGAGTCGTGCGCGTTGGAGGAGCCATCCTGAAGAGGTTGACCACCATTAGCACATAGATAGACAACAATATAGAAGCTGAATCCAACGGAATGAAAATTGCAACATATAGTCTTCACATCCGAACAAAATGAACGAATGCATTCCTCTTCAAATGATCACATATCCATAAATTGAGAAGCCACGAAGAATTAAGGAAGAGAAATAAATCAACAAGGTACGGATCAAGAACGAATAATCGGTAAGAAATCCCAATCTCAAACCAATATCCGTGGAAGAAGAACTAGAGCTACTAGAATTCCCACCTATGAAATTCCCGAACCTTTCCGGTTATGCAATCAGGTGTTGGGGATACAGGGGAAGCACAATATCTCACCCAAACTAGCAAATCCTACATCCAGCTGTATCCATCCTTCAACACATAACCAGGAAAACTTCGGAAACCATCTACCTCAACCTTCGAAAAGCATCCGTTATACAAGTTATGGCGATACTCCCGAACTCCCGCCCCAGTACTGGGTGGCGTCGAGGTTATCTCACCAACGAACTGCATAAAAGAGATTTTCGATGTCGGCGAACATATCTCAAGTATACCAGAATTGCAACGATAAAATTGTGACGACAACACCTCGGAGCTCAACTCCCCGGGACACTGCCACAACCCCTAAAGACAGGAGGCACCAAGAACAATGTTCTCGTCACAAAATCATCGTAACAAAACCAAGATACTCGCGTGATCCTAAAAATTTTTTTAGTGAAATTTGAGAAGAGAAGAGTCAAAACTCTACGCCAGGATGCCTTACCAGAGCGATGAGGAGACTGGGAAGTAAAAAGAATTCCTAAGCTCTCCGATATATAATTCCTAAGGACTCAAAACATTTTTCTAGACACAACTCGGCTGCTAAAAACGATCAAGCAATGGGGCTCCTAAGGTCGGGGAAGGCTCTGATTACCAACTTGTAACGCCCTCGATGCGGCTATAGCTCCCACGTGTCGAGGCACGACTTAGAGGCATAACCGCATTGAAAGCAATGTCGCAAGTCAGGCAATCATTACAACATCCCATGTAATATATAATAAAAGGGGGAGATAACATAGTTGGCTTACACTCGCCACGTCACATCAGAGTACATAAATAACATCCATCAAACAAACACTCATGGCCCGACTACGGCGCCAAAATAGAAAAGACCCCCAACATGCGACAAGGTCCTGAATCGATAACCCCAACTAGGCACCACTACTGATCATCCGGAAAAGATACGTAGTATCGCTGAGAGTCCTCGTCGAACTCCCACTGAAGCTCGTAATCGTCAACTGGAGCAGAAACACCTGGACCTGCATCTGGAGTTGTAGTATCTGTGAGCCACAGGGACTCAGCAATCTCACACCCACGCGATCAAAACTATTTAAGCTCATAGGAATGGATAAGGCAAATATAGGTGGAGCTGCAGCAGGCGACTAGCATATGTGGTGGCTAACTAGTACGCAACAGAGAGCGAGAAGAGAAGGCGAAGCACGAGCGAGAAGCTAAAGAACATCCTGCGCAAGCATAACTCCAACACCGTGTCCACTTCCCGGACTCCGCCGAGAAGGGGCCATCACGGTAACACACACGGTTGATTCATTTTAATTAAGTTTAGTTCAAGTCATCTACAACCGGACATTAACAAATTCCCATCCGCCCATAACCGCGGGCACGGCTTTCGAAAGATCAATCCCTGCAGGGGAGTCCCAACTTAGCCCATGACAAGCTCTCACGGTCAACGAAGGAATAGACCTCCACCCAAGACACACCGATCAGACTCGGTATCTCGGTACAACAAGATGATTCGACAGGTTAAAACAAGTCCAGCAACACCGCCCGAATGTGCCGACAAATCCCGATAGGAGCTGCACATATCTCTTTCTCAGGGCACACTCAGATGAGACTAGCTACGAGTAAAACCAACCCTCAAGTTTCCCCGAGGTGGCCCCGCAGGCAGCTCAGTTCGGACCAACACTCAGAGGGAGCACTGGCCCAAGGGGGCTAAAATACGATGACCCTCGGGCTCCGGAAACCCAAGGGAAAAAGAGGCTAGGCGGCAAATGGTAAAACCAATGTTGGGCATTGCTGAAAAAGCTTTAATCAAGACGAACTATCAAGGGGTTCCCATTATAGCCCAACCGTGTAAGGGACGCAACAATCCGGGAACATAACACCGATATGACGGAAACTAGGGCGGCAAGAGTGGAACAAAACACTAGGCGAGAGGCCGAGCCTTCCACCCTTTACCAAGTATATAGATGCATTAAGATAACATAGCAATATAATGATATCCCGACAAGTAAATAAATGTTCCAACAAGGAACGGCTCCAATCTTCACCTGCAACTAACAACGCTATAAGAAGGGCTGAGCAAGGCGGTAACATAGCCAATCAATGGTTTGCTAGGACAAAGGTGGGTTAGAGGTTCAACATGGCAATTGGGAGGCTGACAAGCAAAAGGTAGGCATCGAAGCATTGGCAAAGCAAAAGAGCGAGCAAACTAGCATAGCAAAGATAGTAGTGATTTCGAGGGTATGATCATCTTGCCTGCACAGTTGTCAGAGTTGACTGGATCCTCACAAGCAAACTCAACGGGCTCCTCGGTAGCGAACTCGTCTCCCGGCTCTACCCAACAAGACAAACAAGCAACAAGGATACAATCAACCACGGGCAAGACCAAGCAAGATGATGAAATGACGATATGCTATGCGGGATGCGATGCGGGATGCAAAATGCAAGATATGACAGGAAATGCATGAACCTGGCATCAACTTGGGAAACCAAGTGTGCCACTGGATAGAGGGGATGAAATCGCTTGAAAACGATATAAAGATCATAGGAATCGGAGCTACGGTTTAGAAATGGCAAGCGTTTTAAGATATGACACCGGTCTGCGATTTACAGCAAGTAGGCATCTAAATGCAACGAAATGAACATGCTACAGCCACCAAACATGAAAACAAAATACATGGCAGTGATGTACACAAGATGGTTGACAAAACACTAGCACTGAGCCATAGGCAAATTCATCCATTAAGAGGTTCAAACAAGCATGGCTAAAACGCAAATGCAAAACAGATTTCAGACTTAGTGAAATTAACACTAGTCTGAAATTTCAGATCACGATGCTCTCTTCGGAGCAGCAAAACAACATGATAGAACACCTGAACATGACAAGTAAGAACATGGCATGGAGCTACTCAACAAGCTTAATAAAACACCCAAAGTGACCTGGGGCCAAAAGGGTTCACAAAATACTCTACCGAGCTCACGAACATCGCTCGAACACAATCAGTTTTCAGACTTAGTGAAAACTGAGACATGCTGAAATTTAACTCACGAAGGCATGTAAACGAGCTCGATGCACTCACTACGGTGCAAGTCATGGCAAGGAAAGCATATAACCAGCAAGAAGGCACAAAGTGCTAGCTACACATGGCAAGAACGAGGGCATAGCATGCATGGAACACTAACGGTAGCATCGGCAAAATCGCAAACAAGTTAACGATCTGCCCAGATTAACAACGAAGCAAAAGTTGAGCTCGATTGAGTCAACCTAGAGCACTCCACATATGCCAACAAAGACATGGATGGATAGAGCATAACTTAAATATCAAAACTCCCTTACTGATCATCCTCAAAAGAGGCACGGATCACTAGGAAACAAGCTGGACATATAGCATCATGAACTAAAATATCCCAGACTTAGTGAAAATCACTAAGTCCCTGAAATCTGCAATCTCAGGTACCCTACTTCGCAAGCTTGCACAAGACAACACACACATCCTAAAAATGCATGGGTGGCACCTCTGGAAAGAAGACAAAATGCTTCACAATACATCCCAAAGGGGCACAGGCATATCATGCACGGATTAAACATAGCAAAAATGACAAAAGTGCATGATGAACTAACGGATCTGCAATTTAACTCACGAAGCCTCCTTCTAACAGTATTTTGGGTATCAAGATGACCTTAAATGCAAATGATGCAATGGAACGGAATGATGTACATGTCGAGACGAAGATTTTGATATATCATATGCCCAAAACGGATCTACGGTTGCGGAGATACAAGCAGTCAAAGATAGCACGAAAATTAGGGTTTCGGGGGAGAGGTCAACCGAAATATCCCAGATCCAGATCTGGATCGGGCACGGACTCCGAGGCGGCGGCGGTACTGTTCACCGGCGACGACGGGGAAGGAGGCAGCGGCCGGCGACGAGGGGACCGGAGGGCGGCGGCGAGGTTGCCGGGGCGGCGCCGGCGTGGAGGCGGGCGGCGCGCCGCCGGGGACGGCGAGGCGGCGGCGGCTGCTCCGGCCGGGGAGGCGCGGGGCCGGCGGCGGAGTCGGGCGCGGCGGCGGCGGCTGCTCCGGCCGCCGGAGCCGGAAGGGGCGGCGGCGCTGGAGGCGGGGAGGCGCGGGGACGTGGGCCGGGAGGCGGCGCGGAGGGCCCCGCGTGGGCCTGCGGGCTGGCAGCCGCGGCGATGTGGTCCTGCCACGTGGCGGCACCGGAGTGGTCGGGGGCGCCGGCGGACGTGTCCGGTCAGGCGGCAGACATGTCCGTCGGTGGCTGGGAGTTTTTTTTTTAGCTAGGGTTTCGGACGGGGAAGAAGAGATCCGAATGGAGGGGGTATAAATAGGCATAGAGGGAGCTAGGAGAGTCCAAATGAGGTGCGGTTTTCGCCCACACGATCGTGATCGAACGCTCTAGGACATGGAGCAGAGTTTGGTGGGTTTTGGGCCAAATTTGGGGGGTGTTGGGCTGCAACACACACGAGGCCTTTTCGGTCCCTCGGTTAACCGTTGGAGTATCAAACGAAGTCCAAATGATACAAAACTTGACAGGCGGTCTACCGGTAGTAAACCAAGGCCACTTGACAAGTCTCGGTCCAATCCGGAAATGTTTAATCCCCACACGAGAAAGAAAGGTAGAAATGACCACCGGAGGAGAACGAAGCGCCGGAATGCAAAACGGACAACGGGAAAAATGCTCGAATGCATGAGATGAACATGTATGCAAATGCAATGCACGAGATGACATGATATGAGATGCATGAAAACGAAAACAACACACGGAGACAAAGACCCGAACCCGAGAAATAAATATAACTTAGCGCCGGGGACGGCAAGAGTTGGATACAAATATGGAAAGCATATCTGGGGCGTTACAGATATGCCCTGATGCTCTACATATGTTTTGTTAAGGGTTTTGTCATCTTTCCATAGGTGCAACCCATGTATTTTTGTGATGTGTGTGGTGACTAGCACAAGCTTGCAAAGTGGTGCACTTGTTAATTCCGATTTGAGGGACTTAGCATTTCCACTAAGTCCTTGATCTGTTTATCTCATGATGCCATATGTTCACATTGTTTCCTAGAGATCCGTGCCTCTTTTGAGGATGATCAGTAAGAATGTTTTGTTATTATTGTAGTGCTCTATCCATCCATGTCTTTGTTTGCAATTATGAAGCACCCTAGCTTGAGTCAATCGAGCTCTACTTTTGCTACTTTGTGAATCTGGGCAGATTGTAAACTTGTTTGCAATTTTGCCGATGATGTTGTAGTTGATCCGTGCATGCTATGCTATTGTTCTTGCCATGTCTAGCTTGCATTTTGTGTAATATTGATGGGTGTATGCTTAGATTATCATGACTTGCACCGTAGTGAGTGCATCGAGCTCGTAAACATGCCTACTTGATATCTGTTTTCAGCATGCTCCAGTTTTCACTAAGTCTGAAAACTGATTATGTTTTTGCTATGTTCACATGCTTGCAATTGTATTTTCTGATCCCTTTTGGCTCAAGGTCACTAAGGGACTTTTGTTAAGCTCTTTGAGTAGCTCCATGCCATGCTTTACTTTGCCAGGTTCAGGTCCTGTAGCATGTAGTTTTGTTGCTCCGAAGAGAGCTACCTGATCTGAAATTCCAGACAAGTGTTAATTTTACTAAGTCTGAAATCTGTTTGCCATATGCATTTTTTGCCATGCTTGTTTGAACCTGTTAATGGATGAATTGGCCGTAGCTCAGTGCTAGACTTTTGTTAAGCATCTTGAAGGCATCCCTGCCATGTATTTTGTTGTCATGTTTGGGTGCTGTAGCATGTTCATCTCATTGCATTTAGATGCCTACTTGCTGTAAATCGCAGACCGGTGTCATATTTGAATCGATTGTCATTTCCAAACCGTAACTCTGATTCCGGCGTTCTTTATATCGTTTTCAAGCGATTTCATCTCATCTTTCCAGTGGCACACTTGGATTTCCAAGTTGAGTCCAGGTTCATGCATTCCTTGTCACATCTTGCATATGCATCCCGCATCGCATCCCGCATAGCATATCATCTTTGCATCATATCGTTTGTTCCTTGCACGTGGTTGATTGTGTCCTTGTTGCTTGTTTGTCTTGTTTGGGTAGAGCCGGGAGACGAGTTCGCTAACGAGGAGCCCGTTGAGTTTTCTTTCGAGGATCCAGTCAACTCTGACAACTGTGCAGGCAAGATGATCATACCCTCGAAATCACTACTATCTTTGCTATGCTAGATTGCTCGCTCTTTTGCTATGCCAATGCTACGATGCCTACCACTTGCTTTCAAGCCTCCCAAATTGCCATGTCAAACCTCTAACCCACCATGTCCTAGAAAACCGTTGTTTGGCTATGTTACCACTTTGCTCAGCCCCTCTTATAGCGTTGCTAGTTGCAGGTGAAGATTAGAGGCTGTTCCTTGTTGGAACATTTATTTACTTGTTGGGATATCATTATATTGCTATGTTATCTTAATGCATCTATATACTTGGTAAAGGGTGGAAGGCTCGGCCTCTCGCCTAGTGTTTTGTTCCACTCTTGCCGCCCTAGCTTCCGTCATATCGGTGTTATATTCCCGGATTTTGCGTTCCTTACGCGGTTGGGTTATAATGGGAACCCCTTGATAGTTCGCCTTGATTAAAGCTTTTCCAGCAATGTCCAACCTTGGTTTTACCATTTGCCACCTAGCCTTTTCTTTCCCTTGGGTTCTGCAGACTCAAGGGTCATCTTTATTTTAACCCCCCCTGGGCCAGTGCTCCTCTGAGTGTTGGTCCAAACTGTCAGCTGCCGGTGGCTACCAGGGGCAACTCTGGGCTGGCCTACCGGAAGTTTAGACAATCTGAGTGTGCCCTGAGAAAGAGATATGTGTAGCTCCTATCGGGATTTGTCGGCATATTCGGGCGGTGTTGCTGGTCTTGTTTTAACCTATCGAAGTGTCTTGAGTAACCGAGATACCGAGTCTGATCGGAACGTCTTGGGAGGAGGTCTATTCCTTCGTTGACCATGAGAGCTTGTCATGGGCTAAGTTGGGACTCCCCTGCAGGGATTTGAACTTTCGAAAGCCATGCCCGCGGTTATGGGCAGATGGGAATTTGTTAATGTCTGATTGTAGATAACTTGAACCTTAACTTGATTAAAATGAATCAACTGAGTGTGTTACTGTGATGGCCTCTTCTCGGCGGAGTCCGGGAAGTGGACACGGTGTTGGAGTAATGTTTGCGTAGGTTGCTCTCTAGTTTCTCGCTCGCGCTTTGCCTCCTCTTCTCGCTCTCTTTTGCGAATAAGTTAGCCACCATATTTGCTAGTCGCTTGCTGCAGCTCCACATATTTTACCTTGCCTTACCTATAAGCTTAAATAGTCTTGATCGCGAGGGTGCGAGATTGCTGAGTCCCTGTGGCTCACAGATTACTATTACACCAGATGCAGGGTCTGATGATTCTGCTCCAGGAGACGCGCTCGAGCTCAAGTGGGAGTTCGACGAGGACTCTCAACGTTACTATGTTTCCTTTCCCGATGATCAATAGTGGTGCCCAGTTGGGGGTGATTGGGACCGTGTCGCATGTTGGGTTATCTTTTATTTTGGCGCCGTAGTCGGGCCATGAGTGTTTGGGTGATGTAATGTTATTTATGTACTTGATTGACGTGGTGAGTGTAAGCCAACTATGTTATCTCCCCTTTTATTATCATATTACATGGGATGTTGTGAAGATTGCCTAACTTGCGGCATATGCCTTCAATGCGATTATGTCTCTAAGTCGTGCCTCGACACGTGGGAGCTATAGTCGCATCGAGGGTGTTACAGGGTCCTCCCAATTCGGCCTTCCCCCTTTCATATTCCTATTCGGAGTAGGAAGGGAAGAGGGGGAAGGGGAATCCTATTCCCTTTTTCCTTTCCTCCTTCCCCTTTTCTACTCCAATTTGGCCAGCCCATATGGGAGGGGCGCACCAGCCCCTTAGGGGCTGGTCTGTCCCCCTCTTGGCCCATTAAGGCCCATATAGTTGCCACGGGGATGCCCGAAACCCCTTCCGGCGATCCGATATGCACCCGGTACCCCCGGAACACTTGCGGTGTCCGAATATGATCGTCCAATATATGAATCTTTACCTCTCGACCATTTCGAGACTCCGTTTCATGTCTGTGATCTCATTTGGGACTCCGAACAACATTCAGTCACCAAATCACATAACTCATATAATACAAAATCGTCATCGAACGTTAAGCGTGCGGACCCTACGGGTTCAAGAACTATCTAGACATGACGGAGACACCTCTCCGGTCAATAATAGCGGAACCTGAATGCTCATATTGGTTCACACATATTCTATGAAGATCTTTATCGGTCATACCATAATGACAACATACATTATTCCTTTTGTCATCGGTATGTTACTTGCCCGAGATTCGATCGTCGGTATGTCCATACCTAGTTCAATCTCGTTACTGGAAAGTCTCTTTACTCGTTCCGTAATGCATCAACCTGCAACTAACTCATTAGTCACATTGCTTGCAAGGCTTATTATGATGTGCATTACCGAGAGGGCCCAGAGACACCTCTCCAATACTCAGAGTGATAAATCCTAATCTCGATCTATGCCAACCCAACAAACACCTTCGGAGATACCCGTAGAGCATCTTTATAATCACCCAGTTACGTTGTGACGTTTGATAACACACAACATATTCCTCTGGTATCCGTGAGTTGCATAATCTCATAGTCAGAGGAATATGTATGACATGAAGAAAGCAATAGCAATAAAACTTAACGATAATTATGCTAAGCTAACAGATGGGTCTTGTCCATCACATCATTCTCCTAATGATGTGATCCCGTTCATCAAATGACAACACATGTCTATGGTTAGGAAACTTAATCATCTTTGATTAACGAGCTAGTCTAGTAGAGGCTTACTAGGGACACAGTGTTTTGTCTATGTATCCACACATGTATCAAGTTTCTGGTTAATACAATTCTAGCATGAATAATAAACATTTATCATGATATAAGGAAATATAAAATAACAACTTTATTATTGCCTCTAGGGCATATTTCCTTCACATCATTGGTTGCTTTTAAGAACCCATGCTCTTACTCTAGGTTGAGCTTTTCAAAATATAGCTTCTCATGAGTCTTTAAAAGCTCTCGATAATCTTCTAAGGTAGTTTCATGAGCTAACTTAAGAGTGTTTAGTTCTTTAGTTAGACGCTCAATCACCTTCTTACCATCGTCATTCATTTTATCTTGATTAGCATGATTAATAGAAAGTTCACCATAGTTTTCATCACTAGAGTTGTCAACAAGTAAATCATCATCACCTAGCAAATCATCTTCATCACTATTGAAATCAACGTATTCGGGGTGTGATACCTTTGGGCCTTTAGCCATGAAGCATCTTACAATTCCTTCATTTGGTGAGTCAAATATGTCATAGGAGTTGGTTGACACAAGTGCTAGACCGGCAACACATTCATCTTGAGTATATTCGGTGTCGGAGTGATAACTTCTTTCGGAGTGGTTGTCGGAGTCGGAACCGGATACACATTCACCAACATGAGCCTGATGTCTTCGTTTTGTATAGCTCCTTGATGACTTTTCCTTCCTTTCCGAGTCCTTGCTTCTGCGAGAGGTTCTTCGTTCATAATGATCATCTCTACTCCTTTTTTCTCTTGGAGGTGATTCTTCCCTTTTACTTCTTCTTTTAGGTGAGTCTTCTCTTCTTTTGTAGGGAGCGTATACTCATTGGAGTAGTTTCTGGGTCTTCCACAATTGTAGCAATTACGTTCACGACTAGAAGATCTTTTGTCATTGTAGGACCTTGACTTGGAACTTCTTTCTTTGATTCTACTCTTGTAGAACTTGTTGAAGTTCTTCACCATTAAGCTCAATTCCTCATTGAAGACTTGTTTCTCACTTGATGATGTAGGAGCATCACATGAGGCTTTGTAAGCACCACTAGACATGTTGTGAATCTCTTCTTTATCCTTGAGTGACATATCATGCGCAACAATTCTACCAATGACTTCCGTTGGCTTGAGATCTTTGTAATTGGGCATAATTTGGATTAATGTGCACACGGTGTCATATTTTCCATCCAAGGCTCTTAGGATCTTCTTGATGATGAATCTGTCGGTCATCTCTTCACTTCCTAAGCCGACAATCTCATTTGTGATGAGAGCAAGCCTAGAGTACATTTCAGCGACACCTTCACCATCCTTCATTTTGAACTTGTCAAGTTGACTTTGAAGCACATCCAATTTGGATTCCTTGGCAAAGTCGGTACCTTCGTGCATATCAATCAAAGTATCCCAAATTTCCTTTGCATTCTCAAGACAACTAATTTTTTTGAATTCTTCAGGCACAATCCGTTGAAGAGGATATCACAAGCTTGAGCATTGTATTGCAACATCTTCAATTCTTCCACGGTAGCTTCATGGTTTGGTTCTCTCCCACTGAAGAATTCACCTTGCAAGACAATGCACACAATAGCCCAAACGATGGGGTTATGTCCAAGAATATGCATTTTCATCTTATGCTTCCAACTAGCAAAATTAGTACCATCAAAGTAAGGACCTCTACGGTGGTAATTTCCCTTGCTAGACGCCATACTCTCCTAGGTTGTCAAATGTAACGCCCTCGATGCGGCTATATCTCCCACGTGTCGAAGCACGACTTAGAGGCATAACCGCATTGAAAGCAATGTCGCAAGTGAGGTAATGTTCACACAACCCATGTAATACATAAGGGACAGAGATACATAGTTGGCTTACAATCGCCACTTCACACAATACATGAATAAAGCATTACACAGACACAATCAAGGTCCGACTACAGATCCAACTGGAAATGGAACAACACAAAGGACAAGATCTTCATAGAGCTCCTCTTTGAGCTTGGTTGCGTCATCTGCACGGTATCCTCGGCACCTGCAAGCTGGTTTTGGAAGTATCCGTGAGTCGCGGGGACTCAGCAATCTCACACCCTCGCGATCAAGACTATTTAAGCTTATAGGTAGGGTAAAAGGTATGAGGTGGAGCTGCAGCAAGCACTAGCATATATGGTGGCTAACATACACAAATGAGAGTGAGAAGAGAAGGCAAAGCACGTTCGAGAATCTACGATCAAGAAGTGATCCTAAACTACTTACGTTCAAGCATAACTCCAACACCGTGTTCACTTCCCGAACTCCGTCGAGAAGAGACCATCACGGTTACACACGTGGTTGATGCATTTTAATTAAGGTAAACTTCAGGTTTTCTACAACTAGACATTAACAAATTCCCATCTGCCCATAACCGCGGGCACGGCTTTTGAAAGTTCAAATCCCTGCAGGGGTGTCCCAACTTAGCCCATCACAAGCTCTCACGTTCAACGAAGGATATTCCTTCTCCCAAGACAAACCGATCAGACTCGGCATCCCGGTTACAAGACATCCTCGACAATGGTAAAACAAGTCCAGCAACACCGCCCGAATGTGCCGACAAATCCCGATAGGAGCTGCACATATCTCGTTCTCAGGGCACACTCAAATAGGTCAAGCTACGAGTAAAACCAACCCTCGAGTTTCCCCGAGGTGGCCCCGCAGGCTGCCCGTTTCGGACCAACACTTAGAGAAGCACTGGCCCGGGGGGGGGGGGCGGGTTAAAATAAAGATGACCCTTGAGTCCACGAAACCCAAGGGAAAAAGAGGCTAGGTGGCGAATGGTAAAACCAATGTTGGGCATTGCTGTAAGAGTTTTATTCAAAGCAAATTGTCAAGGGTTCCCATTATAACCCAACCTGGTAAGGAACGCAAAATCCGGGAACATAACACCGATATGACGGAAACTAGGGCGGCAAGAGTGGAACAAAATACCATGCATAAGGCCGGGCCTTCCACCCTTTACCAAGTATATAGATGCGTTAATTAAATAAGAGATATTGTGATATCCCAACAAAATATCCATGTTCCAACAAGGAACAAACTCCAATCTTCACCTACAACTAACAATGCTATAAGAGGGGCTGAGCAAAGCGGTAACATAGCCAAACAATGGTTTGCTACGATAAGGTGGGTTAGAGGCTTGGTTTAACAATATGGAAGGCATGATAAGCAAGTGTAGGTATCGCAGCATAGGCATAGCAAAAGAGCGAGCAACTAGCAAGCAAAGATAGAAGTGATTTCGAGGGTATGGTCATCTTGCCTGAAATCCCGCAAGGAAGAAGAACGAGTCCATGAAGAAGACAAACGGACGTAGTCGAACGGATCCTCACAATGCAACGTTATCGGAACCAACCCGAAGAAGCACACCGAAAAGAAGCAAACAACATAGTAAACAACCACGACATAAGCATGGCATGATGCACAACCAAGTATGATGCATGTCTGGTTTAATGAGGCATGGCATGGCAAAGTGCACAAACAACCCTACAAATTAAGTGGAGCTCAATATGCAACTCCGTTGCATATTGACGAAACACCACGTGACTTATTTAGTTCGATCTTGTTTATGTACCCGACAATATTAAATGTTTTTAGCATGGAAAGAGGTAGAAGCATAAGAAAACTACCTATCTAGGCAAGTTTAAATGAGGCCGGAACAACAAAACAACAAGTCCGGAAACTCCTCATGAGCATATTATAGATTTGGTACTGTTCTGCCCTAAACCATATTTTAGAGTTGTTAAACATGCAAAGTGATGCCACCATGATAAACTAGACATTTTTCTACCCCAATTACATATAAAGTTTGTTAAATTTGGAGCTACGATTAAAAAGTTATGAAATAAAGCATTTTAACAAGTTATTTAAGCAAATTTAAACAAACAGCATTTTAAACTTTTTAAACATAGATGAAAGTTGGATATAATGAAACTAGATGAAAAACTAAGCATTTTTCATATATAATTTATTTAGATCCGATGCACGGATAATTAGTTATTATATGCATGTTGACTAGGGACTTTTCTGCAAATTTGCAGTCTCAGGATAAATACACAAATTCGCAGACGCTGGAAAAACATGATATGGACCGAAACACGAACCGGGCCAACAGCAAGAAAGGAAGGTGGGGCGCTGGGTGTGACTGCTCACCTTGGGCCGAGGCCCATCTGGAGGAGAGGTAGGCCGGCCTTGGTGGTGTTGGGCTTGGAGGCGGTTGAGGCCTGGGTGGATCCACATGAGAGAAGTCAACGCGGGCGTGGTTTCCTGGCCTCGCTCGATGCAGAGGAAGCAGACAGAGGAGGCGAGACGCGGGGCGGCTTCAGGCGATGCGCGGCGGCGGATGGGGCTCGATGGACTCTGGCGATGTGGGAAGCAGAGGAGGCCAAGGCGCCATGGCAGGGGCGCTTGCAGGGTCTTGTCGATCCATTCGGCGAGTAAGATCATGGCGACGGCAGCATAGCCATTCCTTCGCAGCGGTGTGGGACTTGGCAGTGGGCTCAGCACAGCAGGACGACACCAGGCGACGAAGGACGACGAGGAGGGCGCGAGGCAGGGCTCCTGGTTCCGCTGGTGCTCCGTCAACGTCAGAGGTCTCCGACAAGCTCGAGGACGGGAGAAAAAGGAGGTGCCCATGGACGAGCTCCTGCTCGTTTCGGCGGCCAGCAGGCGCGGAATTGGGGCGCCTCGGTCTGGAGCATGGAAGGTAGAGGTCGGCGACGCGTCTGAGGCGAGGGAGGAGCGCGGGCGACGCGCTTGAGGGCCGGCACGGTGGCCTCCATGGCCGGCGGCCGTGCAATTCGCGCAAGGTGAAGAGCGCCATGGCTCGATCTGTTGCAAGCAGAGGAAGAAAATGAGGAACGAGGGAAAGTAGAGGGAGGGAGGAAGAAGAACAGAGCGCGAGGCACACATCTCCGTCACGGCGGCACTCCAAACGGCGGCGGCCAGCTCATTCTGGTTGGAGGGAGGAGCTCGGGCGCGTGAGGGAGCCGTTCTCTGGTGAGCAGAGGCGCGGCAGGGGGGTCCATAGCACGTGGGCTTGAGGCTGCGAGGCCCTGGTGGCACGGTCATCGGCGATGTGGAGGCGCTGGCTTGCTGGACTTGGGCGTCGGCGGGGATTGACAGGAGTGGTGCTCACTGGTTGGTGGATCGAGGGAATCCATAGGAGAGCACCGATTGGGGGGAATTGGATGGATCAGATCTGGGGGAATCCCGAGAGAGTGGCGGCGGCGCTAGGTAGGATCCCTAGAAATTAGGGATCCGGTCTCGGTTTAGACTAGTATATATAGCGGGTAGGTTAGGCTAGGGGCTAACTCGTCCGTCGGATCATAATTGTACGGTCGCGAATAAATAGGTTAGGGGGCCTAAATAAAGAAACGGAGACGTTTTGTAGATGTTTGGGGTTGATCCGGACACAGCGGTGGCAATAGTCCGGGTCGGGTCCGGGACAGCTATCGGACGCGCGCGCGAGGAGGCCGCTGGCTGACGAGAGAGCTTAGGTTGGATCTGGCGGTAGGTAGTGGGCTGTGTAGACAGTCTCGAGCTGAGAGAAGAGAAGAGAGGGAGGCCCGGCGACTGTTTCCGGAGACCGAAAACGTCCGACGTTAGACCGACTATAATGCCGCTATAGTTTAACGGTTGGGCTATCAAACGAACTCCGAATGCGATGAAACTTGGCAGGCGGCCTACCTACAACATAACAATACCACACACCAACTCTCCTCCCAATCTGAGAACATTATCCAGCCACTTACAAAATAATATTTCGGACGTGCCGCGGGCTCGGGCAAGTGTGGTTGGACTCAGAACGGACAACGGAAGGAACGGGGAGACCCGGACGAATGCAAGTTTCGAAAACATGATGATGCAATGCACATGATGACATGGCAAGATGCAACACGCAAGCAAATGACAAGGCAACAGCATCGAATAACTGAAAGACACCTGGCGCAACGGTCTCGGGGCGTCACATGAAACCAAGGCTATGATTACCAAAGCTATGGAAATCAAGGCAAATGGAGACCAATGCTCTAATGCCACTTATAGGATCGAAAGTATGTCTAGAGGGGGGGGGGGCGTGATTAGATTACTTGACCAACTAAAAATGTAGCCTTTTCCCACTTTTAACTCTTGGCAGATTTTTGCAACTTAACACAAGTCAAGCAATCAACCTACACATGCAATTCTAAGAGTATAGCAGCGGAATGTAAATCATTGCATATGAAGGTAAAGGGGAGGAGTTTGGAGGGAGAAAACGCAATGTAGACATGGAGATTTTTGGCATGGTTCTGATAGGTGGTGCTATCGTACATCCACGTTGACGGAGACTTCAACCCACGAAGGGTAACGGTTGCACGAGTCCACGGAGGGCTCCACCCACGAAGGGTCCACGAAGAAGCAACCTTGTCTATCCCACCATGGCCATCGCCCATGAAGGACTTGCCTCACTTTGGTATATCTTCACGAAGTAGGCGATCTTCTTGCCGTTACAAACTCCTTGGTTCAACTCCACAATCTTGACGGAGGCTCCCAAGTGACACCTAACCAATCTAGGAGACACCACTCTCCAAAAGGTAATAGATGGTGTGTTGATGATGAACTCCTTGCTCTTGTGCTTCAAATAATAGTCTCCCCAACACTCAACTCTCTCTCACAGATTTGGATACGGTGGAAAGAAGATTTGAGTGGAAAGCAACTTGGGGAATGCTAGAGATCAATTTTCTTGTGGTTGGATTGGAATGTCTTGGTCTCAACACATGATTAGGTGGTTCTCTCTCAGAAAATGAATGCTGGAAGTGTAGGCACGTTCTGATGGCTCTCTCTCTAATGGGGAGGAGGGTGGAGGGGTATATATAACAAAACCTAACCGTTACCCACCATTTACCAAACTCGGTGGGACCGAATACTGAAACTCTGTTAGACCGATATGGTTCAAAATGTGAACGTTAGGCTTTTCGGTGGGACCGACAAGATCAACTCAGTGGGACCAATGCGTTAGGGTTAGGGCATAACTTGATCTCGGTTTGAACGATTACTTCAACTCAGTGAGACCGATTTCAGTAATAAGCAAACAAAGAGTTGTTCAGGCAAACTTGGTGGGACCGATCGCTCATTTCGGTGAGACCGAAACGTTACGAAAAGGAAACAAAGAGTTTGCATTGTGAACTCGGTGGGACCAATCGCTCATCTCGGTTGGACCAAAGTGTTACGAAGGGAAACAGAGAATTTGCAATCTCATCTCGGTGAGACCGAGATCCCTATCAGTGAGACCGAACTAATTAGGGTTTCTGGCTATGGCTGTGTCAAGTGAGCTTGGTTCTGCCGGATGGATCAGAGCGGTGGGGCCGAGTTTGACTTTAGGTTTAGGACATATGTGGAAATGAGAAAGTGGTTGAGGGCTTTTGGAGCATATCACTAAGCATTTCGAGCAAGCAAGCCAGTAAGCAACACCTCATCCCCTTTTAATAGTATTGGCTTTTCCTATGGACTCAATGTGATCTTGGATCACTAAAATGAAAATATAGATTCTTGAGCTTTTGCCAATATGCGTGCTTAGCATTTTGAGGGGTCCACATCTCTAGTCCGTGCCATGCCAATCATTGAACTTTCTAAAATGATTATCTTGAAAGAATATTAGTTCAATGAGCTATATGTTGTTATGAATTACCAAAACCACCCAGGGATTAGTTTCACTTTCACCTAGTCGGGTTTCCCATGGCTAGGTATAGTTGGCGCCACACGACGCTAGGAGGAGCCCTCAACGGAGAGTCGGAGACCTCCTAGTTCTGACCTCACGTACCCCTAAAAATGTTGTGATCTCCACGTGCATCAACTAGTTCGCTTGATAACTGGCCAATCCTATTTGTCACCCATGGGCGGCAAATAGATGTTGCTTCGCTGAAGGCCTGCCCCCCCCCCCCCCCCCCGCGCCACAGTTTGGGCTGACGCATGGTTGGGATTCACCGTTTCTTCTCTTTTCTTTTCTTTTTCTTTCCTTTTTCTTTTTTTCTTCTCTTTTTGTTTCTTTTCTTTGTTCTTTTTTTATTTTTTACTTTATTTTCTCTCTATTTATTTTGGGTATTGATACAAAAGTTTAGTGTAGGCACAAGCATCATTGCCGCATTGTAGACTCATCACAAGTCTCTTCACAAGCAACAAGCATCGTAAACTCATCACAGGCCTCTTCCACAAGCAACAAACAACGTAGCCTCATCATAAGCCTCTACCACAAGCAAAAAGCATCATAGGATCATCACATAGCCTCTCCCACAAGCAACAAGGAACATAGCCTCATCACAAGCCTCTCCCACAAGCAACACACATCATAGCATCATCACATAGCCTCTCCCACAAGAAACAAGCAATGTAGCTTCATCACAAGTCTCTCCCACAAGCAGCAAGCATCATAGCATCATCACATAGCCTCTCCCACAAGCAACAAGCAACATAGCCTCATCAAGCCTCCCCCACAAGCAACAAGCATCATAGCCTCATCTTGTTCCAAAATCTCTAAGGCATTGTCATAGAATTCACGAGGGAAAATAAATCCTTGGAGGTAGCACTCCATCATTTTCAAATCCTTGGAAGTTGATCATGTTCTTCTCCTCTAGCTTGATCATCTTCTTCTTCAGGTGGAGAGAAATTCAGGTCAAAGTTCATCTTCCTGCTGCCACATGTTGCTGCTGCTCTTGATCTTCACCAAATGAGTATGCAAACCATTTCTGCGGACATTCAACAGAATTTTTGAGTATCCAAAGTTTGTTTATGATCATAATCAACAAAATATGGAGCAAACTTATGATCCCATATGGAGCAAAGTTTATTAAAAGTTTCCATATGGAGTAGAGTAAGTGTAAGTTTATAAGTTTATGATTGCAAAGCAAGTTTAAGTATAAGTTGAAATCAAACTTTCAGAATTTGTTAGGAATTACAGTTACAGATTTTGCTACAGTTAACTCTAACTCTGAAAGTTAACTCTAGACTTTTTACAGTAAATTCAGTACTATGAAAATCATACCGTAACTCTAAAATTTTGGTAAGTTTACTATTGAAATCAAATCCAGTAAGCTTGTTGTGCAAATGTTCAGTTAACTGCAGCACATTTAGAGTTACAGTTACAGAGGGAGTACTCAATTGCACACTGTAATTTCAGTTAACTGGAACACATTTTCCAGTATAGTGTTTGCGGATTACTCCTGGTCAAAATTACTCCAAGTATTTGTAGGTTACATTATGTTAAAGATATCCTACTCCTGAATTTCCTACTCCAAGTATTGTACTTTAGTTTTGTTAAACCTGTTGAAATCAGCCAAACCTATGGACTATACTTTAGTGAGCTCCTGATGCATAATTCAGTTTAAACTGAAAATTCATAGTGATATACTCCAAATGAATTCATAGTGGTATAATTCAGTAAAATTCATAGTGATATCCTAGAGTAAATAGCAGAGTGTTTATGTTGGCACTCGACAACATCTGAGTTTTTCAGACACTACCTGTACTGGAACTGGAACTACTCCATGTTTAAGTTTTCTTCATCTTAAACTCAGACATCTCTCAAAATAGTAGTGTTACATCAATAGATGCAGTAGATTCAAAGTTTTCTTTATCTTAAATTTAGATTACGATTCAAAGTTTTCTCTATCTTAAACTCAAAGCAAGTTTCAGTTTATGATCATCAAATTGTTTATATCTGCAGTGTTTCCAGTGACAACAGAGCGAGTACTGGGTGAGGAGATGAACCTGGGGCAAGCAAAATTGAGAATTGTGGCAGCGATGAATACTAAAACGGCAGCTGTGCCTGTGGACGGGCGAGGAACAGCCTTGGTAGCAGGAGAGCCTAGCACCAGATCGCCTCCACCTGGGCGCGGGCGAGGAAGATCTTGGGCGAGGAGATCCTGGGTTCGCGTGGGCCAGGAGGAGCCCCTGGGATCAGTGAGTTGCCTGGTGAGACTGTGATGGCTTCGCGCTCCCCCTCCCCCTCCCCTCTCGTGGTGCTCTCGCCCCTCCCTCCGCCTCCCCTTCCCCGTGCCGTACTCTCCCACCGCGGTGGGCTCCAGTGCTGCCCCCTCCCCATCGGCTAGTTTGGTGGCGCTCGCATCTTCCCCGTCTTCGTGTTGTGGTCCGTGCTGTGCGGAGGCATCACGTGCTAACCACTTCTGGGCCTTGGATGAGGCCTCATCGGACTCTGATGGAGAAACGCCTGATGTGTGTGTCGGGTCATCAGCCCCAGTGGTTGTGGCATAGTCGGTGCCCTCCTGCCGCTGGCAGTTTGCTCTTGGGGTCGTGGGGGTGCGTGGCGGGTGGCATCACCGTCTGGCGTGCCGGATCTGGGCTGGGACGTGGTAGTGTCGCGGTGGTCTGTCAAGACCCTGACTGAATATGACACAACTGTTTAGTTCATCAGTTAACTCTACGTACCGTTTTTGCGAGGATGATTCAAACAAGACTGACTATCTCCATCCAACGCACCTCAACCCTCGTACTGCTTCGCGCGATGGCGGGATGATCTGTAGCATGGATCGTTTATCGAACGGCAGTCGCCTAGTCGACTATCATTGTTACCTTTCTGGCAACTCCACCCACTCTGTTGTGCTCTCTATTTTACTTCTACCCTTGTAGTGGCTATAAAGCCAGGATCGAGAGGCTGGTAGAGGCATCTAGAGAACTATTAGGGTTTTCCCCTAGCCGCCGTGTTCCGGCTGGCGAAGCTGTTCCTCTTTCTGTAAGAACCCTAAGTGAAATCCAATCCAATTCCCCTCCATTCTTGCTGTTTCTATGAAATTCATGAGCAGCTTAAAACCCAAAGAAGCTCGAGCCTTACAATTGGTATTCAGAGCCGGCGGTTCTTGGTGGCATGGGAGATCTAGTAAAGGGTTCGGGCCATCCTCCTTCCTTTGTCAACCCAGATCGGTGGCGACGGTGAAGTTCCGGTGGTGCAGGCGGCGGTAGATTGTTCAGGTGTTAGAGGCTGTTGGGTAGTGGTTGCTGAAGAACACCTCCTCAGTCTAAAATCCCACCCACCCTTCCCTCTTGAACACCATCGGCGGTGCAACGATGGCGGTGGCGTTGGTGGCGGTAGGAACGATGACGTCAAGCACGGTTTGCTGCTTCTGCCGTGGTAAAATTCCTCGCTTGGCTTCGTTGTTCATTTTCTTGTGTGTCGGGTCTCGAAGTGCTTTGCTCTGAGTAAACCCCAGACGGATCCAATGGGAGCACCACCAGAATCATCGACCACGACTGACTTGGAGATGTGGTCCCTCAAGTTGGATGTACAGATGCTGCAGCTGAATAGAGAGCAAGATCGATAAGAATTCCAAGTCACGTTCAATAAGAACTTTAATAATGTTCAAAAAGCCTGGCTAGAAATGCAGTCCTCTCTTACTCATCTCATCATTGCTTTACACCCAAGAGATCCAGGCCCAATAACTCCCTTGGGAGCACAAGGTAGTGTCCACCAAGTTACACCCCAGTCACAAGTAAGAAATGCACCAGAAGCACTCAATACCCCCCCACAGCTGGATCTGGAGTACTTCGTGATGCAGAAATGGGCATGGAACTTCACCTGGATGGTACTGTTAAACAACCTTACAGAAATCCTCACTTTGGACAGATTAAACAACCAGTTCAAGATCTAGTGGACAAACAAGGGTAGCCATAGATGGCCCTACCTGTCCAACAACAACAACAACAACAACAACCTGATCAAGTGGAAGTCCCTGTAGAAGGCCAGAGAAGACTTGCTAAAGATCCACTGCTAACTGGCAGAAGAAACCAAACTCGGGTCAAGCCTGCTAAAATGAACATGCCTGAATTTGAAGGAGATAACACAGACTCCTGGATTCAAACCATGGACCTTTACTTTGACGCTGCTAGAACCCCACCTGAAACTAAAACTGAGATAATAGTCACCTACTTGAAAGGACCTGCCATTGAGTGGTGAGAGGTACTGGTTATGTTGCACCAACTATGCCATGGTATAGGTTCTGTAGACACCTGGGGGACAGGTTATCTGAATCCTCTGTTTGTGATAATGTCATGAGTTTTCATGCTCTCACATAGACATGATCTGTTAAGGAATATGTAATCTAGTTTGAGCAATTGATGAACTTAATGAGAAGGGATAACCCTGCACTACCTGACTCTTATTACATGAACAACTTCATTTTTGGTTTGCATGATAGCCTACAACACCTCATCCAATGTCATGAACCTCATACACTGCAAAAGGCTATCTGGTTAGTTAGAAGATTGGAACAAACTCAACCTCCTAGAAAACAAGCAGCACCTAACCAACCCCTCCCTGTCAGGAGACAAGGCAGTTTGTTCCTAACAGACCTCAGAATATCACTCCATCTGCTGTTATTGAACAAGCAAGATTAAAGGGAGTCTGCTACAAATGCAATGAAAAGTGGTTTCCTGGACATAGGAAAGTATGCAAAATGTCCCAGTAGGCACAAGTTCAAGCTCTCCAAGCCCAACTTCCTGAGGATGCTAAAATTATTTATATCACTAATTTTGAAGAAGAACTGGAAGAGATTGCTACTGAACTGCCTGACCAGAACTTACAAATTTCTATGCATGCCCTGATGGGATTCAGCATGAAAAAGTACACCTTTAATGTCAAAGTGAATATCAATAACTGCACTGCCCTTGCTCTTATTGATAGTGGTAGTACAACCACTTTTATATCTCCCAAAATTGCAGAAAAAGCACAGTGCACACTGGTACCAACAAAGAAACTCAAGGTGACAGTAGCTAATAGGGGATACTTGTCCACTGATCAAATAGTCAAAGAATGCTCTTATAATATACAAGGTCATGAACTCAAATATGACTGTAGAGTGCTGAAGTTGATGGGTTATGACATGATTTTAGGAGTTGATTGCCTTTTTCAAGCCAGTCCTATTTGGATGGATTATGAGGAATTGTTCATGGAAATTAAATTGTCTGATGGAACTAGAGCTCACATAATGGATGAAACTATATCCTCTGATCTAGAAATTCAAGATACCTCTACTGTACATAATCTAATGGAAGATTCTGTAGGAGGAGCATTCTTATTGATCAGAACAGTGTTGGAAAATGAGGAGGTAAACATTACAGATCCACCGCCCCTAAAGTGCAACAAGTTATCACTGAACACAAAGATATCTTTAGTGCACTTGTGGGATTGCCCCCTAAAAGAGATTGTGATGAAAAAATTCCTTTGGAACCTGATGCAAAATTGTCAATATCAAGCCTTATAGGTTACCACATCACCAGAAGGATATCATGGAAGGACTCATAAAAAATGGTCAAAATAAATGGTTGATGATAACATCATAAAAGATAGTACTAGCCCCTACTCATCCCTTGCCTTGCTAGTAAAGAAGAAATATGCAAGCTGGATACTGTGCAATGATTTCAGGAAAGTGAACTCTCAAACTATGAAAAATAAGTACCCTTTGCCAATCATTGATGACCTCATTATGAACTTTCTAATGCTACAATCTTATCAATATACCTCACTAGTGGGTATCATCAGATAAGAATGTCTAAAGAAGATATCCACAAAAAAACATTTGCTACCCACATGGTACTCAATCTGCTCTATACCCTGCTATTCTTCGTGAAGATACTCAATTCTCCCTTGCTCCTGAAGATACTCAATTCTCCCTTCCTCCTGAAGATACTGCTACTATAATCAAAGAGAACTTACTGAAAGCCCAAGAAAGAATGAAATTCTTTGCTTTTTAGGAACAGATCAGAGAGAACCTTTGAAGTTGGGGATATGGTATACCTTACGATTCAACCATATAGACAACTTCATTGAGTGTCCACATGCATTTAAAATTGCATTCCAAATACTACAACCCTTTCAGAGTAATAGAAAACGTGGGAAAGGTTGCTTATAAAGTGCTGCTGCCTGAAGACTGCAAGTTACATGATACCTTTCATGTTAGTAAATTAAAGAAGCACTTGGGGCCTAATGTTGTTCCCAACCCCCAACTCCCACTACTTAATCCTGATGGGACAGTCCTGTTGGAGCTTGAGAAACTGATGGACAAAAAATTAGTTCCCCACAAGCAAGGAGATATTGCTATTCCAGTTGTCCGTTGGCTCATAAAATGGAGGAATCTACCATAAGAACAAGCTATGTGGGAAGGCTCGGGTTTCATCCAAAAGGTGTTTCCAGCTTTCCATCCTTGAGGAAAAGTCTGGTCTCCCTTCGGGGGAATGTCAGGACCCTGACTAAATATTACACAACTATTTAGTTCTTCAATTAACTATGCGTACCGTTTTGCGAGGATGATTCAAACTGGACCGACCGATCTCCATCCCACGCACCTCAACCCTCGTACCGCTTTGCGCAATGGCGGGATGATCTGCAGCATGGACCGTCGATCAAAGGACAGTCGCTCAGTCGACTGTCACTGTTACCTTTCTGGAAACTCTACCCACTCTGTTGTGCTCTTTGTTTTACTTTCACCATTATAATGGCTATAAAGTCAAGATTGAGAGGCTGGTAGAGGCATCTAGAGAATTATTAGGGTCTCCCCCTAGCCGCCATGTTTTGGCTGGCGAAACGATTCCTCTTTCTGTAAGAACCCTAAGTGAAATCCAATCCAATCCCCCCCTCTGTTCTTGTTGTTTTCTGAAATTCACGAGTATCTTAAGACCCAAAGTAGCTTGGGCCTTACACGGTCTCGCCGTTCCGGCAAGTTCGCTCGCCGCTCCCTGGTCACTGGCCTTCTCGGCTTTGGATCTTCGCCTACCTCTTCCATTTCCCCCTCGATGGAGGCAGCCACGCCGCCTTCCCCCTCATTGGTGCCGGAGGTGGCCCTCCTGGGCGTGCGGCTGGTGGGGGGCGGCGGGTGCCATTCCTTATGTGGCTGCAACCCTAGATCTGGGGGCGGGTGGGGGTAAGCTCGAGCATGGGCTGGCTGGACCGATTGGTGGGCCGACACTTGGGCTTTGTGGGTTGTGGCCCACTCTTGTGTCAGATTTGTTGCTTTCTCTGGTGTCTTTCCCCCCTCTCCTGAGCCCGGCTAGTGTGGCAGTTCCTTGTGCCTCCCCAGCTCGGCCGGCCCTGTCTTGACCTCGGCCCTGACCTCGTGGTCTCATGTGGATACTTACGGGGAATCTTGAGCCCTGGCTAGGGTTGCCTACCTCCACTACAAAAAAAGACACATCCGTGACATTTTGGGCCGAACGAATTTTTTTCTGTCATACTTATGACACTTCTATGATGATAATTGTGACAAAACCCGGTATCATCATAGATGTGGTGGGCTCCTACTTCTATGACAAAAAATCATGACAGAAAATGGGCTTTTCGTCCTGGGTGGGCTGGAGACACAACTGCATGACATTCTTTGGGATGTCCATGATGGAAAAAACCATTGTAGAAGCGAGGGCGAGGAAAATATCGGGGTGTTCCTGGTTACGGTGGGTGGTCGGGGCCGAGTGATGCACGTTTCTCTCGTACACGCACGCGCGTGGGTGCGAGGTGTTGGGCTCTAATGAACCCGAGCGAGGCGTTGGGCTCTAACTGAACCTGAGCGATTGCACTGTAGGCTACGCGTTACTAAACCTGAGCGATCGATCGATGGCTGTTAATTGAACCCGATCGAGCGATTCCTTCACTACTGCTGCTAACTCAATGATTAGTGAGTGTTGCGGGGGGGGGGGGGGGGTTGGATGAACAGTTCCCGGTGGGGGTGGATGAACAGGACCCCGTGGTGTTGCCTCTGGATGAACAGGACCCAGATCGATCGAGCCGGTTGGTGCTGGATGAACAGGACCCTGTGGAGGGCAGGATGAACAGGACCACCCCGTGGAGGGCATGATGAACAGTAGACGGTGGAGGGATGGATGAGCAGTAGCCCGTGGAGGGGTGGTTAAATAGGAGCCCATGGAGAGGGCTGGTTGAATAGTAGCCGGTGAAGTAGCGCACAGTGGAGGCTGGATGAATAGGAGCCCGTGGATGAACAGTCGCAGGTGGAGGCTGGAGGAGGTCGACGGTGGATGAATAGTAGCCCATGGAGGCTGGAGGGGGTCGACGGTGGAGATGAACAGTATCCCGTGGAGTCCCGTTTTCGGTACGCCACACCCCTCCCGATGAACAGGACCCTCGTTTCGACCGTAGCTCTCCAACACAAGTCCGTTTCCTCTGTTTTGCGGTACGCCACACCCCTCCCGATCAACAGGACACCCATTTCGACCGTAGGAGGTTTGTTTTCTCCATTTTGCGGTACGCCAGACCCCTCCCGATGAACAGGATCCCGTTTCGAACGTTGCCGGTCGAACACAAGGCCGTTTCCTCCGTTCTATGGTACGCCATGCCTCGTTTCCATCGGCTGTTCCGTCCAAGCCCTCCCATGAACACGACGACGCATTCCGTTTCGACCCAGCTGGTTGGCTCCCCATGAACACGACAACGACGTTGTTTCTCCATTCCAACCCAGCCATGTACACGAGCCCTGGCCATATGTATGCGCGAGTAGGCGTTCGAGACCATGCCCGTATGTACGTGCGTGGCCGTATTTTCTTTCTTGCACACTGGCCGCTGTACACACGTGTACATGCTACGCGCGCGCCTCTACTACGACACGTGCACGCCTCTACATCGACCAGTATGTACGTACATGTTCGCGACCAAAATGACAACGCTACGTACACTTCCACCAGGTGGGTCCCGACTGTCAGGCACTTACTTGCGTGCGAAGATGTAGCTGGTGGGTCCCAGCAGTCAGGGGAAACATTTTTTCATGAATACAGTGGCCCATACAGTGGCCCATCCGGTGGCCGTTCCTTGACCACGTTGACCATGCCGCACCGAGAGCACCAGGGCAATGGAAGACGGTGAGGCCTAGGAAGGGGACGACGCGGAGCCGGGGAATATGCGGCAGCGGAAGCCCGTGCGGAGAGGAGTACGAGGGTTCACTGGTTTGGCTGCGGTGTGAGGCTGCCGTTGTTGCAGGGCCTGGCCAGCGGTGGGAATAGTAGGGGGTGGTGAGGCCTCCGCGGCAGCACAGTCGGCCACGGGAGGCAGGAGCATGCAGCACGACCGACGCTGCTTTGAGCGGCTGGAGCAACAAGACCAGAGGTTGAAGACGCACTACGGCTGTTGGATGGACATCGTACGGTCACTGGAGCTAGAATCATTCATATTGACTAAGTTGACAAAGCACTCCGTCCCCGTCAACTTAGTAGGCCCACAAGTCAGCCTCCCACCAAGGTGGGTCCCAACCAGCAGGGGGAGTATTCATTTTTTTGTGCGTAATAAGGAAGCACTTCCGATGGGTCCGAGCTGACAGCGGGGGGAACATTTTTTTCACGCAATACGGTGGCCCGTCCGGTGGGTCCCTGCTGTCAGGTGGAGGAATCATTATTTTTCACGTAATAAGGAGGCACTTCCTTGTTGCCGCCATGGACCCGGCTGTGAGCCTCTCCACGTATAGTCCATGTCCGATGGAAGCCGTTCCTTGACCACATTGACCACGCCGCGCCGAGAGCACCAGGGCGGTGGATGACAGTGAGGCCTAGGAAGGGGACGACGCGGAGCCAGGGAAGACGCGACAGTGGAAGCCCATGTGGAGAGGAGTATGAGGGTTCACTGGTTCGGCTGCGGTGTGAGGCTGCCATCGCCGCGGAATAACAGGGGGTGTGGGTGAGTAGAGGGATGGCCTGGCCAGCTGTGGGAGTAGTAGGGGCGGTGAGGCCTCCGCGGCATCACAGCCGGCCACGGGAGGTAGGAGCACGCGGCACGACCGGCGCTGCTTTGGGCGGCTTGAGCAAGAAGACCAGAGGTTGAAGAAGCACTACGACCGTTGGACGGACATCGTACGGTCACTGCAGCTAGAATCATTCATATTGACTAAGTTGACAAAGCCCTTGGTACGCGTCAACTTAGTAGGCCCACAGGTCAGCTTCCGAAATGGTGCGCCCCAGATGTCAGGGGGAGGAATCATTCTGTGGGCGGGTGAAGCTAGAATATCCGACATTGAAGAAGAAGCACGGCATCCGTTGGATGGACATCCAACGGCCATTGCTACTAGTACCGTGTGTTGACTATAATAAGTTCACAAAGCCTTGCATATGTGTCAACTTCTTTTTCTAGGGGACGCGTCAACTTAGTAGGCCCACAAGTGTGTGGGAGAGAACTTATAGCCCATTTGCGATTTGTAAGAATGTACAATCCATTTTTGAATTCTAATGAAATTTAGTACAACCCATTTACAGTTTGTTAAAAGTACAACCCATTTTCTAGCTAGGACAACGATTAATAATTTCAACCAACCGTTCAACACAGAACTCAATAAAATTTCCCACATTTTGATGGGATCCAAAATATTTTTATCCCAAAATTTCTAGTCAGATTAAATATAAATTTGTATTACATAAAAATCTAATGAAACATTGCGCGCGCAACAATTAAAAATTATGACTTTCAAAATCCATAAATAATATTTTATAAACTAATTCCGTGCTTGGTGCATTTTTTATAGTTACTGCCCAGCTTTTATAATTACATCCCATTTATTATTTTTAAAGCCCATTTTCCTGTTAAGCCTAATGCATCCCTCCTAAGAAAGATTTGCAGCCCAGCGGGGCGGAGAATAACAAGTTGACCTTGCCTGAGTATTCCTCAAAAAAACGTATAGCTGGGCTAGCCATTTTCATCTTGAAAAAAAATTAATATCTGGGCTGGATATCTGTCCTGGGCTAGACGGGCCACAACCCACCCAGTTAATACCCTGCTCTCCTATGAACAACAACGAAAACATCGCCAAGAAAAACTCTGCAGTGCTCACACCTCAAAAACACAAATACTGCTCGAGCTGCTTGGTCCCAGCTGTCGGCCGCACCTTGTGCAATTCTCTTGTTTATTGACTACATAGGTTGACAATGGTGTAGGACCATGATGTCAGGAAACCAGGAGGAAGCAAAAAAAAAGTATAGTTGTACATAATAAGGAGGCACTTGCGTACGTACGGCTATGGCCCTAGTGGGTCCCTACTGTCAACCAGTCAAAATAAAGTCATTTCCTGAATCCTCATGTTCGTTGACCATGTTAACAATGCTTGGCGCCATGGCGAGCGCAACAACTCGAAGGACGATGGAGAGGGCCTCGCGGGCCCTACGGATGGTCTGATACAGCGCCCGCTGCTCATTCAGGAAGCCAGGATCATCGGACACCTATGAGCACCTTCGAGAGACTGAGACAGCATGAAACGGTAAGGCCGCGCTTGGGAGCTCTGGTTCATTTCACAACTGTATTAAGATACAAGTGTAATTTACTCGTCATTGGAAACAACGCGTAAAATACAGGCGTAATGAAACCGAGGGCCCGAGGTCTGTAAGTAAAACCGGCGGGTTACGCGTGTAATTTGAGAGACCGGTGTATATTTTACTAGTCGAAATCGACCAACCAAGCGCTTCGCTAGAGACCATCTGCTTTTATTTACAAGCGTTAGTTTTACAAGCGGTTTTGGTTGGAAAATGACGATCCAATCATGGCCTAAGATGATGAGTTGGTCGGAAGATCATATGGTTTCACGTCTAACCTACCCGACTTGTCTTATAGGCTATGAATGAAACATAAGACGATGAACTTCTTAAGCACGGAAACAACAGAAGAGGATGATCTTCCTAACAAGCAAATCACTGGCATTAGATCGACATGCAAAACAATACGAAGTATTATTCTCAGGAGGCACGGTGAACAGCTCATGATGCCGCATGCCACAACATTCCAAGCTCAACTTTGCAGTCAAACACAAGGCCTGGCATTACATAGACAATATTCAGAACAAACTCTTAAAATATCTTACATAAGTCAACATTCATGTGACTATGCATCTCAGCAGAGTAAATATTTACTTTTGAACTGAAGACAGGAATAGGAAAAAACGATCGACGTGCTCACAACAAAGGGTGTCCCACTCAAAAATATCAAATGCATGTCTTCTGGCTAACATCAATCAGCAAAAATTGACAAGGTTTTCTAATTCCAATATATTAAACTAATGTCAACTTTGACAAGCTTTTCCCATTCAAAATATGTAATGCCTATGATTGTGGAACGGGCAGGGTTTGTCATCTGATAGTCTGGTGGCTCAAGGTGACGACGAATGATTAGAGAACCATTCGATGTATTGTGTATGATGTAGTATTATTATGGAGGACACGAACCATCTGAACATTTTGTGCAGTTCCACTAAAATCAAGCTGAGCATCCCTGTGGATTTCGTATTTATATGCTGCCAGAAAAAAAAGACACATCATCACACACATGAATATTCGCCCAGTGTCAACCCACCAATCGGTGGACTAACAAACTGAAAGTACGGTAAACAGATTACCATACCCAGATGCCCCATCATTGTTGCTTAGAGTGACATTGACAGACTTGGAGTCCTGTCCTGGCTTCTTGGTACTTGTTTGGGCACTTGTTTGCCCAGTGTTCCTCTGAACCACAAGTAAAGAAGCCATATCTGCAGACTAGTCATGTCACCAGCGTCTACTAATACTCTGTAAAGCTTCTCGATCATTCCTTGTGTAATGTAGCGCAAACAGTGACTGCTTCTTTCTGCAAAGTGGTAAGACCAACTGGACCCACTAATGCAGTAGTTTGCCTTAGACACATTGGCTCCTTTTGTGCAGTTCAACAAAAATCAAAGTCAAAATAAAACCGAGCTTTAATTTTGATATCCCTCTAAGCAACAAAAAGTATAAGGGAAACAATTACTGAGAAATAACGGTTGATGGCTTGTACTCCCAGAAGAAAAACATCTACTAATCTACCTTATCTTAATGGGAAACAAAGCAGGAGAGTAGCAATTCTCAATCAGTGTGATTCATTCATATTAACTGAGATGCTATCTTAACAATGCCTTGTTTCAACATGTATAAAGAACGACAAAGCATAAAAGTATCATTCCTAAAACAATGCGACTGATTCATTTTAACAGAGATATTATCTTAACAATACCTTGGTTAAACATGTAGAAAGAACTACAAAGTAGGATAGTACCATTTGTAAAACACTGTAACTGATATATAATAATAGAGACATTATCTGAACAATACATTTATTAAACCTGTACTCCGGCTGATCCCTAACAGGAATGGTACTCCCGCCGATCCCTAACAAGTGTTGCAGTTTTGAACTAAGATTCAGTAGTTAATTCTGAGGAAAGTAGGTACTAACCTTTCAAGACCAATATTTGAAACAACGCCTGAGGTGGATCTAAAAGAGATCTCAACACATATATGGAAATCTGGTCTCATTTTGTGCAGTTCCACCAAAATTAAGCGAAGCAAAATGTCGCAATAGCAATAAGTTGAATAGATATCCCTGTTTTAACAGAGGCAAAAAAGGAATCAATTACTGGCCAATAAAGGAGGATGAAACATGCGGCCACAAAATGGTAATCCCGACGATCCCTGGCTACTATACATGGGGAGCTGGGGAGTAGTCGCATAGAAGAAAACCCGCATACAGCGACCTGGGGAGCTGGACCAGTACAAAAAGTTATACCTCAGGTGGGCGAGATGCCGCTTAGGCGGGCGGGCGGGATATGCCCACACGGCGACAGCGAACAAGGGCGCAGAGGACCTTCGTACGTGCCAGCGCCGGCTCCGAGAGGACGGTGCGCATAGGCTTCCTCCATCGCTAACAGCGACAACGTCAACACTGCACCTCCTCACCTCCCGCAGCGGACAGGATTCAGCCGGATCTGTGACCACCGGTGAGGAGAGAGATAGTGTGGACACTGTCATCTTGTTTTGATATGGAGAGGGTGAGAGAGCGAGAAGCGAGAAATTCTATCAAACAAGAGGCTATAATGGAGTAAAACAATCTCTCCATATCAGTGATTTTAAATAGAATACGCGTGTTCCCGAAAAAAGAAACGAAAACTGGCGGACAATTTTTTAACATACCAAGAAAGAAAACTCGATCAAAAACACGCCCCCGCTTCCAGGTCGCGAGAGTCATCGCGCGCACACACATAGACATAGACATGCATATCTGTGTTTACGTAAAATTCCATTTCCATCTCCAACTCCAATCATATTTGCCCAACTGGCACATGATTTACGTTGTTAATTATATACGCGACAATCTTAACGTACAACATCTCTTGTTTGCGGGCGTCCGGACCGCTGCCACGGCCGCTCCTGACCAACCTGAACCCTCTTCATCACCTGCGCATGCTTCCTGTCCAAAACGGCCAGTGTCGCATTCATGCCCGGCCAGAGCGGACGCGACCTCTCACTGGCGCCGGCATTGAAGCGGCGTGCCGGCCGAGAGAGCGTCGCCCGTGCCGCTTCCTGGTGCACGCGACTGCTCTGCGTTCAAAGGTCGCAATAGCCGGCCACAACATGCATGTAAAAAGTTCTTGGGAGTCCGTGCTACAACGAGCTGTCCTCCCCAACTCGTCAATCTCTTCTAGTAGTACTAGTACTCCATGGCGTGATCCATCGACAAGCAGGCGGGAAAGTAATCATATACTCGGTTTGCGGTGAGTGGCATGCCGAGCAACCATGTGGGGTCGAGCCCTGGAGGAGGGTGAGACACGAATGCGACATACGTGATTTAAACATTGGTTTTGCTCGATGGCGCGATCCAATGAAACGAAACGTTGGTTTCTCTCCATTTCCATTTTTACTCCGGAAAAATGGAAACTTTCCACTCCATTTTCATTCCTTTTTAACCAACAAAGCGACATGGAGATGGAGCTACGTGGGGAGCTGCGGCAGTGGAGGAAGCCGGCTCCAAAAGGAAGATGGACTACCTGGGACGTTGGGCTGTAGCTAGAAGGGCGGTTGGGACGCGACATCAGCCCATACCACGGTGACCCCCGATTGGGACGCACCGACTATGGATTTTCTCCCTCGCCGATGTCGACCGTGTCTATGCACAACATTGTTCCCTTCCCCCAGCTGCGGAATCAGGCCGGATATGTGACCAACGGTGTGGCCATCGTCGTTCTATGCTTGTGAAGAGAGCAACCCAAGCAAGCAGGCTTGTAGCTTAGGCTCCTGCTAGTGTATATATAGTGGTTTTCTTTTTCTCTCCATATCAACCATTTTATATTGCGTACATGTCATTGAAGAGTGAAATGATGGTTGCTTCTTCCGACTAACTTACCGTGTGATTTGACTGCTCCTTTAGTGGCCCCTACACGTACCCCCATACGTGTATGCAACAGTCACACGTACACATGGATGCAAAAACACGCGCGACGCCCTAATGCATGCATGTCCGAGCATAGGACGGAACACACACAGTCACGCTCAAGTGCTCAACCTACACGTGCATGCACACACATACTCAGCCAGGGTGAGCTAGTGACCGTATAAACACCGGAAAATGTATATATTGAGCGCAGTGAGCGTATTATGAAGTCCACTGACCGTATTTTTGCAAATATACAGTGACAACCAGTGTATTTATCTCGTTTGAAATTAAGCCATATTAACTGCAGAGGAGGCAGTATCGACTAGCATTACTTTGCTGTGTCCCGTCAACTTGCCGAACGAGGAGAAGCTTGCATGATGGGAGAAGCTTGCGCGCGGTGGCTCGCAGGACAAGGAGAAACTTTTGACTAATGCAAGCTGTCCTTCGCTCAGGCTGTGGACGTGCAACAGTTAATTCTCTGTTAGAGTGCCAGAAGCATACACTATACTAGTAGTACTATTATTGTTGCACTTCCCGAAGAGGCGAACAGCCAAGCACAAAGTTTACTAGTACTAGTACTAGTACTATAGTCTAGAGGTAGTACTAGGAACCGGATGGAGGATCGTCTGCACTCTTATTATATTTTTAAAATGTGATAAAGCAATCTTCAACACATTTGGTTCTCTTCGAGGGTTCTCGCATGTGATAATGGAAGTTGATTGCATGGAACACTCGCCACAATTCTCGCTTAATTCTGGCTCATATCCTATTACAAATAGGAGCGCTCGGTAATATTTCCTGTTTTTTTGTTATCCAGCATGTAAACAGGTCAGCAAACCTTGCAGCGCATCTTTGTGCAAACCGTGCTTGCCGCACTTTGAATGTGGCCGAGAGCTGGCTTGATGAAACACCTCGCTTCCTACTTCTTTTTTTTGCGGGGTACCTCGCTTCCTAGTTACCAGTGTCTTGGCTGGTCGTCCTAAGAATGCTTATATATGAATAAAGCTCTCTCATTTGCCCGCAAAAAATATTAAGCTATATTAACTGGAAAGGAGGGAGTATGGACTAGCACTCTTGTTGGTGTGTCCCGTCAACTCGCAGAACGAGGAGAAGCTTGCAGGACAAGGTGAAGCTTGCTTATGCCTTTTGGCTAATGCAACGTACCATCGCCCAGGAGGTGGACATGCATCAGTTCATTTGGTGTCAGATTGCCAGAGGCTTACACTATAGTACCGAACATGTGGAGTACCATCATTGTTCCACTTCACGAAGAGGCGAAGAGCCAAGTGCAAGGTTTAGTAGTACGAGTACTACTACTACTAGAACCACATGGTGGAGCCTCTGTACTCTTATTTTTCTTAATCTTTGATAAAGTACACATTTATTCCGGAGAAGGGCGGAAAACGACAGCCCAACATGTAATGACGATATCGATCAACCATGCTCGAATATATCTTGACCTCCGTGTGAGCCCGTCTGTGTGTTCTCGCTCCTCGTCTCTCTCAAGGAACGGGCGGGTTGGCCATTTTGGCATCAATTGAGATCGGTTTTGCTCACACTCAGGTCCCACATGTCAGTGGATATGCCAAGAGGAGGTGCGTTGACCGATTGGCCATAACGCGTACTTTGGTTTTGCAACCTTCATACTACTCGTCCCTCCGTCACAGTTTACAGGGTGCGCTTCATTATGATGCATTTCTCTCAATGCATTTCCACCACCAGAGAGACTTTAGACGCGTTTGGTTTAATGCTCAATTAATTAGGGCGTGGTAACCGCAATTTTCTCTCGATGTAGTACTACAGAGTGGAGTAAGTGCATGCATGTGTCTACCCGGGGTGGAAGCACTGCATGGATGTGTGTATGCATTATTTCCTCTAGTAATAGACGCCGTGCTATAACTACCAATGCTATTTTCAGGCCGATCGCTAGTCGCCTTGGTCCCAGAGATTTTCTCTTTTTCTGAAGCGCGCTCTATAAACAGTGATGGATGGAGTAGTATGAGCGGATTCAAAGAAGAGTGTACTAATGGTTGCTTCTTCCGAGCAACTTACAGTGGGAAAGGTGGGGCTTATGATTTGACTGCTCATTACTCACTATTAATGCGGCACAACGACCGGTCTGAGTCTCCCATGCGGCTGTGCACTACCCCCTCGGTTCTTAAATATACTCCGGAGAATTTTCTTTCTAGAGATTTCAACGAGTGACTACTCAAATATTTGTCTTTTTGGAGATTCAAATGGACTACTACATACGGATGTATATAGACATATTTTAGTGTAGATTCACTCATTTTGCTCTGTATGTAGTCACCTGTTGAAATCTCTAGAAAGACAAATATTTAGGAACAGAGGGAGTACCCATACGAAGCAAAATGAGTGAATCTACACTCTAAAATATGACCATTTGAAATTTGTAAAAAGACAAATATTTAGGAATGAAGAGTATAAATTTTGTGCATGGCACATGGACTCGGATGCCGAAGAGGCTTTCTGGCATGCTATCAAGCTTCCAACATTTGTTTACATAATTGACATAACTATACAAATAATTTTCCAAGCGACATGAAATTGTACAATGGTGTGAGCGTTTTAGCTTTTGTTTCATGTGTCTTGACATCGATGCTCTTTCGGAAAGCAATAAAAACTAACTTCCTTGCTAAATCAGAGCTAATATTTACATCACAACTAAAGACCAAAGTTGTGAGAAGGTGTTAAATTAAAATTGATCCATGCTTTCATTGGCAGCAACGTCCCCCAAGCTCTGTCTAAATCAACAAGGAATGTTGGAAAAAAGTAGTTGTCTGGAGCATCAACATTCCGATCATTTTGTGCAGTTCCACTAAAATAGAGATGAGCGTCCCTGTTCCAAAGATATTAAGTGTGATTATGATAATAGAGGACTGTTGATGAAATAATAAACACACAAATAGAAGCCGATCACCTTTGCAGTCTCTCTAAGACTAACTAGTTGGAGAAGATAGGCTCGGAGTTGGATGAGGAGGATAGAGCAAAACCAATCTCCCTTTGTGCAGTTGCAATGAAATGTAGAGACGTTGCCAGTGTGACATTTTGGCAGAACTGCACAAAACACTCTTAAGAAAAAAGTGATTTGTGCAGTTCACCAAAAGGTCGCAATAGCAACAAGGTGAAATGGATAGCCCTGTTTGCAAAAAAGAGGTAGAAAGGAAACAGTTACTGGCCAATAACAGTTTATGACACATGCGACGGCAAAAAAGAAGCATATTCCTTGTCCTAAGGGTAGATAGCAACACGGTTGTGTTTGTCTAAAACAGTGTGAGGACGAGATTGCAATATGGAAAGTACTCCAAACGAACTATGTTTTGGTCAACGAACTATGGAAGATCCACATGCAGCGACATGGGAAGACGGGCAGTGGAGCAAGGCCAGAGGGGATACCTGGAGGTCGTCGGGATGTAACTAGGTGAGCAGCGGCGGGCGGAATCTGCCCATACGGTGGCAGCGAGCAGGTGGCGTAGGCCATACCACACCGGAGCTTGGTGAGAGAGAACGGCGTGTACCATAGATCGGGATGTGCTGCCTGTCGAACGGAGAAACGATGCACGCCCTCCCTTTTCGCCGGCGGACGGGATGCGGCCGGATCAGTGACCAATGGTGAGAGAGAGAGAGAGAGGCTACCGCAGCCTTGTGTGAGATACTCTGAAGAGAGGCAAACCAGGCATGCAGGCTCCATTGTATATAGTGGAGCGGACTACCTTTTTCTCCATAAAAATCGTTTTATATTCTATGTACGTGCCATTGAGCGATATAACTTTATTTAAAAATAACGCGCCAGCGCATCAAGTCGAACTTTGTTTCGTGCACGCGTGGTACACAACCTCCGTAGGTAAACAACCGCTACATGCATTAAAATTAGCACGTGGGCTGCCATTTCGTACAGAAATGAGCTCCACCGTGTACCCGCGCAGGTGTGGCTGGGCACGAAGCGTGAGAACGTGCATGGTGCACCTATTCTCTTCTTGTATACGTACACCACCTACGTGGGGT